>NC_044323.1:19013918-19613918 GCF_007399415.2 Gopherus evgoodei | reverse complement strand
CCCTTTTTACTGGGGCCTTTTGTTTGTTCATAACACAGATCTAACAAGCATAATAAAATAGGTCACCTCCACTAAAAAGAAGCCTGTGTAAAAATTAACAGATTAAATCCCATTTAAAATACTAATGTGTACAAGTATTATCTTTTATGTCCCTGTATAAAGATTAAATCAAATTCTGTTTTCCAGTTACAATAATGTAAATCTGGATCAAATTCCTGGACTTCTGTGCAGTTAGTCTGGATTTATACTGGAGTAAATGAGATAAGATTTCTTTCTAGGAACCAGTTTCCACTGTAAACACAGAATTTAGAGTGTTTATTACCCTAGTTGACAGACTAAATATGATTTAGAGAGAAGATTGTCATCTTATTATTTGGTTGATATTTCAGAGGCTGTGAATTGGGACTAGAAAGTGATGGAATTCCTGTGGAAAATTTAGGGCAGGAAAATTCAGAGTTTTTTAAAATGGGTAGTTGGGATTTGTTTGTTTTTGTCTTCTAGATTTGAATCCATTATATAGCTACGCCTTGAATTCTGTATCCAGTTAGATTTGGATAATTATCTTAGGAAAAAATTAAGGTCAGTAAAGCAAAGTTCTAGGTTTTGGTATCTGCACTTTTATATTGTCCACAACCTGGCCCTAAATCTCACCAATAATGGTGGTTGCATAATGTCTGAAATGTTACTGCTGCTTTTTATGAAGAGACAAGGTGGGTGATGTAATAGCTTTTATTGAACTGACTTCTGTTGATGAGAGAGAGAGAGAGAAACTTTCAAACTTGCACAGAATTCTTCAGGTTTCTTCTTCATCTCTTCTTCAGTCTTTTTATGAAGACAGTTCTTTGCATCCATGTATACATATTATATATTAATCAGGGCAGTTCTGCAAGTGAGTTGGTTTTATGTAATGTAACTGGCACTGAATTACTCAAGAAACACAATTAAGTAATATTGCTTGTTGCAGGCTTTCCCACCACATAATTGACCACAAAGGGAGCTTTGCCCCAAGCCACAGGCAGAAGTGCACAGTGGATGTCTAGGCCAATTTTTTTTTTAATGGTAGAGCCTTTCATGAAAGGCAGACTTGTGCTACTTAGAGCAAACAACTTAAAAGCACATTTTAATTGTATACATTTCTGCTTTTAAATAACATTTCGATGGGTAGCATTACATTTATACATTTTTTGGAATGGATAATTGGCACTGTAAAGTAATCCATTAATAATAAATCAAACAAAAACCTTTGAAAAACTTGAACATTCCAGCCAGCTTATACTGAAAAATGAGTGAGAGCTCACTGAGAAAGTGATACTAGTCTATATTTCCCATAGCATATTCTGAGGACTGATTATGCTGATAGTTTCCCTTATACTGTATAGTAGTTGTAAACAAAAGGCAAACAAGTAATTGATGTGATTTTTTTTTTCTTTTTAAATACTTCGGAGTATATGTTTGCAAAGGTTGCTCTGTAAGAGACATTTTCTGAAGAGTCTCTGCAATCCTGGTAATTTTATAAAAGGGTGTTGGGACTGGAAGTATGCTAGAGAGCAATCCTAATTATTCAGGGTATGGGGCACATGAATTGTGAAGAAAGATTGATCAGACATGGACTATATCTTGGGAAAAGAAAAACTAAGGGGATCCCCGTAGAGCTTTGGAAGATCATGAAAAGAATGTATTGATGTCAGTAAGCAGCTTGAGATAGTAACTAATTTGAAAACAAGAGGTCATTGACTGAAGCCAAGGAGGAGACAAGCATATAAGGAATTTGGGCAGCATTTGTTCACACAAAGGATAGGTTAGAATATGGAACAAACTGAAAAAGCCAGCCATAGAATGATGTTCGATCCGTTCAATAAGCAGCTGGGCAAACATTTGGAAAATGAGGTAAATACAGAGTGAAGAACTACATTTTTGCAGTTAATCTTATGCAATCAATCCATATATGGATTTCAAGAGAAGTGTTTAATTGACCAGATGGTAGTCTTCTGGCCCTTAAAGTTACAGTGTAGTTTGTGCAGAAATTATACTTTAGTGTCATAATCTTAAACCAATCCCATTGTGACTCTTATAGAAGGCTACCTTTTATTAAAGACTTGTCCAGAATTGTTGCATATTTTCCTCAGTTCATTCTGTGTAGTATCTCATGGGTGCTCTACCACTAGCTAATGTACTCGCAATAGAAAACCAGAGTAAAATAAATTATTGATCTTGCAATTTGAAAGACCCGTGTGGGCCAGCTGCATTTCAACACCAGTCTATGTAATGCACATATGCACATTCCAATATAGGGATCCAAGAAGGAGCAGGATTTATTTGAACAAACAGTTAAACACAGCACTGAGTGGCATTTTCAAAACTGCACTTGATTCAACAATTGTCTTCCAGGTGACTAGCTTACAGCTTCTGGCACGGGTTCTGGAAACAATGGATTGTCCAGGATTGTTACATTGTGAAATAGCTAAGGTAGGGGGGGTCATAGAATCCCCTGTATAAATTTGACTTAAGAGTTGCCAAAACCAGTATCCCTCTGTATGCATGTATATATGGAATGCTACAGTGGTCATAGTTGATGCTGGTATGTTAGTTTGAAAGGGTTTATATGTGGCAGTACCTTTAGTGTGACCGTAACATTAATCATACAGGTGTCATTATGGGTTTTAAAAGTAATCCTCTATTACCTACATCCTCTTTTCAAGTACAATAGCTAGGATGGAATCTTGTAAAAAGCAGAAGACCATCAACTCCCACTGAGTGGGAGTACCTAAATGTTAAAATAAACCCAGTCCTGCAAAGAGTAGAATTCCCTTGGCTTAGCAGAAGTCAGCACCTCTTTACGTCCAATTAGTGGTGATTGGTTTCTGTATTTACATGCTGTCAGTTGACTGTGTATGGCAGAGTTTTCTCTAGTAGTCAATGAAAAATTTGCACAAATTTTATCTCTGCAATTACTTATTCTTCTGCAGTGGCAAAGGATATTGGCTTAAAATTGACATAGCAGTACAGAATCTCAAGCCCTACAAGACTGTTGAAATGAAATTGTAGTAATTTAGGGTGGGCTGGCGGGTTGTGGATTCCCTCTACCCTATACGATTATACATGGGATGTATAAGCTGACCTGTACTTGATAACTTCAATCATTTTCCTTCAGAATGCATGATAAATTCAAAATACAGTATTATCTAATATTAAAAATTGTGTATATATAGTATTATATGGCATAGTAATATTTATCTTTTATTAAAATGTTGATATTTTATCTTTTTTCATTATTGTGGTTTAATGTTCTTTTCACTGTTTACATCCTATTTTTTTCCCTGTTAATTGTGAAAAACAGAGATTGATTGTGGATTTTTGTTTTTAAATCCACATTGTGTATATACTGACGGGGGTGGAAAGTTTCTAATAGGATTAGAGTAAAATGTATTGCTGTCTGGGTTGAAAAAGTGACTGAGCCTCTAGGGCAGGTCTATACTATGGGGGAAAGTTGATCTAAACTACTCAATTTGAGTTACGTTAGTAGCATAACTCAAGTTGACATAGTTTAGATCTACTTAACACGGGTCCATACTATGCTTTGTCGACAGGAAACACTCTCCCGTTACTTCCCTTCCCTCGTTCCAGTGGAATACCAGAGTCGATGGGAGAGCAATCGGCGATCAATTTAGCGTGTCTTCACTAGACATTGATCCACCAGAAAGTGGAGACAAGCCCTTAGATTTAACCTATTATTTTTATTCCCATCCCCAGATACACACCCTGGAATCCACTATTTGCAAAAGAGTGGGATAACTGGCTTTCACTGAAAACTCCAGTTTGTATCTGTGATCTCCTGTATTAACCTTAAAAATGATTGAGGCGAGGGCATTCCTCCTCAAAAGTGTTGCAGCTTCGCCTACTCTCCGCGGAGGCTTTTCTCTGTTTGTCATGACATTAAGTGACCCTCTCAGCTAATAACCGACCTCCAGCAGTTACAGCAAATGAGAATTGCTTAAATATTTAGAGTTTCTATCCATCGCCTTCAGTTTAAAAAGTTTTTACACCAAACATTGTTTACAAGTGTATTTTATTTCACTTTCATTTGAGACAAAACAGGATAAGGAAGAAAGAAGAGGTCCCACTTCTTCCCTACGGAGCCCTTTATGGCTGGCAATGGGATCTTTTAGCCTTCGTCCAGTGAGGATCATAGATGGAGTTGGAGTTATAGCTTGGGTACCACTGAAACTGGCAATATTCTCCCAATATATATATACGCACACTTTGATCAGACATCGGACTTTCAGTGGTCTCATACCTTTGTCCTTAAAGGTTTTTTCACATATACTATTTTTCACTATTTCATAAGCTTAAAACATGCTACTCCAAAATGATTCTTTCATGGCTTGCCTGACAGACGGCAAATACAGCGAAGTACATGACTGAAGCTAAAAGGCTGCCAATCAGCAGCATCTTACAAATATTAATTGGACCTCTTTCAGCTTCTAGCAATGTCATTGAAAAGAACTGACCTAGGGGCTCTTCAGGACTGTTTCCTTGGAGATTTTAATAAGACAGGTTTTAATCTGACCTAACAAGACCCTTTCCCCTTCAAGAACTAATACAAAATCTTTATTATATCGTAAATATAAAAAGATACATTAGAGAGGGAATAACTCACAGGAATGAAATTGAACACCTACATGGCACAAAAGGAAATGCATGTGACAGGTCATTTTCCGTATTCCCTTTAGTATTCCATTTCTTTCTATTTGGATGAGAGCTTATTCTCTCACAGCTCTTCTCCTTAAAGATACAATGGAAGTCCCAATAATCCCATGTTAGTAACTCATACTCCAATATCACAACTATTTAAAGAGTAATATAGATTGTACTAACTGAGCAACTCACAACCAAGAATGATTTTATCAGGTGGAAGACATTCCAGCCCCACCCCTGGCATTGTGCCCACTGGAAGTTGACATCCAGGCCCATCATCTTGATTGCCCACCCCTGAAAATAGCTCTGGATTTTATCCTCACTATACCCCTGTGTGAGGGGGAGAAGTATTCCCTTTTACAGATGATGAACTGAGGCCACAGGGTTGAGTAAATGATTTACCCAAGGTCACAGGAAATCTCTGTCTGAGCCAGGAGTTGAACCCAGCTATCCTGAGTTCCTTAACCCGCCCTTTAATGTTCTTTGTGAATAAGTTCACATATAGTTTACACAATTTTTCTCTTTTTCTAGAGCATTTACTGATACATCTGAAAGTAGTTTCCAGCACGAACATCCTACTTAGTGTAACACAGATGGTTAGCTCCGTGAAGACACTGGACCCATTATAGGGCTTTTGCCCTTGGCTTCGGTGTAAGCATGTGTGAGGATATTGTGTAATAAATAAAGTCATGTTTTAGTTCTTCCTGTAAAGAAATGCTGCTGTTATCAGGGCCTGCGTTTTATGGTTTTGTTTAGTGCCTGACTCACTGGGACCACCAATACTGACTGGGGCCTCTAGGCATTAGTCGTATGAGTAATATTAATATCCTGTGTGTTTAGCTATTGGGAGTTGCCAATGGGACCTTGAGACAGCCTACTTCAGTGGATCTTGACTAGCTCATATCTGTTATTTATTGTGTTACTGGATGCTCTACTGATGTGACTCTCTGCAGGCCAATCAGGAGTGCCAGTTCCTACACTGCTGCCCAGGGGAGGAGCAGGGTTTGGAGGAGGGTTGACCCTAAACTTCAGAAACTGTTTCTCTCCTTGGGGCAAAATATAATTCAACTTAAGTTTTTTCATGTTTTCTCTCTGTTTAGGCTGTTCACATTTTCTGATGTGAATTGTTTGACTGCTCACTGTAAATGCCTTGATCTTTTAAAAATGTTATTGTTAATTACCAAATGCTGGATTCTGCCCCCTTTACGGCTGAGTATTGGTTTCTGATGTGTGGTCCTAACGAGTTCAGTGGGAGTCAGGTACTGTTCAGTGTAAATAGAGATGACAGAAGCTAAGGTGTATTGTGTAAAAATGCTTACAAATTCACCTCTCATATTACTGCGGCTGCTACTACAGCAACTACTCAATCTCACAGTAAACTTGACTCTTAGATACATATGAAACAAACACAGAAATCGCTTATTAAAAGGCAGCCTATGGCAAGCAGAAACCATATTTATTTCATGGAAGACCTTGGCTATGAGGTAAAATATCCAGTTTAGACATTGCCCTTGTAACTTTATTTTCTGAAGCCAGTGGCATTATATGACAGAGGGATATGTGTTGGTAGAGAGCAGACACAAAACCTTGCCTTATTGACGTATTCAGCTTTCTCCTTTCCAGTTATCTGTGGCTGGATTTGTGCCAGTGCTTTTTACTCTCTCCTATATGATATAGTTTGTTTCCAAAGACAGCATACTGGTATTTTTATCTATTGGTGGAGAGGATGGGTTAATGGCCTAAGCAAAACAATTGCAATATTTAGGTGTCCTTGGAGTTATAGGTTCAAGCCCTGATAGGGCTGACTCAGCTCTTCCTTTTTCTGCTGTAGCTTCCACACTGTAGCTTTGTGTGTGAGCCAGTCAAATGAGACCTATACAAATCTGCAGTCCTTTCAGCTCCATGTGGATGTGAAGGATTCCATGGGAGCACACTGTATGAGCAGGATTTTGACCTAGTGTCCCAAGATAAGATTTTCCTTTCTCCCACTACAATACCTCCTTTCCCAGGGATGTCTGCATAGCAGTGATACTATATGTAAAGTGCTTTTGTGTGCTCCAGGATGAAAAATGTTATCTATTATGTCATGTTCTGCATTTCCAGGTGGAAAGGGAAAACCTCAGAGTGATGAAGACCATGAATTTATGTCATGTGTGCCACTAAAGCAATTAAGAAGACATAGTCAAATAGACACAAGGCAGTTAGGCATCCAGCTCCCCTTGATTTTGAATGTGAGTTGGGTGTGTAACTGCCCTTAATGCCTTTGAAAATCTCTTCCTTAGTCTAGAATTGTGACTTAAGCTATTCCGTAGACCAACACACAATATAGTGGAGCTTATGTAATATGCTACCAATCTGGCATATTTAGACTAGAAAAAGCCCGCATCATACAGAGTTTTATGAGAGGAATAGTGAGATATATTTATTTTGGGTTTGGCACATAAATGGAATAGAGGTGAAAGGTGTGGTAGTGTTTGGGAGGGAGGAGGTTTGCTCACGAGAAACTACCAGTGTTACCTCTTGCAATAGATCTCCCTTTTCTGCTCCGAATTTTCTTGTTCCACGCAGTTTCTTTCAAAGCAGCAGCCCATTTTTGCAGCACTATGTTCAGTTGATCAGTCTCTCTAGGCATTTATGTAGGCGCCATTACCATAGTCTTTGAGCATTTCCCAGTCGTGTTGTGTTTTTTTTAAGAGCTGCAAAACAATTTCTCTTTCCTTCTCTGTCTGTGAGAGTCGCTTGAGTAGATAGTAATGTATGTGTGTCTTGGACATTAGGAAAAAGTTCCTAACTGTCAGGGTAGTTAAACACTGGAATAGATTGCCTAGGGAAGTTGTGGAATCTCCATCTCTGGAGATATTTAAGAGTAGGTTAGATAAATGTCTATTGGGGTGGTCTAGACAATATTTGGTCCTGCCATGAGGGCAGGGGACTGGACTCAGTGACCTCTCGAGGTCCCTTCCAGTCCTGGAGTCTGAGTCTAAGGGCATATTCTGTCAGATCTTCCTTCATTATCTTCCCTCCTCGGTCAACTAACATAGTCTATGATTAGTAATGGTGTATACGCTGAACACCACACCACACCAAGTCTGATCTTCCAAGCACTTATGCTCAGATTCAGCAAAACACTTAAACACATGCTAAGCTTTAAGCTCGCTAGTCCAATGGTACTACTCATGTGCTTAACTGCTTTGCTGAATCAGGGCCTTATTACCAGACATTATTACCAGGCACACTACCAGGGCTGTAGTCCTGTTGACGATAGTGTGTAAGCACCCTGTTCAGCACCATAATCTGTACAATAGAAAGGAAGGAGCTCAATGGCTTATTTAATGCACTTTTAAGATTTTTCTGAATGTTGATTCTCAAGAGGCTTGAGAAATGTATATTGTAAAAATCAACTTTTGCCTGATATTGAAATTTTCATAAAAGGGCATATGGGAGTTGACCAGTATCACTGGATTCCCGCACAAATCTTTTCCTTCATGGGTTACCTTGACATTTTAATCTTAATGCCTACGCATAGAGGCTGCTATCCTTTATAAAAGTTTATAGGTGGGATTTTGAAAAAAGTACAGCATCAGCCTAACTCTTCCCCCACTGTAGCTAAAGGTGAAACTTTGAAAATCCCTCCCTCACTGTGTGGGTGTGGACTAAACTACAGTGTTCCCATTAAAATTAAATATTCACCTTGTTAAAAAAGTGCTCCTGTTCTTCAGCTAAGGGTAACAGTTGTTTGTAGTTTTCTGTGGTGCAATCCTCACTTGAACTGATGCTTTCCATGGAAATTCTAGCTGAATCAGCTGTGGTTGAGATGTGATATTTTATTTTTTATTTTTATTTTATTACACTTTTGGAAAGTGTCTTTTCTTTTGGTTTATTGAGGAGCTCTTTATTTTTGTCTTAAACATCTTCCTACTTTATCATCAAATACCTCCATGTAAATTCCCATGCAGTATGTGGAGAGCCGAGTTGGCAACCTTTGACCTCTGAGCTGTTCTTGCTATGCCCATTTTATGAATAAAGGTCTATTTCTGATACAGGTACAGAAATGCTCATTTTCAGGAAGGTGTTACAAACTGATATATTTTCTTAGCCTTGGTGATCTGTTTTTAAAGCTTTTCATGGTGTTTTTCCCCACATTAAAACAAAATTATACTGTTTGTTCTAAATTGCCTTTCGTGAGTGTTTTGAGTGTGAATTTTCCTGAAAAGGTGCTATTGAGGAGAACTGTGGGACATCCTCTCTTAAAGAGGATGTTTATGCTGTTTATATTAGCATAAACCTGACTGCAGTTGGCTTTGAGACCTTACAATGTCTGCACCTCATGTGATTTGTGGTGCATCTTTTTTTTAAATGTGATAGAACTGATAATGGTAAATGCTTAGGGCTTAATCCTGCAGGTACTTAATATCATGCATATCCCCTTTACCTGCAGTGGAGCAACTTAGAGCAGGAAGCATTGCCAGGATGGGTTTGTAGTTTCTGATAAATATGTTTTGCTTTTGGGAAGTATCTTTCTCGGCATCTCTAAGAATTTGTTTTTCTCTGGGTTTTCTTGAATTAATGCTAATCAAAGCTGCCCGTTCCTCTTATTTTTTTTTCTATATGAACACAAAAATTGCAGCTGTCTGCCTAGTCTGCTGAGGGATGGATGTAATAATTTTCAATTGGACTTGTCGTGGTATAAACCCCCACTCTGAACCTTAGCGTCCAAAAGATGGGGTGCCAGCATGAATTCCTCTAAGCTCAATTACCAGCTTAGTACTTGTAGCACTGCCACCAACCAGGAATTCCAGTGCCTGGTACACTCTGGTCCCCCCAAAACCTTGCCCGTGGACCCCCAAGACCCAGACCCTCTGGATCTTAACACAAGGAAAGTAAACCCTTTCCCTCCCATTGCCTCTCCCAGGCTTCCCCTCCCTGGGTTACCCTGGAAGATCACTGTGATTCAAACTCCTTAAATCTTAAAATAGAGAGGAAAATTCACCTTCTCCCCCCCCCAACCCCGCTTCTCTCCCTCTCCCAGACTCTCTCCCTGAGAGAGAAAGTAATCCTAACCCAAGAGAAAATTAACCTCTCTCTCCCCCTTCCTTCCTTTCTCCCCACCAGTTCCCTGGTGGATCCAGACCCAGTCCCCTGGGGTCTCACCAGAATAAAAAAGCAATCAGGTTCTTAAACAAGAAAAAGCTTTTAATAAAAGAGAGGAAAAAAACAGTAAAAATTACCTTTGTCAATTTAAAATGGAATAGGTACAAGGTCTTTTAGCTATAGACACTGGGAATACCCTCCCAGCCTAAGTATACAAGTACACATTTGAACTCCTCCCAGCCAAATACACATTTGCAAATAAAGAAAACAAACATAAGTCTAACTCACCTTATCTCCTAGTATTTACTATTTTGAATCTATAAGAACCTGTGTCAGGGAGATTGGAGAGAAACCTGGTTGCACGTCTGGTCACTCTCAGAACCCAGAGAGAACAACAACCAAAATCAAACAGCACACACAAAAACTTCCCTCCCTCAAGATTAGAAAGTATCCTGTCCCTGATTGGTCCTCTGGTCAGGTGACAGCCATGCTCACTGATCTTGTTAACCCTTTACAGGCAAAAGAGATATGAAGTACTTTTGTTCTATTAACTCTTACTTATCCGTTTATGATGGGACTGTTAGCCTAAAGGGAACCCGATAGCAGGAGATAGATAATACATGCTGAATCTGTCAGTTGCTCTTAACTCAGCCCAATTTGTGGTTTGTTACAGGTGCTAAAGAGATTGATATTGCTGCTACCCTGGAGCACTTGAGGGACCAGAGACCAGGCATGGTCCAGACAAAGGTACTGTCAATACATCCACTGGGATTCTAAATACATTAAAGGTATTTCACTGTAGTTATTTTCATGATAGAAGAGAAAGGGCATGACCTAATATAACACAAGTTGCTAGCTGATTACTCTGGTTCCCTACAACTGTGGCTTATTTATGCTGAAGATTTATGTAGGCTACTTTCTCTGATGTTTACTGCTCTTTCTTGTAACATCTTCCACATCTATCTTGATTAACATATATGAAAGACAGTCGAGGCAGCAATCTATAGCATATTCAAGAAAATACATGCTAAAAAAGGTTCTTGCTCTAATCTTCAAGGACAGGTTATTTTCTTAGAGTATTTGCAGTTCAGTGTCATGTGACATGTGAACCAAAGGTTCCAAATCACTTAAGAACATAACTGCTGCATTCAGTTTTTATGCTGAAAAAGTTTCAGCTTACAGGATATAGTTCAGGAGGAAATCAAGCCCTTTGAAGGGGAGTAACAGTACACAGGCCTGTTTCTGAAATAATACATTTTGCACACATGATGGTTGAAACCCTGTGCTTCCTTGTCATCTGTTCTTTTATATACATATTGCATGGTGGGCTACATTTGTGTCATTTGTGAAGTGCAATAGATATCATTTACTTGTTTGTTAATGGGCACAGTGTGCAACACAGTCATCAATTTAAAAAGAAAAGTGTTATTCTGTTTATATGCATCTCAAATTTGAAATTCATCTTTGCGCTGCTGCTATAAGTAACATCAATTAAAAGATGGAAAAATACCTTGGGTTATCCTCACTTGCTGCATGTTAAGAGCTACAGTGATAAAATGAAAGTTTGTAGTTATGTATGACATTGAGGAATCTCATTCATGATAGGGAGACCAACTAAATAGATATCCATACATTACATCGGCAGAAAATGGCATAGTTTGTTGTTGGTTTTTTTTTGTCCCAGTCTGGAGCCTACAATGTGGGTAGATGGACAACAAAGAGCAATGATGTGACAGGTCCCATGATTAGGTGGGTACTGATGGAGGTATCTTCAACATATGGGAAGTGAAAGTTGCTGCTGGGTAGTTATGGAACAGATGATTTTCTGTACCAGACAGTTTCATAATTTTTCTTGAAGTAATGGCTCTTCTTCGAGTGGTTGCTCATATCCATTCCAGTTGGGTGTGCACACCATGCGTGCACGCTTGTTGGAAGATTTTTACCCTAGCAACTCCGGTGGGTCGGCAGGTCGCCCCTGGAGTGGCGCTGCTATGGCGCTGGATATATACCCCTGCCGACCCGCCCGCTCCTCAGTTCCTTCTTACCTCCCGTGTCGGTCGTTTAGAACAGTGAAGCGCAGCTTAGCTGTCCTCTACTTCCCTAGCTTCTCTTTGTTCATTTGATCTCTTATTGTATATAGTTGACTTAGTCCATAGTATAATTAGTTTTATTGTTTATAGTTGTTGTACATAGTTTAGCGGGTTTGGGCTCTAGCTCTTCCCCGTGCCCGGGCCCATACCTGGTTCACCAGGGTTTAAACTGTGCTCGGCCTGTAAAAAGCCAATTCCCACAAGCGATCCCCACGACTCTTGCCTAAAGTGCCTCGGGGAATCTCACATCTCCGACAAGTGCCGCATTTGCAAGGCCTTTAAGCCGCGGACTAAAAAGGAGAGGGACTTTCGATTAAAGACTCTCCTTATGGAGGCAACTCTTAACCCTCCGTCCTCGGAACCGAGCACTGACAGCGCTCCTCTGGCACTGTACCACACCGGCTCCGCCAAGACACCTTGGCACCGGCCTTCTCTGGCGCAGGGACCTGAACGAAGGCCTTCGGCTTCCTCCACACCTGTGGTGCAGACTCGTCCGAATCGCCCGGCACCTACCCCTGCTGCGGCACCGACGACCGTGGTACCGTCAACTCCGGTCCCGAGAGGGCCGGTGAGACCCATGGTCGAGCTGACAGTCCCCTCCACGCTGGAGACATTCTCCTTGGCCAGGGACCTTATTGCGATGACTGAGTCTGCCCTGCCTCAACCACCGGTGCGGGTTCTGCATTCTGGAGGCAAGCCTGCCGCTATGAGGCCTCCTTCGCTGGAGTCGATGAGCCGGCACCGGACTCTATCCAGGTCCCGGCACCGCTCAAGGTCTCATGGTCAGTGCCGATCTCGACGCCGTTCGCAGTCCCGGCGCCGCTCACCCAGGCGGCACCGGTCGTACTCACGGCACAGATCCACCTCTCGTCCCGGTCAGTCCTCTCGATACCGCTCCGGCTCTAGGCACCACTCCCGACACCGAGACTCTTGCAGCCGGTCCCGCTGTGGACACTCGAGATCCAAGTCGACCTCCTGGCACCGTGCTGGTTGCAGGTCCCGGTCTCGGCGCCGATACGATTCCCGGTACCGATCCCCGGCACCGAGGAGGTCTCCAACGACGGGAGCGAGGGACTCATACCAGCCTTGTTTGGCTCCTCCACGGCCGTCCCGACAGCCGTCCGTGTCATCTCAGGCGGACAGTGCATACGCCCTGGACACCAACATGCCTGCTGCCTTGTTCAGTGAGCCCCAGACTCAAGATCATGGTCCGCAGCAGTGGCGATTCTGGATGCCCTGGGCGTACCATCAGGCCCAAGGCCCTCTCCCAGGTCCACCGCGCTCGACGACCTCGGAACACAGGGCACCGGAGGCCATGATTACCTGTCCTTCCTCTCCTCCTATGGAAGAAGGGTCAACTCAGCCTCAGGGCTCCGAGCTCCCCAGGGAGGCGGACCTGATCCATCAGGCGGAGCCCTCATCAGACCCGCTCATTCCAGGGCTCTCCTTCTCATCCTCCCCTGACGAGGCTGTAGCTGGAACCTCGTCGGCCAGCCCTCCTCCAAATGACCTCAGGGCCCACCAGGACCTCCTCAGGCGGGTTGCACAGAACATGAACTTGCAAGCCGAGGAGCTCCCAGAGGTCCAAGACCCAGTGGTGGACATATTGTCATCCGATGCCCCCACTAGAGTGGCCCTCCCATTTATTAAGACCATACAGGCCAATGCCACTACAATATGGCAGTCTCCGGCCTCTGTTCCGCCTGCTGCACGAGGAGTAGAGCGCAAGTACATGGTACCCTCAAAGGGCTATGAATATCTATATGTACATCCTCCTCCTTGCTCCCTCGTCGTCCAGTTGGTCAACGAGAGGGAACTCCATGGCCAGCAGGCCCCAGCCCCTAAATCGAAGGACGCGAGGCGCATGGACTTGCTAGGGCAAAAAGTTTACTCTGCGGGAGCCCTCCAGCTCCATGTGTCCAACCAGCAAGCCCTCCTTAGCCGCTACAGCTACAACACCTGGGCGGTGGCAGACAAATTTAAGGAGGTGCTTCTGCAGGACACATGGCAGGAGTTCTCGGCGATCCTCGACGAGGGGAAAAAGGTTGCGAGGACCTCCCTCCAAGCTTCCCTGGAGGCCGCGACTCAGCCACCGGGACTCTGGCCTCTGGCGTGACTATGCGCCGTATCTCGTGGCTGCAGGTTTCCGGCCTCCCCCCGGAGCTCCAGCACACTATTCAGGACCTTCCATTCTAGGGTCAAGGACTGTTTTCGGACAAAACTGACCTTAGGCTGCAGAGCCTAAAAGACAACAGGATCATTATGCGCTCGTTAGGGATGCACACGCCTGTAAACTCAGCGCAGGCCCTTCCGACCCCAACAGCACCACCCTTACCCTCAACCCCGGCAGAGACAGACTTCGCCAGACGGCGAGACAGAAACGGCCGCCGGAGACAATCAGGCAACCAAGGGGGCCAGAACCAAAGCTCCTCCAAGCCTTCCTCTGGGCCAAAACCTTCCTTTCTTCTTCGAGTGATTGCTCATATCCATTCCAGTTAGGTGTGCGCGCCGCGCATGCACATTCGTTGGAAAACTTTTACCCTAGCAACTCAGTGGGCCGGCAGGTCGCCCCCTAGAGTGGCGCCGTCATGGTGCTCGATATATACCCCTGCCGGCCCACCCGCTCCTCAGTTCCTTCTTACCGCCCGTGTCGGTCGTTGGAACAGTGGAGCGTGCCTTAGCTGACCTCCACTTCCCTAGCTACTCGTAGTTCTCGTATATAGTTACGCAGTTATAATCCTTTTATATATATATTTGTATAGTTTCACGTTTTTTCTTTGCTAACATAGTTAGTTTAGTAATAGTTACTGGGGTTCAGGAAGTAGCCCCTTTCCTGCACCTAGTGCCGGAGCCCATGCACGGCTCACCGGGTTTTAAAATGGGCTCGGCCTGCCAGAAGCCGATGCCGAAGGGAGATCCATACAACTCCTGTTTGAAGTGCCTCAGGGAATCACACTTGACAGCTAAGTGCCCCATTTGCAAGGCTTTTAAGCCAAGAACAAAAAGGAGCGGGACTTTCACTTACCACTCCACCTTTGGCACCGAGCGATGATCAAGCGGCTCGCAGAAGCGCCTCCTCGGCACCGGACCCCGCCGGTACTGCCAAGGCCTTTCGGCACCGGCTGTCACCGGCACCGAAGTCAACTCGGCACCGCTCCCTTCCTCCGAGGTCGAGAGCCTACAATTCCTGCTGGTGCCTGACGGCTCCCCAGCACGCGCTGTGGTTGAGCCCCCTGCTCCTGCTGCTTCCGTGCCACCTGCATCGCAGCCAGAGAGCTCGTCTAAATCAGATCGCCCGGCACCGACACCTACCGAAGCTCTGACGACCTCGGCACCGTCGATCCCGGTCCCACGAGAGCCGTCGAATCCGGTGCCTGACAGCTCCCCAGTTTGCACTGTGGTTGAGCCTGCTGTTCCCTCCACGCCGGAGACATTACCAACGGCGAGGGATCTCATTGCCATGACAGAGTCGATGCTGCCTGACCCCGGCACCGCTGGGGCTGGTAATACAGTCTCTTCATATGACCGTCCTCTGTCAGCACAGCAGAGCGGCACCGTTCATGATCACGGTCCCGCAGACGCTCCAGGTCCCGTCAGCACACCCGACACCACTTGCAGTCCCGGTGCTGTTTTCCTCATCGGTACTGGTCGCACTCGCTGCACTGGTCGGTATCCCGTTCGCCGACCCGCTACTATCAGCATCGTTCCGACTCCCGGCACCGCGACAGGTACCGTGACTCCCGTAACCTCTCCCCGAGCCTCGAGATATCGGTCGACCTCCCGGCACCGTTCTGGTTGCAGGTCTGGATCTCGTTCCAGGTACCGGTACGCCTCCCGGTGCCGGTCCCCGGTGCTGAGTTGGGCAAGGTCCGATAGAGTCAGAGACTCTGCCCTTGCCTCTTTTTTTTTTTTAGTACCTCCATGGCCATCCAGACACGCATCCGTGTCATCCCACATGCGCAGATCTTATGCTCAGGACCACAATTCTGATACGCCCCCTGACAACCTGAGGTGGAGGAGGTCCCAGAGGTAGAGGACCCGGTATGGTGCCCTCCTAAGGGGTACGACTACTCGTCTGTCCGCTCTCCTCTCTGCTCACTAGTCTTTCAGTCTGTTAAGGAGAGGTATTGGTATGGCCAGCGGGCGCCAGCCCCGAAACCGAAGGAGGCTTGGCGAATGAACCTACTTGGCCGCCAGGTGTACTCTGCAGAGGCCCTGCAGCTCTGGGTAGCAAAGCAACAAGCCTTGCTTAGCTGCTATAATTATAGCACCTGGGTGAAGGTAGTTTAGTTTATGGAGTTTCTCCCTCAAAACTCCCGCCAAGAGTTCGCTGCCGTCTTGGAGGACGGGAGAAAAAGGTACCCAGAGCATCCCTCCAGGCCTCGTTGGACGCAGCAGACTCAGCAGCCAGGACTCTGGCCTTTGGTGTCGCCATGAGGTGCATCTCATGGCTTCAGGTTTCAAACCTCCGGCCGGAGCTGCAGTATGCCATTCAGGATATACCCTTTGTTGGTAAAGGCCTCTTCGCGGCAAAGACAGCCCCAGGCTGCGAAGCCTGATGGACAATAGGGTCCTAATGCGCTCTCTCAGCATGCATATGCCAGCGACCAAACGCAGGCCTTTCTGTCCCCAGCCGCCATACTCTGTGCCTAGCCAGAGACAGGACTTTGGCAAATGGCGAGGCCAAGGTAGTCGCAGACAAACGTCAGGACCCCTAAAGAGCCACGGTCAAGGTCCCTCGCAATTACCACTGGGACCAAAGACGAACCTTCCAAGGTGCGCCTGAGGGCGGTGTACCAGTCACAGGCCGGGATCCCAATCCCGCTTTCTCCTGGCGTGGCCCCAGTTAATTTCAGATCGCTGGGTCCTGCGCACGGTGGAGCATGGGTACCACCTCTAATTTGTTCCAGCCCTGTCCCCCTTCAGGGACCCCTCTCACGAGCAATTCCTCGTACAAGAGGTGCAGACGCCGACTGACGAAAGGGGCAAGGGGGTTTACTCCCGTTATGCCCTAGTCCCCCACTCGAACGGAGGTCTCAGACCTTCCTAGTCCTGCGCGGACTCAACCAGTTTAGGATAAGGTTGAAGTTCAGCATGGTATCCCTGGGAGCCGTTATCCCATCCTTGTCTCCTGGGGACTGCTATGCCGCCCTCGATATGAAGGACGTATACTTTCACAACGCCATCTTCCCTCCGCACAGGAGATACCTCCGCTTTTTAGCCAACCGTCAGTACTTCTGGTTTACGGTCCTACTGTTTGGCCTTTCTGCAGCCCCACAGGTATTGACCAAGTATATGGCCATAGTCGCCGCCTACCTTCGCTGATGTCGGATATGCGTTTTTCCATATCTGGACGATTCGCTTATCCGAGGAGACTCCGAGACACAAACCACTCAGCGCGTGGGCATTGTCACGGTCTTATTCACAGGTCTAGGCCTGATGATTACTATAGAGCAATCCACTCTGGTTCCCACGCAGAGGTTGGACTTCCTAGGGGCTATCCTGGTCTTCGACCTAGCCGGAGCCTGCTTATCACAGCCGCGGTTTTAGGCGATGGCAACAATCATCCGAGGTCTGCAGACTTTCCCAATGGCCTCGGCTCGCACTTGTCTCAGTCTCGTGGGTCCATGGCTGCCCGCAAGTTTGTAACCAAACACGCCAAGCTCCGCCTCTGTCCTCTCCAAGTCCGGCTCACCTCGGCGTACCGCCCAGACAGGGAGCCAATGGTCATGGTAATCACCGTTCCCTCGAGCACCTTAGGCTCCCTAGAGTGGTGGCTAACTCCCTCCCTGGTGTGGGCAGGGATGCGGTTCCATCCGCCCCAGCCTTCACTGCCCCTGATGACGGACGCGTCATCTCTCTGCTCGAGTGCTCATGGTCACCTCCGAGCTTAAGGCCTTTGGTCTTCTCGAGAGCTGGCATTCCACATCAATGCCCCAAAAATGAGAGTAGTCCGCCTGGCGTGCCAGGGGTTCCAGCGGCAGCTGCGAGGCCATGGTATCTCGGTGTTTACAGCCAACACAACGGCCATGTGCTTCATAAATAACCAGGGAGGGACATGGTCCTCCCCCCTTTTGTCAGGAGGCCATCCATTTCCGGGACTTTTGCATGGCCCACTCGATGGAGCTGGTGACGTCCTTTCTCCCAGGCGTTCGGAACGTCTTGGCGCTGTGACTCAGCAGGTCTTTCCTGTCTTACGAGTGATCACTCTGCCCCATGTGAGGCGTTCTGCTTTCCAGAAGTGGAGATTTTTCCTCACATAGACCTGTTCGCTCACCACGAGAGCAGAAAATGCCAGATGTTCTGCTCCTTCCAAGGTCTGTCCTGGGGATCGATCTTGGACGCATTCCTGATGCCGTGGAAAGGCCAACTCCTTTATGCCTTCCCACTGTTCCCACTGGTTCATTAGGTCCTACTCAAACTCCGCAGGGGCAGAGTGCGCATCATCATGATCACTCCTGCGTGGTCCAGGCAGCACTGATATACCACGTTGCTCGGCCTGTCAATAACCAACCCAATTACCCTGCCACCCCACCCAAACCTCATCACTCAGGGCCACGACAGGCTTCGTCACCCGGACCTGCAGTCTCTTTGCCTCACGGTGTGGCTGCTGCGTAACTGAGCCGGGGTGGCAGGAAGCCTTCCACCTGGTCAACGTACCTGGCCGAGTGGAAGCATTTCTTCTACAGCTGCAATATGCTCGATCTTGCTCATACTGAGGTCTCGATCCCCTCTATTTGGCCTGCCTCTGGCCTTCAGCGGCAGGACCTGGCGATATCATCGCTGAGGATACACTCAGCAGCCATCTCTACCTTCCAGCCAGGCTAAGGTGGACGTTCCGTGTTCTCACACTCTATGGGTTCGAGGTCCCTCAAGGGCTTGGAGCGCTTGCACCCTCGGGTGCGCCGCCCAGCCCCAACCTGGGACCTCAACCTAGTTTTAACCAGACTTATGTCTCCCCCATTCGAGCCGTTCGCGACCGGCCCTCTGCTATACCTGTCTTGGACGACAACTTTCCTCGTAGCTGTTACATCGGCCAGACGAGTCTCCGAGCTCAGAGCTCTTACGGTGGTTCCGCCGTGCACTAGGTTTCACAAAGACAAGGTGCAGTTATGACCACACCCGGCTTTCCTCCCTAAGATGGTTTCGGCCTTTCATGTTACCCACAGCTCAACACAATGGGCGCAACAGTTGCACTCCCTGGACATCTGTAGAGTGCTCGCATTTATATTGCACTGACAGAACCATTTCGTAAGGTGCCCCAGCTCTGTCACGGTAGCAGACCAAAGGGAAGGCTTGCTTGTTTTCCTCTCAGAGGATCTCATCTTGGGTGATGGCATACATCCGCACTTGTTATGATTTGGCTCATATTTCCCCAAGCCACATCACCGTGCATTCTACCAGGGCTCAGGCTTCATCTGCCGCCTTGCTGGCTCGTGTTCCTACCCACGAGATCTGTCGTGCAGCTCCATTGGTCCTCGGTCCATACCTTTGCTTCGCAGTATGCCCTGGCTCAACAGTCAAGAGATGCTGTAGCCTCTGGCTCAGCAGTTTTCATTCTGCCACATTTCACTCCGACCCCACCGCCTACATAAGGCTTGGGATTCACCTAACTGGAATGGATATGAGCAATCACTCGAAGAAGAAAAGACGGTTACTCACCTTTGTAACTGTTGTTCTTTGAGATGTGTTGCTCATATCCATTCCACACCCGCCCTCCTTCCCCACTGTCGGAGTAGCCGGCAAGAAGGAACTGAGGAGCGGGTGGGCCGGCAGGGGTATATATCTGGTGCCATGGTGGCGCCACTCCAGGGGGCGACCCTGCTGACCCACCCGAGTTGCTAGGGTAAAAATCTTCCTACGAGCGTGCATGCGCGGCGCACACACCTAACTGGAATGGATATGAGCAACACATCTCGAAGAACAACAGTTACAAAGATGAGTAACTGTCTTTTGCCCTTTCACTGCAGCATTGTACGGTTGGTTTTAACCCTAGATGGTCAGGGATATTCTTTGTAGGTTAAGGTGCCTAATTTAGGTCCAAATCCTCAGGTAGTATAACTTGGTGTAGCTCTATTGAAGTAATCTCCAAAGCTCCATCTCTGGCCCTTGGTCTTCATGTTATTTTCTCCTGTAGCAGAGTAATTTGTTCTGAATAAGTAAAATTACGTGCTGTGTTCATGTGTGCCCCTACAAATGCATGTCCGGGTTTCTTGCTTCCCACTCTTGGCCTTCTGCTGCTCATGCTGCCCTCCTATGAATTCAGTGTGCTGTGTCAGCACCAGCATCCCATTCCTGCTTTTCCTGGGTGGCCACTAGCACTTTAAATTTTACTTTAATCCAGGTAGACAAATCATCCCAAGTCATGGGGTAGCTTCTGTATCTGAACATCATCCTTCCATGCCTAGCAAGGGCAAGCCATCACTCCCTAGGGCTGATTGACAGCTAATACAATCCTGAAGCTGCACACGTGTGCTAGTTTGGCTATACCTGTTGCCAGGCTGACTGCACAACTCATGATCTCAGATGTATCTGAGAAGTTATTCTAGTTCCCCCGCCACCCCATTCCTTTCCAGGAACTGTCCCCTTACTTATGTGTCACTGTGGCACGATATGGTTTTCTAGTCAATGTAGGCATTGGCTCTGCAATGTACTGGGTGAGAGTGTAGAAGTCTGACACTGAAATGGGTAAAGTACAAGTCGTCATATATTGTCAGTGGCATCTGAAATAGCCAGTTGAAACATTTTCAGTGTCATGAAATTTTCTTGAATGGGTTTTGACAAAACAACATATAACACTTTTTTGGGAGAGAGAGAGATACTTACGTCCTTAGCTTGGTAATTAGAGCATCTGGAAGGTGGAAGACCCAGTCAAGTGCCTGAATCAGAGAGAGCTGGAATGAAAAATTTTGCTTTGAATCAGGGAGAACAGGGAGTTGACCTCGCGTCTCCAACATCCTGACCACCAGGCTTCTGTCTCATGGACATTTGGACACTTGCATCGTCAGAGAAAATGGACATTTTGATACAATTCCTTTTTTTTTTTTTTTTTTTTTTGAAGTTCAAAAGGTTTTGTTCCAAAATGGAATGAAAACAAATTTGAAAACCTCGACAGTTGATACGAACTGGAATTGTCATCCTCCAGTTAGCTCTGTTAGCTGTGAGGAGTCCTAGCCTTCAATCCTTCCACTAGCTTTCCACCTGGACCTGGGGTGGAGTACTGTGGGAGACAAAATGCAATTGCATATCCTTAGTCCAATCTTCAATAATCACCTTGGGAACTGTCTGTTTCCAGAGGCCATGAGCCACTGCTGCATTGGCTCGTATAGTCTGTGGACTTCAAGCCAATTGTGCAGCTCTTGTCATGTAGTCAAAACCAGGAGACTAGAGGGTACCTGTATTTGGGACTTCCCTCACCTCTGGAGACAGCTATTACCCTATTGAATGGAGGTATTTGCATTGGTCGTTCCGATCCATATTGTGCAGAGCACATCTGAGCTATGGTCACAGTCCTTCCCCAACAACCTGGCTTTCTGGCCCAGTCCTTTTCTATGCATGTTCTTCAACCATGTTAATCCTTGTGGTATCTGAGTGCAGTTGGCATGCACGTTCTTTCAGTTCTCCTCCTACTTTCCACCTTTGTTCCCAGCTTGTCCTGCCTTTCAAAGAGTAATCCTCAGAGCAACCATAAGAAATGTAGCCTGAAATATTGTATTTACTTGAACCTTTCCAGTGTCTGTCTGTATCCTAGTGTCTTCACACCTACTAACCTTGAGGAAATGAAACTTCTCTGTCCTTATCTGAGACTAGAATGTGTTAGATATGTGCTTTTTATAAGGCAGGTGTGTATGCCTGCAGCCTTCCCACTTTTGGTTGTGATTTCATTTGATCACTCAAGCCCAGGTCATGTCAGTATTCGGAAAGCAAATCTCCGAAAATAATCCAGTACAGAACTGATTTTAGTAATTTTGGCAGTTGTGTTTATTGTAAAGTCAGTAGCAAAGAAAAGCTCCTTTCAGACAAATACTCCCATGTTTTAAAATGACAGGGTAGTGATTGAAGAATGCTTGGTAATTTGTTCCAGGTATTGTGTGCTGAAAAATCAAAATGTTACAGTCATTGTTTTCTTACAGTGTGCATAACGTGGGGAAAGATTTACTGTAGTTGTTAGCCTAGAAATGCTGGGTTAAGGAAGCAAAGGAGTCCTGTCTCCAGTGCCCCACCTATTCCCATACGTCAATCATGGATATTTAACCAGTTTCCATCTGTCAGATGGAAGTGGATAGTGATCAATTGCTCACAGATTTCTCTGACCATGCAATTGTAATATGTCATTGTATGCTAATATCCAGCTGTAATAACAAGTGCTTCTTGGTTTCTGCTGTCTGCATTTTTCTCTGTTAAGATGACTGTGAGTTGTAAGATCCTGTCAGATGTGGTATATTGCACCAGTAATCTCAGAACATTTTGTTCCTTTCCATTGGGAAGTGCAGTTCATCTTGAGGATGCTTCACAACTGAATAGTGCACCAGGCTTCCTTCCTGGAATGTTTTGTTTTATTATTCAGACTGTGTATTTGTTCTCTCCACAGGAGCAGTTCGAGTTCACATTGACAGCGGTTGCAGAGGAAGTGAATGCAATACTCAAGGCACTTCCACAATGAGCGGTTCCGTCTCCCTGAGGTTCCCTGAGGATCCATCGCTCATTTCCTTACTCTGTCCCTGTGAATGTTGTTGGAAACCGTGACCTGACCTTAACTGTGTATCTTCTATTGTAACCACATAGTAATAGGGTCCTTACAAACTTCTATAGCCAGTAAAAGTTCAACAGTTAAAATGTGTATTCTGCTTCTGTTTTTTAAAATTTTAAAAAAGATACCTTGAAGCCTCGGATTAAGTGACAGAACAATCCATCTAATTCCTTTCACACCCTGAGAGGCCTGAATTTCACACTTTGAAAGCACACGTTCATGTTCTTAATAGCAAATATACAGTATTGTGGGTAATTAGTGCAGTCAATATATTCTCAGAAAAAACAGTGTTCTGTTATATTTTGTAACTTCTCAGAGGCTGAATAAGAAGAGCAAGGGGCCTGAAAAGGACTGGGATTGTTCTGACACAATACCAGGCAAGAGCATGAAACAATGCTGTGTGTGTTAGTAAACACAGGTCTGGCCTCTTGCATAAAGAGCTGCGCCTTTTCATGCTGGGCTTTGGCAAGCAAATGTTTTCTTAACTGTTGTTTGCTTTTCAGCTTTGTGCAATGAATGGGAGAAAATCTGAGCTATAAGTAAATAGGCCTGCACAGTTGTCACAACTACAGAGAACAAGTCGGTCACATTTAATGGGAATCCAGTGTATAAAGAGCACAACAACACTTATTATGTACCACTGGCCTAGCAGAAAACGAAGCGGGACAGTCTAACCTCAAGAAGTGAGTTGTAGGCCCCATATAGCAGCTGGATGAATGGCCTGAGCTGTTATGAAAGCAGATTGTTGATTTTATAGGATTACTGGAGAGAATGGGAGCTTCTTTATATTTTGGCATTAATTTTCCCCCCCTAAAACCATGTTGTTACCATTCTTTTTAGATCAGAAAGGATATTTCAGTAAATGCATTCCAGGCATTCCTGCCTGAAACAAAAGTTTTTTCAATCTACATTGTATGAATTTGTCTCCATGCAGATGTTGGTTACATCTCTCTGCAATATTTCTGTTCTTTCCCCCATTCTAAATTATACATATTATTTTAATTCATTATTATGAGATGAAGAAATGTTGGTAGAATTTCTAAGGTTCTTGTGCTCTAAATTCTTATACCTACTGTTTCAAAGCAATGCTAAAGTATGTCTGGAAATGATCCAGTGATGTAACTTTGCTTAAACACACCCACATTTTTCATTGTTTATTTCTGGGGGGAGGGGGGTTAAAACTGCTGATAGAAACACTTTGATTTATTCGAATGAGGGACTATGGGTAACATGTTTAAAAGTGAAGTGACTTGGGCTCCTAAGAGTAACTCCTTTTTGAAAATGGGACTTAGGCCCTGTAGATGCTTTTGAAAATGTTACCTAACATGGTTGTAGTTTCCAAGTTTATATTTTTTCAAAATTACTTGAAAGTGTTTTATGCTTTTAACTGTGCCAGGTTAAATGACTTTGATTTCAGAATTGCAAAATATATCAATGGTTTTAATTGTGGGGTCTTTTGTACATCTCTATTCAATGAATTGTTTAAAAAATAGCATTGCAGTTTTGTTAAGAGAGACGACAGGATGCGATGGACAGACCTGTTGGAATTAAATAACATTTTGCAATTTTGTGTTGTAGGTATGGATGTTGGTGATTTCTTCTTTTTGGTGATTAAAGAGTTATTTCAAAAAGTGCCAGGCGTATTACTTTTCTATCTATGTTTTTGTACAGTCTTCTCAGTGTGTGCTGCTACTGCTTAATTTGTGCATCCCATTACCCTGGCAGTATAGAGCAGTTACTGCAGATGCCATCGTCCTCTTAAGTACACATACTGTATATTAAGCCACATGTTTATTTTATGGCATAAGCATTTTAGAGCTTTCCTAGCAATAACTAAAAAAACTAATGGGGTATGAATGAGAAAATTGCCTTTTTCATTTGATAATTTAGGTTTAACAGGACTCCTTTATTAGTTTAGCTAACACAAAATTGCAGATCAGGGCAGATTGAATCAATTTGAACAATATCTGCCAGTGTTTGAATTAGATTTATTGTGGAGACAGTGTGACATGGCTTTCTGAAAATATAGGTAGCTACATCCAAACCAACCTACCGAAGATTCAAACTTGGTACATCCTGGCCCCCACCTCCTGTTGCCAAATGGAATGGTCTCACTGCAGGGATGCTGTGTTGTTACTGACTGACAACCAAAGGGGATGGTTGCTTTTCAGAGGGCAGATCCTTGCGCTGTGATTTGTTAATGTTTTCAGAGCTCACTCTACCCATACCCACGGCAAACCTGAGTCACAGTGGCAATCCTCAATTCCTCTGGGTTTGTAAAGCACTTCATGATGCTTTTCCAAACTGTTACAATTTCTGTTTAAAGTTCAGCCTAATTCTTCTGGAAATATTTAATCATGATATGTTTCAGGTTAATAATGTAAGGGTTATTCCTATTCAGAAACAGCTAGAGCAGGAATATAATTGTCTATTAAATTCTATAGAATTGTTCAAACTACAGAAAGATGGTCATCTTTTCCATTAAATTATATAGGTTTTCAGAGTATTTTCTATAGAATTCCATTTAAAACTCATTTGTTTTCATCCTGACTAAATACTGTAGTACTTCTCCATAAGGTCAGGAAGTGATTATAACCTTGAAAGCAGGAAGTACCTTCCAGCAATCTAAAGACTATTGCACAGCATTACAAGGCCAAGAGATTTTCTGGCTTTCTTCTTCAGAGAGGTGCCAGACTTGCAGTACTCACTGTAAATAAGCAAACCCAGGGATCCTGCTTGTGTAGGTAGTGTTGGCCACTAATCTTCATGAAAGTTTGGATGAAAGCATACTTTTTCCCACAGTAATAATAAATATAGAACATATCAGCAAAATTCACGTTTCTATCCCATCGGGTTAAATTGTGGTGTCATGTCATTTCATCTTCAAGTGAGATACAGAGCTGTGAAAATATTACCTGATGCAACCTGGCATGTCAGAATGTAAAGAAGAATTTGTTTGTCAGATGAAGTTTATCCCTTTTGTAGCAATTAACTTAATCTAAATGATTTTGCAGTGGGTTTTGTGCCTACATACCTGCCCTTGGCTCGGTTACTGTCGCCATTCACCAGCCCATTTTGTAGCCTCGGTCTTGCATGTGCATTTTAAATCAACATGAAAAAGGGTTCTTCCTGATTCTACTTCAGCAAAGCATCTGCCTTAAGCCAAATAAGATATTGGACATCACAAACCCACCTTTTTGCAGTACTTTGAGGAGTAGCTTGATCGTTGTTAAACTGATGTCCAATGTTGAAACTTGGGCTGTCATCTGACTCTTAGGAGGGCTGGAATACATTCTATGCATTAAATAGTGGCTTAGCTAATCTCATTGATAAAAAAACAAATCTGCCGATGCTGTTTGTGTATTTGCATCTTTAATTGCCATGGACCTAAAGCATAATTGAAGAAAGGATTAAATTAACCCCAGTGCTGAGTGAGCACCACCTATTAATTACTTTGAAAGGGCTGCCGTCTGGGTACAGAGTCCAAGTTTTCCAAATGTGCCACAGAAGGGACTCCATGCCAGTTCTGAATATGCAGATGTGGGAGAAGTGAGGTCTGGAAGAGAGGCCACTAGATCCAGGAATATGTAACTCCAATGGCTGGAAACACTTGCATAAAGAGCACAGAGGGGATGTAACTGTTACTCCTGTTTGTAGCCTGGAGAGGCAGCAATGAAGTAGCAGCATTGTGCTCCCCTCCTCCCCCTGTCACTCCCCAGGTTTTATGGGGGAGATTTCATCCACACCAGTTGCAATATACCCAATTGCCTAAAGCCCAAGTACTCAGGTGGAATCCTGGCACCACTGAAATCAATCGGAGTTTTGCCATTGCCTTTACTGGTGCAAGAATTTCACCCATGAGCTTTATCTAGCAGTCCTGAATCTCATCCTAAGGGCCTGATCCAGGACCACCAAAATCCAGTGGGTGTTCTTGATGATGGATTGGGCTCAGAGAGAATTTTAGCAGAGACTACAATATGCAAATGTAGTCCAACAGCAAGGAGAACCGCTTCCCCCCCACACACCCCCGAGTGGTTATTTAAATGCTTTAAAAAAACCAAAATCTGATTATAAATGCATACATAAAACCACCCCAGCACATCCCATGAGGCAATGACAGCAATATATCTGTAATTTGTGGGTTTATGCTTTATTAATCAAGTAGAACATTAATAATAAAAAACCCAACCCACTTTATAATTACTGGAGTAGACATTAATTTAAAAAGCTGTTTATTAGAATAGAAAATAAGTATTTGATTAGCATTGTTACAGAACAGTGGCTGTCTTTTAACTTTTTTTCTGCCTGTTTGTTTAGGAAACTCTTAGCAGTTGTGATAATTCACTTTTTTAAATTGTACAGTTTGTATGATTTTGCTTTTTAAATGGGAGCACACTTTATAGATTTGATTGTTATATTTTCTGTTATGACTACCTTGGACCTTTGGAAAAAAAATTTCCCCACCGTGATTTAAAGAAAAAATACTGTTTGTTTATTTTTACAATAAACCAACAACAAAAATTTACAAAACTGTGGCATACTTAATCCAGTTAAAGCTTGACACTTTTTCCACTAGTCTTCATTTACCATGTTAAAAATAAAATAAAATTACACCAGCAAGATTTTATTTGAAGATGTTCTTGTGCATGCTCGTTGTACTGTATTTGATGGCACACATTGTTTTGTGTTCAGAAATTCTGTGCTTAGTGGATTGTAATAGATTATTTATATGTTTATAATAAAGACAAACAAAAAGATTATACAAAGTATTTTGTTCTACCTCTGTAAAAATCTCACTTGTGAATAAAGTGGCATTGTCTGTGAAGTATTGTGAACATTGCAATATAGTCTGGTGCCTTTTTGTACCTATGTGCAAGTTACTGTTTGAGCTGCATTCTGTATATCTGGGACATTCACACTTTGCCAACTGAGAGCTGCTGTGGTATCTTGATAGGAGCCCAGAGGGCTGCATTTAATTTATCCAAAATGTAGCAGAGCCACCCTCAACTTATTGTGAACATATGGCTTGTAAAGACAGCTGGTTCCAGCAGAAGATTCTCCATCCTGAGCTGGGTAGAGGCTGTTCAGATTAAGACAGAGAACCTCAGCCCTTGTTTGGATCAGGAAAGAATCCAGAGACAGGGAAGGAAACTGATCAGCATCATGGAAAGACATCCCATGTGAGGGGAGAGAAAAAAATTAGGACTGTTTTCTGTAGAGGAGAGACAAATCTGGAGTCGTACAATAGATATATACAAAACAATGAATGGTACAGAAAAAGTTAGACTAGGCACTTGCATCTCTCTGCTCCTGTATAGGAGACTGAAAGGTAACAAAATTAAAGCTGCTACAAGTAAATGCCTTTTTAGGCAACACACAATTAACCTGTGGAACTTATAGCCACAATATGTCATTGCAAGAGATTAGTAGGATTCAAAAATTATTTATATGGATAATGAGAACGTCCACTGTTACATCAAGTAGGACTGACAGAGAATAGACTCGACAGCCAAGCTAATCCATAAATGCCTGGGATAGGAAATAACTTCCCTATAGGCAAGCTTTTCCATAATTGTCCATTATGAAGAGTCTTTTAAATTCCCCTGAAACCTCTGGTACTGGCCATAATCAGACAGAATAGGGGACTAGATGGGGCATGGGTCTGACCCAGGATGGCAGTTTTCATGTCCCTAAATTGTGTGTTGTATTTGGTTGTCCTTTGAGGAAGAATAATCAAAATACTTTGGTTTGTCCCCTAAAATAACCATAAAAATGTTAATGTGCAGAAAGTTGGAAAGCTTGATAGCCTATTTTTCCTCATCAGAAGAGTCTTGTTTTACATTCTCTACCCTTGTTTATGTAGTTATGTGTTTTAATATCTGCAGTTTTTTCAGGAAGGTGACTTTCATCTTGGAAACAACATACATGTACCATTATAGCTATTTTCCTTGCAGTGTAATTTAGCAGCTCTTTCATCTGCGATAGAACTTTCTAAAGCCTTTGGTGACATCAGCTGGAGGACAAAAACAGAAGTGCATTTAACTATATGACTACAGGAGCATTCTACATCTCATAGGTAAGCAGGAAGCTTACATGTATATCACTTTATTTGCTGTGAAATGTTTGCATTGGTTTCATGTTACACATTTATGACATGGGCCAGATGGTGTAAATCAGCATTGCTTTTCTTGACATCCATAGATCTGACACACAAACTATTCTGAGAATTGTGTAGCCGGTTATGGTGTGAATTGCAGCAGTAATGTAAAACATTCCTCGCACAAAGGTACTAATCAGACCGGCATAACATAGCCACTCTGTTGTCATATTACAATGCTGATGTTTTCCAGTGTTAGACTATAGCATTCACCACAGCACTGCGTGTTCTAATTGTAGGAGCCAGACAATAATAAACGTGCCCCCTTTTGAGTCAGATGATCACGGTTTTGTAGCAATGCTTTCAGTCAGCAGTGTCGTGTATACAGTAAGAACAAGGGAGCTTTGTAGATGAATGCAAAAGTCTGGCTTTATTTTTAAAACTTGTCATAAAACTTCAGGTGAGGGCTGGTGAGCCATGATGTGTTTGTGCTGCAAGCTGAACCAATATGCCAGTTGTTCATCCAAGGAAAGGTGTAATGTTTATGCTCAGTCCATCATTGGGACTGGGACAGCTCATGCTTGGGCCAAATTCATCCCAGGTGTGAATAGTTTGGCTTCAGTTACACCAAAGATGAATTTGGTCCATTGTGTAAGCATCCATTGTGACAGCAACATCTGACTCTTCCTCACAGGCAGATAAAACTAGTGCATCAGGAAGCAGGGATATAATTGAGAGGAAGGATGCTCTAGGAGTTAGGGCATTAGGCTGACAAATGGTTTCAATTCCCTGCTCTGCCTCGGTTTTCTAATGTGACCATGGGCAAGTCAGTCTCTTTGTGCCTCAGTCCCCATCTGTGAAATGGGGCCAATAACACCTCCCTACCTCACAGAGGGATTGTGAGAATAACTGCATTGAAGGCTGTGAAGTGCTCAGATACTATGGTAAAGGGGCCCACATCAGTACCTTTGATATTCTAGCTTCTCTGTCTAGCAAACTGTTTTTACATATATCTCAGCTGGGCAAGCCCAATAGGCACGATGGATTTCCACGGTGGGGCACACTTTCACCCCTACACTGTCATTACTGCTATTATACAGTGGTCTTTTGCACACTCATTGCCCAAGAGAAGCTGATGTGGGGGAGAGATGTAGGTTTGTTGGCCTTGTGCAGCATGCTCGGGAGGTTTTAGTAGCCCTCACTGCTTATTTCATGGAAGAAAATGAGTAAGACCCTTTGCTGCTGAAGCTACACGTGAACCAGAGCAGGAGGTACAGTGGTGACAGGAGAAAAGGCATGACTGGAGACTTGGGTAACACTTAACTGCACTGTGCATGTGACAGCCTGTGGCAGTGGAGCATGGGAGAGGTGCTGTGGCTGTCTAGCTTGAGGAGAAGTGGCCAGAAGCAAGGTATTTAGCTTTTTTGACTTCATGTAAAACTACAGAATCACATTGTCCTCAGGCCCTCATTTCTAAATCCAGCATCCATTTCCTTTAGGCAGGAAAACTGCTGCTTTTTTCAGCACATATCTCTGTTTTCCAAGTTAGAACGTTTGTCCCAACACGACACCGTAAATTACACTCTGGCATGTGGATGAGCAGAAGTGCTCCAGCCTAGTCAATATTCAATCAGTCGCTATGGCTACCATTGACCAGTTTTCTAGGGCAATGACCAAGCTGGATCCACAACTACTGGATCCTGCTAAAGACATCACAGATTCCAAAAATGAAACCATTGTTCTTGCCTGTGGCTGGGGGGAAATAAGCCTTTTGCAGAGGGTTCCTTTGCTTTTTGCTCATGTCTGAATTTTATTTAAAGGAGCAGAAATATAAATTCATCCTTGAAGGAAAATTCTAGAGTTATAGTGTTGCTTCTTGGAGGCTGCAAAAATTAACATAGGTGAGCTGTTTGGTACACTTATTCATTGCTGCATGTGTCTGGAACCAAGCATGGTCCTGAAGAGGACTAGTAAGATAAGCTGCTTAGTTTGGACCACCAGGCTGTACCATGCAGGATAAGCCCTTCTCAATACTGATTCCCCATCTTGCTATCACTAGCTCTATTTTTCACAATATGGGGATCCCGTGGCTTTTAAAAATAAGTTCTTCGAGTGATTGCTCATATCCATTCCAGTTAGGTGTGTGTGCGCCGCGCGTGCACATTCGTCGGAAAACTTTTACCCTAGCAACTCAGTGGGCCGGCAGGTCGCCCCCTAGAGTGGCGCCATCATGGCGCTTGATATATACCCCTGCCGGCCCACCCGCTCCTCAGTTCCTTCTTACCGCCCGTGTCGGTCGTTGGAACAGTGGAGCGTGGCTTAGCTGACCTCCACTTCCCTAGCTACTCGTAGTTCTCGTATATAGTTATGCAGTTATAATCCTTTTATATATATATTTGTATAGTTATACGTTTTTTCTTTGCTAACATAGTTAGTTTAGTAATAGTTAGCGGGGTTCAGGAAGTAGCCCCTTCCACGAACCCGGTGCCGGAGCCTATGCACGGCTCACCGGGTTTTAAAATGGGCTCGGCCTGCCAGAAGCCGATGCCGAAGGGAGATCCACACGACTCCTGTTTGAAGTGCCTCAGGGAATCACACTTGACAGCTAAGTGCCCCATTTGCAAGGCTTTTAAGCCGAGAACAAAAAGGAGCGGGACTTTCACTTACCCCTCCACCTTTGGCGCCGAGCGATGATCAAGCGGCTGGCAGAAGCGCCTCCTCGGCACCGGACCCCGCCGGTACTGCCAAGGCCTTTCGGCACCGGCCGTCGCCGGCACCGAAGTCGACTCGGCACCGCTCCCTTCCTCCGAGGTCGAGAAAGGCACCAGCAGGAATCGTAGGCTGACGGCTCCCCGGCATATGCCGTGGTTGAGCCCCCTGCTCCTGCTGCTTCCGTGCCAACGGCACCGCAGCCAGAGAGCTCGTCTAAGTCGGATTGCCCGGGACCGACACCTACTGAGGCACCGACAACGTCGGCACCGTCGATTCCAGTCCCCCAGGGCCATTGAATCCGGTGCCTGACGGCTCCCCGACACGTGCCGTGGTTGAGCTACTGCTCCTGCTGCTTCCGTGCCAACGGCACCGCAGCCAGAGAGCTCGTCTAAGTCGGATTGCCTGGCACCGACACCTCTGAGGCACCGACAATGTCGGCACCGTCGATTCCAGTCCCACAAGGGCCGTCGAATCCGGTGCCGGACGGCTCCCCGGCACGCGCCGTGGTTGAGCTTATTGCTCCTGCTGCTTCCGTGCTGACGGCACCACAGCCAGACAGCTCATCTAACTCGGATAGCCCGGCACCGACACCTACCGAAGCTCTGACGACCTAGGTACCGTCGATCCCGGTCCCACGAGGGCCGTCGAATCCGGTGCCTGACAGCTCCCCAGTATGCACTGTGGTTGAGCCTGCTGTTCCCTCCACGCCGGAGACATTACCAACGGCGAGGGATCTCATTGCCATGACAGAGTCGATGCTGCCTGACCCTGGCACCGCCGGTGCGAGTAATACAGTCTCTTCATGTGACCGTCCTCTGTCAGCACAGCAGAGCGGCACCGTTCATGATCACGGTCCCGCAGACACTCCAGGTCCTGTCGGCACGTCCGACACCACTTGCAGTCCCGGTGCTGTTTTCCTCATCGGTACTGGTCGCACTCGCTGCACCGGTTGGTATCCCGTTCGCCGACCCGCTATCGGCACCGTTCTGACTCCCGGCACCGCAACAGGTACCTTGACTCCTGTAGCCTCTCCCCGAGCCTCGAGATCTCGGTCGACCTCCCGGCACCGTTCTGGTTGCGGGTCTGGATCTCGTTCCAGGTACCGGTACGCCTCCCGGTGCCAGTCCCCGGTGCCGAGTTGGGCAAGGTCCGATAGAGTCAGAGACTCTGCCTGTGCCTTCTTTTAGTACCTCCATGGCCATCCAGACACGCATCCGTGTCATCCCACATGCGCAGATCTTATGCTCAGGACCACGATTCTGATATGATGGCCAGCGGGCGCCAGCCCCGAAACCGAAAGAGGCTTGGCGAATGAACCTGCTTGGCCGCCAGGTGTACTCTGCAGAGGCCCTGCAGCTCTGGGTAGCAAAGCAACAAGCCTTGCTTAGCTGCTATAATTATAACACCTGGGTGAAGGTAGTTTAGTTTATGGAGTTTCTCCCTCAAAACTCCCGCCAAGAGTTCGCTGCCGTCTTGGAGGACGGGGGAAAAAGGTACCCAGAGTGTCCCTCCAGGCCTCGTTGGACGCAGCAGACTCTGCAGCCAGGACTCTGGCCTTTGGTGTCACCATGAGGTGCATCTCATGGCTTCAGGTTTCAAACCTCCGGCCGGAGCTGCAGTATGCCATTCAGGATTTACCCTTTGTTGGTAAAGGCCTCTTCGCGGCAAAGACAGCCCCAGGCTGCGAAGCCTGATGGACAATAGGGTCCTAATGCGCTCTCTCAGCATGCATATGCCAGCGACCAAACGCAGGCCTTTCTGTCCCCAGCCGCCATACTCTGTGCCTAGCCAGAGACAGGACTTTGGCAAACGGCGAGGCCAAGGTGGTCGCAGACGAACGTCAGGACCCCTAAAGAGCCAAGGTCAAGGTCCCTCACAATTACCACTGGGACCAAAGACGAACCTTCCAAGGTGCGCCTGAGGGCGGTGTACCAGTCACAGGCCGGGATCCCAATCCCGCTTTCTCCTGGCGTGGCCCCAGTTAATTTCAGATCGCTGGGTCCTGCGCACAGTGGAGCATAGGTACCACCTCTAATTTGTTCCAGCCCTGTCCCCCTTCAGGGACCCCTCTCACGAGCAATTCCTCGTACAAGAGGTGCAGACGCCGACTGACGAAAGGGGCAAGGGGGTTTACTCCCGTTATGCCCTAGTCCCCCACTCGAACGGAGGTCTCAGACCTTCCTAGTCCTGCACGGACTCAACCGGTTTAGGATAAGGTTGAAGTTCCGCACGGTATCCCTGGGAACCATTATTCCATCCTTGCCTCCTGGGGGCTACTATACTGCCCTTGATATGAAGGATGCGTACTTTCGCAACGCCATCTTCCCTCCGCACAGGAGATACCTCCGCTTTCTAGCCAACTGTCAGTACTTCTGGTTTACAGCCATAGTCGCCGCCTACCTTCGCTGATGTCGGATATGCGTTTTTCCGTATCTGGACGATTCGCTTATCCGAGGAGACTCTGAGACACAAACCACTCAGCGCGTGGGCATCGTCACGGTCTTATTCACAGGTCAAGGCCTGATGATTACTATAGAGCAATCCACTCTGGTTCCCACGCAGAGGTTGGACTTCCTAGGGGCTATCCTGGTCTCCTACCTAGCCGGAGCCTGCTTATCACAACTGCGGTTTTAGGCGATGGCAACAATCATCTGAGGTCTGCAAGCTTTCCCAACGACCTCGGCTTGTATTTGTCTCAGTCTCCTGGGTCCATGGCTGCCCGCAAGTTTGTAACCAAACACGCCAAGCTCCGCCTCCGTCCTCTCCAAGTCCGGCTCACCTCGGCGTACCACCCGGACAGGGAGCCAATGGTCATGGTAGTCACTGTTCCCTCGAGCACCTTAGGCTCCCTAGAGTGGTGGCTAACTCCCTCCCTGGTGTGGGCAGGGATGCGGTTCCATCCGCCCCCGCCCTCACTGCCCCTGACGACGGACGCGTCATCTCTCTGCTCGAGTGCTCATGGTCACCTCCGAGCTTAAGGCCTTTGGTCTTCTCGGGAGCTGGCATTCCACATCAATGCCCCAAAAATGAGAGTAGTCCGCCTGGCGTGCCAGGGGTTCCAGCGGCAGCTGCGAGGCCATGGTATCTCGGTGTTTACAGCCAACACAACGGCCATGTGCTTCATAAATAACCAGGGAGGGACATGGTCCTCCCCCCTTTTGTCAGGAGGCCATCCATTTCCGGGACTTTTGCATGGCCCACTCGATGGAGCTGGTGACGTCCTTTCTCCCAGGCGTTCGGAACGTCTTGGCGCTGTGACTCAGCAGGTCTTTCCTGTCTTACGAGTGATCACTCTGCCCCATGTGAGGCATTCTGCTTTCCAGAAGTGGAGATGTTTCCTCACATAGACCTGTTCGCTCACCGCGAGAGCAGAAAATGCCAGATGTTCTGCTCCTTCCAAGGTCTCTCCTCGGGATCGATCTTGGACGCATTCCTGATGCCGTGGAAAGGCCAACTCCGTTATGCCTTCCCACTGTTCCCACTGGTTCATTAGGTCCTGCTCAAACTCCGCAGGGGCAGAGCACGCATCATCATGATCGCTCCGGAGTGGTCCAGGCAGCACTGATATACCACGTTGCTCGGCCTGTCAGTAACCAACCCAGTTACTCTGCCACCCCACCCAGACCTCATCACTCAGGGCAACGACAGGCTTCGTCACCCGGACCTGCAGCCTCTTCGCCTCACGGTGTGGCTGCTGCGTAACTGAGCCGGGGTGACAGGAAGCCTTCCACCTGGTCAACGTACCGGGCCGAGCGGAAGCGTTTCTTCTACAGCTGCAATACGCTCGATCTTGCTCCTGCTGAGGTCTCGATCCCCTCTATTTGGCCTGCCTCTGGCCTTCAGCGGCAGGACCTGGCGGTATCATCGCTGAGGATACACTCAGCAGCCATGTCTACCTTCCAGCCAGGCTAAGGTGGACGTTCCGTGTTCTCACACTCTATGGGTTCGAGGTCCCTCAAGGGCTTGGAGCGCTTGCACCCTCGGGTGCGCCGCCCAGCCCCAACCTGGGACCTCAACCTAGTTTTAACCAGACTTATGTCTCCCCCATTCGAGCCGTTCACGACCGGCCCTCTGCTATACCTGTCTTGGACGACAACTTTCCTCGTAGCTGTTACATCGGCCAGACGGGTCTCCGAGCTCGGAGCTCTTACGGTGGTTCCGCCGTACACTAGGTTTCACAAAGACAAGGTGCAGTTATGACCGCACCCGGCTTTCCTCCCTAAGGTGGTTTCGGCCTTTCATGTTACCCACAGCTCAACGCAATGGGCACAACCATTGCACTCCCTGGACATCTGTGGAGTGCTCGCATTTATATTGCGCTGATAGAACCATTTCGTAAGGTGCCCCAGCTCTGTCACGGTAGCGGACCAAAGGGAGGGCTTGCTTGTTTTCCTCTCAGAGGATCTCATCTTGGGTGATGGCATACATCCACACTTGTTATGATTTGGCTCATATTTCCCCAAGCCACATCATCGTACATTCTACCAGGGCTCAGGCTTCATCTGCCGCCTTGCTGGCTCGTGTTCCTACCCACGAGATCTGTCGCGCAGCTCCATTGGTCCTCGGTACAGACCTTTGCTTCGCAGTATGCCCTGGTTCAACAGTCAAGAGATGCTGTAGCCTCTGGCTCAGCAGTTTTCATTCTGCCACATTTCACTCCGACCCCACCGCCTACGTAAGGCTTGGGATTCACCTAACTGGAATGGATATGAGCAATCACTCAAAGAAGAAAAGACGGTTACTCATCTTTGTAACTGTTGTTCTTCGAGATGTGTTGCTCATATCCATTCCACACCCGCCCTCCTTCCCCACTGTCGGAGTAGCCGGCAAGAAGGAACTGAGGAGCGGGTGGGCCGGCAGGGGTATATATCAAGCGCCATGATGGCGCCACTCTAGGGGGTGACCTGCCGGCCCACTGAGTTGCTAGGGTAAAAGTTTTCCGACGAATGTGCACACGCGGCGCACACAAACCTAACTGGAATGGATATGAGCAACACATCTCGAAGAACAACAGTTACAAAGGTGAGTAACCGTCTTATCTCACATTCCTGGAAGCAGACAGTGATCTGGCCTTTATTCCCTTAAACGCTCAGGTACCAGGTTGGGGGGATAACAGCATTCATGTGATGTGAATGATGGCACACTCCTGTCTCTTATTTTCATTGCAAGTCTCCCAGCGAGATTAACCTCTCCATACTGTGTTCTTAGGTGACCAAGAACCCATTTTCACTTCTGTCAGAAGGTTTTGTGCCTAGGCTGTCATCCCTGTGTTCCTGAGTCCTCCCTGCATCTGTGTGCTGTGCTGACACTAGGTTTACAATGGTTTGCATAGGGAGAAAACTGTGCCAGACCCTTGCTTCCCTTTCTCTCACTGTGTCTGCATAACTTCCCAATACCTTAACCCTTAGGAGCCAAGAACACCTTGGGATGCTGCCAAAGTGACATGCCTGTGGCAGGAATACTGATGACAAGAGTCCCAGAGGCCTGGACTCTGAACACAAGCCCAAGTCCTGCAACAAAGTGAATCATCAAAGCAGGCCTTAAAGCACAAGAGCAGATATCTCTCACAAAGACATGACAGCTGGAGGGCCAGCATGGGTGGTCTGCAGCACATAGGGTCCATGGCCTGTATTTAACATGTGCTGGTATAGAGAGGTGGGGGAAAGGAGCCTTCAGTGCTGACCAGCATTTTCCTCTCACTGTACCTGCATATCCTGTTCTGAAACATTATTGCTCTGCTCAGCTGACAAAAGAGGTGAATATTTTTGCCATCAAGTTTTGGGTAAATTTGCACCCCTCCACCAGTCCATGCCACCTCAATTTGCTTTTCTGTAAGTTTCCAACATGACGGATTTGCATCAAACCAGGGAAAAAACCCCAGAGCCATCAAAAAGAAGTTCCAGGAGATGGAAGGTAACACGCAGCATTGTAATGGCAAAGGATTGTTAAAAACTCTGTAATAACTTTCTAGAGGCTGTGTTTAGTGCCACTATTCAAGAGTTTGTTGCCATGATGAAAATTAATTTATAGTAAGAATAAATGGAGAAAGGAACGCTTTGGAGTGGTAGAACTACTTAATATAATCCTACCAATACTTTTCTCCCAGTGCTTCTGTTGCTACTAGTAAATATAATGTTGGGAAAAAACAACAACCAGCATGTAGGAAGTTAAAATGAAAAGACTAAGGATGCATTTAGAATGAACCATACAACCATGGGTCTCAAAGCACTTTTCTAATGTTAATTTAAAGTAGGTAAGATACATAGGAACCATAGCGACCACCAACGTATGTGGCATGCAACAGCTGTTTAATCAACAACTGGAAGCGATACTGGATCCAACTGAAATGCCAGGGAAGGAGTTGGCTAGGCAGAATGTAACTGACTGAGCTGAACTAGCTTCTCTGACAAAAAGCTCTTTAGAGCCCACACGTGGGGAAAGGTCTGAGGCCACAACTCTGCACATGCTGAAGGTGTAATTTCTAGCTTAGGTACACGAACGTGTGCTAACTTTGATTGAGTGAACACACTAGCCCCATACACACTTGGGCTCTCAGGAGCCACTGGACTCATGGCCAACCCTCCAACCACCCTTGCAGCTGTGGTTATACTTCTATTTTTAGTGCTCTAGCTCAATTAAAACTAGCATGTATACAGCCCCCTGAGCGGGAAAGTATGTAGCCGGAACTTTACAGCTGACCTGGTGCCCCAAGTGCAAGTCTGGAACTGGGTCAGTAATGGGTAGGCGGAAACACCACCCCCTCTTCTTGCAGTAGCTTGGAGTTGTTTAGTGCAGTGACAGTCAATCTTCCCAGACTGCTGTACTCCTTCCAAAAGTCTCATTTGTCTTGCATCCCCCAAGTTTTCTCTCACTTTAAAACTACTTGCTTACAAAATCAGACCTAAAAATACAAAAGTGTCACAGTGCACTAGTACTGAAAATGGCTTATTTTCTCAGTTTTACAATGTAATTATACAATAAATTAATCGGAATATATATTAGTACTTACATTTCAGTGTACAGTATATAGAGCAGTATAAACAAATCATTTGTCTGTATAAAATTTTAGTTTGTACTGACTTTGCTAGTGCTTTTTCTGTAGCCTGTGGTAAAACTAGGCAAATATCTAGATGAGTTGCTGTACCCCTTGGAAGACCTCTGTGTAGCCCCAAGGGTACATGTACCCCTGCTTGAGAAACAGTTTAGCAGTGTCTCCCTAATGCAGCGACCCCTGCTGAAGCAGTGAGATCTGAGGGGACTCCAGCACGACTACAGAAATAAAAAGTTTGGGGGTGGAGATTGTAAAACATCCGAAAGCTTCATCTGCATTTTACAAATTATAGATTTAAAACCGGTTTTAAAAAAAAAACATGTTCAGCAAGAGAATATATGCACAATGCAGTCATGACCTGGCTTTCTAACGAAGTGCGTTATAGCTTTTGTCATGAAATAGCATTTGAATGCAGGCTCAAGATTGGTACTGCATCATGTCTCATATGCGCAGCACCCTCAGGCCTTCCCATCATTCAAATGAGCAACCCCCAAGGAAAACCCAGTGCTGCAGGAAGGGGTGGTGGCGCCCAGTAGCGGGCTTTTTGTTCTGAGTCAGTACTGAACAGCTGCCCCAGCTTGAAGATAAACTGCTGTGTGTTGCTGGACAAGTAGAAATAAAGTCATGGCCACTTGTGTTCATTAAAGGCACGTTGGATTTTACCCAAGAACAGGCTGTGACCCCGGGAATCTTAGCCCAAAACGTTCTGCTTGCATCACAGTTACAAGGTGAAATCCTAGCCCCATTGAAGTCAATGGCTGAATTCCTGTTGACCTCACTAGGATCAGGATTTCACTCATAGTCCTTATTCTTTATGTGCTCTCCATGATATTTTGGGTGCAGGGGCAGACTAGACAGTTGTAAGGGTCTCCTCCGGCCTTAAAATGAATGAAATGGGAGCAGAAGCCCTGCCTGTTGAGTGGACTGGGGAGCAATGCTGAAGCTGAGCATCTCTCTGCACTGCTAAGGTAGCAGGCCCAGCAAGAATGTGAAACTGGCACAAATAATATTACGTAGGAATATCTGTCCTCTTCTTGCAGCTGCAGGAGAGGTGCTGATAATGGTGCCGTTCTGAACACAAGCTCTCCTGCCCCTAGAGAGTGGGGTATAAATTCATTAGGCAAATTAATGGCTTGTGGGTGAATCATGACAGGCCTCGGAATCTGATACAGGGGCATGTTTCATTATTAAAATACAAACAGAAAACTGCTTTTTTTTTTTTTTTTTTAAAATACCGCCAGATTTCCTTCTGAAAGGCCAGCAGAGGAAAGTGACATGGCATATGGCACCCTTTTGTTAGCTCCAGAAAAATGAAATATTAAAGGCAGTGGCAGAGCGATGACTGCATCTTTGCACTGTTTTGTTAGAAATACCTATAACGTCTATTCCCTGTGCCTTTCTGGTTTGTCTGTCCTTCCTATTGCTAATCTAATCTCCTCTTCCTTCCTTATTTAGCGAATTTAATTTATATGGTCCTATATTATGAAAACACCTCTCATTACTTAAGAGAGAGGTCTGCCATTTCATACCCCTTGTTAATTTTTATCTTATATGGTCATTTTGGCCTTGTCTATGTAGGAAAAAGCATTGTGTGAGAGAACTTTAACTACCATGAGAGCCCTTATGACTCTTGAGTATCAAAGGGGTAGTTGTGTTTGTCACTTTTTACAGAGCCAGACTAAGAGTCCTGTAGCACCTTATAGACTAACAGATGTATTGGAGCATGAGCTTTCGTGGGTGTGTCTGACGAAGTGGGTATTCACCCATGAAAGCTCATGCTCCAATACGTCTGTTAGTCTATGGCTACGTCTTCACTACCCGCTGTATCGGTGGGTAGCAATCAATTGCTCGGGGATCGATATATCGCGTCTCATCTAGATGCGATATATCGATCCCCGAACTCACTTATATCGATTCTGGAACTCCACCAACCTGAACGGAGTTGCGGAGTCGACATGGGGAGCCGCGGACTTCGATCCCGTGCCGTGAGGACAGTGAGTAATTCGATCTTAGATACTTCGACTTCAGCTACGTTATTCATGTAGCTGAAGTTGCATATCTGAGATCGCTTTTCCCCCGTAGTGTAGACCAGCCCTATAAGGTGTCATAGGACTCTGTCACTTCTGACTCTTGTTTGACAAGGGTAAGTTAAAGCCTGTGAGTTAACTTCCTTTCTAGCATGATGCATTTTGCCAGTGCATCTGAGGCCTTAACTGCAGATGTTTATCTGTCTTAAAAAGCTCTAAAGTGGTGAGTAAAAAACCCCCAAAGAACACAGCTACATATACAACAGATGGGCAAGTGCACCTTGAGATGTATATTATGGATGGAGAATCATTGTAATACGCCTACCAAGCACATGTTCACTTACTCAAAATTGTACATCTGTGACTCCTTTACACTGCAGTGTGGGAGACTTCCACGCCTTCACTATCTTCATTACTACCTCTACTCATATAGGAATTGGTGGGTTTTCTTACCTAATGGCTTTTGAGGTGGTAAGTTTTTGAATGCATCTAAATCTAATTAACACAGAGAAACAAGTTGGGCTAGTGGACAGGGCATAAACTCGATGTCAAGAAACTTGGGCTATCATATGACCTCAGTGATGGAATTTAGCCTCTCTGTGCCTCAGTTTTTCCATCTATAAAATGAAGATAATGATGCTTACTCACCTTTAAGTATTCTATAGAATGAAAGTTCTGTAGAGGTGCTAAGTAGTCTTCTTTATTATTGTAGTGTCAGTGCAGACAACACCATACATTGGTGGTGGTGCTAAAGTTTTTGTTTTGTATATTATGTTGTTGTATCAGGTCGGGGGGGGGGGTAGGTCCTGCCTATCCGTGCTGGAATTGGTATTTGCAGTGTTCCAAGGCTAGAAATCACTGTTTTGGTTCTGTATGTGCATGGACATATGTCTGTGAAGGCTAATAGAGCACAGGACTTGGAATCAAGATACCTGAGCTGTCACATGCTCGGATAAAGCTGTTTTTTTGTTTGTTTGAAAGCAAAAGAAATTCGCTGGAGGCTTTACAATTTTGTTACTTTTTTGAAATTTCAGCAAACTATTTCAACTATCAAAAAATTTCAATCAGATTGCCACCTGACAAATGTTAACAAAATTTTTCATGAGTGTTTCTTCCATCAAAAATTTGAATTTTGATGAAAAATGTAATTGAAAATTCAAAATGTAGAAAGTTTTGACCAGCTCTAGCTCAGAAGAGCTTCCCCTGATAAGATTATCCTATACAGTGTTCCCAATTTACAGTTTTATCATAAGTCTTGTGTCAATTGTTGTTTTTCTTAAAGTCTCAGCTCCTGGAGTCCTGTGAATAAGTAAGACTACATGTTTGTGGAGATAAGTGTTAATATTTGACTTCAGTATACCCTTAAAAATGCAAAAACCAGAAAGCAAATAAAAAGAAATCAGTGTATTTTTAAAAATCTCATTAAACCAATCTGATGATCTGGAGGAGGGAGGAAGGCAGAGGTGAAAGTAAGCCGGTATGGTCCGGTACAGCATACCGGCAAGAGCTGGTACACTGTGCCGGACTGGACCGGCTTCCTGGGCAGTGATTTAAAGGGCCCAGGACTCCAGCTGCTGCGGGCAGCCCCAGGCCCTTTAAATCACTGCAGGGAGCCCCAGGCCCTTTAAATCACTGCCGGAGCTCCGGCAGCCGGGCTTGGGTGGGGATTTAAAGGGCCCGGTGCTCCAGCCGCTGCGGGAAGCCCTGGGCCCTTTAAAGTACCGCTGATGGAGCTCTGGCAGCGGGGCTTGGACAGCACTTTAAAGGGTCCAGGGCTCCCCACAGCGGCTGGAGCCTCTGACCCTTTAAATCCCCACCGAAGCCCAGCAGCCAAGCTCGGTTGAGGATTTAAAAGGCCCGTGGCTCCTGCCACTGCAGGGAGCCCTGGGCCCTTTAAATTGCGGCCGGAGCCCGGTTGTTGGGCTCGGGCGAGAATGTAAAGGGCTCGGTGCTCCTGCTGCTGCAGGGAGCCCTGGGCCCTTTAAATCACCACCAGAGCTCCAGCAGCAGGGCTCAGGCAGCACTTTAAAGGGCCCGGAGCTCCATAGCGGCTGGACCCTGGGACCCTTTATTTCACCCCTGAGTCCCAGGGCTCCCAGCCACCTCAGCAGCTGGGAGCTCCGGGGTGATTTAAAGAAACCCCAGGACTGCAGCCAATAAAATGGCAGGGCTGGAGTCCAGTGCATTTAAGACCTATAACTGTTGTTTCTAATTATTAATATTTATTTAGTCATCAAACACAAGTGTATATGGTTCGTTACAAATGAAGAAAAGTTCCCCTCCCTAAAGAGCTCACAGTCTCACTCATACGTAGCTCCTGCTGGTGTATAACTGCAGTATTCTTGCTGATGAACTTATTTCATACATGATGCAAAAAGAGGGAGGGCAGGCCACCAAGAAGGACAACTCAATAAGCTAGTCCTTCTCTAAGGGCCAGATTTATAAGAGGTTCTCGGCCCAGCTTCCCTTTTAAAACCATTTTCTTTGAAGGCACGATTGGTGTCATTTCACTGGAGCAGGGACTTAGAACCGGGGGCTCCCAGATGAGCACCTTAGACTGAGTCTGTAGCCTGCAAGTTCTCTCTCTGGCTCGGTTAATATTTTAAGTATTTCATACAAAATGGAATAGCTTCAACAGGAGCTACTGATCTACAGACCTTTATAGAACCCCTTGGTTAAGGCATTCACCTGGAAGGTTGGAGCCAGGGGTTCAAGTCCCTGATCTGACTCATGTAGACTGGAGATTTAAGCCTGGATCCGTGTGACAGTCCACGCCCCTAGGGTCAGGGCAGCATGGTCTATTGGTCACAGTCTATAAAGCAGCCCTTCGGTGCAGGGCAGCACAGCCTAGCAGCCAGGGTCTGTGAAGCAGTCTTTCATCGCAGGGCAGCATAGCCCACTGGACAGAGCCTATAGAGCCATTGTGACAGTCTATGCTCCTAGGGTCAGGGCAGCATGGTCTATTAGTCACTGACTATGAAGCAGCCCTTTGGTGCGGGGCAGTATAGCCTAGCAGCCAGAGTCTATGAAGCAGCCCTTCGGTGTGGGGCAGCATAGCCTAGCAGCCAGAGTCTATGAAGCAGCCCTTCAGCGCAGGGCAGCACAGTCCAGTGGACAGAGCCTATAAAGCCATTGTGACGATCTACGGCCCTAGGGTCAGGGCAGCATGGCCTATTGGTCACAGTCTATGAAGCAGCCCTTTGGTGCAGGGCAGCATAGCCTAGCAGTCAGAGTCTATGAAGCAGCCCTTTGGTGCAGGACAGCATGGCCTAGCAGCCAGAGTCTATGAAGCAGCTCTTTGGTGCAGGGCAGCATGGCCTAGCAGCCAGAGTCTATGAAGTTGAGGCATCCACTAAGGGGTGTGTTAGCCCCAGTAAGGGGCCCCAGGCTCACCCGACTCCACCAGGCCCTGACCCAAGTGGCATAGCAGCTTGCCACCGACTCTTGTGGTCAGCAGAGCCAGTCACCTCCAATGGCTCCTCCTATCAGGGGCTGTGGTTGGCCATCCACAGGCTCTTCCCAGACAGGTCCTTCCCCTGCAGCCTCCAGCCCAGAATGAGCTGGGCTCCCTCCCTTTATACTGCTAGAGCATTTGCCAGGGAGGCGGGACTTCCGCTGTCAATAATATGGGTTTAACCCTGTCTGGGCTAGTGCAGGGTAAGCAGACCTTGTCACAGTCTCCTACATCTTGGGTGAGTGCTCTAACTACTGGATCGGGGTAGGCAGCGCCACCGGCATGGCTTCTAACCTGGCTTATGTGCCTAACTCCAGAAAAGGGTTCATAGCTGTTAATCCTGAGTGAAGGGAGGCTCCTCCCTTTGGCCCACAGTGAGGTGCTGAACTCCCTTTGAGGCATGTGGCTTAGGCCACGCCCCCCTCATCAGCATTTCCTATTGGCTATTTTAGACAGCTCCCTGCTCATCTTGCGGGCTTTTGTGAGTCCTGTTCTTAGGTGCCCAGCTCTCTGCCTGCACTGTACACGAACCCAGGGCTGTGGCATCTGCCTAAACGTTAGGCATTAGAATATTGAATCTAAATCCTAATCTAATAAACCGTAGTCCTCTTTGCTTCTTCCATCCCAGTTGTGGCTCATTTGAGAGATAACAGCACCTAAAAGATAGTTGTCATGTGATTCCATGCTCCATTTTGTACGCTTTTTACTGGGAAATGCCATTTACATTTCCAGTATGTTCCCCTCCTCCCCCGCCCTCCCAAAAATCCAGAAACTGTTCAGAAATCCATGTTGCTCATTTGTTTTTCTTTTCTGTTTCCTTCTCTGAAATCTGTTGCGTGGGTCAGAAACATAATTTAGGCCCTGGCCTATTATATCTGTTGCCTGTGCTGGGCAGTGTTTATTACCAACAGCCATTCACTTTCAAACCAACCAGATTTGCAACTAGAGAAGGAAGGAATTGTAGCCAAAAACGGGGCACGGGGGGAACCCAGCAAAAGCCAAAACCATGGAAACATTTAAATCAGCCTCTTTGTCAATAGTTTAAATCCTCTGAACCCCGTGTTTTCTAATCTTTCCATCCAGTGTGTATGTAGGGGAGGGGAAATCCTCTCCTATGCTGTGACACTATGTGCAAAGTTTTAGCCTAGAGGAAGCTTTGATCAGAGTATAGCTGTAAACCTAGCATTGTGGCTGTGACACAGCAAGCTGGAAATGGCCCTGGGCATGTAAAGTGCTTTGTTCCTAGCTTCTGGCTCACTCTTGGTTGAATTTGTCCAGGGCAGAGCGGCTAGGGGGCAGGGGGCACAGGCTGTGTAGTGGGTGTATGGGGCTTTTGTAGTTCTGGCACTAGGTAAGTTGGGTCAGACACAGAGAAGGGCTGGAATGCACCCACTGGCTTTGTGAACATCTGGCAACAGACTTTCATAGCGGGGTGTGCAGAGCTCGTGTGTGCAATTTCTGCCCAGCAGCAGGGTTGGCCCAGTCCCTAGTCACAGGTTGAGATGGTGGCTCCTGTTGCCTTGTCAGCATGTGCCTTGTTCTCATTTATTCAGGCTTTGTGTGTGTGTGTGTGTGTGTGTGTGTGTGTGTGTGTGTGTGTGTGTGTGTGTGTGTGTGTGTGTGTGTGTGTGTGTGTGTAGGGGGGGTAAACTTCCCACTTTGAAACTCAGTAGGCCTGTGTCTTGGACAGGTCATTCCTTTACCATTAATTTAGTGGTTGGGAAGAGCCTGACTGCCAGCCTTGGGCTTTTATCTGCAGAACAGCCCAGCCCAGCTCAGGCAGTGTAGGGGTGAATTTCCCAGTGCTATGCGTTGTGCTACACAGCAGACATAGGCATTACAAAACTGACTCTAACTTTTTGGTGCCCTCCCACCTAGTAGAGGCTCCCTGTACCATGAAGAGGGAGGGTTAGGCACCTAAGACTGAGATCCCCAAGAGCCATCAGCCTGAGTGGGGCGCTGCCTAAGCTAGCCCCCAGGAAATGTCAAGGAGAGAGGTGCAGCTGAAGCCCCTTTCCTCAAAGAGAGTTAAGTGCCCACATACTGCCCAGACTTGGTGCCCTCCTTTTCTCAGGCTTCACAGCTGCAAACCTTCTCTGGGAGGTAGGGGGGGTAGCCCCCTTTCTTGCAAAAAAAATAAAGAGGAGCCTTGTTTATAAACTTTGGCCCAGTGGTTAGCAAGCACACTCAAGATGTAGAAGCACCTAGTTCAAATCTAGAGTAGATATTTGAACACAGGTTTTCCCGCACCTCGGATAAGTGCCATAAATTGTGTATTCTGAACTGAGTGGCTCTCAGTCTCTGCTGTGGAGGTGAAGCCACATTGTCTGGACTACTTCATAATCCCTGGGGAAGTAAAAGTGTGAGAATGGCTGTTTTAGTTCAGACGTTGGTGCAATCACCCAGCAAGTGGGAGACTCAAGGTCTGGTCCAATAATTATTTCTATCAAAATTTAGGCACCTACAGCATTAGACAGCCACTGAATAGGGATCTGGGGGTTCTAAATTTTGGAATTCAATGCCTAAATCACTTTATGAATCTAGTGCTATGCTCCTAACATGTCTCAATGCTTCTCCCAAGAGACCACCTGTAGGGGACAGGAGACAGTTCAGCCTCATCTAGGCCTTGTCCCCTCTGATGGGACTGCAACCAGGCTGCCAGCTGTGGTGCTGGTTAGAGATGTGGACAACTCTCTAGTGGGAACTGAGCTGCGACCAGCTGCTCATTTCATGTAGAACATCTGAGCTGCCTTCTGATGGTAACAGCTTTTGGGCAGTACCAAAACTTCAGCATGAGTGCCTAGAAGTGCTAGGCCTTAGCTTCGCTATATCAGCCTCATCCTTCAGCACCCAGTCCCTTTTTTCTGAATACCCCCCTTCTTCACCTGTTGTGCATGTGTGTCACATTGTGTGCACAAGGCAAGCTGAGATGGGTTGGCATTTTTAGGACAAGGAAACAAATAATTTTCACAGATTTAATGAAAGAATTGTGGCTGCAAAAGGTAAGTGACAAAGGAATAAGAAGCAAAGCTAGCCAATTAGTCTCACTCTTAGCTCTCTGGGGCCTGATCTTGCAAACACATACTCATGTGAATACGTTTCCTCTTGCACATAGTCCCATTGGTTTTAATGAGAGCACTCACAGCACTGTTTTGAGGATTGGGTCCTTGTTTTGCCCACCTGTATTTCTCCTCTAATTTATTGATTTCTCCAGTGCTGGTGATTAGGTCAGTCTGTGTCACATGTTTCAAGTATTCAAGCCAATTAACACTCTTTCTGGGTGAATGGGCTCGCCGATCGATTAAGCTGCTCCATCCCGCTGAGATTCCTTGTGGTGGCAAAAGCAAAAGCTTGTTCATATACAACACATTGAAATAGAATTAATGAAAAGCAAGGCCTGATTGACAGATGAAATGGTCTTTACTTTCGGAAGCCCCCCCAAGAGGTCTTTTCTCCCCCAGCTCTTGGAAAGGAATAACAGCTATCGCTAAAATGAGTGTGGGAGGGGGTGGAGGAATTCAGGGAGATTAATGCATGGATTTCAAGTGGAGAAGACTAAAACAAGTCCCCTGTTTAAATGGTCTCCACCTTCTAGATGCATGGGCTCCCATCCAGGCCACCTTTAGAAAATGTGCATTATACAGGGCTCTTATACAACACATTATTAATTCCCCAAGGGCCAAGCCTTGGCCCAGCTTGTGCTGCAGTACAAAGGAGTAAGGTGCTTGTGCTGGCTACCTCCATCATGGATAGTAATGTAGAGTTCCACCCTGAATGAGGAGGCAAGGAGTGGACAGAGCCTGGGTTCCACATCCCCAGTGTGCTGGTACCCATAATGCCTCGCGCACATCGCAGGATATTTGCTGTGCTGAGCTTGTGATTCTCAGCACTATGTTACGCTGTTCTTGTGTCAGAATAAATCTTATAGTCATGACCTGGCCCCAGATTTGATCATTCAAGTAGTCCCTTGTAGATTGGTTCACTTTAAAAAACTCCTATTATAGATACTGAAAGAACAAGCAAACAGCAAACCTGGATTATTTTCCAGGGTAATTGTAATTTTTCAAAAGAATCGTGGACAGAGTAAAACTCTGACCCTGCAAAGCACTTAAACACAAGAGAAACTTTACTCACGTGAGTAGCCCCTGACTTTGTGCAGATCTGTTGCATGTAAGAAAATACTATATAGTTTTGAGAGATCAAGACTATAAGGGGCTACAGTCCCTCCTATGTACAGATACAGCTCAGGAGGGGCAAAATGGCACTAGCTGCTCCAGAGCAGACCTTTCTCACACACATGGAATTATCCACTAGCTATTTCTGGCCATGCCACTAGCTCTTTATGTCCCCTTTGTGCTGCTACAGAGTGGACCTAGTGGCTGAGCAAACCTGGCCCAATGTGTTTTAAATGCCCCTGTAATATTACGTTGTTTTAAAAGGGCCAAATACCTATTTCCTTTGCAAATGGTCCTGAATGGATGAGTTCACTGAAATAAGTCCCCTTATAAGACATAGTGCACAAGATCTGCTTACAGTGACTGGGAATGAAGCATGAGGCAGAATTGTAAGGATGATTCTTTCAGTGCTGTGAATCAACTTGGGGGACTTTTTAAAATGCAAGAGTTGCAAATAAATAGTGCTGTTGCATATGCTTTCAGTCTCAGAGATGTGCAGGTTAGAAGAGCCAGTCATGATCTTCTACTCGGACCACCTTCACATGGCAGGCCACAGAACCTCACTCACTCACTCACTCCTGTAATAGGCCCAGAAACTTTGGCTGGGTTACTGAAGTCCTTAAATCTTGATTTATATTTACAGAGAATAAGAACATAAGTCACCCTTCCCGTATCGCCCATTCCCAACTTCTGACAGGCAGAAGCTAGGGACACCATACCTGCCCATCCTGGCTAATAACCATGGCCATTAAATCTGCCATGCATTTATCTAGTTCTTTTTTGAACCCTGGTATAGTCTTGGGCTTCACAACATCCTCTGGCAAAGAATTCCACAGGTTGACTGTGCGTTGTGTGAAGAAATACTTCCTTTTGTTTATTTTAAACCTGCTGCCTATTAATTTCATTTGGTGATGCCTAGTTCTTGTGTTATGAAAAGGAGTAAATTAAACTTCCTTATTTACTTTTGCCACACCAGTCATGATTTTATAGCCTTCTATAACATCCCTTTTAGTAGTCTCTTTTCCAAGATGAAACGTCCCAGTCTTATTAATCCCTCGTCATACAGAAGCTATTCCTAATCGAGGCCGGTGCAGGGATATTTTGCGCCCTCAGCGAAACTTCTACCTTGTGCCCTCCCCCGTCCCTGAGCCCCAGCCCTGAGGTGCTCCCCGTGGCAGCTCACCCCCTCCACCTTGAGGCGTCCCCCCTGCAGCAGCTCCCTACCCCCTGCCCTGAGGCACTCCCCCCACCCCAGCTCACCCCTGCTCCACGCACAAGCATGAGCACCCCGAGCACGCCGTGGCTGCTTCACCTCTCCCACCTCCCAGGCTTGCGGTGCCAATCAGCTTAGGCACCGCAAGCCTGGGAGGCAGGAGAAGTGAAGCAGCCACGGCGTGCTCGGGGAGGAGGCGGGGCAGGGGTGAGCTGGGGCGGGGAGTTCCCCTGTGTGCCGCCTGCCCCTACTTGCTGCAGGCGGCCCTCCCCGCGCTCCCCTGCCCCAGCTCCCTCCACCTAAATGCCAGCGGCGACCGGGATGGCCAAAGATCCGGCCGCCACGGTCGCTGCCAAAGAAAATGCCGCTCTCCCAAATCCTAGAGCCCTAGGCAACCGCCTAGGTCGCCTAAATGGTTGCACTGGCCCTGTTCCTAATAATTTTTGTTGCCCTGTACTGAACCTTTTCCAATTCCAATATATCTTTTTTGAGATGGGTTGACCACATCTGCACACGGTATTCAAGATGTGGGTGTACCATGGATTCATATAGAGGCGATATGATATTTTCTGTCTTCTTATCTATTCCTTTCTTAATGATTCCCAACATTCTGTTCCCTTTTTGCTGCTGCACATTGAGTGGATGTTTTCAGAGAACTAGTGACACTGACTCCAAGTTCTTTCTTGAGTGGCAACAGCTAATTTAGACCCCATTTTATATGTATAGTTGAGATCATTTTTACAATGTGCATTACTTTGCATTTATCAAAATTGAAAATCCACCATTTACTCTAGTTCAAACAGCAATTGATCCATGCCACACACTGCAGAGGAAGGTGAAAACCTCCTAGGGCTGAGGTGGGCAAAGTATGGCCCATGGGACCGTCCTGCCCGGCTCCTGAACTCCCAGCCAGGGAGGCTTGCCCCTGGCCCCTCCGCCACAGCCTCATCTCACTGCGCCACCAGGCAGCTCAGCACTGGCGCACCTCCCGCGGGGGCGGGGTGGGGACAGGGGAGAGCCCGGAGGGAGGCTCACCCACAGCTTCAGGGGAGCAGACGGGAGGTGCAGGTGGTAGGAGCGCCATGAGCACGGGTCAGAAGAGCACTGGTCAGCCGTGTAACTGGCCAGACAGAAGCAATGCTTTAAAGGGGAAACCGTCGCTTCGTTCTGGCTGTGTGGCTGCCCCAGTCCTCCTGAGTCCTCCAGCCCACGCTCACAGGGCCACATTCCAAAAGGGGCTGAGGGTGAGGGGTTGGATTGGAGGTGGGATCGCGGGGAGGCTAGGGGCTGGGGACCCCAGGAGGGGGGGGTTGGGGATAAGGAGCGGGGGGGGTTGATGGGTTGGGGGTTCTCAGGGAGGGACGTCAGGGGGTGGGACGTGAGATGAGTTGGATAAGAGGGCAGGGGCCAGGCTGTTTGGGGAGGCACAGCCTTCCCTACCCGACCCTCCATACCATTTCACAACCCCGATGTGGCCCTTGGGCCAAAAAGTTTGCCCACCCCTGCCCTAGGGTCTCTATCAATCTGACCTGGGGGAAATTCCTCCCTGAACCTGAATCATGAGCATGTGGGTGAGCCACCCAGCTGGGAAAGCATTCTCTGTAGTAACTCAGAGACCTCTCTGCCTGTTGGAGATATTTGCTAATAGTAGTCATAGATGGGCCATTGTAGGCAATCCCTTCACACCAAACTATAAACTCATGAAGCTGTCTTGAAACAAGTATATTTCCCTCCTCCCCCCCAACACACACACATTACTTTCCTTAGAGGGCTGGTCCAGAACTTCACTCCTCCTCTGATGGTTAGAAACTTTCAAGCCTAATGGTCTAATTTCAAGCCTAAACTTACTTATGACCTGTTTATATCCATTTGTTTTTGTGCCAACTTTGGTGTTTAACTTAAATAACTCCTCTCCCTCCCTGGTGTTTATCCCTTTGATGTATTTATAGAACACAATCTTATTGCCTTTCATCCTTTGTTTTTTTAGGCTAAATATGCCAAGCTCCTTAAGTCTCCTCACCTAAGGTAGGTTCTCCATTCTTCTGATCACACCAATAGCTCTTTCTGTACTTAGACTATTAGGGTTGGAAGGGACCTCAGGAGGTCATTTAGTCCAACCCCCTGCTCAAAGCAGGATCAATCTCCAGACAGATTTTTATCCCAGTTCCCTAAATGGCCCCCTCAAGGCTTGCACTCACAGCCCAGGGTTTAGCAGGCCAATGCTCAAACCACTGAGCTATACTTGGTCCAGTTTGAATTCATCTTTCTTATATATGGGAAATATATATAAGCATTTTTATTTACTTTTCTTAAAACCATTGATGATGCTTCTGAAAAGAGGTCTTCTCCCACTCCAGCACCATACATATATTACTGCTAGATGCAGGGCATTAACAGAGACATTGGAGTGCTTTTGGCATTACGGAAAGGTAATAGTTGCCCCTGAAATGTTTAAATTGTTTCCTGGGACAGGCAGCCAGGAACTCTGGCGTGCTAATCTCAGCTTTCATATTGATTCCCAGTCCCAGCACTGATAACTGCTTCCCTGTGTGGCCTGGGACAAATCACTAATGACTTGACTCAAAGCCCATTGATTGCAGTGAATAAATTCCCACTAACTGAGTCCTACCTACACTACTGTTTCAAAACAGTGGGCTGTCCCTTGCAAGTCGTCTCTGCCCAGAGCTCAAAGTGGATTTACTGGCATTCTTCCCTGAAGAGACGACACGTGCAGCAGTGACTTGCTGCCAAGGGGGAGAGAGAGGAGCTGAGTCACTGTACAGAGGCAGCTTTTATCAGCTTTCCCACGTGACTGGAGTTTTGGGCCTCTCAGGGGAGCTTGGCATAGACTCTGTGCCACGTGCCACATTAAACAATGACATTTTCCATTTTCTCTTTTGTAAACTGCCAAGCGAGACTTCTCTGACTCTAATCTCAACACAGGTGACACTGAATCTTACATTGAGCAAAAAAAAAAAAAAAAAAAAATCATAGGCATCCTCTCTGAGGACCCAGAGCTCTGGAGCGGCAGAGGGAAGGGAAAGTGACAGTCTAGGTAGGTCACTCAGGCATGGTGAAGGCCTTTCCCAGAGCCATGCTACGGATGACTCTGAGGGCCCAAGATGGCTAAACAACCTGACAGTACAAGGCCTCTTGCCCTTCCATTTTAGTTTATTATTATTTGTATTACAATAGAACCTAGAGCAGGGATCGGCAACTTTTGGCACGTGTCCCATCAGGGAAAGCCGCTGGTGAGCCTTGCCGGTTTGTTTACCTGCGGTGTCCACAGGTTCGGCCGATGGCAGCTCCCACTGTCCACAGTTCACCGTTCCCGGCCAATGGGGGCTGCAGGAAGCGGCACGGGCTGAGGGATGGGCTGGCTGCCGCTTCCTGCAGCCCCCATTGGCCCAAAACAGTGAACCGCGGCCAGTGGGAGCTGCGGGTAAACAAACCATCCCGGCCCGCCAGTGGATTTCCCTGACGGGCTGCGTGCCAAAGGTTGCCGATCCCTGACCTAGAGGCTCCAGCTGAGAATGGGGCTTTATTGCACCAGGCTCTGTTCAAACACTCAGTAAGAAACTCTTGCCTCTCAAGAACTTATAGTCTTAATAAACAAGACAACAAAATGGTCAGAAGGGAATCAGACGCACAGAGGGATGAGTGACTTACGAGTGGGCACGCAGCAGAGCTGGATATAGGACACCTGGTTTCTGAGTCCCAGTTCACTAAACTCGTTGCACTTAAGGAAATCCAGTCAGAAAATGGCCAATTCAATGAACAGTCTGAATGTACATGGAGTGTCTTGTTTGCAGCCATCAGACACACTAATCCAGAACAGGACACAGTAAAAGCATGATTGTTTTCTCTCATTACTCTTGCTATCTTTGGCATCATGCCTACATATCTGCTTGGTCCACATCTCTTGTTTTCTTGGTTTTGACTTTCTATACAGCCAGTAGTTCATCAGCAAATAGTGGCTCAGTTTTTTACCAAAAAGCCAATGATTTGGGGCAGCTGATTGTGAAACATGGTCTTAATTAACATTCTATTGTGCCTAATCTATTTTATCAGTTCCTTAATACAGAGAATCAATGGTTACATACATCAGAGCAGATGAGTCTCTCACAGGGAAAATAAGACAGAGACAGTTACGCTTCGTAAAGCTGCAAATTAATAACAGTGCATTCCACTAAATCTGTTTGCAAGGTGAAAATTGCCATTGTTTTAACCTAGTGCTCAGCTGTCTGCTCTGACAAAATTGTTAAACATGCTTTCAATAACCACTTTCAAAGCAGTTGTAACTTGCATTGTACCTCCATGAATATTTTGGTGAATAATCCAAGTACAGGTGGTTATAACAGTTATCTGGATGTAATAATAGACATACTTAACCTTGCAAAATTGTCAAGACAATTTACTAGACGCAACATAAATTCCACACAGTTGGCCCTTTACTATGATTGGTGTAAACAAAACGTACTAATAATATTGGTACTTATGGTACTTATGTTTAAAAAAATTTGTCATGGGTGAGTGGGTGGGTGTCTACTTTAACTAATGAAACCTCACAATAATTCTGTCTGTTGGGAAGGAGTATTATCCAAATTTTGCATATGGGGAAACTGAGGCACAGAGCTGTGAAGGACTGCTCAAGTTTACAGATGTCAGAGCCAAGGTTAGGACTCTGGTATTCTGATTCAGAGGGACATGTTTGGCCAACACTCCTCTCTTATGATTGTTCATGTATAGGTTTTGTATGAAACTGTTTGATGTCAAAGTGGCTTAAGGGCCAGAATCTCAGCTTGTGAAAATCAGCAAAGGGCCATTGAGTTCAAATTAGGTGAGGCGGGGGGGAGGCTACTGAGCTGAGGCCTCTGCCACCCCATATAATCTCATTGTTTCCTTGTGCTCCCGGTCTGTCTGTATTCACCTATCGCCTCCTATCTTATACTGAGACTGGGAAACTCTTTGGGATGAGAATTGTCTTTTTATTCTGTGTTTGTCCAGAACCTAGCACAATGAGGTCCTGGGCCATGACTGGGGCTCCAAGGCGTTCTGGCAATAGATATAATAAATAATAAAAATAACAATTAGATTTTAATGCAGCTACATGGCTTTATATCAGTTGATGCTCTGGCTCACTTTCTTTTGTCCAGGCCAGGTGACATCCTGTCCATTTGAACTCCATGGGAGTTTTGCCATTGACTTCACTGGGGCCAGGATTTCATTGTAATTTCTAATGGGATTGACATGTTGGATTGGCCTTGTGCTGGCCCTCTTCAGAGAAGTGAGTTTGAAGTTATCTGAGTATATTAATTGTGTGATGGGAAATAGATAGGAATGTATTATTCCAGGGCAGACAGACCAAGTAATGTATTCTCAAAGGTTGGCCTCAAGGAAGTTCTCTGTAAAGGTCACCAATGACTACCTATATGCTCTTGAGGGGCAGGACTACAGCACTACCTTGAGAGATCGGTGCTCACATACTCTGGTGATAGGATTTATAGAAATGATAGATACATGGGGTGGATTGGCCTATATATTTGAGGAGGCTCATTAGGGTGTGATGGGTTCGGTCAGAGACACTCCATTGGAATTGTCACCTGACGTGCTGAGACTATCTCTGAGCCTGTTTTCTCTGCCAGTTTGAGCCTCCAGAACCCTGTTTTGTTGAGCCAGATATGCTAATCTGCTGCAACACAGACCCAGGGTCTGACCCAGCTCCCAAAGCTGCAGACTTAACTGAAGACGGTTTAGTAAGTGCTTCTGTCTCTAGCACCCAGACACTCAGCTCCCAATGGGATCCAAACCCCAGATTATAAATCCGTTTTACTCTGTATAAAGCTTATACAGGGTAAATTCATAAATTGTCCGCCCTCTGATAGAGAGATATGCACAGCTGTTTGCTCCCCCATGGATTACTTACTCTGGTTAATTAATAATCAAAAAGTGATTTTATTAAGTATAAAAAGTAGGATTTAAGTGTTTCCAAGTAATAACAGACAGAAAAAAGTAAGTTACCAAGCAAAATAAAACAAAACATGCAAGTCTAAGCCTTATACATTAAGAAACTGATTACAGAGAAATCTCACCCCCAGAGATGTTCTAATAAGCTCCTTTCACAGACTGGTCTCCTTCCTAGTCTGGCTCCAGCAATCTCTCACACGCCTGTAGTTACTGTCCTTTGTTCCAGTTTCTTTCAGGCATCTCTTTGGGGTGGAGAGGCCATATCTTGAGCCAGCTGAAGACAAAATGGAGGAACTTCCAGGGCCTTTTATATTCAACCTCTTGTGGGGGGAAACCCCTTTGTTCTTTTGTGCAAAATCACAGCAACAAGTTGGAGTTCGTAGCCACGTGGGCAAGTCACATGTCCATGAATAATTCAGCTTTTTGCAGGTCTATGCCATTGTTTACCTAGAATATCAGGGTTGGAAGGCACCTCAGGAGATCATCTAGTCCAACCCCCTGCTCAAATTAGGACCATCCCCAGACAGATTTCTGCTCTAAATCCCTAAATGGCCCCCTCAGTTCTTGAGCTCATAACCCTGGGTTTAACAGGCCAAGGCGCAAACCACTGTGTTCCTAGAAAAGCTCAAATGTCGATTGGCGTCTCCCAAAGTCATTTAAGTGTTTCTTGATTGGGCACTTACTGAGAATAGTCCTTTCTCAAGAAGCTGACCAAATGCTTCACTGAGGCTACTTAGAATCAAACACATTGAGATACAAGTACATAGCCAATATTCGTAACTTCAAATACAAAAATGATACACACATACAGACAGCATAATCATAATCAGCAAATGGCAATCTTTCTATAGACTTTCTTTGTACAAGATTCGGTGCAACTATAGGACCTTTGTTGCAACAATGATCTATACGGTTACAGGTCATGTCAATAACATCACAACAGGAACATAAGGAGAATATTGACTAATATTCAGTGTTGGCACTCAAAGAAACAGCGATTAGCTCAAATCAGGGTTCAGAAACTAATGTGTTTCGTCTTATTAACAAAAGAAATCCCCATAAGAGAAATGACTATCTTGATCTTGCCTGGAAGATAATACAATGCCACAAGCTAATGGAGAAAACTTGAGCTGCCAAAGCCTGTGGGCTACATCTACAGGTTTGTCAGTGACTTGAGGAACATTCCAGAACATGTCACTCTGGGACACTTGATTGGACTGAACTGAGAGGCAGAAGCAGACAGCTTAAGGCTGTGAGAGAGAAAAAGGATGTTTTCTCCCATGCTGTAGGTAGTATTTTAATATTCAGGAACTTATGCTTTATTGCCAGCCTGCTGATGCTTTCCTTTTTATACGTCTAGTCATGTTTATTTTTATATCTAGACTTCATTTTATGTTTTTTGTCTCTAGTTCTAATTTTTAAAATGCCAGGCTGAACTGGCCCTCGAGAATTTTATGCATTTACAGTGGGAAAAGAAACTGAAATTTGGCCTTAGGGAAGGCAGAGCCAAGAGTGGAGGAACCATTGGGCCAACTCTCTGTAGTCTCTACTGGTGAAGTCATTGGTCCATGCCTCAACAACAAGTTTTGTGATCTCCCCATGGAGACAGCTATTGCTATGGGACAATTATATCTATCAGTAGACACTGCCAGGGATTTGTCCAATGACTGCTCTACTCCAATTTATGAGAGAAGACATTTTGACTTATAATCTTAGCCTAGCATCTAGCCCTGGATGGTTTCCAAATGGCCTGATGGTCACTTTTCATGACCACTGGGCCATCAAAAGATTGGATCAAAGCAGGACTTATGATTGGAGCAGTCTGTAAACACTACACAGTCTCCTTTGTATTTGATTACTGTCTGGCTCATTATTTATTAACATTTCAGCCTTTGTGTCATAAAGGTCATTATGTTATGAGGTATTTTTCTTGAAGGGACACATTGATTATTTAGTTTACTGTAGTGCCCAGGGACCAACCGAGAACAGGGCACCATTTTGCTAAGGAATGTAGAAACTAGAGTAACACAGTCTCTGGCCGGATGATCTTACGATCAAAAGGATACCCTGAGTAACGTCATTTAGCTCTCTATTAGCAATAAAACTCTGATTTAACATAGGTTTTTAGTCTGGGAGTTACTTGGAAAGGAAACACCTCTCCTGAGGAGGAGCAGTAACTCTCTGTTTGTAAACCACAGAGTTTATTGCTGGAATTATCACAGCGATATACTTTAGGCCACACTGTGATACCCTTACATATGTTGAGCAGCACCTTAAACCAAAAGCAATCCCACTAAAGTCAATGGGAGCACTTACAGCATATCCTTGTGAGGAAGGGAGTCACAATTTGTCCTTTCTTTATACTTTCCCTGTTACCAAAATGTTTCTTTAGAAACCAGTTCTCTGTGTAGGGTGACCATATTTCCCTATGCTGAATATGGGATACCTGGTAAAATTACTTGTATTCAAGCAAGTTCAACGGCAATCAATCGGAACTATGCAGTACAAATGTTCAAATTAACAAGTTGCCTGAGCCTCTGTTAAAAAGAAATACTGCGTAGTTGGATTCTTTTTATTTATCTTCTTATCTTTAAGGCTTTAAGGTTCACATGGGGAGGGGTGACACCTCCCCCCCACTCCCATACGCCTTTCTCATAGCAGGGTGCCTAACTCCCATTGGCGCTTTTGAAAAACTCCCCCAATATGTCTATCTCTCTGCCTGGTTAAAATCTCCTGTTGGTTTAAACTAAAGCTCTCATTCTTGGCCAATTTTTAAAAATCAAAGAATTTCTAACAAAAGTGCTTTTAATTAGAGGCTCCTTTGTATCCTGATTCTGGCATTTTCCTTCAAATAGAAAAGTAAATTAAGAGTGCCTGCAATGAGTCTTTGTGCATGTTTTAAATGTGCACGTTAGATATATATTCCTTGTTTTTTATCTGTCAGAATAAGATGTTCTCTCTCACACAGAGGAGAGAGAGAGCGAGCGAGAGAGAGGATTTTGAAGGTCATTTCCCACTGGGGCTCTAGACCTGAGTTATTACTAATTCTGTTTGTTTCTGTTTTCTTGCCCTGGCTTTGTGTCTGTCTTTGTTAGACCCAGTGAGAGGGGGCTGTTTCAGTCAAAGAGCTATGTATTAGAGGCCTGATGGTGAAACCTTGGCTCATACTGGTGAGCACTTAGACCCAGATCCTCAAATGGATTTAGGGTCCAACCAAGAACATTGGTTTCACTGTGAGTTAGGCATCTAGATACCTGTGGAGATCTGGGTCGTAAGTCCTGATCCTGCCATAGGATCCTTGTAGTCAGATTGTTGTGCTTACACGAAGCTCCATTGATTCCCTTTCCCCACAGATCACAATGGAGGCTCAGGGCCTTACTTGGGTGAAGAGACCCAGGAAAATCAAGCAACCTTTCAGTGTCAGTAAAACATCACCGACATGAGAAAGGATTGCATAGTTGAGCCTTAAGGGTCACACTCAAGGGGTGCAATCCTGGCCCTGTCAAAGTCTGTGGGAGCTTTGCCATTGTTAATGAGCCCAGGATTTCATTCATGTTTTTTCCCAGATTTTAAGGATAAGCAATTTTCTGCCCAAAAAGAGTTGGCAAATTCAGTAAAACACGTAATCTAAATGTTTGTGACAAGGATTTTTTTTAAATTACTTTAGTTTTGAAGCTGAACAAAAAATTGACCTTTTGTTGCTGTGATTAATGAGGAGCGTTTTGTCAGGACCCTGAACTGGATGCATCAGCAAATATTTTGTGGTGCTGCAAAATACCTCCAGACCACCAGCAAACTTGTGTGCAGCCAGCAACAAAAGATGGTTGATTAGCACCTTTAGAATATGAAACACACTCACACAGCCAGCAAAAAAAAGAAGAAAGCCACATATAACATCAGGCAGGGGATGTTGTTTTCTGCTTTCAGTGAAAGGAATTTAAAAAAATGGGGGGGACCTCTCTGAAAGTTGCTGGGCTCACATTGCTTCTGTATAGTAGAGCATGGCTAAGCAAGCCACCTCTCATTATCACTTCCATCTCTCATGCTGGCTTCTGTAGTGTGATAAAGAATTAGGTTTAGCAAATTAGGTGAGGGAAAGGGAATTTGGAAATGACACCCCTGATGATTGATGATACTAATAAGTCCTATGCCAAGGAGACATTCTCTTCCCCCACTACACACACACACACACACACACACACACACACACACACACACACACACACACATATATATGGGGAGTTCAAACATCAGCATCACTGTACACAATATATAGAAGCATCTAGAAAAACAATTGCAATCTTAACTCATGTACCTTCTGTGGCATGGTTCCTAGACATAAACATGCCTCATATACATAAGCACATAGCTCTCTCTCTTGCTCTCTCTTGCTGTTATTTAAAAAAAAACCCAAACCAAGACACTCCATTTCATACACTTCTCTCTCTCTGTGGAAAGGATGCGAGAACAAACACATGACAGATGTTAGTCACGTTACTTAATGTCCTACTGGAAAGCACTTAGATAGTATGGTGACCAGGGCAGTATAAGGACCTATATAGCACAGAATCAAATAGAATCATCAGTAGCTTTTAATTAAATAGGTTTATTGATATGTAGCATTAATTTCTTTATTAGGCTTAATACCTATTCTTTCTTTCTCTCTCCTACACGTGTACCCTAGCGACAATATGTTTCTTCAGTCTGTCACGTTGTCAGCAGTTCTCAAACTGTGTGTCAGGACCCCAAAGTTGGTCGGGACCCCATTTTAATGAGGTTGCCAGGGCTGGCATTAGATGTGCTGGAGCTCAGGGCTGAAGCCCAAGCCCCACCACCTGGGGACGAAGCCCAAGGACGTCATCCCTGGGCAGTGGGGTTCAGATTACAGCCCCGTCTCCCTGCCCAGGGCTGAATCCCTTGGGCTTTGGCCCTGGCCCCCCACTGAGTGGAGCGGGGCTCAAGGGGGCTCAGGCTTCAGTTCCCCCCTCTTGGAGGTTATGTAGTATGGGGGTTGCTGTGCAGTGAAGTTTGAGAACCCCTGGATTAGGTGAAATGCGAGTGTGTTGGTTGGTCTCTTTGAAGAAGACATGCAGCACAGTGTCCTGAGAATGCTACCTTTGCCATCTAGTCAGGAGTGGGAAGCAGTTATAAAGCGTGTCTGGGAGGTGCCTGAAGCACGGTGTGTATATTTAGCCAGCATTCTTTTCTACTGAAGCTATTGTTGGGGCCATTATTGGACAAATGAAGCCAAGGTTGAGACTTTGATCTAATCCACACTCACTGCTGCTACAGCAAAATTGTTACTAAATCTCTTCTGTAAATGACCACCGTGTGGGCTCTTTCAAATCTTTTAATACCAAGTGCCGCCTGTTTTCTGATTTTGAGATGGAAGAATGGACCACCCCCACCCCCACCCCCACCCCAGACTGGGTCACTGTTCTACATCTTGTAACTGGTTATATTTGTCCACTGGGCCACAGACTTCTGGTGGCAAACATGAAGCTTTTCAGTTTATATTAGCTCCTGGCTAAAATCCTTCTAAACATGACTTTTGTCACACTCAGTTCTCTTGTCAGCACCCCTGAAAGAGATGTGTAGCCCAACGTACTCTCACAGTCACTAGTCTGTTTTGTTGGACTGACATTTTCTTTTCCTCTTACAAGCTTTGTACATTGAGAGGAACTCTGTCAAACCTCCTCACGAAGAGAGAGAATGTTATACATGTTTTCTCTGAACTGAGCTGGGGGATTCCCTAATCCTTATACTGATCTTTTCCACTACTCTGATTTAGATGGGACTTCAGGATGGTGAGCAGTGACATCTTGGCCAACTTTGCCTTGGTGATTTCTCAAGTTCCTCAGGCTTAGACCTGGTCTACATTACACAGTTATGTCACTGTGCACTGCCTTGTGTTGACCCAGTTACCCGTGTCTACCCTACAGTTTGTCTCCCACTAATGTAAGTGCCCTATTATGCTGACACAGTAACACCACCTCCCTGAGCGGCATTGTGCTGAGGCTGGTGTCTGGAGTTCAACACAGCACATGTGTAGACACCTATGTCAATCCGAACAGTCCTCCAGCAGCTGTCCCACAAATGCCTGAAACTGATCGCTCAGGTTGACATTCACTGCCCTGGGGTCACTTAGACCAGAAGCTCATCCTTCCCTTTAGTTATTAAAATCCCTTTCCCTGATTGCTTGGCTTGGTGAGCACACCGAGCAGCTCTCTGTGGGTGAGTGCAACTGCCAGACTTACTATGCTGGATACACGCTCCAGACTCACTCCTGCCTGAAGCAGGTTGGAGATAGTGGGTTTCCTGGTCCTATGGGGAGAAGAGGCTGTGCAGACACAGCTCCAAATAAGCTGTAGAAACATGGACATCTCCGTCCAGCTTGCTCAGGGGATGCAAGGAAAGGGATATGATAGGGCCCATCAGCAGTGCCATGTGAAAGCCAAAGAGCTGCGGCAGGTGTACCAGAAGGCCAGGGAGGCCACCAGTCAATCTGGTGCTGAGCAGCAGACCTGCTGTTTTTACAACAAGCCACATGTTAAACTCAGCAGAGACCCCACCATTACCCTACACAACAGTATAGATACATCTGAGATGCCTGAGTCACAGCCCCCTGTTGTGAACAGTCAGGAGGTGGATGAGGAAGAGGTTAATTGGGGGGGTGCACAGTGAGCCAGGACCTCTTTTTGACTCCACTTCAGTCCCATCACTCGAGCACAGGTGAGCCCCGTGCAGGGGAAGGAACCACTGGTAAGTGTGTAGATACATTTTCTATTATGGGGATGGGCCCCTCCCAAAAAATAGCAAGATAAGCTTTTGACTTCGTTAATTTATTCATATTAGAAGAGGTAGTGGTACAAGCTAGAGAGATAGAGTTATGATCTGCTCTTCAGTCCTCTCTAGAATAAGGCAGAGTGGCCATGTGGAGAAGCTTCTTTATATATGCAGGAATGTCCCTTGGGTCCTCCTGAGAGATCTGGATGACCCTTTCATGGAGGCACTCTGTAATCCTCTCTTGAAGATTTCTGAGGAGGGCTGCCTTATTTCTTCCTCCTCAGTAGGACACGTTCTCATGCCCATCAGCCATAACACTGACAAGCTAGCAGCACATGTCCCCAGGCAGCTTCAGGATGCCGGTGGCAGCTGTGCTCTCCCTGCCTTTGTTACCCTCAGGAGTGACATCAGCTAAAATCAGCACCACCTGTGGAAAATGCCAGTATTCAATGCCATTGCCCTATACTACAAGATTCATAAAATGAAGTAATTCCTTCCTCAGTTCCCTAGGCCCCAGTAGGCCATACTCACTATAGCTGGTGCTATGACTGGCAGACTCAGTCCCAAGCAGAAGTGAGAATGTTATGCTTTCCATAGTGAATAGACTGACAATGATAGCTATGAGTGTTTCGTTTGCAGTAGCTGCCATTGCAGCCTTCAAGGTCTCCCCCTCCACACCCGTGAAACGCCTGACCCAGATAAGAAGGAGAAAGAAGACAACTCGGAATGCAGTGAGAGCCTGCAAGGCAGTGCTGCATCAGACTGTGAGCACAGGGCCTGGAGGATGAACACCAGGGACAGTCTGGAAAAGGAAAGAGAGGAAAGGAGAAGTAATGGGGCTTCTCAGGCAGCATAAAACAGATGCTGCAGACTCTAGTGGACTTGCAGGTCCAACAATCCGGGGCTCATCTCCCTCTGCAACCCATTAAGAACTCAATGTCGGGCCTTCCCTATATCCACCCTGAACCTTCCATATGGTATTGGGGGGGGGGGGTTCATTGCACAGCTCCTACCACTCCACCCTAGAGTACATTAAAGACAATTGCAGCTTTACATACACCAACCATTGCTTTCATAGATCAGTGTATGTGAACTGAAATGGCATGAATGTTCTTTCCCCTTCCTAAATTCTATTCTCTTAATTTATTAAGTTTAATTGTTTTAAATATATTTGTTTTAAAAGGTAATGGTTCTTTTTTTGTATTGAATTCTGTTACAAAATAAAGGTCTATTATTTAAACCATAGTTCATCTTTATTAGTTTGCAACATCTGCTTGTTACAGACAATGTGATACAACTCATCGGATAAGCAACAAACAAAATTAATAGATTTATTGACAATGTTATATTCCCACATGTACAGCAATCATCACACAATTCCCAAGACACCACAAAACACACAATTCCCAAGACACCACAAAACAAGAAGTCAGGTATATCACACTACAACAAAACACATTGCTGTTGTTCACTGTCAAAATGGCCTTTCAAAGCCTGCCTGAGCCGTATAGCTCTGCACTGAACTCTTCTAATAGCCCTTGTGTTTGGCTGTTCAAACTCAGCAGACCTCCACCCTGGCTGAAACTTTTCCCTCTTTGATTCAGATATATTATGCAGGACATAGCAGGTAGCTATAATCAGTGAGATGTTTTTCTCAGTAAGGTCCGATCTTGTGAGTAAACTATGCCAGGGACCTTTCAATTGACCAAAAGCACATTCAACTGTTATTCTGCACCTGTTGTGTAGTCAGGAGTGGTGCCACGGTTTTTGCCACCCTAGGCGGCATCGCTCCTCCTCTGAGCATTCGGCGGCGGGGGTCCTTCTGCCTGTATCTTCGGGGCATTTTAGTGGCGGGTTCTGGAGCGACTGAAGGACCGGCCGCCGAATTTCCTCCAAAGACTTGGAGCGGAAGGACCCCGCCCATCTCTGAATTTCCGCTGAGGGCAGCAAAATGCGGCCCCCCACTCCCCAAATCCTGCCGCCCTAGGCAACCATCTAGGGTCGCCCAGTCGATGCATCAGCCCTGTGTGTAGTTGAGCTGTTCCTTGGTGCTGTCAAGATGCCTGGTATACAGAGTCATGGGAAAGAAACTCCTTGCTTGCAGTTTTCTGAAATTTTTGTGTTCTTAAAAATGCAACCCCATGCACCTTCCAGACAAGCCCACAATTATATTGGTGGAGCATCCCTGGCGAGCCACCAGTACTTACATAACCATAGAAAAGTAGCCCTTTCAGTTGATGTATTTTATGGCAAGGTGCTCTGGTGCCAAAATAAGGTTATGCTGTCTCTCGCTCCACTGCAGTTCGGGAACCCCTTGCTGCAAATTCAACCACTATGTGCTGCACATTGCCCAGAATCACAGTCCTGCATAGCACAAGGAGATTAACAGTGCTTCACATTTACAAGACAAGATCCCCCACAGTGGATTTCCCAACTTCAACTTGCTTTCCAACTCATTGGTAGCAATCTGGCAGTAGCATTGCAAGCTTCCGCAGTGTGATCGCCTCTTGCTTCTCCGCTGTCAGTGAAGCTCTCATTTTGGTGTTCCTGTGCTGGAGGGCTGGGGTGAGTGCAGCATACAGCGCCAAGAATGTGGCCTTGCACAGCTCAAAGTTCTTCACCCACTGCTTGTCATCCCAAGCCTGCAGCACAATGCAATCCTACCAGTCATGGCTCATTTCTCAGGCCCAGAAGTGGCGCTCAACCATCTGCAGCTGCTCTGTAAACTCCACCAACAACCTTGCACTGGTTCTCGCTATGTACCACAGCAAACTGTCCTCCAAGAAATCATCATGTTCATCAGTGATTCGTTTCTTCTTGTGGCACTGCAAATACTGCAAGATTGGGCACCCTGTATTTGCAACACTCATGACACTAGTGCAGAGCTGTGCAGACACCATGCTTCTGTCAAAGATGGCGGAGAGTGAGAAGGGCAGCGGGGGATTTGGGAATTTTGCAAAAAGTATAGGATCCTAATGACATTATGGGATGGTGACTGCTGCAAACTGGGAAGCTGAACCCCCTCTCCCCCAAGTGCTCCCAGTCACCACTGTGTGACTCGTTTCAGGCCCATCATGTATTTCCAAAACTTTCCAAAAGACAGTGTGTTGAATGGTGGCAGGTTGCACACTGGGATACCTACTCAAGGTGCATTGGCACACGCATGTCTGGTGAGTATATGTACTGCCGACACAAGGAGCCAAGGAGGCATGCGCACAAGGCATGTACCAACTTCAGTGCCTTTATACCTACATAATGTGCATCAACGTCACTTTGTAGTGTAGACACAGCCTCAGATTGTTATGGCCTATATATATTATCACTGAGACCTTGAATAGCATGTAGAATACTGTGGCAGCCTTGAAATTATTTGGTTCAATATGCAGTAAATGATAATGTGTTTATTTCATGGTACCACAATGTTAATATCAAAGATAAAGAACCTGTCTCCACTAGCTTAAACTGTGGATAGTCATTTACATTGGTGCAAAGTTGATGTAAATTGCATCACCATTAGCCACTTATTTACACTAGTGGTCGGGTCCTGCACTCACTTTGTACAGTTGTACATGACTACACAAGGCGCACGACAGGCGTGAATCAACTGAGAGGGTTCTTCTATGACAACTCAGTGCTGTTCCTGCATTTCTCTCACTGCAGATCATCTCTTTCCCAGGCTTGTTTGTTTGATTACATCATATTCTGATCATCCCAATCAGACTGATCGCAGACTGACCTGCACAGTTGAGTTCATCATGCATTTTTCCACTGATTACATAAATAATCATGGCCACGGGTGGGGGCATGTAGAAAGAGTGCCTGTTAGGTTGATATGCAGTTGCCCTTGTATGAGCTTTACTCATCTTTATTATTCAACAGCATAAATACATTTGGGGTGGGAAAGGTAAACAAAAATATTTAGAATGGCATCCTGAAAGAGCAGAACAGTCACCAGAACCCCTCATGTTGATCTTGCTTCTCTTCCTGCTGTGAAAGATGCTGTAGCTTCTGAATTCTCTGTTGAAGGACTTATGGCACAATCAGGGGTGAATTCCAGCAACCAGCATGGGCCCCTTTGTTGTCAAGTGGAATAAACATAACTTTCTGCCATGCAAATCAGGACTGGTAGGGCAAATGGTAATCAAAAAACACAATCAACTGCAGGGATGCCGGGAACTAAAGTAAAATAATTTCAGTGAAAACACAGCAGAGGACAAAATTCCTGATTTGTTGCTATCAGAAAAACATGGAGGAATTCAAATCAAGCCCAGTGGAATCTCAGGCTGAGAAACCACCATGCTCTATAAGAGGCCCACACACGTGCTTGACCTTCCAGGTGAGACGAGACAAAGGAATCATGGGGGTGTGGTATGGCATAGGAGATATTGCATCTGATTTAGCTTGACATTTCTGTAATAAAACCCATAGAATTAATTCAAATAACACAACGTTGCAATGAAACCGATGTAGAGATAGGAAATGGGAGTCTTTGTCAGTTCACGTATGATGTGCATTTTGAGTGGCAAGATAGACATGACAATTCAAGCACATCCTTAACATTCAACATGCATCTTGATATGTTTTACAAAAGCTACTCTGCGCATATGTCCTGCACCCACTCATCCAGCTGGAAGAAGGCAAGAGACGCCCCCCCCTCAGCCTCTCTTTAATATCACCATGGAAGTGGCTTCCTCCGCTCCCTTGTTTTCTGCAGTACTGACATAGCCTGCTCTTCACTGGCAAGGATCTCTTCAAACTTCAGAGAGACATGTTCAGCACCACCGCTGCTCTTATTCACAGTTCTGCAGAACACTGATGCTGTTGTTTTTGTTGTTCTAGTATGAGGACCTTTTGCACCACCCTCTTCAATACAAAGTCCTAGGGCCATGAGGCTCTGCTGAAACCTCCCAGAACAACACGAAGGTTCAACAGCAGAAAGCAGGCAGCCACTGTGCGCCTGACTTACACAACATCACAAACTGGGTTGTACATCTCCATGCCACAAACTAACTTGCAGCATTAATCAAGGTTCGCTCTCTAGCGGATTGATTAAAAATACCAAAGAAACATCAGTTTATGGAGACTACATAAAACCAGTGGAGATTCAACTGATCAATATCCAACCTCCTCCTCTGGCAATATTGGAGAAACAAGTCATGAATGAGTGGAAGCCAAAATAAGAGAAGGGAGTTTGGAGATAAGTGGGATGAAGGTTACAGTTTGATAGAGTGGAGGGAGAATTCTGAGACTCGAATGAGTAAATTTGACCTGAATTTGGAGATGGACAGAAAGCCACTGAAGTTGGAGGAAGGGATTTAGGATTTCTTGAGCAGTATGGCTGCAGCATGAGAGAATTTAGGAAGACCATCAAATAGAGAATTGCAGTAGTACAAACAAAGTGACTAAGGATTGCTAAGGAACAAGGAGACAGAACCAAAATATAGATAGTGTCTAATTCCAGCAAACGGACTCAAAGACAGAGGGATTAAAAATGATGTGAGGAGTCAGTTGAACCCTGTAGAATCACTTGCATCAACTCAGCAATGACAGAACCTTTGATCAACAGGAAAAATGGACTTTGGTGGCTGAGAGGTCAGCATCTTCCTGAGCATGTCAGAATCTGACAAGGTGCATGGCTCCTTTATAGATCCCAGATAAAGCATTCATTCTGCATACTCTCATCATGGAGATTGCTGTATTGGTGCCAAGATTGGGAAATGAGCATAGACCTGAACTTGGTTGCTTCCTGAACATGGATGAAACAAGTAAAAGAACAGAAAGAAAAGGAAACCATTCCTTTTTTTCTGTGCAAAAGTGGATCATCTGAAGCTGTAATGAAGAGCAATGAATGGGTCATGTCATGGCATCCATAAAATAAGGCACCAGTCCAGGCAGGTGGTTTCATCTATGTAACAATTATGCTACTTTTTGCTCAGCCAGACGGTCAAATTCCATTCTGTGCTACACCAGTGTAAAACCAAGATTCTCTCCGGTGGTTTCAATATTAGCCTAGATTAACACTCAGGTTGTGGTGTGGAATTTGGTGCTTTGTGTCTAATTTTACGGTAAAAGGTTACTAACATTACCCAGTAAACAAACCAAGAGGCATAAGGTGGCTTTCCTATCCCAAAAGCTGCAGCAGGGTCTGCTACTCATTTATGATTCATTGATAATGTATTAAACTGTTCTTTCCTTCTCCATAGGCTTTTCTTTAAAAAAAAAAAAAAGCCCAAGTCTCAAAACCCTATGGGATAGCGTCAGCAACATACAAATAATCATTCTCTCCTCTAACTGTAGTGCATGCAGCTAGCAGTGTCAGTCTAAATCTCTGACTATGCTTTGATGACACCCGCTAAACAAAAGGGGCCAGATCTGTCCCTGGTGTCACTCCAATGAAGTTTTACCCAATATGTTTAATAGTGCTGGATATGCTGAAGTATGTGCATCTCCTGGGTGAATCCGCATTGGTCTACTATCTAGACCAAGTTTCTCTCTGTCACTATGCTTCTCTTTTTCTCTCTGACTCTTGCAGAGTCATATGAAATATATTCTTGTTGGGTGTTTTTGGTCATCTTCTCAGTTTTTGTCTGCCTTGTGAATTCTGCCTAATTAAGAACATTCCAAATTCTCTTGTGGCCCTGAGTTTTCTCTTGCAGAATTTGGAATTAGAAAAATTTTGTGGTCAGATTTGTGCTTTTAAAATGCTAAATTAATAATTAATAGCAATACTTTGCACTTCTTTATGGTTTTTTCTCTGGGGAATGTCAAAGCACTTTAAAAGGGCCAACTAATCATGATTCGACACTGAGTTAAGAATTGCATAGGGTCATATCTCCCACCACTGAAATGCAGCCACCTCTGGAGTAGAAGGCAGTAACTGTTTTAGGATACTTTTTAGTGGAGTACATTGAACACAACAAAGCAGATTTTAGGGCGGGAAGTAAAGCAGAACAAACTGTCTGCTTAAAAGTGCCAGGGGGATTTAAATAGGCAGAATGAAATTACTCAAACTGAATTTTAATTAGCATGCCACAGCTAACACCCCTGTGCACTGGAAGTAGAAACTTAGTTTCATGTCTCATGCAGAAACACCCAACAGAGTAGCTCCAAAGACATCACTTACAGCTGCACAGTATCTCCTAATACTGCTGGAGCTTTGGCTTAGTACTAACTCGAGAGGGAAGAGTGCCACCTACTGAATGATCAGCACCACCTACAGTCGGAATCCTATAGTGTTCTCCCAGGTATCTGTAGGTCTGACCCAGCAGCACAATCTTGCTTAACTTGTAAGAATTGGTACATTCAAAGGCTTAGTATATACGGTGGTAGCTGAAAAGTCAGATTACTGAAAAGATCCAGATGTTTCTTTTAATTAATCAGTTTATTAAGGTGTTCAGAAACAAAAAATATGAATACAGAACTGAAATATATGAAAGATGCCCTGTCTTCTAAGAGGTTACATTTTAGGTACCAGTGAACTGCAAGGTTATATTAAAGACATCAACGAATGAAAATAAACAATTCACTGATTCATATAACACGTTACTTAGAGAAATAAGCATCTGGAGAAGTGTTCATATGTATATAAAATATACCCCCAACGCACCATTTTTTAATGAGCAGCCGGTTGGCCGAATTCTTCAAAACTGGCCTGCAATATCACAGATGCAATTTTGCATCCACAAATCACAGATTTATGCTTCTGTAGCTGGGCATTTGCAGATGCACATAATTACACCTCCAATTTTGTGTCTTTATTATGGGTGCAAAATTGTGCCTGTTTTATAGTGGTCACCCAGCTACATAAAACTTCTTTGGTTAAACTTTATTTGTCCTTCAGGGTTGTTCTAAGTCCCCCTTTCATGACATACAAAGTGAATTGAGAATTCTAAGAATTGCATGTGGCTCCAGGAGGGATAAATTAAGAATCAGCATTGTACCGATTGGGAGACTGTTAATGAAGACAGAAAAGTAAACAGATGTATTCCTATCAGAGATGTTCGATTTTTCCCAAAGGGTCCCTGGGGTTGCAAAGATTTGCCCTTATGGAGCCTTTGGCAGGCATGGGACTTTTCTCCAGTAACTACTTCAGTATTACTGAAGTCAGGTGCGGCTCCAGGCCCCAGCACGCCAAGCATGTGCCTGGGGCGGCAAGCCATGGGGGGTGCTCTGCGGCGCCGCGAGAGTGGCAGGCAGGCTGCCTTCAGCGGCTTTCCTGCAGAGGGTCCGCTGGTCCCACAGCTTCGGAGGACCTGCTGCAGGCATGTCTGTGAGAGGTCCGCCGAAGCTGCGGGACCAGCGGACCCTCCGCAGGCAAGCTGCTGAAGGCAGCCTGCCTGCCGTGCTTGGGGCGGCAAAATGCCTAGAGCTGCCCCGACTGAAGTACCGAATCTTCAGTATTCATTGTGTCAACTATCCTAGTCTCATACAATCACTTTAGTTTGTACTAGTGATCCACTGGGAAGGACGGCTTAGCGCATTCTGAAAGGGTAGATATTGGGTCTTTTTAAAATATATATATAAATCTGATTGTGGCACACTCTGAAATAGACTGCAAGTATGCCTACAGCCCTAGATTCACAAATCAGTAGACATTAGAAGCCTAAATACCTTTGTGGCTCAGGGCCCCACTGCCAAGAACAATGGGATCCTGACCAAGGCCCTTTTGCACAACTGAACTACAAAAAACAAATTATAATATTGTTATATTATGGATTATGTTCCTTAAAGAGCGTATCTACCTGCACTCCTATCACTCGGTATCTTCCAAAACAATTTAAGGGAATACAAGAATTATATTATTAACTAAAAGTTTCAGGTTACTTACAGCCAAGTAACCCTAAGGACAGGCTGTCAACATTTTAACACCAATTAATGTATTGATAAAGCTGTTGGAGTAGTGACATTAACAGCCTCTCCTTAAAGAGCCCTACAGGTAATATCAATCCAATTGCTACTGAACTCAGTCGGAGCAGTGTTGGGTCCTAGATAACAGAATTATCAGGCTACATTGAATTACTTCTGGCAATAGGGAAGCAATAAGAGTGAAGCTTTACAAGTGTTGATTACAGATTACTCTCGCCCCTTGCTCCACCAATATGGCCACCAGGTGCCCGTTATCTACCGGGTAATGAGCGTTGGGGTAGGGCGGAGGTTCGATCACTGGATGCCCTGGGGGGGGTGTCAAGTCCCCACGGGTAGCGACGGAGAGCACGCAAGCAATCACTCTTAGTGTTTAAGAGAATAGGGGTTTATTAAATGAATCACAGATAATGATAAGGGAAAACACGATCAGTTACATCTGGGGCTTACAACACACTACCAAAGCAAATAATACAAATACTGCAATTACAAATAAAAGCTGGCCCTGGTATTTTTTTAAATTCCAATAGTTATCTAAATCATTCCAGGGGTTAGTAGGAGTAATATTGGTGCTATTAGTAATTATAAGTGCAGCAACTAATTTCCCTAAACAAATTGTGAGGCTCAACTGATTCCCCTTGCTTTTGAGATTTCCTGGTCAACGGGTTTCCCCTAGCAGGAGTCTCAGGGCGGCTAGAATCAGTCTTTGCCTCCTATCTATCAGTACAGAATACTTAACAGCTAATTATACTTACACATACAAACCACGAAAGTTTCATTACGGCCGGCAACCGGTTAGGCTTCAGGAAACGCGTGAGCCTGAGAGAGCGTCCAGGGTGATCAGGCCTGGATACGGTTTCGACAGGAATTCGGGGGGCTCTCTGCCCGTCCCCGGGAGGGGACCGGCAATATATAGTAAATTTGTCGTCATAGTTTGTGATAAGCCAATTGAGGGGTTGCGAGTGACATATGCCCATACAAGGGAGGTAGACGGGCTTTAACATCTTTACTCAGGAAGCAACCGTCGCGAGGGGAACTGTGTCTCTTCAGGCTGGCTAACCACAAGGCTGCTTTTCCTGTTGCAAGTTCTGCTTTCAGAGCAGCTGTATGACAGTTCTGAGGGCTGGGGGAAAAATCCGTTGGGGGGTGGAGGCCGGAGCACCCGTAGTCTGGCCCTGGGGGCCCACTTGGGGGTCTAACATGCCCCCATGCTCCGGCCGACAACACCCCACGTACCTAAACCTCAGTGTCTGAGTCAGCATCTGCCCCTACGAGCGGACGTTTCTCAGTAGCCGAGGCAATAAGGGCACTTCCCACCATCCGCCGAACACAGGCCTTAACAAAAGCACACCCAAGGCAGAGGAGGCAGAGGCCCACCACAAGCGACACAAAAAGGGATTGAAAATAAGCCTTATAGGCTCCAAGCCCCAACCACTCCAGCCATGACCAGAAGCGGAAGGTCTCTCTGGACTCACGCACAGCGGTTCCTAAGGCCTTAAGATCATCAATTACTTCAGTTAAGTTTCCAGAAATAGAAGAAAGAGAGATACAGCACTTATCTTTAAACTGGGGATACATAGATACCAGGGTTTCACAAAAATCCCGTGATTGTAACAAAAATTGTATCATTAAGCGATTCTGAAAAGAATAATCTGCTAATTCACCTAGCCGCTGATTAACTAAACTAAAGCCTTTTGCAGTAGTATTAGCTAGCGTTTCAATAGCCAGTGATTGGAATAATACTTGCTCACGCAATAACATGTACCCCACGGGGTTAAACGAGACTGCTGAAGAAACCATAGAGGACAACGCCCCCTTCGCCCTCTCCCACCATCCCCAAGAACGTCGAACCCTCCCGGCTGAACTGGGCTGCCAGGTTTTAACATAAACACCGCCCCCTTTTATCAGGATAGAGCCAATGGTACATATGCCTTTGGGATTGGGGGGAAGTGCCGCAAAGGCAACCTCGCCACATAGCCAAAAATGACCGGGTCGTAATCTGTTTAAAACCCAATTAGAATAAAAATAGGTGTGCTTAAGAGGGTTAAAAAAGGTGCTAAAGGGTGGGTCCCAGACATCTATTTCCACGACAGTTTCATTGACTATTGGCAAGGGGGTGTCCCGATCCATAACAACGTCACCGTGAGACACGTTGCCATAGACAAGGGTTTGGGAACAATTCGGATACGTGCCGACCCAATGAGGTGAGTCTGACCGGTTTTTATGTTCCTCCCTGCCATAAAATGCCCAACAGTGGGACGCCATGGGTCTCTGTGCAGGTGACAAGGGGAGTGGGTCCCTGCAGCGTGCTCTAGTTCTATTAAAAATAGGGAAAACAAGAGGGGAAATGGGGTTAAAAAGGTCATTCGTGCAACCTGTCCACTGCGCAGTAGGGAGCCACTGAGCTAAGGGGGAAGAGCAATTAAGGGGACCATTAATACTACTAAAGTTAAACACTAACGGTAATAAATCAAACAAAGGCCTATTTACAGACAGCTTGTTAGAACATGCAAGGCAATTATCAGAGGTCAGCGAAGATAAGTCGATGTTTCCTCCCAGGGCTTCCTGGATCCAATAGGCTGCAAACAGAAGCTGATGGGCATTTTCGCCCACAGGATACCGTCTCAGGTTCAGCAGAGGTGGGCCCCTCCGATCGTCGTTCTGGCTCCCTGCCGCTATGGCAAACTGTAAGACAGAACAGAAGGCGGCCTTATTGGCCCCCGTTAGTTCGCTCCTGACTCAGAACGTTTGCTTATCCAGTTGTGGTGGACCAAGGTGTGGGTGCCCTGGGCATCCACAACCGTGTAGGTATTAGGATATTTACCTGCACTCACAACTTGTGCGGCGTAGGGTTCCCGGCGACCTGAGGCCTGTGGCTCAGCCACCCAGACTAGTTGATCAGGGTGATATACAGGAGTCCAGGGACCTCTAGGTCTGGGGCTGATCTCCGGCCAACGAGAATAGTTTGCATTGAGGGAGATAAGAACCTGGGGTAATAGCGCACTCCAGCCCTTGTAGTCATCGTGGGGATTAACTGAACGTATCATGGTTTTCAGAACCCCGATTTTCCGCTCTACAACACCGTTACTTTCGGGGTGATACTTCAAGTGAATATGGAGGGAAGCCCCCCATCCCAGCACTAATGCTTCGAAACGTTTGCTGGTAAACGGGGGTCCTCCATCTGCTTGAACCTCGGAGGGCACACCCCATGCTGCAGCTACCTGTTGCAGCGCCCCAGCCACGGCCGCAGCCGTGGTGGTATTCAGGGGAATGCAGTGAGTTTGACGGGAGCCCAAATCTACCACTACCAGAGCCTTAGGGTGGCGACGGGCTCCGGGTAGGGGTCCCATTAAGTCTATTTGCCACACCGCGCCAGGAGGGAAGTACTCTGCAGCGTACGCCCACCGCTCGTAGCGCGGGCGGTTTTGGGACTTGATTTGTGCACACTTAAGGCAGGCCTGCACGACTCTTTCGCAGTCCTGCCGCCGTACCTCAGGCTTTCCCTGAGCACCTAGGGCTAACTGATTGTATAGGCGGCCGCTAGGCAAATGCCCCCAATCCTCATGAAGCCATTGGAGGAATGGGTCGGTGTTAAGCTGGGGCTGCTGCCCCAGGCACACTTGGGGTGGTGCCTGAACTTCCCTCATTCTGTGATCCAATTCGGAGTGGAGGGGGTTAGAGTCAGGACGATGTGACGGGCAATGGGTTACAAACCAGGGCCGTGGGAACTTACGTACGAGGTCAAAAATAGTCTCCCACAGGGGCGTAAATGCTGTGGGGTTAGCCTCTCCCGTGAGGATGCTGAGACAAAATTGTGAGTCTATGCCTAGCACGACCTGAGCAGAAACGGAATGGGCCTGGGTAACGTGCTGGGCAGCGAGAAGGACCCCATGAACTTCGCTATGCTGGGCCGATGAACCCGGGGGAAGGAGGTCAACCTGGAAGTGGTCGCATTTAGCACAGAGGACACCTGCCCGGGGGGTCGGGGAAGTGCCCCCATCAGATACAATCCAGGGGTCATATTTTGTTTCTATGCACAGGGGCTCCGAGGCTATTGGGAATCGGACATCGTTTGGCAGCGATTTAAGCGTCCATTCCCGCCACGTGATCTCCCCCACATAACACAGCTGTTGCCACGTTAGGCTGGTTCCATGAAAACTGGGAGGGGGCAACCGCGTGAGCCAAGGAATGAGGTGTACCTCAGGGCCAATCAGGGTTCCCTTACTAGATAGCGGGGCCCAAATGCGTGCCTCACCTGCGGCTAGTAACATGAGTCCTATGGGCCCGTATCGATACTGAGGGCCCTTGAGCCGTCGGGCCCAGTTATAGACCGGTTGCCCGTCCTGTGATACTGAGTACCCATAGTGATGTTGTGTAAAGAAAAGGGTGATGGTAAAAGGTGAGTCCCTTTTGTATCGGGCCAGCCGTGGGTTAGAGGCAAACCAAGTGGCTATTCGTTCCAGGCTTTTTTGAGCTTCAGGACTCCATATTTCCCGTCTCCGTTTGGACGAGAGGGGTTCCTGGATCGTTTCCAGGTCCACGAGGTGTTTATCTGGGATAAAGTGTCGGTGATAATTAATTAGGCCTAAAAGTCTCTGTAGTTGCTTTTTATTCTCGGGTGGGTCTGTTACCCAAGGATCTAGAATCCCCGAGGTGGGTTGGCCACAGTCGTAGGGGTCATAATGTTGGCCTAAGAAGGAAAAGCTTTGAGAGGGCACAAGGTGGCTTTTTGCCTCATTAATTCGCCACCCATTGGCCTTTAGTTCAGCTACCACGGCGTTAGTTACGTGCTGAACAATGTGTTCGTTGGGCCCAATTACAATTATGTCGTCCACATAGGCTAAAATGGTGGTGCCCCCAGTGGCTTCTACCCCTTTTAAGGTTTTCGCAAGAGCGGCCGTTGCCAAGGCTGGGGAATTACAGAACCCCTGAGGGCACACCTTCCACTGGTACTGCGCGCCCTGGAAAGCGAAATTTAAGATTTGGGGTTTGTCCTCCAAAGGAATTTGATAGAACATATCCTTTAAATCCAGGGTGCAGGCCCACCTCCCACCGGCATCACTTAGCTGCTGCCGTATTTCTGGAATGGTGGCTGGGCCTGCAAACGGGAGGTGTCGGACTCGGCTATTTGCCTGCCTATAATCAATTACCAATCGAAATTCAGAGGGGTTGCCGGGCTTGGGGATACCCCAGCCGGGAGATAGATAGTTGGACGCGGTCGCCTGTACTATCCGTCCCTCCTTTAACAACTGGTCGAGCAGCTGCTTAATGAGGGGGATGCCTTCAGGCTTCGTGGGAATAGGGGAAAATTTCCATGAACTGTTATTAACAAGCTCGGGGCTATAAGGGGGGGGGTCATCGGGTGACAGGGCGACAGGCAGGGCCTGACAGACCTGTTTTTGTAATCGCAGTCGTTTTATATCCCCAACCCCCAACAAATTGGTTCCTCCCAACAATGCCTTTACTTTTCGCTTGTACCCCTTATGAATTAAAGTAAAGCTGACTACAGGCTTTTCTTCAATACTGTTAAGACCCTGGACAAACATAGTAGAACTTGTGGGTACGTGGGGCACATCGGATTTTATAACGGAGATTTGAGCTCCGGTGTCCAACAGAAAGGATACAGGGGTGTAAGGGGGTTTGGGACCAGCTACTAAGAGGGTGTGGTATGGTCGGTCATCCCAAGTCTCTGTGGAGGCCGGGGCGCACCCGGCCTCTACTCGTTTTTTGTCCTCAAATAGTCATCCCAATCCTTCCATCCTAACTGTTTTCCCAAATCTTGCTGTTGGGTATCAGACATCTTCCGCAGTGCCTCCTTGGGGATCCCCTTATGTAATAGGAACCCAAAAAGCGCCCTTTCAGCCTTGGTTCGTTCAGGGTGTTTAGGCTGACCCTTATTAACAGGGTTCCCAGCTGGAAGGGCTGAAATGGGATTCTTCGGGGTCGGTGGCATTCGGAGCCGGGACACGGCCTCATATAAGGTAATAAGGGGTTGCCCAACCCAACCATGCAACAGCAGGAGTCCCCCTGTGTCAATCGGGGGGGCGCCCTCCACGGCCAAGTCCACTGCGTCCCGGTGGACCAGAATTTGACTGGGGTCTGTGACATAAATAAAGGGGACACCTGACTGAACCTGTTCCTCGTCTAAATTTAACGGTACCAGTCGTGGATTCCACACTACGATGGATGCCCCGGCAATAGCCCAGATGATCTCATGGGGTGTATTTACGCTGCCAGGAGGCACATACAGTCCTCTAAAACTGCCTTTCATGGCCAAGACGGCCGCGGCCGGGGTGGTAATCGGCCATACCTGATTTCCCAAGAGATGATGACCCGAGAACCCCGACGCCCAATTGGACGTTTTTGCCAGAACAGCGGCTTCCTCCCTGTCTACCGTCTCTGCCCCGTGATCCAGGGCCAGACGACCCAGCCACACTAGGGGTGCCTCGCCCTCCCTGCGCTTCGTGTCTGCCAAAAATTCCTTCATCTCTGCCTTGGTGCGAGTTCGATACTCGGTAGTCGTAACTGTCTGACCTGTCTCATAATCCACCTTACTTTTAGTGATAGCAACGGGCATTGCCTCCATCTGCCTCTCCTGCTCAGGCGCAGGTGGGGCTGAGGGAAAAGCAGGGGGGAGAGCAGGGTAGATCGAAGGGGGAGCTTCATAGGGGGGTGGGCTTTTACCAGCCTGACTCCCGTCCTCCTGCTCCTTGCCACTTATCTCACTTTCTGCACTGTCGGTACCGCTCGCAGCGGCTTGTTTAGCAGCAAACATAGTGCTTCCATGAAGGACCGCACAGAGGTCCAGCGCTTTGTTAAGTGCACTGAACAAGACCGTGGACACGTCCTCTGACTTAAACTCGTCTGGTCTAAGTTTCTTTGTCCGCCTGGTCTGCTCTAATTCCTGCAGTAACTGGGCTAGCAACCCGTGGGCAGGATCACCTGGCTGTACCCGGGGCGGGGGTATGAGTTTAGAAACGGTGGCCCCGGATTTTTTGATGATACGGCTACACTCCTTCCAGATGCCTGATGGTGTCTCAGTCCGACTAGTTTCCGCAACCCCCGTGCACTGGGGTTGCAGGGAACCATCGGCCGGCTGACACTTAAAGGTGGGGTGGCAGTGGAGGAGGCATCCTACGGCAGGCAGGGTTAATGAGGTAGTATAGCTTTTCGACCCTGACCCTGACTCTATAGTACAAACCCAATCTAGGGTGGGCCTCGCAGACTGTCTGCTGGCCACTTGGTGAAATTGTAAGTGTTGAAATTGCTCGAGCTCAGATTGTTCACGGTCCCCACTACACCACGGGCACTGACCCTCCCGAAGGCATCCTGTTCGTGACGCCATGTTGATTACAGATTACTCTCGCCCCTTGCTCCACCAATATGGCCACCAGGTGCCCGTTATCTACCGGGTAATGAGCGTTGGGGTAGGGCGGAGGTTCGATCACTGGATGCCCTGGGGGGGGTGTCAAGTCCCCACGGGTAGCGACGGAGAGCACGCAAGCAATCACTCTTAGTGTTTAAGAGAATAGGGGTTTATTAAATGAATCACAGATAATGATAAGGGAAAACACGATCAGTTACATCTGGGGCTTACAACACACTACCAAAGCAAATAATACAAATACTGCAATTACAAATAAAAGCTGGCCCTGGTATTTTTTTAAATTCCAATAGTTATCTAAATCATTCCAGGGGTTAGTAGGAGTAATATTGGTGCTATTAGTAATTATAAGTGCAGCAACTAATTTCCCTAAACAAATTGTGAGGCTCAACTGATTCCCCTTGCTTTTGAGATTTCCTGGTCAACGGGTTTCCCCTAGCAGGAGTCTCAGGGCGGCTAGAATCAGTCTTTGCCTCCTATCTATCAGTACAGAATACTTAACAGCTAATTATACTTACACATACAAACCACGAAAGTTTCATTACGGCCGGCAACCGGTTAGGCTTCAGGAAACGCGTGAGCCTGAGAGAGCGTCCAGGGTGATCAGGCCTGGATACGGTTTCGACAGGAATTCGGGGGGCTCTCTGCCCGTCCCCGGGAGGGGACCGGCAATATATAGTAAATTTGTCGTCATAGTTTGTGATAAGCCAATTGAGGGGTTGCGAGTGACATATGCCCATACAAGGGAGGTAGACGGGCTTTAACATCTTTACTCAGGAAGCAACCGTCGCGAGGGGAACTGTGTCTCTTCAGGCTGGCTAACCACAAGGCTGCTTTTCCTGTTGCAAGTTCTGCTTTCAGAGCAGCTGTATGACAGTTCTGAGGGCTGGGGGAAAAATCCGTTGGGGGGTGGAGGCCGGAGCACCCGTAGTCTGGCCCTGGGGCCCCACTTGGGGGTCTAACAACAAGGAACATATTTGTTGAACAAATCTGAAGCACAGATGTTCCCAGGCCATTTAGGGCTAATGATGAAATATTCAAAGACTTGTATGTTTCAAGTAACTACAGCCTCAGCAACACTCTCAGTGCACTATCCCTACCTTTGCTTAAAGGGTCTGACTTCAAGGGCACACCCATAGCATGAGGTAGCAGCCCACTAAGGGTCTGAATGCTTTCCATTGACTACAGTGAGTCTGGGGTTGGCCCTACATGACAATTATTAAAGACAAACTTTCTCCTTAAAGATGTGTTTGTGTGAGCGTCAAAACTCGAGCAGAGAAAGCCACTGTTATACAAAAAAGACCTGGATATTTATCATTGCACCAGCTAGCTCTCTCTCTCTCTCTCTCTCTCTCTCTCTCTCACACACACACACACACACACACACACACACACACACACACACACACACACACACACACACACTCTCTCTCTCTCTCTCTCTCTCTCTCTCATTAGACTCCAGTCCTGGAAATCAAGCTATCACTCATATCCAGAGGCCTCAGAAAGGGGAATTCAGCATCCTTTCCCTATAGCCTCCCAGCTTTCTAAATGTGTCTGTTGATCTACTCATCAGTTTGGGTTTATCCTCTCATAAGAGCCTTTCCCAGCATAGGATCTCCAGAGCTGGCCCTTCAAAGCTGAGAGAGACAATCAGTTCTCACCTCAAAGTGGCCCTTTTGCTTCTGACTGCTGCAGGTTGCAAATCCCTCCTTTCAGCCAGTAAATTTCTACCTCCATTTATGTTGGTCTCTCTTGCTTGCTCATCTCTGAAGAGCTGATTCCTGCTCATGAATGTGATAGAAATATCTTTGAATACCTGAGATGAAATTCTGACCCTCCTGACATCAATTTCAAAATTCCATTGACTTCAATGGGGCTGGGATTTCACCTCCAATTTCCCCATATATGGCCACAGTTAGATAAAATATGCAATTGTGATGTAATGTATCTTTATAGTAGCTGAGCCCAATATGCTGAGGCTTCACAATAGTTTCTTCAAAAAGCTCCTTTAAGCATCTTTTGCCGCCTCCCTTCCTTCAGATTCAGTGTGTGTGAGAAATTCAAGGTCAGATGGAAATATCAATTAAACACAGCTTCCTACAGTTACTCTAATATCTGAGTTCTGTACTGGCCATTTTGGTTACATCAAAGGTAACATGTCAGGGTGGGGGAGGAAAGACTAAATGGTCAGAGATGGACTATTTGATGTAAACCAAAAGTACATTTGCCAAAACCAATGAACATTAAAAACCTCTCTGAACTGTGATTGTTTAATGAAGATTCTTAAGCTTTTTTGATTTAAGGAATTTTTGTTTTTCAAAAGCAGCATGTGTGATATCGTTTGAAAAAACAATGAAGAGGCCTTGTGGCACCTTTGAGACGAACAAATTTATTTGGGCATAAGCTTTCGTGGGCTAGAACCCATTTCATCAGATTTATGGAGTGGAAAATACAGGAGCAGGTATAAATAATTGGAAAGATGGGAAACTCCCATCTTTCCAATTATTTATACCTGCTCCTGTTTTTTCCACTTACCAAGCTTACCAAACGTGAGGTCGGTCTAACGGGACAATTCAATTAACAGTAGGATACCAAGGGAGGAAAAAAACTTTTGTGGGGGTAATGAGAGTGGCCCATTTCAAACAGTTGACAAGAAGATGTGAATAAAAGTAGGGGGAAATTAGTATGGGGGAAATTAGGTTTAGGTTTTGTAATGACCCAACCACTCCCAGTCTTTATTCAGGCCTAACGTGATGTTGGCCAGTTTGCAAATTAATTCCAGTTCCGCAATTTCATGCTGGAATCTGTTTTTGAAAGGTTTTTTTGTTGTTGTTGTTGAAGAATTGCCACTTTTAGGTCTGTTATTGAGTCACCAGAGAGACTGAAGTGGTCTCTTACTGTTTGAATGTTATAATTCCTGATGTCAGATTTATTCTTTTGTGTCCTCTCTTGGTATCCTACTGTTAATTAAATTGTCTCGTTAGACTGAGCTCACACTTGGTAAGGCAACTCTGTGCATTTATACTTGCTCCAGTATTTTCCACTCCATGCATCTGATGAACTGAGTTTTAGCCCATGAAAGCTTATGCCCAAATAAATTTGCTAGTTTCTAAGGTGCCACAAGGACTCCTTGTTGTTTTTGCTGATACAGACTAACACGGCTACCACTCTGAAACCTATTATATTGTTTGGTACAGTTATGTCAAGAGCCACCAGATGGCACTATTATATGTAGTTTTACAAGTTCATTTCAATGTGTAAGCAAGTTTTTAGTCTTGGAAGAAATACCTTTATTATTGTTGGTTTTCTGAGATAGGATTTTTTGGTGGATCTGCAGCAAACTACGAGAATTTGCTCCCTGGGAACTGATTGTTGATTTTGCCTGAGAGTCCTTAAAGAGGGGATTGCCTTCATGCTATTTGTGACCATCTCTGTTCTAGGACCTGGGTAAGTAAGAAAGTCAAGCTAAGACTGTACCTGGACTCTCTTGTGTTATTGAAATCTTCTCCTAAAGGAAGACAACCCAGAAGACCCCAAGGGTCTTCTGCTCAGCCAGAGGGTGACAGTATCATACACAATGTCACTTGCAAGGAGGTATACTTACAGACCAATGGAAATGTGCTTTATAGCCTAAGTCACTGAAATGAGGGAACATGGCATAGGGCTGGGCCTGCATAAAAGGGCACAGTGAAAACATTATGGTTAGTGCCCGTTCAAGCCACAGAGCTGCTCCCATCTGTTATAAAAGCAGATGCCACTCCAGACAAGCTTCCACCCTCGCCAAAACTCGTGTGTGCTGCTCCCCGCATCCTACCCTTTAGAACAGAGGTTCTCAACCAGAAGGGATGCTCCCCCCTCCTTTTGGGGGTGTGTGCATCAGACTTTTGGGGGGCCATGAGGAGAACCTTCAGATGGTTTGGTGGTTATTGTGGAGGGGCAAGCATCAAGTTGCAGCACCACTCACTCAGATTTGGACTGACCACCCCTTTGTCATGTTGGGGGGCTGGGCCAAATCTGGGTGAGTGGCATTGTGACCTGGCACTTGGGGGTCACAGTGCCATTTAAGTCTGACCAGGCTGCCCCTAGGCAGTTGCCTACTTTGTTTATAACGAAAGTAGCCCTTGAACAAAAGCCAAGATTCGGTGTTCCAGCTTCTTGTGATAGGGTGGCCCCTTCTGGAGCGCCCTTCTGTGGCAACCTGTGGCAGCACCGGCACACCTGCCTCAATTCCCCCGCCTTCAGAACTTCACAGCAGCTTGCTTGCCTTAATAATGCCCCATCCCTGGGGTCAGTTTATTACCAAAACTAGGAAAGGAAATAAAGGATGGGAAAACCTCTGAGGTATACAACTTGACCTGGGTATGCTGCTATCCTCTCCATCTTCAAGTCTCTCCTGAAAACACATTTTTTTAGGGGGCCTTCAAATTCTATGATGTCCACTCCACCCTCTGTCCCTTAACTTACTCAAAACTATGGGCACTAAAATAATAATACTAATGAATAAATAAGATATTACTAATTAAAGGACCCATTGAAGAAATAATGGCACAAACAAGGCACATGCTAAACTTCAACATTCATTGACATTACTTTCTGCAGTTTCCCCTCTCCTGGTTGCATTGTGTAATGATGTCTTCTCACTGTCTCCTCTTAATAATCCTTAATGGTATTAAACTGACAAATAGACACTCCAAATAAAGCATGCTTAATTATGGAGTGTTGGAGGTTGATCCAGCATTAGCAATAGTTTTGTTTGTTTGGTTTAGCATTTTGGCAGCAAGCTAATGAAACTATTCCTATATGTGTTTAAATAGCTTGTTTCACAGTAGCATCCTTGAACCCTACAGCATGCACTGTAGCTTCACAGTCTATAGTAAATTTCCATAGAAAGCCAGAAGGGATGATGAACAAGAGCTGTGTCCTTTTCAGCTTGGCTTCCAGAGGCACTTCCTTCTATGAATCTGATTGAATGAAGCTGGTAAACTTTTACCCCAGGGGAACTTAGTGACCCTGCCAGATACCAAAACATTTCACCATGCACCACAAAACAGTCCCCTTCAGAATGAAACAAAAATGATCCAGGTTTTGTCATCATTATTTATAATCTTTATTGAGAATGGTGCAGCCCCACCCAAACCAGATGAGATTGGCATATCTAATGCATGTTACAGTATATGGCATAGGCCACAGAGGTGGAAGGTACCAGAGAGGGCCTGAGAGTGTCACTAGTCCAGCTGGGACATGGAGATTAACTGAAAAAAAAACCTTCATGAATTTTGCAATTTTCATGGACACTTTCCTGCTACCATGTAGATCACAATATCTGAATGCAAACACAATGGACCTGAGGTAAGCAGACACAATCACCACTGGCAGGTTGCACCTCACTCTTACCATGTTGGAATTTGGCCTGCTGGCATTTTCCAGCTCTACCAAGAGCTTCAGATTTTGGCTTTGTAAAGCATCCTTGGCAAAGCTGGACATACTTGCAAGGCAGTCAAACTTTCAGAAGGAACAGTTTTGAGCATACCGCTCTTTACAATCTGGTTCAAATTCAGCTGGTCTGAATTCGTTTTGTTTCAGAGGGGTTCTCCAGATTGATTATCCATATCCTTTCCCTATTTGCATGTCATCTGTGCAGAAGCGAAGGATGAGGGAGGATTTGGTAGCTGCTTTCAACTACCTGAAAGGGGGTCCCAAAGAGGATGGATCTAGACTGTTCTCAGTGGTATCTGATGACAGAACAAGGCGTAATGGTCTCAAGTTGCAGTGGGGAAGGTTTAGGTTGGATATGAGGAAAAACTTTTTCACTCACAGAGTGGTGAAGCACTGGAATGGGTCACCTAGGTAGATGGTGGAAGCTCCTTCCTTAGAGGTTTTTAAGGTCAGGCTTGACAAAGCCCTGGCTGGGATGATTTAGTTGGGACTTGGTCCTGCTCTGAGCAGGGGGTTGGACTAAATGACCTCCTGAGGCCCCTTCCAACCCTGATATTCTATGATTCTATGAAGTGGTTCCTTTTCTTGCTGTGTTACATAATAACAAACATATAAACATATGGGCTTTAGCCATTTAAGAACATAAAATGCACCTCAGAAACTCTGAGGGGCTGAGCAGTGCCCTAAACCAGCCTTGACTTCAGTGATAGATGAAAGGGTGCTCAGCACCACAAGTCCAGCTTCTGCTAAGGGATTTAGCAGACTGCATTTGTGCACTCCAGTTTCCACTGTGGTTTGTTGCTGTGTCTAAACAATTCTGGTTTTGGAGGCCTAGAATAAGTCACTGCACAGTGAGGTGATCAGATTGTTTCCAGTGGATTGAAAATTGTGTTCCTTTAGCCCTCTGGGCCTTGCCACAGCACACAAGTTATTTGTTTTAAATAATGCTTGAGGTAAATGAGAGTATTCACTTGAAGAAGATGAGCAGGATTTGACCCTTAACCAATAGAGTGCCATACTATAGTTAATATTTACCTACAGCATTTTTGCAGTCCCCCCCAAGAAGACCGTAGGTAGATCCGGCAATATACATATAGATCTGATCAAAAGTAATTCCCATGTAGTGATGCTTTTCTGTCCTACATGAAATCAGTTCAGTGCTCTTACACCAGTGACGACTGTCCAAATATCTACATTAGGAAAAAATATCAGTGCTAGTGGCCATCTTAACAGAAGGGCCAATGAACGAATCAGTAAAGATCTTAAATGCACTTCTCAGCCCAAAGACTGTCGCCCCCTAAACATGGTTGAGTCATGATGGCTGACTTGTATGGGGAAGCTTACACTGCTACTGCCAATGTTATGGCTTCCTAGAGGACTTCAGTCTTCTTAATTCTCAGTTATCCACCATTCATACATAGGTGTGAGCACTAAGGGTGCAAAGTGTGATTAAGCATCAATGTGAGAGATACAAATAAATTATACATGCAGGAAAGTTGTGATGCTATGGAATTCCTTTAGAGCAAATAGCTCTCTGTAACCTCTGCGCCGTGATTCTTTATTTCTGTCAGCTATAATTTTCAATTTTAAAGGGGAGGCGACAACATGTTTGCATGGCATGTGGCTAACCTCGAGCCTAGAACGAGGGGCATGCAGGTGATATGATCATCTGGTTCCTCACTGCAGCTTGAAGCAGTGGTAGCCATTTGCTGCAAGGCTTGATCCAGATTTCACTCTGGTCCAGTGGCATAACTCCCACTGACTTTGAGGGAGTGGCACTGACCAAAGGGAGAGCAGATTTCAGTCTGACTATTCCAGCTGTCCCTCTGTGTGCAGGACTCATTGTGCAGTGAGTAACTCTGCTCATAAATGGTTTAGAGGAAAAGCAGCATAGAAAAAAGACAAAGGAAGAACAGAACAATAAGAAAAATAAAATAAAAGAGAAACTTCAAATCAACGTGAAAAATAGAAGCTCACAAGCTTGACTTCAGTGTTGAAAATAATAGGGTTTTCAATAGTTAAAAGGTTTTAAAGTGTCATTATGCATTTAGCAGCAAAAGAGCAATATGAATTTCTAAGCAGCAACATCTGGAAGATCAAAAGAAATCATACTTCAATCAGCATGAAAATCTCTGCTCATTACAAGCAATCATATTTAGTTATTAATAGACACTGGCTAGACGCTGACATTTTATACATTTCATCCTATGATGCGCCTGGGACACTTCTGGCATTTAGTTTATCATTTTCATCAGTGTCATGGAAAGAGTGACCGATATGACCCCCAAAATCTCACACTGTCACTCATCGTAAGTGAATTTATCAACACGTACGGAATGGGAATACACATGAGAATTTTAACTGTTTGCATACTAAATTACTTCATTCTTTGCACTTCCAAAAAAATTCAGTTTTGCATAATAAATAATGATAAGGGCCAGTGGACAATTACATAGGTGGAAATAGTATACAAACTGATTGGAATTCAAATCTGTTGTGTGAATGTATCTGGGGGTTGCTTAAGTAATCAGCTTCAGCGGCTGATTTTATCCATTGTTTGAGGTACATACAAAAGCTCTTCAGCTCATATTAGAAGCAGACTAACTTAAACTGCAAATTGGCAGATCTCCTATTAGTATTTTCCTTCTATGACATATCCTCCAACTGACTTAGCGCCACAGTCAGGAGAATATTTACAATTAATTGGTCCATTATTTTAATGCTGAAAACAAAAGTATTGCAAAAAATGTATGAGGCCAAAAATAATGATGAATTCGACATGCACACAAAAGGAGAATAGCATAAACTATTAGTTCTAGATTAAAATTGTACAGGTCTTTCTTTCTTTCCTCCTCCCTCAGCTGGGAACCGTTTGCTAATTTGGCATATTTGATTTCATGACTGATTTTTGTGTGTAATAATTGCATTAAAGAAATAATGAGAGTGGGTTTCTTTCTAGTTTTAACCAATCACTGCAGCAAACATGCTGAGGAACTGCTTCAGACAGAAATGTGATTTTCCTTCTAATTACAATTATTTTTGGACTGAATTGTAATTTAGTTCGTTAATTAGATCTGTCACTGCATTTTGTAACTCGGTTATTGCAGCCTTTGATGATTTTACCAGAATTATAGTTCTATTTCTGCCACTTTGCATTCTATGCTTTAATAATTCTTCAGACAAATACTCTAGGTAGTCGATTACATTTTGTGGTAGCCGTATTTCAAATCCGCTCCCATTTTATATTGATTCAAAAATCATGCTGATCATTGAACCAATGCACTGCATCAATAACTCTAAGAGACTGAAGTGTTCCAAGGGATTTAACCACAAACAGATTAGAGGCATACTTTTTTAATGTGTTAATTTGAAATAAATATACATAAGACGTCAAAAATGAAAACAGCATTTAAAAAAAAAACCTGGACACTCTAGAGTTCATTTAATTATCAGCAAAATGGTATGTTATCTTCCAATCATTTCTAGACAAATTTGTCTAAGTTTCTATTCTATTTATTTTTAAAGATCTGGCAGATTTATAAAATATTTGCCAATAATACGTGCTGGTTTTATTAGCTTTAAAATTAATTTAATTTTAAAAGTGAATTATGCCACTGTACTGACCCAAAATGGTAGGTACAGAGACTGATTCATTCATGTAATAAAAGCAATACTGACCCTCGTAACCAACACAATATCGCCAGGGCTCCTGATTTCTGGTTGGGACTATTCTCAAATGTGCTATGGATGGCTGTGTGTATGCAAGGGCAGAAGGTGGATCTGAGCAGGATTACAAACCGTGTGCCTGATCCTGAAAATGCCTACAACCAAACGTAGCGTTTACTGCTGTGAGCAGCCACTCCAGGTTAGATTGTGACTTTACAGTCTGCTATGAGGGGGCAGCTGCAAGTCCCAGCATCAGAGCAGAGGCTAATCTGTAACCCAAAGCCACAATTCCTCCCCGTTTGCCTGTTGCTCAGGGTGGACATGGAGAAATAATTACCTCACTCTTTTTTGTGGCCAGTTGAGTCCAGCTTGATGCTCTTGGCCAGTTACTGTGGCTGATAAATTGGAGGGCCAGGGCTCCACCCACTCTCCTACCTCCCACCCCATCCCTGTCCAGAACCTCTCCACCCATGCAGCCCTTAGGCCATGGAAAAGTTTTTCTGTATATATTTGCCCTCACCAGTACATGTAGCACAAAAGAGTTCAGCCACAATACTTTGTTTATGCTAGTTTAAGCTTCTTCCCTTTTGACTCATTGTGTCCACACAACTCTGCCCTTGTTCAAAATAACTGCACAGCATTCCAGACAGATGGTCCATGTTGCAATGTTCTGCCACTAGGCTCGATGCAGCCTGAGATTTTTCTCCTGGTACATTGTGGGATGCACTGAACTTACTGGAATTCTGAGAGATGGGGTCAAACTAACAAACTCCCACAGTTTTCTCCAGGCATCCCATAATTCATCTGTTTATTGTCAGGCAGCATGGAGCAAATGCTACTGAGTTCTGTGATCTTGACACGCCTGGGAGTATGCCTATAAAATTTGCAGATGACACTAAACTGGGAGAGGTTGCAAGCACTTTGGAGGAGAGGATTAGAATTCAAAACAACCTTGAGAAATTAGAGAATTGGTCTGAATCCAACAAGATGAAAGTCAATAAAGTACTTCACTTAGGAAGGAAAAAATCAAACGCACTACTACAAAATGGGAAATAACAGGGTAGGTGAGAGTACTGCTGAAACAGATATAGGGGTTATAGTGGATCACACTTTGAATATGTCAACAATGAGAGGCAGCTGTGAAAAAAGGCTGTTACTTTTTGGGGAGGGAGATGGATGTTAGCAGGTGTGGCCTATGTAAGACATGGGAGGAAATGTCCCACTTTACTCAGCACTGGTGAGGCCTTAGCAGGAGTACTGTGTCCAGTTCTGACTGCCAAATTTTAGGAAAAATGTAGACAAATTGGAGAGTGTCAGAGGCGAACAACAAAAAATGATAAAAGTTTAGAAACCCTGACCTATGAAGAAAGGTTAAAAAAAACTAGGCATGTTTAGACCTGAGAAAAGAAGAGTGAGGGGTGCTGACAACGGTCTTCAAATATATTAATGGCTGTTTTAAAGAGGATGGTGATCAGTTGTTCATGTCCACTGAAAGCAGGGCAAGAGTAATGAGCTTAATGTGCAGCAAGGGAGAATTAGGTTAGACATTAGCAAAAACTTCCAAACTATAAGGGTAGTTAAGCTCTGGAACATGTTTCCAAGGGAGGTTGTGGAATCCCCATCAATGGCGTTTTTTTAAGAACAGGTTGGACAAACAGCTGTTAGGGATGGTGTAGACTTACTTGGTCCTGCATCAGCACAGTGGTCAAAATAAATAGACATTTGCAGTAACTGGTTTGAACCTGAAGAGTTAACAGTGCTGAGGGTGTGATTAAAAAATAGCCATGGATGCCTCATTCTCCATGCATTTTGAAATGTGCCTAAGGATTAATTTTGGCAATTTACCTCATAGAATATAAAGGTAGTTAAAATCCCAGGTACTGATCAAATTGTGAGCTGAAGTATTTGTTCTATGACCTTTTCTCTATCTGCCGTTATAATAAGCATGTGATCTGGCTGATGTTTTCATATTCTGATAGAGTTGTATATCACAAGCCATTAAATTTTACCCAGCTACCCCTATATTAAGCCAAATACTTCAGTTAGACTAAAGCACTTCAGAAGCCTAAACTGTGTGCCATAGACAGAGCACGAGAGAGTCCAGGTGCTACCATCCCCAAGGCCTGTGCAGTTGCAGGGAATTGATTAGGTGAGATATGTCCAGATGATCCCAGCAGGCAAAGCAGGCCACAGTGTGCAGAGGAAGGTGAAAAATGCCAAGACCTGTTCGAATCTGACCTGAGGGAAAATTACCTCCCAACCTCAAATCTGGTGATCGGTTAGACCATGAGCACATGAACAAGACTCACCTGCCAGGCATCTAGAAAGAGTATCTCTGGTCCACTTCAGAGCATGCATCCAATCAGTCACATGTCCTGTCTCCAGCCACAGCCAATCTTTGACACTTTGGTGGAAGGTGAAGAAAAAAACCCCAAACAAATGGAATACAGCCAACTGTAGCTTTGGGAGAGAAATAATTCCTTCCTGACCCCTACAGGCCACCATCTGAAGCCCTGAAGCATGAGCTTTGATTATAGGCATTTTCTTAATGCAGAGCTGCAAGTGCTATGAGCATGTTGAGGGCAACAAAGGCAATCCTGTTTCCCTACAGCTCATGAAGGAAGGGGATGAACAGGGAGATTCACAACCCTTCCTTTACCCCCACACCTTCCTGCACAAACAGGAATCTGTAGAATCTGGAATCAAGCATATATTTTACAAAGATATCTCATCAAATTTTAAAGACTCCATGCAATGGTGAGTCCACTAGCTCTCCCAGATAGCTGTTTCTCTGTTTAATTAATTAATTAGATATTTTAATCCTCACAGTGCTGCCATCTTGAGCAGGGCCTATGGCTGGCTGGGAGGGAGAAAGAGAATCAAGCAACATGGGAAGAGAGATTGGGGTGGGGGGCGGAATGGTTGACTGCTAGTTATGGGATTGGAGCCTTCAGGGACATAATTGCTTTAGACGTTAAAATCTTTTACAGTGGTGCCATTTTGAGCATGCTAGGAAAAGGGAGTGTGCAGGCAAAGGGAGGCTCAAAGCATTGCAGAAATCTGGTCCATCCCCTTGTAGCAGGTACTGGAGGTCTTTTCTTGTCTCTTATGTTCTTGTAGCTCTGCTGGGGCTCCTTTGCTTAGATACAGCACTGTGCTGTACCCTGTGTCCTGCTCAGTACCCACCAGTAGCCAACCTCCCCAACCCCCAGCACCTCCCACCCACCGGCAGCCCCCACCAAGCCACTCCTCCCCCCTCCCTCCAAGCACCTCCCACCTGCCTCTATCAGCTGTTTCATGGCATGCAGGAGATGATGGAGGGAGGGGGAAGGAGTGGGGACAGGGCACGCTCAAGGGAGGGGGTGGAACTGGGCAGGAAGGGGCAGGGAAGAGGTGGGGCAGTAAACAGGAAAGTATCATTTGGACACTGAATCCAAGTATCCTGCACGAGTGGGGCTCCTACCCCCTTTTGCTCCCTTGCACCGGTTTGTTGTCTGAGTAACCTCAGAGGAATCCATTCTTGTTGAACTAGACCGGTCCTTTATTAAATAGCGGCTCCAGCTGAACTTAGGGTTCCTAGCCATGTGCACACAGACTAACTTCCTGGTGCCTCTCCAAAAACTCTTTCCTCCTGCAAAAAGTGCACCTCCCTCCAAATTCCATGCAGGTTGCTATAACAAGCTAATGCTAAATAAGTAATTTTAAGGAGCTAGTATCCTATGTTATTGCAAAATAAAATTGAAAACACACAAAAACAAAGTCAGCTTTGCGTTACACATGGAAAAACTGCATGAAAATCAAACTACAACAACAAGAAGTCTGTGTTTATGACACTTCTGCACCATAACATTTTTTGCTACAATAAAAAAAAGTAGAATAAAATTGCCTTTTTCTGAGACCTTTCAACAAGTATCAAATTTTCATAGCTGGGTTATAAACCACTGAATACCAAGGTTTATAATGGAAACAGTGATAGCCCCTTAACCACAATATAACGGTACTGTTGGGTCTCTCTTACGCTGGAAAATGTTCTTTTGTCATGTTATAGTTCCTTTTTTCCCCCAATTAGAAATAAATCTGTAATGTAATAAAAATGCCAACCTAATTGTGCAGATGCACAGTTAATTAATCACATAATTTAACTCACTTAGCTTCAATAGGATAAAAATATAATTTAACAGTCAAGGTAGCAATATTTTTCAGTACACTCCAATGTTTAAGAACAGCTAGATTTTTAAAAATAGTGCCTAAATTCAACTGGTTGATGCTAATCTCTATGCTTAATTTCTTATTGGAAAGATTAGATAACATTTAATAGGCAGTGTGCACATTCTGTGTAAAAATAAAAGTGCCATTAAATGTCTGGTAAATATTAACAAGTTTTATTAAAAGCAAATACATATATTTGTGGAAAGATAGATTAGAGAGCTACTTAGCTGTGAAAATTTGCTTTGGGCTGAAATTTGATCAAAAAATTGTGTGCTTATGATTCCAAAGTACACACTGCTACAAAACATTGTGCTGGTTCATTATATTTTAAATCTAAGATTCCCGTGTTAATGACACTATAGTAGCCATTAACATGATGCAGCTTTAAACAAGCTATGCTCCATTGCTTCTACCATGCATCTATGTTTGTCAAGGACAGACCTGCTCCCAAGTCCATTGAAGTCAGTGGAAAGATTGCTGTTGGCATCAATGGGCTTTGAATCAGCTCTGGTTCCTTTCAATTTTTGTGTCAAAGCCATCTAAAGCTGCGCTGCCATGGCCTGTGGTCTTGGGAGATCTAACCACAGTTTACCTTAGTCTGAATTTGTATTGTTTCTCTTTACACAATATATGAAACATGAAGGAAAATGCACAGGCATGGTGGGGTCCTAATACTTAACATACATAATTTCAAGGCCTCACTCCATATATACAGTGTTGTTCTAGCAGGCCTCTGGCAGCTCCTGAATCACAGAAGACAGTAAGGGCTCACAAACCATTTGAAGGGATAGTATTTGTCCTGTACACATCAGTCATGGAGGCCCTTTCAGGAAAGACTCAAGGGTCTGAAATCAGAAAAGCGCAATGGGTTTACTCACGTACTCAGATGTGAGCATGTGCTTTTTGCACTTATATATAGCATCAATGACCTCTGAGTGCTTTAAAAACCATGGTTCATGAATTAGAACTCACAGTGTAGTACCTACTGAATGGTAGGGTGACCAGATGTCCCGATTTTATAGGGACAGTCCTGATTTTTGGGTCTTTTTCTTATATAGGCTCCTATTACCCCCCACCCCATCCCGATTTTTCACACTTGCTGTCTGGTCGCACTATGGAACGGGGAAGGAGGTAACTTTGCCAGCTGGGGAAACCGTAAAAGCCAGGTCTTTATCACTTGTGGTTGTTAGCTGGTCTCTAGCCCGCTTCACAAGAATAAGAGTGTCAGTGCCAATGTCCTGGCCACATTTGACTGTGAGTAGTTATACTTTATCTACCTGCCCTGAAGTGTTGTTTAATGGAGCTGTGAAAGCTACAAAATGCTACCAGAGGTAGCCACATTTCAGGGGTGAGTGGAATGATTCCTGAATCTACAGTGGATTTTGGGATGAGAATATTATGTAAGTGTAAATAAAAGCTATTACTGAGTGAGCTGCAAAAGCTTGAAAACTCATATTAGAACCCCTTATTATTTGGAGCTAGGAGGAATTTGCCAAGGCCCGATCCAAACTTAGAAGGGGCTTGTTTTCCATTTCTGCTATATATTTAACCATAATCTGCTGACAACAGCTATTCTCCTTCATGAACTGCTCCTGCAGATTTGCAGCGTTGCCAGTGCTAGTCATTTTTGGCATTTTTCATAAATCTCCAGCTTCTGGATTCAAGTGATTACATGAAAATCCTAGTTCTCATATATATATATATATAAACTTTTTAGCCCTTGTGGTTGTGAAGAAAAGTTTAAAATCCTGACCTCAAGTGCACCTTAAAGACTCAGAAACCAAAAGACAAATACTATAGGTCCCAAAATTTTTACATCTCATGATTTTTAAGCCAATCTCATATGGGATTTTTTTCATTTTTTTTTTGAGTGCTTGGACTTGGTAATACTGTATTTGCCCTTCAAAGCTGTGTGCTGAAGAAACACTATCAGTAGAAAAGTTGTCAGGGGTTCCCTGTTGCTCAGTGATCAAAACATTCCAGAACCCAAAACTACAAAAGGCTCCGCCCCTGTAAGGATATGTGCACTGTTTCTTTAAATCTGTAGCAAGAGGTCAGGCAGCTGCAAGGTTAGGGAAGGTCTAGGCAGAAGTTTTGCAGCGGAGCAGAAAGACATAGAGTAGCTTTGGCAATCATACAATTTTGCTTTATTCTGATGGAGTTCCTTGTTCACTGTTAGAAGAAAGTGACTTTTTTGTGCTTCCTTACCATTAGCATTTGACATGTCCCTACGCGCAGTCTCAGTTCTTTCTTTTCCATTTGCAATGCTGTCATGGAATCAAAGTTCCTAGAGACTAAACGATTTAATTTTCCCTAACAAGAGAGAAATATTTTACTTGAATCCAGAAACCCTCATGGAGGAATGTTACAAGTTTTACAAAGAAAGTGGTTTTGTCCATTGTGTCATAGGTGAGGATACAGGGAAAACCTGTAAACTCACTGGGTGAAATTCTGGTCCCACTGAAGTCAATGGCAAAACTCACATTGATCTTACTGGGACCAGGATTTCAACTTTTGTTATATTTTAAAAACTCAGGTCTGTCTTTGTCACTGTAGTAGAGGTTAATTTAGCAGCTCTATGATGCACCAGTTAGGGGATCTTCCCTTAGGAGGCTTTTCTCAATGTATGGTTAAAGATTTTAGAAAGGCCATTAAACTTAGTCTCTCTGATTCATGATTCCTTGTCCCCTCGGACTCAAATCTGGCTTTCACCAAATTGATGACTTCTCCTTTTAGCACATCAAGCCTGTAAACTCACTGGGTGAAATCAATGAAGCAAGGGTCTGCTCCCAGAGCCTGTCTGCTCGACTTCCTGGAGTGTGGGAAGTCTGCCACTGTGGAGCTGCTCTCCTGCAGAATTTCGAAAGTCTTCAAAGTTGGGAGCTCCTCCTCGACCCTTGCTGACCTTGGCAGGAAGATTTTTATACACTAGAAAGAAAAATTGCATATGCTATAAATTGCCCATGGCTTTGTGAGCTCTGTTTGGCTGAATGTGGGTCTATGGCTTACTGGATCTTGTTTCTGGTGCAATGATTCTCATTTCTGGAGTATGCTCAAGCCAGATTTGCCAGACAGGTGTCACCCTTATAATAGAGTCCACACTGTTTAGTCCTAATGCTGTTAGATCCCATGACTGCCTACTGTGCATTCTTACACATTTCTCCAAAGAAGCTGGTACTGGCCCCAGTCGGAGACAGGACATTGAACTTGATAGAGCACCGTCTGATGGAGCATGGACATTTTTATGTTTCTAGATCTAGAGGGGAAAATAGCCTACAAGACATATAAGGGAAAAAAAGTGAAATCCTGACACTGATTATTCACTTAAGTGCAATGCCTAGTAATTGAATGGAATGAATACAACAAAATACTAATCATTGATAAGACCTAGCTTTTGTATAGCACTTTTCATCAGTAGATCTCAAAGTGCTTTACAAAAGTTTTTCAGTGTCAAGTAAAAATGAAAATTGTGAGGAAGTGGAAGATAACAGAACTATGAGCAACAAATAATACGACTATTGTAACCGTCAGACCCCAGTTGCTGGTGGGTAGCATTGAACCTGGGACCTCTGGATCTTAGTGTATGAGCCTCAACAGCGTGAGCAAAAAAGCATAGGCCTCTTAGCCATGGCTGCAGAGCAGACTCATCAATCTCTCTCTAAGTGGTCTTGGTGCCAAACACCACACTCAGGAAGATTGTGGGTTACACATAGAATGTAGAAATCATGCTCAGCCTGGTTGCTTTTTATTTTGTCAAGTCACAGATGTAATCGGTGATGGTCGACAAAGGGAAAGCTGGACTTTAGAGCGGCATCAGAGCCTTACTCTCATTAAGTCTTCCCTGAAAAATAAATTCATATTGGCTTGAATGTGGGCTTTGTCGCAAGGACTGACAACTGGCTGAATGGCTGCAAACAATGGGTAACGATAAATGACACTGTATCAAGTCGGTGTGTGTGTGTGTGAAGGTGACGGCCAATGAGATGCCATTGACAAGAGGCTGCAACTGTTATAGAGACAGCTCAGTTTTTATATAGCATCTTTGCTAATGATCTGGACGAAGAGGTTAAAAATACACTATCTGATTTCCAGGAAATGATGTAAGATTCTCACCTGCTCCTAGGAGACCCTTAATATCAAAGTGCTGTTATCCTTGTGTCTAGATTGCTCCAAGACCGTGCAAATGATTGTTTGAGAAAGTACATGGTACTGTAGGTGGTGGCAGCAACACAAAAGAATGCATAGCAATTACCTGCATGGCACGGGGCTGTACAGAAACAATCCAGCTCTTAACGTCAGCAAAATGCAGAGTGTAAAGCAGCCAAAAATCAATCTGTGAGGTTTATTTTAAACTCTAAATTGGCAGGATTTTGCTCCAAATTATTTTGACAATCTGTGGGATTTCTGCAGAGGATTTCTTATTTCCTCTTTCCATTGTTAACTGATTCCATCATGTATAAGAAATGTAAGAAAAGAGGAGGGTGAGGTGGGGAAACATATTACCCAGATGTTGCAGTGTATAATGGCAAGGGGAAAAAAAACAAAGAGAGGGAGAACTGCAAAGGATGATTCGTATGACTGAGTGGATAGAAAACCCCCCACCATGGAAACAGTCAGACAAAGGGAATGCTGTTGTCAAGGGTTGGGAAGAGACTCTGCAAGATGTGCTAAGGTGGGTTGGGAAAAAGTCTGATTCCTCTTTGCTTTTCATGGTCCTGAGAACACAGCCCCAAGTCTATTACATCCCCTGCATCCCATCTGGCTGGAACCCAGAGGGGATATTTATACCAACCCGGAGCAAGGAAAATAAAGCAAATGACAGACCAAAAAAATCAAATAGCAGCATGGGGAAGATGTAAATCCTGCAACAAGCTCTCCTTCAATCCATTCCTGCGGCTGTTACAGAAGTGGAGGGAGGAAAAAAGCCACATACTTCATCCCCTGATTTCTCCTCCACCTTCGCTGACTCCACATTCATACAAAAAGATGCCTCTTCGCAGAGGCTGTTTCAAAGAGCAGATCAGCTAACCACTCCCCTTACTTCTTCTTGATCATTTCTGCTGTTTTGTGTAGGCAGTGCTATTGTCAGACTCTGAAAACCATCACGACTGAAGGAAAAAAGAAAATGAGCATGGCAAGGAAAACAAAAACAAATGAGCTGCCATTTCTCAGGAATTTTCCAAACAACTAACTTCAGAAAACAAGCCAGGTCTGCCTTCCAGCTGGTTTTGAGAGGCCACACATTTCTATTGCCTTTTATATATATACACAGACATGCACACACATACACAAAACCTATGGCTTGCTTCAGTATAAAAGCCAACAAATAACCCTACACAGAAAATAGTTCAATTGGTGCATTGTAATAGCTGGAGAATTGAATGCAATGACTGTATCTTCTAAAGATCAGAATATTTTGAATATTGAGGGAGTGAGGGGAGGGGAGATGACATTCCGGAATAGCCTGATTAATATCCTTATATGCAGGACCAGGTCTTTAACTAGTGTAAATTGACATTGCTCCATTGAAATCAGTGGAGTACCCTGATTTACACCAGCTGAGGATTTGGCCCAGATATGTAAATGGTGTGCTTCGGGGCACAGAATGTGTTGTAGGCACACACATGGTACGTTGTGGGTTCTGCTGGCACACAACTAATTAATAGTCATGATAAATTCTACCAATGCCTTGGTATAGAACTTGTACATGTCCCTTCACTAGAGTAACTCATTCAGCAGCAGAATATCACGACATAGTATATTTTTGTCCAATGAGGTTGCACAGCCAAGAAGAAGGGGAGAGTGGTTGTGCTTCCTCAAAACCTTTTCCGGACCTGAGGCTGAGAACCATTAACCAATAATACTTCCCAGTCTCTGATTAATATGATATGTGGTAGGAAACTTCCATTTCACTGTGAGAAGAGAATCAATGCTCAGGGCCAAATCCTGTTCCCATTTAAGACAATGGCAAAGCTCCCACTGACATCAATAGCAGCAGTATCAGTGGAAAGAGCTCACATTTCAAGCACATATTTGCGGGAAATGATTCTACTAAGATTACCTAATTAATTAGCCTCTTAGAACTGGTATGGCATCTTCTGTGTATGTATATATATATACTCTTCTTATATGTTCCATTCTATGCATCCAATGAAGTGGGTTTTAGCCCACGAAAGCTTATGTTCAAATAAATTTGTTAGTCTCTAAGGTGCCACAAGTACTCCTCTTCTTTTTACTAAGAACTATGCAGCTCTTATTATGCTCCTCTCTCCCCCTTCACCCTCCCGGTATATTATCAAAGGCAGATTGCCCACAGAGGACACAGATGCACTCCATTAGATGTAGCACAAGTATTGTTAAAAATATCCCCTCTAATACCAACTACATATTTACTTCTTTGTAACCTCATCAACTGTGACACTGTATAATTACAGGTTGTTCAAGAGTCTTGTCTACCCACTCAGTGCCAGAATGAAAAACAACCGCAGAAAAACCCCAGCACTAAACATGGGACCTATACCACATACTCTATAAAAGCTCTGGAACATAATATGCCCTATGTCTATGGTCAAAGTTCAAGGAGACTAAAGCCAATCAGCTGGCTAACTTCGCAGATAAGTAATTATTTTTTTTAATGTCATCAATGAAAACCTTTTAATATATTGAAACTAGCAAAGGCAAAAAAAACTAACACAAAGAGAAACAAGCAATAAAAAATGGATAAGGATTGGCAAGTCACCTTTAATGACATTCCTTGTTTGAATGCACATGCTTTCAAAAATGATGATTTTTCCACTGGATGAAATAATGGCTTCTTGTTGTTATTATCATTATTGATATTGTGGTTTTGCCCACACTGGTATGCTAGGGCTCTGTCCAAACATATAGGAAGATGTTGTCCTGCCCCAACAAGTTTACAGACTAAGGACCCCCTGATCCTGCAATCAGATTCACATGTGCAGACCTTGAAGATCAGGCACAGCACCAGTGACTTTGATGGGACTCACTATGGATAAAAGGAGCTGTCCACATAGTTCTATTCCATTCTATACAGGTTCCTATAGAAACTTCAATGGGCTAGAGAATAGTTCCAATTGCAGAAGCCAGGTCTAAGAACAAGCTAATAACAAACAAATTGGTAACACATACAATCTGTTTTTTAAACAGAATTCAGCTTGTGCTTTGTTTTGAGCCTCGAAGTATGATATGATTGCTTCAGTGAATCATGTGGATGCTTTAATTAAATTCTTTGTATATATTATAACTGTTGTTTAAAACCATTTACTTCTCCTTGGGGGGAAAAGATGGCAGAAAAAGTCACTCTTTCCAAACTCACATCTTCCATAACATACACAATAAACCGTAAGGTAGGCAGGTGTTGAGTGCTGATCATGGCTCCTGATTGGCTAAGAATTATACACAACATATTTTTTTTGTTACCTCACCTCGCTCACTCTCCACCCCAGCCTGCTTTGCCCCACTTACCTGTTGTATCTTATCTTGTAGATCGTACTCTCTTTGGGATAGGGACTGTCATTTATTATCTGTCTGTACAGAGTTTAGCACAATTGGGCCCCCATCTGGTTGGCCTCTAGGCACTTCCACAATATAAATGATCAATAATAAGTACACACATAGATAATTATAACAAATAGGGTGGGACACTATGAATCTGAATATAAAATTAATTGTGAAATTGCATAGTTATCTTGTGTTCAGTGTCACGCGTGTCAGGTTATTGATTTAACGCTAGATTGTGGGCCCTTGATCCTACACATGAGTAGTTATTCATCTCAGTAGTTTCCTTGACATCAATGGGAATATTCAGATGAGTAAGTGATGACCAATAGGACTCAGGAGTTTACAATCTAGCCCCTCACGTGGTGCTTATTTTAACATAAATCCACATTTTCAAAAAGAACAAATCAGTAATAAACTATAAAATCCCCAGAGAGAGAGAGAGAGCTAGCTACAGTGTGGCTATGAACACATTTCTGTTTAGTTACATTACTAGATGAATGGGATTAATTAATCAAGTGGCCCTGTCTTAGCCTAATAAATTGGTTTTGCACTTACAGTATGTGTAATTATTTATCAGAAAGCAGCATCCTGTTAACTACACGGGTTACTGCTAGAATGAGCACAAATTTCAGGAGCTGTTACCTATTCGCTGAAAGATCCTATAAACCCCTTTGTCCTGAATGGAGCTCTAGATACAATTCATCACGGTGCTCCTTAGACTTGATCCCACAAGGCGCTGTATAGTTCCCCTGAGGTGTGGCATGAGCACCCTCAAATCCCACTGGAACTCAGAAGGTTGAGGACATTCAGTACCTAGAACGATCGCAGCAATAGGAGCTACTACTGCATTTTCTAATGTTCAGCAACATCAGCCTATCCTTTTTGTACAGTGAGGGGCATCTTCTCTCTAGGTAGAAATGGGTGTGGCTCTGTTGGCCTCTTTGATGACAGTGGAGCTACGCTAGTTTAGATCAGCTGACAGGCTAGTACTATGGCCCTATACTACATACAAACTACACTCAGCAAACTAGAAGAACTACTCAGCATCTCAAGAGCAGGCTGGGTGAGGGGGGTGTTTAGATATTTTTCCTCACAACATCAATTTGCCTTTCAATGGACAACTTATGTCTCTCCCAAAGATCCGACCAATGGTTGACCATTGGACAGTGCCTTTAGGAACCTACCATCATTCCTCATTATTTTTCCTGTTCTTCTCCTGCTGCTGGCCATGGGCAGTGCCCGGCCTGAGGCAGTGCAGGACATGAAAAGGAAGCTCTGGAGACATGGTGGGGAAAAGGGCAAAAAATAGCTTTATGGGGCAGATCCTCAGCTGATGTAAATTGTCTTCAATGGCGCTATGACAATTTACCCCAGCAAAGGATCTGCCCCATAGATATTTTCAGGCTTCGGGCTGGATCCTGCTTCCATAAGAATGGGAGTTTTACTACTGATTTCAACAAGAGGCAGAGACAGCCATATACATTTCAGACTAGCATTTACAGTTACGGCTCCCCCAGTTCAATGCACTTTACTGGAGGCTGTGATCTGACAGCCAATTTGAAAAATCAGCTAATGCAGAATATGGCAGCCTACTTGGTTAAAGGATCCAGGGTTTTGTTTTTGTCCATTATAGAAATATAATCAAGATCAATTATAGGTCTGAGGATCCAGGTCTGGGTTCCAGCCTGTCTCCCCATCAAAGTTCAGGGATTTGATTTGCTGCCATGTATGAGCACGTAGCACTAGTGCTCTTGTGGTCTGGGCTGACTGTTTCCAGGTGCAATTCAGGGTCTTGATTTTACATTACAGTCCCCTAACTCAGTGGTTTTCATTCATTGTATTCTAAAAGTCCCTGTGTGTAATATATTAGTGGACAGACAACAGCTACCCCATCTTCTCATACCATGCCCTAGCACAGCTGTCATATCTCTACTTTTTCTGTCATCTTCTTCTGCCTCCTTTTCTGTTGTCATTCTTTCACCTTCCCCACTGTTCATTTTGTTTTCCTCTCCTCTTATTTATAGTTGCTCTTGATCATGTGTTTTATTCCCCCCCTCTTCTATTTCTCATTTTCCCTTGCTTACCAGAAGGCTGAATGGTGCTTTAGTGGTGGATGTATGAGGGGAGTCCATTCATTGCAATGGATGTCAGGACTCATGCTCTCTCTCAACTAAACTCTGTCCTGGGAGAACAGGAACACAGAGTAAGGGCTGCTAAGCAGCTTCTTGAACCTCTAGCTCTGTACACATGCATTTTATTTTATTTTGGTTTAGAATAAATAAGAAGAGCTCATCCACAAGCATCAAGGAGCTAGCTAGCATTCTGCCCACCATAACCTGTTTCAAGGTGAATCCAGGAGCATGCAGTTTTGCTCATCCTCTCTGCAGGATGGTTGGCCCCTGGGTTGGGAAACACTGTGGTTTGGGTCATAGACCTTTTCTATTTCCATGCATCAACCCGGATGTTGGGATCATTGGGTTATTCACACTAATCCCTGGAGTTTTAGAGCTGCTGGCAGGGTATTCTCAAGGAGTGCCCTAAGCCTGGAACTCATTTCACCCTTGGTCTAACAAAGCTGCAATTTGGTGACCTTTAGTTCACACTGTAGGGCCAATCTATTCACTCAGCACTTCCTGAGCAGGTGGCATTAAGCAGTAGGTTTCTTTTTGTGGGCTAGGATGTCCTGTTTGACCTTTGTTAGTTCTTATTACTTTCATTGTACTATATGATGTTTTTAACTGATTGTAAATTCAACCAAAGAGTACTGATGGTAGAGCTGCTTGAAACTTTTCTAATTTTTATTTTTTATAAAAAGGGCCTTTATTCCAAAGCAAAGGTTTTTAGAAAAAATTCTCATGTGAAAAAAAAATTGTGTGTGTGTGAAAAAGTCATCCTTTTTTAAATTTTTATAATAAAAATGCTGTCAAATATTTCATTTACCAAAAATCCATTTTACAGTAAATGAAAATGGTTGATAGGATTTTCAATAACAAAAATTACATAAAAATATTTTTTGAAGGACAAAAATTTTTGAAAGAAAAAAAGTTTGTTTTAAACTGTTTGAAACTATACCCACTTTAGCATTTTTTTGGTGACAATGGGTTTGCACATTTCAGCCAGCTCTAATCGATGGCACATATTTTACAAATCACAAAGATATCAAGCAAAAGTATTGGATGCCTAGCTGATGCTTCATAGTTGCTGCAATTGTAAAGACAAAAGTTGACCAGAAGACACGTCCTCTGCATTCTCTCTCAAAATATTCCCTCTCATTACCACTCTCTCAAGGTCTTCACACTCCTTCAATTCACATGCCAATCTCCTACTGCCCATGCTCACTCATATCTTTCCTTAAGAACCACTTCTTCTGTGAATGCTTCCGGCACTGCTCTTCTCACTGTTACTGTCTCCAGGCCTTCTGGAACTTGAATGATTGTATCCACCTGAGTTAGATGGTCAACTCTACCACAGGGGCCTTGAGAGATGGCTGCCTTTCCTTTCACACACACACACACACACACACACACACTCTCTCTCTCTCTCTCTCTTCCCATTCCCCCGCTACCTCCCACAAAAACTTGGGAGAGAATCATAGCATCTTAGTCAGGAAAACTCAGGCAGGTCCCCTTGAGGAATTTCCTATAAAACATCTTAGGGGAGCCACAGAATTCTCTGGGCATGAGGCCTTCATACCGTACCAGCAGATCCAGGAAAGAGAGAAGAATTGTTCTGCCGGGATGGTTGCAATGATGCCCAGCTGTTCTGGCTGCCGTACCACCTGGCTTCATGGCTCTGCCATTGGCTGAGCACTTGTGGCTACTTGATAGAAGCCATGGAGAGATACTGGGACAATTAATGTCAATGGCACTATTCATGTGCTTACAGTTATGAATGCACTTCAGTCATTTGTTTTACCAGGGCCTGGCTGAATATTTAAGGTATTCCCAATCTCATATGGGATAGTGCATTTATAAAAGTGTGAGAACTGTCATTTTCCTGCATGTTAGCTTTAGGGTATTAAACATAAAAGAAAAGCCACTCAATGAACCATTTAAAATATAATTATTTGGTTCAGAAAAACATGACTTACATTTTCTGTGACTTCAGATTGCTAATGTTTTCCATTTTAATATATCTTAGAGAATCACTTCCACAGAACAATCATATATGTTCACAAGCACACGTGCACACACACACACACACATTTTCAGCAAACTGCATCTTGTAGCCATTTCTGGGCTTTAAGCATCATCAAGTCCCTAATGACACATCTTTATCTTGGTTTGGTTTCGGTTTTTTAATGGAGTTTGATGAATACTCTATCATTGTGGAAGGTTTAGGATGGGAAATGCAGTTTTCATCTTAACTATGTTCTTCACCATAAAAACCGTTAATAACAGACAATAATAATAATAGTCAGTCTAGAAATTGGTCTCTTAGAAAATTGACAGATGGTCAAAGCAGGTAATTACAGGTGTTTTCAGTGTCTGTCTTTTCTGTATTCACTGTATTTAATTAATTTGCTCCATTTACTGTTTTTAGTTGCTTGTTGGTTCTTAAATAACAGAACATTTTGCTTAATAATCCTGGAAAACAGGTCATGATCGTACCTGTGAATCACGTGGGGGTTACTGTGTATTTCATCTTCATTTCAGAGATCCTACTTAAGTCATTTACTTCTCCCTGAGGAAGAATCATGAAGCAGCTGAAACTGTAGGGTGTGAAAGCATAACCCCCACTATAAAATTTGCAGAAATGTATCTGATAGGTTTACATTAATTTCAGCGCTGGGTAAATTGCTTAATGTGTGGCTGAATTAAATACCGGACTTCAAAGGAAAATGGTGGGCCTGATTCTCCTCTCACTAATGTCATGATACTTTCAAGTACTCCGTGCCCTCCCCTTCAATGGATTTTCAGCGAGAGCTGCAAGAGCTCCACACTTTGCAGGATCAAGCCGTTATAGTGGGTCACATTAGAAGTAACTCTACTGAAATCCATGGTTTTACATAGGCTTAAAACCAGCATGAGAGAAGTATCAGGGCCATATCTCTAAGCCTGATCAATATTTTTCCTGTTCACATCTGTCCACTAAGGTCTGATATAAAGAGGGTTTAAATCATTTTGTCACTAGTATGTGAAAATATAAAATATTCTTATTTATGCCCAGGCAGCGTCTGTTGTGATGATATCACTGATACATATAGAAAAATATTAACATTTAAGTAGCATAGTATACATTGTACCTCCTAACTGATGTGTGTGCAGGAGATTAGGGAAGTTAAATGACTCGTCCAAACCTGCTTACTTCCCCACTCCCTAAACTTAAAGGATCAGATGCACTATTCATGTAGTGAATGTCAGCTGGGGAATTAAATGTGTGCAATTACATTCTGGTTTTCACTTGTTTGAAATAGGCACATTGTACATGTAACAGGAACTGAGCACCTCTCTCCAGACAAATCCTATCAATGCCATCGATTAGAGACCCAAATTGTGCACAGTATGCAGACAGAGGGGCATAAATCATATTTGGGCAAAGACTCCTTATACTAAGTGGACAAAAGAAAAAAAATGGTTTTATTAGCTAGTCCTCTGGCCAGACTAGCCACCACAAACCCGCCCCCACTCCCACCCCCCTTCACGGCTGTCCAGGGGACAATTTCCTGTCTAAAAGTCATAGAAAATACCACTTTGAGTGTTTATATCCTATTTTGTCTCCAAACAAAAATAAATAAATAAATACAAATACCCCAAGGGGTCGCAGAGTTCAGTGAAAATCCTACAAGCTTTTCCTGAACCAATAATAGATAATGACCTCTGGCCCTCTTTTTGCATAAGAATTAACATCAGTATTCAGGAGTCACTGCTGTGACTGGGGACTACGCAAATGCCAGATTCTGATTTAAAACTCTGATTTTTTTTTTTTTTAAGAACCCAGAAGAAAAGGGGGGACTTGGAGCTCATCTGCATTACAGATCAGGTCTCTTTGAGAAAATCAACCATCCATAATTCATTACATGTTTCCTGCAGGGCCTGGAGACAGCAGAGATCCTAGCAACAGAGTCATAGCAACAGCAGCAAATCCTGGCCAATCCAGTGGTAGGCTTTCTGATTCCACTTAACCAATCCGGGAGGGCGACAGAGACAGAAATATTGTCAACCAACTGGTAATACTGTCCTGAGCCTAGTTTTCTACTAATCTGCTATTGGAATTCTCACTAACAACTAATACATTGACTGGGACAAAAATATCTGAGGCCATGTCATTGATGTGCTGATTTTTTCTATAGGAAATACTGGGTAAATCTGACACTCTATTCAACAAAACCTTAAAAACACAGGTAGATTAAGTATAAAATATGTTAATATTAAAATATTCAGGCTTTTGATTGATTCTAGAGGAATAATAATATTGATACTTGATTGTTTTATTGTAAACAAGAAACTACATTTTAAAATGCTCTTTTATCCCAAGAATCACTAATCTGCTGAGAACAGGTGTACCCTTGAAATGTTTTACACTGTTTTTATAGTTAGCCACAAAGCCTATAGGAACCACATCTTCTTTTTTTTAAATCATCTGATGCTGACCTGTAAGAAACAGCCTAATTGTGAATGTGTCCTTATAGTGCCCAGACCTTTACAAAGCTGAAGCTACTACAAATCAAGTCATAACACTTCACAAATGAAAGATACTATGAGATCTGCCTTTGCAACTGTTCGTTTATGAATTAAATTTGTAACATTCTATATCTACAATCATAATCATCATTTTGTGAATGCTAATAATTTATCTTACATCATGTGATATGCTGGCTGTCCTGAAATGACACCAGAGAGAACAAAGAAAAGAAATTGCAGAAGACATATGGAGCCAAAATGGAATAGAAAACAAAAACAAATCCTTTGGGGTATAATCTATACTTTGTAACAAAAGGGTTTAAAAGAAAAAGAAAAAGAAAAAGAAAAAGAAAAAGAAAAAGAAAGAAAGCCCTGAGCCCTCGTGCATGCAATTCTGAGGTGATGTTTTGTTGACCGATATAAGGTCATAACAGCTTTACAAACACAAACTCAAACTCATGTGATTTCAGTCATGTTTTCTTTGAGAGGGAGGAGTGATATTGGGTTTTGTTTTAGATTAAATGAGGCTATTATGCCCATAAACACTCTCTGACAATTAAGGGCATAGGACTGAAACATGTATCTATAAAAGAATATGATTTTAATCATTGCTGGCATAAGAGAATAGTTGTACTTGGAATATTTGCGCTTAATCTAAGTTTTAAAAGTGATGCTATATTTGCATGTATGTGCTGTGCAGACTTGCTGATACAGAGGCATATAAATCCTCGTATAAACCTTTACCTTTTATCATTTATCTTTGGTAAAAATGAAAAGCAATCATTTACCCCTAGTTGAACATTACACTTGAAACCAAGATATGGTAGGTTATCTGAGTAAATGTCTTGCACCTCACCTGAAAGCTTATCCTAAATTCCACTCTAATGCATACGTTGCTCAGCTAGTAAAAGCCAAGATTAGAAGATTTGCTATGGATGCTTCAAAGTACATTTTGGGACCTAGTGCCCTATGTTGAACTTTACAGATGATGCATAAATTGACTAAAGCTGTGAAGGCTGCCTGGGGATGATTGAAAAATATATTCCAATCTCCCCCCATATATTTTATAACGTATTGCAAATGACCTGCTTTGTCAGGTGATGCTGTGAGAGATTCCACAGATGAAAAGCATCATATTCCCAACTACTTTTTGGTACCAAAAAGTGGCTAAAATCCCTGTATTAATAATTCAGTTTCCCAGGAAATCAGTAAACCTAATTATAATGCTTTTCTTTTATTTAAAGTTGGCTGTTTTTCCTCCAATCTGAAGAGAAGCCATTCAAGATTATTTTACAGCAGGCTTTTTGCAGGGGTTCAAACTGAAATCAAAATATTTGTGCTACCTTATAAAAAAACAATAGTTCACAATGAAACTGCACTTACTGACTGAAATTTACATTTCAATTCCTTGGTAGGGTGGCTCTATTTAGCAATTTCATATTTTGGTTGCAATTAGACACAAAATGAGAGAGGAATTTGAACATTGGGCCTATGACTGTTAATTAAAATAATCTAATGAACCCTGTAGTTAAAAACAAGAACTTGCCTTCCAAGATGGTTAAGTGGTCCCATACCTTCATCCTTAACTTTGACGGATTCAATGCAGAGCTAGAGGCATGCTCATTTTGAAAAAGCACCGTGCTCTCTAATGAGCTGTTAGAATCATACAACTTAAGCGAATGGTTTCTTATCCTCTTATTCTGATAAAAGTTTCTGGTAGAAGTCAAAAGATCTCAGCATTTTAAGTGGATTTGTACTTTCCATTTGGGGAGGGGAACCTACAATGGATAAAATTCATTGTATAAATCTTAAACAGTTGTGTGGCAATAACTTAACTAAATAATAATAACTTATAAGACATTATTGTACGTTCAATTCAAGACAAAGTGCGGAACACAGAAGGACTGATTCTGCTTCCCTTGAAGTCCATGAATAGTAATGGATCCAGAGGGCAAAATTAAACTCTGCACAGAGAACTAGTCGAAGGGCTATGCACCACTTCAAACCAAGCTGTAGAATAATGCATTCTTTTTATTTGTAAAGACTAAATTCTCCTCTTGTAAATGAGCATAAAGCGATGATTAAAGTCATCCATGATGAATTCAGCTGTAGTGAAACTGCATTGAATAATAACATCAATAATATTTGGCACTTCTATAGACACTTCTGTTCCAGGATCTTAAAGTATTTTGCAATAATTAATTAATCAAGCCTCACACCATCCCTTTTGGGATAGGTAAAACAGGGAATAAGGATTAAGTCAGTCCACACTAACATGCAGCCACCTCTGCAGCAGTAGTTTAACATGAAAGTCCTGAATTGTTTCAGTGCATTGAAATGTGCAAATGCAATCATAGTTCTAGTATGAACATCTGCTTAAAGGAAAGCTCTTCTGATTTTTTTTTTCAATGACTTCACTATAAATTGGTTTCACTGTAAACAAACCTGGAGTGTGTCAAGGAAATCAGCAAAAAGCTGGTGAACGTTGCACATGCAGGTTCCAGGCACGTGTTTCATTTTAATTTATGTTGCCTAATTTGTTTTCCTTTTCAATGAGCAAATGGGGAAGGAGAAGGCCATGTGGCTTTTGTGAGCAGTTTACCGCTGCTCTCTTTTTAAATACCAAAGGTTGTGTTTTTAATACATCTTGATAATTTAGGCGTGAGTTTTCCACCTTAACCTTAGGGCCAAATTCTGGCTTAAAGATAAGCATGCATGATGCAACTCCTGTTTCCCTGGGCTCCTAGTTGCCTTCCCACCTATTTTTTCTTCTTTGAAGGCAGAAAAGAACAGATCCTTGACTTCAATGAGAGCTGCACACTCGTATCTCTGAGTGGAATTCGGCCCTAAGACTTAAAACTCAGAAGATCATCTGTGAAAGCATCTCTCTTGCTGGGGAACCTAATTCTAAATCCTCAGTGATCTTTCTGGGGAGCAATCAAACAACTGCAGCACAAAAAAGGCCTGATCCAGAGCACATTGAATCAGTGGTAAGACTCCCACTCACTTCAGTAGGCTTTAGATCCAGGCCCTAAAGGAATAATCCACAACAATTAGAATCTGGAAGGACAATTAGGAAAGCAGGTGACTATGTATTGTTTAGCATTTGCAAGTGAAATGGGCCCATTTGTAGCTGCAGCAGACACCTTCACCAGTGTAACTGAACATGGAATGTGGCTCAATATCTGTATTTCACTTTTATTTTAAAAGCTTTGCTCGGCCAGTTCCACAGTGCCCTGGCAGCCTGTGTCATGCCATCAAAAGTCTTCACAGATAAAACTTAAAAACTCCCCCTTAGTTATTGTCTCCTTCCAAAATGGGGGCCAGGTAATTAGTTCCTCTATAGACAGAGGGAGAGAACAGAGGAGAGCCAGGAGAGCCTCCCCTCTTTGGGGGATTGGGAAGGAAGGGCAGGAATCTGTCCATTCACAGAGTGGACCATGGCATTGATACAGAATACCCTTCCCTGCTGATGGGACAAAGTCAGCAGAAGTGACTCTTGCTGTGCCTTCTGCCAGGAAGCCAGTAAAATAACCATTGATCTGCCCTTCCTTTCCTCCAAAGCCAAGTCAAGGGAATTAACTAAAATCAGTCTCCATTTTTTCCCTCACCCAGGAAAGCAGGAGAAAGAGTCTTTTCTTTTAAGGAGGCTGGATGCTCAAGTAAGAGCCCTCAGTTTCTTCTTCCCTCCTGGGAAACAGCATGTAGCCCTAAGTAGACCTCCTGCATCCACAGAGGGGCTGGAAGAGTGACAGCACAGTGGGCAAGGAAAATGGCTCACAGCGAGGCTGCATATGCCCCGTAGGGTTTGCTTTGTAAAGGGGCTCGCTAAACGAGCCCTGCTGTTTGGTACACAAAGCCTGGGAGCAAATCAGGCCTGGTTCACTGAGAGGTTCAAGTCTGTTTGACCCGCTACCCCCAACAACCCCTCATTATTCCCTACCAAGCCCTAGGCCATCCCTTTGAAGAATGGAAGGAGGGGCAGCTGGGGGCTTGTTGGAGGCAGAAGGCACATTTGGGGGCTAGGAAGGGAAGCTGGCTGTGAGGCAGGGGCTGTGGCAGCTCCTCCGCTGGGTGAGCGATTGCTGCCCATATCTGCTGAAGTTCACAGAAGCATTGAGCCTTGCATCCAAGGCTAAGTTTGAATGGGTCTGAGCTTCAAGGCACACACACAGCTCTTCTCCAGGCTGGGTAAAGCGAGGGTGTCTCATTGTCTCCCCTCCCTTTTCAAAGGGGTTTGAATTTGTGTCTCAGATCCACACGGGGTGTGTCGGGGGAGGGGTGACCGTTGGTTCTTTCTGCCAAAGGGAATCTGAGAAAATGACCCCTTGCCCTTTAGCTCCATGGGGGCTGGGGAGAGGTCGGGAGGAATGACTCGTGGTCCAATCTTTTTCTCCACAGGGGTTGGGAGGGGGAAAAAAAAAGGACTCGAGGAATATGTGATGCGTGGGATTTCAGGCTTCTTCTGAAAAGGGTGCACATTTACCCACAGCCCCTGTAAGAGAAAAAATGTGCTCTTGAGAAGCAAGTAAATCCATTTCAAGCAAGAATGAGCCTCAACTCTGTGACCGAGAAATGGGGAAAGAGTGAAAAAAATATAAAATAAAAAAAAAAATCAGGGATGTAAAGCAAAATCAGGAGGTGTCCTCTGAAGAGGTGTAATCAAGACTCAGTTATCAGTTGTATTGATGTTGATTAAAGAAAACAGTGCAGAAGTCAGCTCAACTATTTTTATTTTTAAATGGCATGATTTTTCCTTACAAGTCTCCATGCTGAACATGAACAGATCGAAGGAGGATGTGGGTTGTTTAAAGACAGTCAGGTTAAAAGGCATGGAGAAAAAAACTTCTAAGTACCATGCTTGTTTATTTTTCAATGGCATGTGCAGAAATCATTTGGAAATGGGAATGCTTATAAATGGAAATGAAAAATGTGCAAAAGAGATGCCCTCCAGATTTTAGCCAGTCTAGCCACTACTCTGCCGAACATCCACTTCTTGCACAATATCCACGCTAGTCAATATTATAATTATAGGAACATAGGAATTGCCACAGTGGAGCAGGCTTGCAAGCCACTTCTGACAGTGGCCAGTACTGCTTTAGAGGAAAACGCAAAACAAAACTTCCTGACCTCCATCAGCTAGAGGATGGTTTATACTCGGATGAATTTCTTTTTTAGTGTTCAAACTGAAAATCAACCTCCCTTCCTATAAATGTCCTATTGACTTCCTACATTGGACTTGCCTATATTGTTTGGGCCAAAAGCACTTCAGAGCAGGGAGCATATGTATTTTCTGTCATGTTGAGGGCAGAACATATTTGTTAAGCACTAACAATACCAATGAGAGAGCCTCTAAAGGTTCAGAGTTTGGGTTTGGTTTGGATCTGCAGTCTGAAGGTGGTCAGATGTTTATTCAAAGCCTTTTGACCATTGTAACTCTGTGCTGGGAGTCTCAGGGGAATCATTTTGTCCATGAGATCCCTACCATCACTACCGTTTCAGGATGGAAATGCCTTCAGAACAGCCTTTGTTTTGTGATTTTCATAATCTGAAAGAGCAAATGGTATACATCAAAATGGGTGGTGGTGGGGAGGGAAATATATCCAATTCCAGGTATTTAAGAAGGTTTGAGTTTAGTTCTCTGAATAGGCTAAGGTTTGACAGCAGGAAGATAGGACTAATTTTTTCCAACTATACCTCTACCTCGATATAACACTATCCTTGGGAGCCAAAAAATCTTACCACATTATAGGTGAAACCATGTTATATTGAATTTGCTTTGATCCATCGGAGTGCGCAACCCTGCACTTCCGGAGCACTGCTTTACCGCGTTATATCCAAATTCGTGTTATATCGAGTGGCGTTATATGAAGGTAGCGGTGTAGTTGCCCTTCTGCTCTGCTCATGTGTCCTTCCTGAACTGCCATGTGCTAGGGAAAGTGGAGCTATGCCCTCATCCACTGCCCTACCAGGCACTGACTAGTCAAGATGCATTTTTACAATTACAGGATTTCTGCTGCCTTCTTTCATTTTTAATTTTCCATTTAAAAACAGCAAAATTTTGAAAGAGATTCAGCTGCTCTCTCTCTCTCTTTTTTTAGTTAATTAAATAATAATCAAGACACACAAAATATCATAGGTGGAAATCAAGAGAAGAAATCTAGAAGCCAAACTCCCCAGTTAGGGAAGGAGTTTCTATACAGTTAGCTACCTTTTTCAGTGGATCTGAAAGCCAGCTTCTTGCTTGCTATTGAAAACCATGCTCCTATCCCCACTCTCACATAAACACACACTCTAGGGGCTGATGCTTGTGATAATTGTTGGGAAGATAAAGTACCTGCATACCCGTTGATTTCATTTTGATGCTATGGAAGCTTCAGGCTCATGACTGTGCTGTTTTCTCATTCCAGGCTTGATATGCAGACTCAATACACATAGGAGAGAAGAACATTTTCATCAAAAATGCACTGTGCAACGTAGCCCATAAAGCATCAATAGCACATTTACAACATAGCTGAGAGTTTTAAAAAGCTGAGCTGAGTATCTGGACACTGATGCTTGGAGGAGAGTTGTGAAGGGGAGCACAGATGTAATAGTGACCTCTCCCTTGCATTAGACAGAATTAGATCAGGCCTGCAGCCACAGCACCATGTAGAAGAACTAGGAACTGGAGCTCTGACTATCTTTGTTCCAAGGGGTGAAAATACATGGGAAAGAGAAAACATTTCAAAGAATGATTATTATAGATGCTTGCAAATTATATATGGCCACATTGAATGGTCAGAAAGCTTGTTGTATCTTTCAGTCCAGACTCAATTAGCATTTGATTTCTAGAAGCATGGAAATCTTGTACGTTCTTTTCACTGACAGCATGTGTTCTATATTCCTAGGAAATCAAAGTAGTATAATGTTTACATTTCAGCTGCATGTTTTGTGGAATTAATTTAGCCAGTCAAGGCAAAACTACTTTTAAATACTATTAAACTGACAAAAACCCTGGAACACAGCGGGATGTCAGAGTTCATTCCTCACCTGCTGGAACTAGATTCTTAATCTGCCCACTGGCGCCATTGAAGGGTCCTAAAATGCCAAGTGAATGCCTATGCTAGAACTGCTTAAACTATTAGTCAGGAATAACTCCTTGGAGGTCTCAGCCTTTTCCATAATGTGACCCCCTTTCCTCACATTAAGACCCACCCCTCTTTGATCGAGAATACAGCTCCTCTCCCATTTAGTACTATGGGCAGCAGGGTGGTCACTCACAACCCCATTACCTGTGGGTGGATAGTTAATTCCGTGGGTTCAACCCATTTTTCTCATCACTTTGATTCTGAAGGATTTCTTCAACTCTTGCAACTGTTTGATAGTTTAGAGGGAACAATTTCAGGGAATCGTTCTTTGACGATTCATTACTCGTTAGCCACATTGGGTGAGTGGTCACATGGCCTGGTTTATGCTTCGTGATTGGGTGACTGAAATTCTGTAAACAGGAATCTATGGAATGACAGCTAAATGCTCTTGTTCACATACAAGTACCCTGTTAGCATACAAATACGAGTATTCATAGGAAAAACAATTATTCCCCAATTAAAATCTCATTCACACAAATGTGTGCAAATAGTGAAGAAAAAGGGGCATGACCATGGTTGGCTCATTTGGAGTGGGATTTGTCAGTTAATATGTCTGTGAATGCATTTCCCCAGTATTTGCGGAAGCTCCGCTATGGGCTCCCTTACTTATAACCAATACAGCACTACAGTATTCTACAGCCTTGGTTCAAAGCACAACTTCCAGTAATGTTCTTAAGGTGTTTGGAGTCTTTTCTGTAGAATGCTGAATCGCTTATATTTGGAAAGGCGAAATTTGCCTCTCCTCAATATATTTCACACATACTGTGCAAAGCCAGAGTAAATTACCTTTGCATGGAGAAGGATGGCAGCACAGGGTTTGTGAAGACTCCCTCTTGGACTGTAGTGGTTGTGGCTGGCTTTCCGAGTAGATTTTCTGGCCAGTAGCCTCATACAATTTGCAAATCTACTGACCACATACCCAACCCCTCTGCCCTCACCATGAGCTTCTATTGGGTGGGCTGGGGAGGCCACCTGGCTGGACTTAGGAGACATAGGTTCAATTCAAACCTCTACCATTGCTTTGCTAGGTGACCTTGGACAGGTCCCTTTCCTCGTTGTGCCTCAATTTCCCCATATCTAAAATGGGAAAGATAATACTGACCTCCTTTGTAAAGTTCTTTGAAATTTATGAATGAAAAGTGCTGTACAAGAATTGGCTGTTAAAATCCTTTGCTTCTATCCCTTATCCTGCATATAGCTGAACTATAGTAATTCCACTGACCTTTGGCCATCTAGGAAATGGAGAAGCATTTCACCAATTATTATTAATGGGCCTTATGCTTGCAGCCAGGAAGAAAACATGGGACTGATTCAAAGCCCTTTGAAGTCCAGGGGAGTTGTTCTATTGACTTCAAGTGGGCTTTGGATCAGGCCCTATATGGACTGTATTATCTGAACAATACAGAGGGAGTAAAAAATAGAACGGCAATAATGTGGACGAAAATGCAGCCGTAACTAGTTACTATAAATTGCCACTCCATCGCTTATTGGTTTCACCAACGTTAATGCCCTTGATATATGGTTTCTCTGTCAAAATGTTCCCCAGAAATGAATAAGGTCTTTGAAACCCCAGCAGCATGGCTATCTATTTGAGATCATGTAAATACATACCTATGTGGAAGTTGGCTTTGTTAATTATGCATTCTTGAGTAATAATGGCTTCTTTGTACCAGTGGTGGATTTAGAGTTGGGGGGACCTGTTTGCAGCTTCATTTTTAGGGGCCCCCCTCAGGACCCAGCCAAGAAAGAGAACATTTTCTCAAATCTCCCACTCAACTCCCCATTTTTCATTCTTTTTTTCTTCATCCCCCTCCTATAAGTAATGGGAAGTAAATGAAAATAAAGTCAGGTACTTTGACTGAGGCAGGGGGTTGGGGTGTGGGAGGGGGTGCTTACCTCAGGCAGCATGACTCCCAAAGCGACCGGCACACACACCCATCTGGAAGCAGCTCCTAGGTGCAGGGGCCAGGGGTCTCTGCATGCTGCTGCCTGCAGGTGCAACCCTCGCAGCTCCCATTGGCTGCACTTCCCAGCCAATGGTATCTGCAGAGTCGGTGTTTGGGTTGAGGGCAGCACACGGAGACATCCCCACCCGGGGCGCCCTGCTGCTGGCACATCTCTGCACACCTTGAGAGAGGGGACAGCAGGTCTGCGTGTGCTTCCTGGGGTGGAGGCAGCATACAGAGCCTCCCCACCCACCAGGGGCACGCAGAGACATGCCAGCAACTGCCCGCTTCCAGGAGCGGCTTGGGGCCACCAACCACAGCATGCAGGCAGCCTGCCTGCCTGAGCCCTTCTGTGCCGCTGGCTGGGACGTGGAGCAGGTTGTCAAATATTTGTCCTGCATTTTGGGGGGTCCCCTTGTCGCTGCACGGTTTGTTTCATGGTAAATCCACTCCTGCTTTGTACCCATTACAGCTGGTCAAATGTATATAGATTTGTGGGGGATACATCACCTTCTTAATCTGCAGACATTTTATGGATGTGAAAGACCATATGGCTTATCTGGTAAATATGTATACAGTAAAGTACAACAATTCTGAACCACGATAATATTTATCAAACACACGATACTAGGCCTGAAAGAGTCAATATAGCCTCTTATCTAAGGCTGCATTTTGGTATACATGCTACCTCTTCAAACACGAAGCATTTACATAGCAAACTAATTTCTTGATGAAACCATATTTAGACACTTCTTGTAAAAGTGAATTTTTGACAAGAGAGATTTATTAAGATCCATTGGACATAGTGTGAATGAATTTGGGAAATACGTAGTATTTAGCTGATAGACTGTAAGGGACTCTGAAGGAGCTGTTAGGCTTTTATCAGCTAAACACATATTTGATATGCAGACCAAATTTGAAAAAGCAAAATATTTGCTGAATAATTTGCCATGCTGGACTCTTGGCATTCTTAGAACCAGAGCATCCTCTCTGCTTAAGCACCGAATTGATGAAAACAACATGGAGTCTGCCATGATAACCGCAAAACTGTTAGAGTTGAGAAAAGCCATTGCAGCATCGTTGCCCTCCCCACATCACTCACACCAGAGAAAACTCTTCAATGGAGAAGACTTTGGCTGGAGTCTTAAAAGCTTTGTATGTTGGTTGGGAGGAGTAGTTTAAGGGGCCTACCATCAATTAAAGGTAGTCCCCGCCACCTGACCCCCTCAGGCCCCATCCACCTGTCACCCTAAGACCCACCTTCAGGGGTATTACTTCTAGGGTCAAGATGTACACATGACAGGAAGCAACAGGTGTCATGTGACCCCCGCTAAAAACTCCTCCCACTGCCCTCTACTAATCATGATGATTGTCAGCCACAGAGGACCTCACCAAGAATGGATTTGACCAATCAGGGGGAGTTCCAGCGCGGGGTGGCCCACCCAGAAGAGGGTCATGTGACCTCAGATTTATTTTGGCCCAATCCTCCAATTTGTCTAGGTCACTCTGAACCCTATCCCTATCCTCCAGCATATCTACCTCTCCCCCACAGCTCAGTGTAATCCACGAACTTGCTGAGGGTGCAATCCATCCAATCATCCAGATCATTAATAAAGATGTTGTACAAAATTGGCCCCAGGACCGACCCCTGGGCACGCTGCTTGATACCAGCTGCCGGCTAGACATCGAGCCCTTGATCACTACCCGTGGAGCCTGACCATCCACATTACAGTCCATTAATCCAATCCATACTTCTTTAACTTGCTAGCAAGAATACTGTGAGAGACCATACCAAAAGCTTTACTAAAGTCAAGGTATCTCACATCCACCACTTTCCCCATATCCACAGAGCCAGTTATCTCATCATAGAAGGCAATAAGGTTGGTCAGACATGACTTGCCCTTGGTGAATCCATGCTGACTGTTCTTGATCACCTTCCTCTCCTGCAAGTGCTTCAAAATGAATTCCTTGAGCACCTAGCTGCAAACAGTTGGTTTGGTTTGTTTCAAACTAACAGGAGTTTTTTTGCTCTGCAAAATGTGATGTGTGTTTTTAAAACAGGTTGTTTCAAAATTAGTTTTAATGTTTAAATTGTTGTTGGTGATTCAGGGGGCCTATGCTAGAGATAAGTGTGGGATTTTTAAAGGTATTTGGTTGCAAACTGTTGGTTTGGTGTGTTTAAGACTGCTGGGTTGGTTTGTGTGTGTGTCTGTGTGTGTTAGGGATCTATGCAAGACATAGGAGTGGGGTTTTTTTTAAGTATATGGTTGCAACCTGTTGGTTTGGTTTGTTTCAAACTAACAGGGTTTTTTTACTCTGCAAAATGTGACATGTTTTTAAAATTAGTTAGTGTTTAAATTGTTGGTGATTTAGGGGGCCTGTGCAAGACATAGTTATGGTGGGGGATTTAAAAAGTATTTTATTGCACATTTTGTTTTTGGGTGCCTGGTGGAAACGTGCTTGTATTAAAAAATGTCTAGGCTTTAGAGAACCACTAGTGGTAGAAATAAACCAAAACCTGTGTTTGTTGTACAGCCTGGAATGGATTATTTTGTTTTAAGGCTATGATTTTTTTAAATAGAAAAATGCCCTAATAAGTATTTTATTTTTTAAGTTTACAAGAGAGTTTTGTGTGTTTTATAATAATAATAATGTTGTCTGCTCCACAATACGGTCAAAACATGAGAGATCCTTAGACCAGAGAGTAAAGAAGCTCAAAACACAAAAGGAAAGAGACAGCTAAAAAGGAAAATTCACCAGCATCAATGGCTGATGGATGGATGAATCCTGGTAAATATAATTTGCTTATTGGTTTGGTTATTTTATGAGGTTTTGTATTTTAAGCAAATTCATAGGTGTGGGTGAGAAAGATGTAAAGTTTTGTAAAATGTTTATTTGATGCTAAATTGGAATGTCTCTTTTTCTTAATCAGGCCTGGGCAGCTCTCCTGACAATGCTGTAGTCAGAGCAACAGGGACACCTCCACCATAACCAGAAATCTGCTCTGAGACCCTTAACAACAACAATGCCAACGCAAAACAGCACAAGAGAGCAGACAAAGCATCAGGGCAGTCCAAAGCTCGTATATGTCAAACCCAAGGACAAAACAAAAGACTCTGGTAAAAAGTAACCACTCAAACACAACTCCAGTTTCTCAGCGGTCAACATCACACAAAACCCTCAGAAAACTGTGAGTGAAAACACACACATTCACAAACCCAGAGCATGCACTTTAAGGGTTTTGAATGTGAACAAAAACACACATATTCACAAACTCAGAGCACACTCTATAGGGAAAAACCAAGGACTGAAAGCTCCTGTGATGTTGGGGTATCTCCTTATGAAGTATCTGAAAATTATTACGAACCATTCGCTCAACACAAGAAGCTTGGCACAGGTCTTCGGTATTCTAAAAAGATTTGGGAAAAATATGACACTTAGTTCAGAAAGCTGATGGATGCTCTATCCTTAGGGGTTCTAAAAGAAAGGAGGACTGGAAACTACATCAAAAATGCAAAAGCTCTTGTGAATGACTTTTTGAAAAACTTCAATTTTTCCAGAGGGTGGCTCTGAGCAGGCATGACTAGTGGTGAAAAGGGATCTGGGTAAAAGGGGCATCCTGAAGGGCACACATCAGTTAAGGTGTAAACAAATGGGGGGACAACATTTGGGGGATAAACGGATGGTGCCCAAAAGTTATGGGCCAGGGTTGCTGTAAATTTTTTTTAAAAGGGTAAAGAGGTGATGAGGAGAAAAAAAACAAAAAAAGAGATGCCCCTATTGGAGGCTCTCAAACTGGTGTATCTGAGAATGGAGAGGCAAAATCTGACGTGTGGGGTGGTGGTGACTGTCATACAGAGTCTGATTTTAAAAATTCCCCAGAAGGCTCTCTAGATGGGTTCTTGTCTACTCCTGATGATCCTCGCAGTGGCCCCTCGGAGTCTGATTCTCAGATAACATCTGACGTAGAAGACACAGCTGATGGTCCCATAGAGGAACCCACAGTAACCCTGAAAATACAGATGCAGACCCCCTCCCCAAACAGACGTGTATATGGAGCGAGTGAGAAGTTGGCAACAGGAATTACCTAGATTTGGGTGGGTCGGTGTATTGTGCAGAATTTCTTTTTGTCAACCTTGAGCGTATAAATTCAGCTCAGCAGGTCACTGAAGCCATGCATAGGGGGATACAGTTAGTTCTCGATGGCATTCACAGTAGGGTAGCCCCTGACGATTACATTCAGTTATGTTTAGAGAGAGTCATAATTTAGCCAACCCTTTGTTTTCAGTTAGTTACTGAAGAAAAAGATGTGCATAGGATTGATAACTCAGGGTAGTAAACTAATGTGCATGGAAGTTAAGTCCCTGGGTATTCATTTTATAGACTCTTTAAACTTCTTGCCCAGGAAGCTTAGCAAACTCCTGCAGGTAATGGGATTTTAAGATTGCAAAGGGAATTTCCCAAAAATTTTTAACACACTTTAGAAAACCAAAATTACATGGGGCCTATCCCCAGGGTGGTGCATTATGGCATAGACAGCATGATGCCCAGGGAGAAAGCAGAATTTCTTGACTGGAATTGGGACAACAGATATGAGACATCTGACTTGCAGAAAGAGCTGGTGTACTATTGTCAGCAGGTTGTCAAAAGGTTTAGATGGGCCTGTATCCTGTACAGAGAAGAGATCATGAAAATGACAGAGACCTGAGATATTATGTAGAGAGAGGCCCTGGTAAATTCGCAGAGGTAAAATTGTGTATAGATCTTTTCTGGTACATAATGCTGGCATCTGTCTGCATGGCTATGTACAGGTTTATGTTTTTGCAGCCTAACACAATAGCTCTTCTCCCTCCAGACAACTATCACAGGCAGAAAGAGATATTCGACCCCCTCTATCCAGTGGCTGTTGTATACTGCTCACAAAGAAAATACACAGATACGGCATGCTTTACGAGGTGGGGAATTACAGATAGACCCTGTAGACAGTTATCCCGTCATTGACAGTTATCCCGCACAGCCTTTGAGTATAATAGGTATTTTTTCCACGGCTGTGTCACCTGTTATTGTGGAAAAGCACAGAACCCCATGATGGGGACAACTCTTAGGTTTCTTTATTACAAGATGCAGCTCAAGACTGACTATCTGAAAAGACTTGGTTATGTAGTGAGGACTCTCTGGAAGCACAAGTGGGTGGTGATGATAGAAACAGACAGGAAGCTTGCAGATTTCTTAAACAAAGCCCAGCGGCCTCAGCATCTCATGCCTAGGGTTGCTCTTTTTGGGGGGAGGACTAACGTTATCTGCCTATATTACAAACCTTACCCCAGTGAAGAAATCCACTATTATGATTTTATCAGCCTGTACCCTTTTGTAAACAAAACCAATACCACCATATCAGATATAGTTCATGACAAATTTGGACCCCTTGCAAATTATTTTGGAATTGCAAAAGTTAAAATGCACCCTCCGTGAGGTCTCCTTTTCCCATTGTTACCTGTCAGACTGAATGGCAAACTTATGTTCCCACTATGCCGAACCTGTGTGGAAGCTGAGCAGTAGGAGACATACACCCATACTGATGGGGAAAGGGCCATCCTGGGGACTTGGTGCACAATGGAACTGAACGCATCCATAGCAAAGGGGTACGGGGTGGCTAAAATCTATGAACTCTGGTATTTTGACAAAAAATCTGATACACTCTTTTCAGAGTACATAAAATTACACCTCCACCAGAAACAAGTGGCTTCAGGATATCCCAGCTGGTGCACAGATGAAGAAAAACAAAATAAGTATGTTAACGATTTCTACTGGAAAGAAGGCATGCATTTATGCCAACATGAGAACATGTTGAACCCCACTAAGAACCAAATTGCTAAACTGTTTTTAAATTCTCTGTGGGGTAAATTCAGCCAAAGAACAAACCTACCCAATATTAGCATCGTGAGAGACCTGACGTGTCTTGGAAGCATACAAAAGACCGCTACTCGGTCTCTGCCAATACCAACCTCTTCATAGCCTGTTTCACCACTGCTTATGCCCACTTAGAACTATACAACCTGCTAGTTTGCAAGAGTGATGCCTCTACCACAACACTGACTCGGTGATATTTGTGAAAAGGGAGGGTGACTGGAACCCTCCTCTGGGGGATTATTTAGGGGACCTCACAAGTGAGATCCGGCCAGATCAACACATCACCGAGTTTGTGTCAACCAGCCTGAAAACATATGGGTGCAAGCTGTAGGGAGGAAAGGCTTATATGAAAGTCAAAGGGATTACCCTGAATGTAGCAAACTGTGAAAAGATCAACTTTGACAGTTTGAAAGATCTAGTCCTGGCCCTGGGAGAGAAATCCCCCCCAAAAGATAGAGGTGCAGCAGCCCTCTATCATAAGGAACAAAAATCAGTGGTAAATAGAGACAAAGACGCTTAAGAAAATGCAAAAAGTCGTTTACAAGAGGGTCCTCCGAGAGGCATTTAAAACCCTGCCTACGACTTTTGAAAATGGATATGAGGCGGAAACACCCCTTTTCTGTAATTCTCACAGGGCCTAGCAACTGCGGGAAAAGCTATTTTATAAAAAATGTGTTGAATAATGCCGAACGAATGTTGTCTGTTATGCCTGAGAACATTGTGTGGTGTTACAGTGGCTGGAAACCTCTGTACAAAGAACTGCTCAGTAAATATCCCTTTATCAATTTTGTGCAGGGGCTGCCCGATGCTTTTGATGATGACCGTTTGTTTCCTACTAATAACGTAAATATGATTATCGTAGATGATCTGATGAACTCTGCTTGTGAAAAATGATGAAATCGAGAAAGCCTTTATCAAGTATGTGCATCACAGGAACCTGAGCATTATGTATATAGTTCAGAACATATTTTGCCAGGGGAAAAAAGAGTTGCATGATTAACCTAAACACAGATTACATGGTTCTGTTCAAAAACCTCAGGGATAAATTACAAATCGCTACCCTGACAAAGCGCAATTCTTTCTAGAAGCTTTTGAGGATGATATCAAAAGACCTCATGGCTTCCTGGTGGTAGATCTAAATGCTTCCACACCAGAAGTTTATAGACTAAGGACTGGTCTTTTTCCCTCTGACTGGCCAGCGGTTTATACTTTGAAAAGAACAACAGCCTGGTATAAAAAGAGATTAATTATTGGCAGGCCCTTTTTAACAGCCGGGGGTGCTGACTTAAAACATGTCTAACTGCATGAAGAGAAACCTGGTCCTTTTAAAATTACTTAGCAAATTGTTCCTGCAGCAAAGGAGGACTATCCTGTGTTCGGCCTCTGATGATTTAGTAGTGGTCATCTCTGAAATAGCACTCAATGCCTTAAAAGGAAACATACCTTTGACACAGAATCAAGTGTGCATGCTGAAAAAGAGATGCACGTGTAACCCTTCCACCCCTGTGAGTTGGCAGCAACAAGGGTTGGGTTCAGTATCCAGGGGTTCCGTTTCAATAACAATGCAAAACCGGCTTGAGCCCCCCCCACAGTGACCTAGGACAATTACATACCACCCCCCCCCCCGGGCGTCTCTAGAAGGCAACACTTCCCCACTCGCAAGCACGGAGTCTGAGTGTAGCAAATCCTTTTAATAAAGGAGGTAAACAATGCGGCATCACATTGGAGAAACACCACAAACAGGATTATAACACAAACCATAAGCAAAAACCCGCCTCCAGGTATGTTTGGCAATGTCCTTTCCCCCTTAGGGTCTTAAGTCCAATCACCTCAAAGTCCAACAACCCGAAAGCCTCTGGTCAGTGCCACCCTAGAGTTCAAAAGTTTATCTGCAGAGTTTTACCCCCCCTCTCCCCAGAGCCTGGGTGGAAATGGGGGAGGGCACACACAGGGTGTTAAAGGGGCACCTTACGTGGGCCAGGGCCAACTGCTCTGCTTCTCCGTGGAGTTCTGCTGCAGCCTTCACCACGACCAGCTCCATTACACCAGCTGTGCCGCTTTTCCAGCTGACCCATGAGCCACTCCAGCCGTCCTCACAAACTGCTCCACTCCGCTCACTGTTCCATGGGCTGCCCCAACATGCTGCAAACTGCTCCACTCTGCCAGCCGCTTAGCGATAGATCTTCAGGCTCCCCCACTAGTTAACACGGCACTCAGTGATCTCAGCTCTTTTAGTGATTTCAGCTTGTAGTAGGGGCGCCCTGGTGCTGGTGCACCATTGGCCCAACATGAATTCAGCTCAGCAGCCTCTAGATGGACTCCTAATGGAATCAAAATTAGCTCTACTCTTCAACAGTGGAGAGAGGAAGATATGCAATTGATGTTCCAGGCCCTCAAAAGGGGCCCATACCATCAGGTACACACACCAGTCCCCAACCTCTCTCATTTCAATGGGTTTTGGCACCCATGTCCCTTGCCTAGCAAGTGCTACTTAATTGATATTGAGACATCTCTGTCATAAAGCAGTCTCATAGTTCCTCATTCACATAATCAGGGTGACACCACTCTATTCCCCCTGCCCCAATAACAAAGAAATTGGGGATCCCAGAGCTGTTAAAATAACCATCCCAGGCTGCCATGGGCTATGCTAGGTGGGGTGGGTGTACCAATGCAAATACCTAAAATTCCTTTCCACACTCCCCATAATTCACCACCAGATGTTAGGGTAGAGCTCATCCTGACTTTGCTTACACACGCTTATAAAAACTGTGTGTAATAAAAGGGTTTCACTTAAAAGAAAGAAGCATCTGGTGAAGCAGACTGGGGGGGTTTATCAGACCTCTGTTAAGTTTTGCTATCCCTCTGGCAATGGGGCTTCTGACTAATTGATAACGGCATATGCAGAAAAAATTTACCTGGTGCCCAGCTGCCGGCTCCCCCTCTGGCGGAGAAAAAATATCAGAATGACCTCAACTCACCTACTGGATGTTGATATGAAGTCTGTTCTTCAAAGGACTGACTTAGCCGAATATGAAGAGGCTAAACTTTACAGTGCTGTGCTTCAAAGGTACCTAACGTACATGAAGCAGAGCAATGCGGATAAAGGGAAAATAAGTCTGTTTCTACTGGAACAGGAACAGAGTGTGATTGCCAAACCCCCAGAAACACCAAAGACCTCAGACCCTGTTGCTCAGGAAGTGCTGGATAACTTGAATAAGAGTTATAAGAAAAATGCATTAGTATTGCTAAATAAGCTGAGCCAGGATAAAAAAAATTTCTTCGTGGAATGATAAAAGGGGCTTTTGTTACAAAGGCTTTGTGGTTTATGGTTCTAACATGCTTGGCTTAGTCAGGGCCGTCACCCAGACACACTCTGTTCCTAGCAGACACATGACTAAAGGATGGGATGTGTTTATGAATGCCACGGTGGAACTGAACATAGCATCTTCCATCATGGGCAATGCAACCAACAGAGATCTTTTGGAATGCCTGAAGGCCTCAACCACCAATTCCAGGGTTGATTGAGAAACAGTGACCCCTTTTTTGCTGTCTAAAAAATGAAAATTTTCTAAAAGACCCGAATGGCTCAGTGTGTAATGTTTTTCATGTTCTAAAACACAAAACAAAACGAAAAAAACCTGGTAATGGTTTGCTTTAAATAAAATATTTCTATACTTTTCAAAAAAATTAATATCTACGTGTACTTTTTCTGAATTGGTCATTGTTTTAAAAAACAACCAAACATCAATTGTCTTTAAACCCCTCACCTGTGGTGCTTTATTGGGTAACATGACTATGAAAATCATTGCAACACACGCACCTCTGCGTTTGTTGAAACATGTTTTGAGTGAGTGTAGGCATGCCTGAGAATTTACATTTTATATTTTTTTACAAAAGTCATCACCATCCGGTTGTTTTGCACTAAGTTGTTAGAATACAATTTTAAAATCTGGTCAAAAGATAAACCCTTGCTACAGTGATGTAATAAAAATACATGATAGCCGCAGGCAGCAGAGTGAGGAGTGTAATTGTCTAGTGTGAAATGCAATGTCGGTGGCATTTTTGTTTGAAAATTTCCTAATGCTTCTAGGAAACACACTGTTTGCGGGGGGATGCTCATATGAGTCAAACTCTCCATGGTTATGCTCCACCAGATACAAGGCAAGCCAGTGTTCAGTCAGCTGGTTGTGTGGATGCATTTTGACCACCAAACCTAGGGGTCTCTGAGACAGCTTGGGAGCCAATCACAAGGGAACACATCTAAGAAATTCTCTTTTGTGTAAGGATCCGCTGATAAGACACGAGAGCTCCATGGTGTCCATATTCACATGTAGTCAAACACAACGTTTCTCCTCTGATTTATCTCTATGACATTGTCAAAAACCCCATATGTGATCATGTGACCGTGAAAGCCTTCCCAAAATGTATTTCTGCTCTCAGGTTCCCCGTTTTAATCAGAGAATAGCGATCAGCGCATTCCTGGTTGGGAGACAGGTCAAAGGCAAACAAGCTGTAACCCTGTGCAAACTCCTCATGGTTGATTAACAGAGAACAATCTTTTATGTGTTTACCAGCCGTCTGTATCAGATTCATGTATTCTTTCACACAGCATCCAGCCTCTAAGTCTGGTTGCAGAAGCTTGGTTGGTATCTGTTCACCATCCACATACAAGGCCACAAAATTAATATTGTAATGTTTAAAATGAAAGGGGGGGGTTAGCGGGAACTTCTGCTAAAGGCATCATTATCCACAAACCCTAGGACAAGCATTTTGGGTAGCTGTCCCAAGAACAGGTTCTCCTGGTTACTGACCCTGCTGCCCGCAGGGATGCAAAACATTTTCATTCCCACACGGTCCACGGGGTATTTAGCATTAGCGGTAAGCAGGGCCTCCACATGCCCCAGATGGACACCCAGGGCCACCCATACTTTAGTCACAAAAAGGGACACTTATACAATGCGCAGTTTAAAGCCTTTGTCCACATCGCCCATTAAACAGAAGGCATCTTTACTGCACATCAATTTAATTTTCATATCCACCACATTCAACAAAAGTTTTTCTTGAAAAAACAGGTTGCAGTGTAGATGATCCAACAGCTCTATCATCCTGCTCAGGGCCATCAGCTTTGCTTGCCTCACAAACCCTAGATTCCCACCATCCAGCTCCGTTTCTTCATGTTGTCCGGGAGTGTCTCTGTAAAACAGACCAGCGGAAAATTGTGTGGCGAGGGTGTTGTCACTGTATTCTATAAAGTCCCTGTATGGGGAACAGTTGTTGCTTTAGCTCATGAGGCTATCTCCCAGCATGACATCCAACTGACTGAAAATAGAGGCCAGGGCCCATCTTGGTGTTCCTGGTGAGCTCAGTTCCATCTCTTTACAATCTTGCAACAAAGGTACAGCAGTATGTTATTTAAATCCATATGATCTATGCCATTCCCTGCTATAAAAAAAACAAAAAACCTATGAGGGAAGCCTCCATAATGGCCGATAGAGGCAGCACCTCAATGTAGATGCTTTTCTCAATGCTGGTCTGCGTAGGTACTATTTAGAACAAGTCTAGTTCGGATTTGGTGCACTCTTCAGACCTGCAGTGAACAAAAGCCGTGTTGATTAAAATGTCTCTCTTTTACCAGCTAGAGAATGTCTCCTCTTTCACCCAGGCTTCCTCTTGGACTGCGCATCAAAGCCCTTCTTTTAAAGGATTTTGGGGGAGCCATGCATCGCAGGTATGACGCATTTCTCTTTCTCTTCCTCCTTTTAATGTACATCAGCCCCAATCCCTCCTGTGCAGCTGGATTCTCCACCTCCTCCAGAACAGCATGTCTCTAACTATGTTTTGAGCAGCGGTTTTTACGCTCAGTTTAATCATCTCTGGTCCCTTCCTCAAAAGCAGTATGGCTTTTCGAAAGAATATTCTTCCCACACCAGCCCTGTACATCACAGGAGCCCCATGATATTCAGGAGCGGCATATCCTGTGCTTTGTAATAGTTACTGTAGACCAGGGTTTCTCAAACAGGGGTCAGTGCTTGTGTATGAAAAGCCCCTAGTGGGCCAGGCAGATGTGTTTACCTGTACCGTCCGCAGGTCTAGCTGATCGCGCTCCCTTTGGCCAGAGTTAACAGCTGCAGGCCAATGGGGGCTACTGGAAGCGGCGGCCAGTAAGTTCCTTGGACCACGCTGCTTTCAGCAGCTCCCATTGGCCTAGAGCAGCGATCTGCGGCCACTAGGAGCTGTGATCAGCTTGGAACTGTGGACAGGGCAGGTAAACACACTGGCCCAGCTCACCAGGGGCTTTCCCTACACAAGTGGCAACCCCTGTTTGAGAAACCCTGCTGTAGACGGAGGGGTCACTGTAATATTTTAGGGTCATCATAGCACTTTGCTTTTTAGAAACCTCGCTGTCTCTGGGAACGCAGGTGCAGATTGACAATCACCTTGCCAAAGTGAAATGAGATGCATCTGTTTTGACCTGTCTTCATTTCAATTGTGATGGTGTCAATGTGGTATTTATTGACAGGGTTTAGAGTAGGTGATGCTGATAAACACATTGTTCCTTCATCGGATTGGGACGCAGCATAACAGAAGAATGGAAAAGTCTCCCACAAACTGGTGCTCTAGGATATCTGTGTATAGAGACAAGGAGTTGAAACCCCCTGTGATGTCTGCAGAGAAGATGATAATTTTGGAGTCTGCGCTTGGGGCCTAAACCCAGAATGTTAGCTAGCTCCCTGCTGGTAGAAAACATACAAGTAAAATTGGCAGATTTAAGTCTAACTTTTCTACCCACAGGGTCATAGTTCATGACCACCTCAGGCGGTCCAGGTACTGTTCATATTATCCAGTAATTCAGGTATGGAAGAGTAATAACCTTGTCATAGGATGAAACTCCACACCCAATCTCCAAAGATGATTTCAAAATGGGTGTCTTCGTTGATAATGTCCAAGCTGTGTGGATATTGTAATTTCCACTAACCCTACCTCCCAGGCACCCAGGAGATCCAAGGGCTTAATTAGCCATATTGTGAAGTTGGAGCTGGTGTTTTGGGAAGAAACCCCAGAGCTGGCGTTGCTGGGCAAAGTGATGTAAACCCCGCAGTCGCTCATTTTTCTCTCTTTTTCTCTCTCTTTGCAGGAGGAATAGTTTTTGTTCATGTCTAAATGTCACAGAGTTGAGAAGCTTCCACCCAGCTGTAAAACTTATCAGGCCACCCCAACCATTTCACCTATAGCTGCTTTTTTTCCTCCTTCATTTCTCCGCTAGAACTTTTTCAATCCTGTAAATCCTGTCTCATTTGGGGTTTACTTTTTGTAATTCTTCACAGTAAAAAATCCAGTAACTATCTCACCCTCATAATCTTTTAATCGGTATACAGGTCTCTGGCCCCTGGTTAAGGCTTCATCCACTATGAATATCTCATTGGTAAATATTTGTTCATAACCTTTTTCAAAAGCTCCTTTGGTTTTAGGTAGTCTCACGTGGTCACCTTTTTTAAAAGGGAAACAACCAGATTTATTTTTAACTCTTCTCCGTAAACCGTATTCCATACCTTCAGAGAATCTGAAGGGTTAATATCAGCGGGTCTGGTACATACAGTTCTGTGAAAGCTCTGGTTGTAACTCTTTATAAAGTTAGGTAACACGTCGATGTAGTGAAAGGTATTATGGACTGTAAAATATCTCCACATCCTAGCTTTTTAAGTTCTGTTAAATTGCTCCATAACCCCTGCTTTGACTTCATTATTAGTAACAAAATGGTGAACACTGTGCTGCTTTAACAATCTGCCTAAAGGTTTGTTTAAAAATTCTTTCCCTTGATTGCTTTGTAATTTTTGAGGCACACGACCTTCGCTGAAAATAGCTTTAAAGGCCTTGGATACCTCACCACGTGTCTTGTCTTTCAGGCCTAAGGCCCAGGGATATTTGGATAGAATGTCTATCTATTAAGATGTACTTAAAACCGCTGTTGTGTTTGGAGAACCGGTGCATACCCACCAAATCTGCTTGCCATTGTGCATTCACATCTGAACCAATGGTAGTTTTCTTTTAAAACTTATTCGAGACGGTTTGTAAAAAGCACAAGCGTCCTGGTATGAAAGCCAAGCTGTTACCTGTCTTCTAGTCAAAGTTTTACTATGCTTTTTGCTGCTTGAGAAAGAGGGTTCACCCCACTGAAGCTCCCAACTTCCGCGGGGGCGTAATATATTGTCTTTAACAGGACTGTCTGCGTAGACATGACTATTACTTGTACTGTCTTTTACTAAACACGAATATGGAGGAGACACATTCATATTGACAAATTTAAACAAGTTTTATTAATCGTCTGGTTTAACACGCTCTTTTACAGACACTTGTGAAAATGGACACCATGACCCTACCCCTTAGCAAGTCTGAGCTGGTTCATTCTTCCATTTTGTCCTTTTCCAGATTTTCCTCTTGAGATCTGTCTCTCAGACACAAGCAAAAACAGCAGATGCATAATAGATTTATTCCCACAGGACTACTAATGTGTAAGTTCTCAAAGGCCTCTAGAAAGGCATCACTGAGCTGTCGAGATGAGAGATTTTCAGAAAATAAACAGTGTAAGCCCCACACTGCTTGTTTTTAAGATTTATGCAAACCCGGGTCAGTTCCTAACCCCCTTACACCCCATTCTTGACTGTCACTTGTCAGTCAATGATTGACTCAGGTAATCATTCATTTACCTGAGTGACATCTTATCTGCTCACCTGGTCCACCAATGACTCCCATGAGCCATGCTCGCCTTCCTCCGTATGGATGGACAATGGGATGCCATCATGCTCATTGGACTGTCTCACAAATGCTTGGGTTTCAGGATGGGGTTCCAGCATATCCATCAATGGCTGGGCCAAAGGGCTCCCCAGGGCTTCTCCGTCCTTCACCTTGGAATTTTCGCTGATGTAGAGCTTCCTCCATGAGTGGTTGAAGGCCCTCAGAGCTAAAACAAAGTCTGAAGTTCTCACGGGGGTGGTAAAGGAGTCCATGTTTCCTCTCAGCATTTCCATGATTTCTAAAACATGTGTTCTTAGAATGAAATGGCCTCTTCTGCATGGTGCTGGAACTTCTGGGGGGTGGTGCTGTGCTCTAATAGATAGAGGGCATGGGGGGCTCTTAGAGGGGTCACACAACCCTGTTTTGGTTGGGTTACCTGCCCCAGAACTCCCCAGCTGGTCAAATCAATCCTTGGGGAGGTCCTCTGTGGCTGAAACCCATCATTATTGGTAGAGGGCAGTGGGAGGAGTTCTTAGAGGGGTCACACGATCCACTTCCAGATGGATCACCCTGTCCTGGAACACCCCCTGAATAGTCAAATCTCCTCTCGAGGAGGTCCTACGAGGGTGACCCTCATCCTAATTGGTAGAGAACAGTGGGAGGAGTTCTTAGAGGGGTCACATTGCACCCTTTGCTTCTGGTCCTGTGTCTGTCTTGACCCCAGAAGCAATACCCTAGGGGCATGTCTTAGGGTAACATATGGGTGGGGCCTGATGAGTCATGGGGCAGGACCTACATTAGATTGATGGTAGGCCCCTTATATTACTGGGAGGAACGGTTGGAACTGGTGGTGGTAACTCTACACAGTATCATCTGATCCGTGGGCACGTGCTGGAAAATACCTTTCGGACTCTATTAGCTTTGGTTCTGAAGGGATTCCTGTTTCACGTATTCAGAAGTCTGAAGAATGGAGGTGAAAGAGAAGGCATTGACAGCAAGGCTCTGGCAGGGAGGGTAGGGAGTAGAAAAATAGCAAGCATTTTCCATTTCATTCACAATTTGCTGCAGGTTTTTTCAACAAATTAAACAAAAAAATTCTGGTTCCCTCCTCTCCCCACCTTCTCGTCCATTTTTCCTCCCACTGGAAAATGGGAGGAAGAGAAAGCCATGGAGTAGGACACCAAAAAACAAAAAAAAAAAATTGTATAGATCTGATACCACTTTTTTTTTCAGTGAAGAACCAATATATTTTATAAAGAATCAAAATAATACATGAAAATTTAATTTTAAAAAGCATTTTGGTCAAAATTTTTTGATTAAAAAGAAATGACCAGCTCTACCATGAAATAACAGAGAGAGCAGCTTTCCATGAGAACATCCCACCCAAGATCAAAGGATTGCCATACAGATAACATCTCTGAGGCTACACGTCTTCCTGGTTATTCCAGGGGAAAATATCTTAAATATTCTTACAGACATTAGCCTTAGGGTGGTGGCAATAATGGGAGTGCTGCTGTGGACAGAACATTAGCATCTGCTGGCATTTTTACCCTCAGGTCAGCAAGATTTACCATCAGGTCAGCAAGCTGACAAAAAATACTGATGACCACTGAGGTTCTGTCTACACTAGTATTCCCTATGTTGCTACCACCAGTGAAAAAATGTAAGGGGAAAGACACAGCCAGAAAGCAGATCTCTCATTTCGCCAGAGCCCATACCATCTAGAGCTTTGGAACCCCACAGTACCTGCTTGCATTCAATATGCCACTATAAAGAAGTCAAGGGAGGAGTAATATGATCACAGATTCTCAAACTAATTAACAGATGTGCTACTGCATTCCAAGCACACTGCATGGAGGTGCCCTGCTGTAAGCCTGGCAAAGAATGAATTCAGTTAACTGAGCCATGTGGGCTCACAAGAGCATGCACTGGTGTTGTGGGGTCATAGTGGGATAAAAAGGGTGCAGCATGAGAAGACTGTGCAACTGAAACAACATTTTTGCACCACATTCAGCTTCCCTTGGAGAGGGTCTGCTTGAAAATAGTACCACGAATCTTAACCTCATTTGCTACTTCCCAATGAATCACCTCAACAAGCAAGGGCACAAAGAGAGACACCAGTGACCTCTACCCAGCAGCAAGGCTTTTCACCAAAGTTGAAGATAAGGTAGCACAGATGCATCCAGCTAGCTTTACAGCTCCAGAACAGGGAACCAACTTGCAGGCTCCTGGGTCAAAAGCTATGTAGTTGAATGCCACTCTACCCTGGATTTAGAAATGAACTCACAAAGAAGTGTACCATTACACCTTCAATCACACGGGGGGCAGAACTGATACTTAGGAATGTTGTATTTCAAACAGCCATTCATCAATTGACTCCTATCATCTAGGTCCAAGTAGAACAACTAGATCCCCAGCAATGTCCTTTAGCTGGCAAAGCAAAAATCCCCAAAACGTTAGCAACTGGTGTTTATTTTTAAATTAAATTATAATGAGATTACATCACTGAAAGTGCCAGTTTGATGATGAGGCTGAAAGTGACATGGAACAGGCAGGGAAGAGCATCAATCTGCACAGGAATCCGTCAGACAAGTAGGTGGCTTTGCAGGCCGGTGGCAAACAAGTTTCAGTATGTTTTAAAACAATTGTGTGTGTGAGAATGGAACTCGGTAAGGGTTACTATTACTAGGGGACACTTATGAGGCAGCCTTAGGAAATCACAGCGCTTCTTTAACATCATTAATCAAAGTTCAACAAAACAGTAGCAAAAACTTAAATACAAACTACGGTATGTAATTAGACTGGTTCTTCCTGGGGAGCACCAGTAAGATGGAAGCTGTCCCTGAGGGTGCATCTACACTGCAGCTGGGAGCGTGCTTCCTCGCATGGCTAGACAGACATACGCTAGCTCTGCTCAAGCTAGGGCACTAAAAAGAGCAGTGCAGTTGTGGGGAGCATGGGCTAGCTGCTGGAGTATGAATCTTCTGGACCCCCTGAGCTGCTGCCCATACTACCCCCAGCTACAAGGCTATTTTTAGCACACTAGCACGTCTGTCTATCCACACAGGGACGCATGCTCTCAGCTGCCATGTAGAGATACCAACACTAATACCATGAAAACAATGAAAGGTAGGTCTAAAAATTGCTTGAAATGCATTTTGGATACATTCTTTCTGGCCAGTTCCGTAGCATATGGGACAGAGTGGCTATTGGTCCCTTTATTCGTAAGTAAATAAATATATGTCAATTTCTGATCTGAAGAGCAAGATACTACTCAGTGTGACTCAGGATGGCAGATCCTGCCCCGGTTAAGTTATTAGAACCAATCACAGCAGCTTTCCTTTAATTTTGAGTAGAAGATGGAATGGGAGCAGAGAGTACAACATGCACACAGCCACATTCTGCCCTGTGCCTTCGCTCAATTTCCCCTGCATAAGCATTAAGAGAGAACCTCTACTTAGCCACTACTTAACCACTACTCTTACTCTAGTAGGGAGGACCAGCTGCTATGTTGTAGCAGCTAGAAGGTGTGATCTGCTGCAGAGGTGGAATAGCCTGGCCCCCAGCCACTGCTAGCTAGGAGTCTACACCCCTTCTTTTTGCTGAAGCACTAACACATGTTCAGCATTTCTCAGAGCCTTCTTGCACATTAGGATGTCAAATTTTGTACCAACTACTTGGCTGGGACCATTCATCGCCTCAGACCTCCATCAGATAAGGACAAGACTAGAATGCCACTTTGTCTAATGGTCTAAGCAAAGGACTTGGAGCCAGGAATTACTGTGTTCTAATTGCATTGCTACCCCTGCCTCCCTCTCTACCTTACACAAATTACTTCAGACTCAGCTCAGCAAGATATTTAAATATGTGCTTATCTTTAAGCACACAGTCTCATTATCCCCATTTTACAGATGAGGAAAACTGAGGCACAAGTGATTAAAGTCCCAGCTCAGCAGAGCATTTGAGCATATGCTTAACTTCAATGGGACTACGCTCATGCTTAAAGTTAAGCAATTGCTTTTTTTTCTGAATTGGGACCATCATTACTTGTGCCTCAGTTTTCCCCATCTGTAATTGAGGGTTGATGATATGTAGCTATTGCAGAAATGTGGAGGATTCAATTAGGTAGTGTTCATTACATGCTTTGAAGATGAAAAGTGCCATTAGCTTTCCAAATGTCTGAATTTCCTCATTTTAGTTTTAATTGGTTTGGTCATAACCTCCAATGTTCTTTCCCTGTAGACAGTGCGTGTGTGTGTGAGAGAGAGAGAATAATGTCATTGTAGGCGAAATCAAAATGCATCATGAAAGTTCATGAATAACAAAACTTAGCACTCCAGCCTCACCAGCCTAGTGGAGTTCAATTAAATTCACATGCCTGCTCCTGCCTTAGTGATGCTTCTCAGGGCTCCCACTCACAGCTGCAGCTAAGTGGTCACATCTTGAAGAAATTAAAAAAGAAAAAAAATGTAGCTATGTATTTCTTCTTTATTGTCCCCTCCCACTCACTGATGCAAAATATCACACTCTTGCGCCCCAGTTTAAACAAACGTATTTCAAACAAAAATATTGATCTCTGTCAGTTGCCTCATGCCTGCAGAACTGACAACCCTCCTTTCCCATTCTAGGTCAAGATTTGATAAGCTATTTTCATAATAATAGTGATTGTTTCCTTTTAACCATCTCTTTCTCCTCTGAGCAGTAATGGTCCATTGTAGCTCCATTTTCAGATCTATTTCTAAGCTGACAGCTGCCTATTTGAGGTGACCACTGCAGATCCCAATCAAACCACAGAACCTGGTGTTCGAATCAACGCTTTCTGTACAGCACTCCATGGAAACTACTGTGTCAAACCTGTGATTACCTAAGAAATTTGCTGGTGTCACTATGCTGCAAACCATGAATGTTCAGAGTGGGAAAGGTGGAACCAGAGTAAGACAGATACTCTAAAAAAGTATTTCCACAACTATTGGCTAGAAATTTGAAATACAATTGCTTCAGCCACGTTCATGCTCCTTTTGTGTTCATGTTCTAAAGATATTCATGCAATTGAATTATAGTTCCAGGAATGTTCACAAAAAGCGAATTTCACAGTTACATTTGTATTCCCCAAAACTGAATTTTAAAATTTGCTCTTAAGTATTTGCTCCAAAAGCACCCAATGAGTGAACAGAAATGCCACCAGATGATTTACTGGGCCAATCACAAACTCACTAACACAAAGACGAGTTGGGATCCATCCAGGGATATAAACAAAAAAAAAAAGTCACATGAGAAATGGAATACTTTTGACTAATGAATAATCTGAAGAAATCAACGTTTGATCATATATTTTCTGAGAGCTTAAAAAGACGCTAAATTCAGACAAATTATGCATTGTGATTTTTTTACCCAGCTCTAGCTAAAACTCAAAACCTCCTGCTACGAAGCACAGCACTTGAATTAAATGAGAACTCACTTTACATGTATTATCTATGTCTAGCGGTATAGAAGCTATGACACACAGTTGAGCAAATATGGCCTTATCCAGCAGAGAGATTATATATCCACATGAGCCAGTTAATTACTCTATCAATACAGTGCAATAAAATGAGATGAACAGCTGAATAGAAAGTGTATGTCCCTAGTCTTTTGCCTTTGAGCGACTCACTATAACTCCAGTTTAAGCTCAAGTTTTTTTTGTTATGTTGTTCAATACAGAGGCACAAAATTCCACACTCTGAAAAGACACAGAGATATTCAAAAACATCAGGGTATTTCCCTTTATGATTTGCTACTTCTAGATCTCGGTTTAAAATAGGACTTTACAACTTATACCATGTGGTCTGACCCAACTCCCACTAAAAGTCAATGAAATCACTCTCATTAATTTCAGGGGGAGTTGGAAGGATGTGGACTGTGTTTAGAATCAAGTTCTGTAATAAGTGATTCTATTGATAAGTTGTCTCTCCTAGGAGAATATGAGGGAATATATTCTCTCTCAGAAATGACTTCTTCTCTGTAGTTTCTAGATATTTAGTATAGATAACATTGATCCTAACAGCCGAAGAAATAAGAATATTTTCTACTGATGCAGATCTCACAGTCTGCAAATTTTTGGAAACACAAACTCTAGCTGTAGTAGAATCCCGCTAACGTGTAGTTAGTCTTTTCTGAAGACATTTACAAAGACTATTTTAATTTAGGACCTGTATATTCATGACATAGTTAACACCACTGTGCTCTGGAAACAATTGTTGATATTCACATCTGCAGGTTTGGGGGGAGGGGTATTTAAATTTTATTTTATTGGGAGAGGTGTTTTTTGTTTTGTTCTGGGTTTGGTTCAGACTTTTTAATAAAATTCTATTTGTTTGACAGGCATATAAACGGGCAAAAACATTGATGTGCTGTTATCTCTTCTCTTATACATAACTTGAGCAATAATATAAAAATTCTTATTTTAAAGTCCACCAATGCTATTTTAATCATTTATTGAGCAACTAACAGAATATAAAGAAAGATGAAATGGAATATTTGTGGCTGCAGAGACAGATATCATTATTCAAGGGTAGAAGCATGTGAAAGGGTAAAGAAGGTTTAAAGAGATACTCTTTTGTTGTACTTAACACTGATAAATGACATACAAGTCAGGATAACAGGGCAGAGCTCCTGTCAGGGAGACAATGATAAATGTAGAGGCTGGGACAGAAAGGTTCACTAACCAGAAATCTGGATATGACACCTTGTTCATTTGATAGACTTGTCTGCATGGTTTGACTAATCCACAACACAATCCCCCTCCTCTCACATTATGGTTCTTGAGTCCAGCATATACAGTTATTCAGCTCATGTTTGCTTTTCCATTTCCGTGTGACAGTGAAGATCAATTGCCCCTAATCACGGCAACACATGAGGCTAAAAACAGTGAAAAAAATATTCTTGTGCAAATATAATTGATACTTATTTCAGACTAATCACTATATATAATGAAACCAAAAAGCTACCAGACCTTATTTATTATTACTGTTATCTGAACAATCTTATTCCTCTTGAAAATACGCAGTCTAAGTCTGTTGATGGAAAGAGTTCTATTTAACAGAAACCCCCCCAGTTATACTGCCTGTATGAACAAAACAACACAGCTGTGATACATGCACTGAGACTGCGTATGTTCCATGCTCTCACGCAACATGACCTGCGCTTCTCAAACATCCTTAGCTCAAAAGAGGAAGAAGAGTGAGTACAGATGGAGACGGCCATAAAAGGCATTCCCATCTTCAAAGAACAATTTATAGCTGCTTACAAAGAAAAAAAATCCAAGAATACATGCATGTAGTATTTGCTGCTCCCTCTTAACCGACGACTGACTAACACTTGTTCTTTCAGTAGGGGCTCATACAGGGAGGGATAAATGTGGCATCAGGTAAGGATCGCTCACCCTGTCTCTCTAATATCCTGGGACTGCCATGGCTACAACACTGCATGTATCCGGTAAGAACAAAGGAAGATTGAGTCAAGGTAACCGGTAAGACTGGGGGGACATCAGACGCAGGCCAGTCTGGATGGATTTGGGTTTTATTTAAGACCATACACTCTGTTTGAAAAAAAATGCAGGCAATTGTATCACATATGCTCCTTGTCTCGCTAAGCACTGTGCACTTGAAACACATTATAGAGCATTTTCAAGTTCACTTTGTTTTAGACAATACCACAAGTGTGAATATTATACTAGGTCATATCTGACAACAGGTACCACGTGCAAAATAGAATATAATTATGGAGGAGCCTGGGTTAAAATACTGAGATATGGACTTCAAAATCCTCTGCCTTCAAACTCACAGGAGCTGGTATCTGTTTCAGGCCTCTCTAACGACAATGGTCTGGTTCACCCTCCCCAGGTCTGAGCTCCTCTTCAGCTCTGCCAGGCATATCACTGTGGCACAATCCACACTCACTTCATGATTTTGGGGTCTGAACAGAGAAGTTGAGTCTGGGGCAGCCACAGCTGTATCTCCCTCTCCAGTGCTGCTAAATACAGAGTCTGGAGATATGTGAACTTCTCTGCTGACAACCTCCCACATCACAAGGTCCACTGGAGTCATGCCAGGGATCAGTGTGGGAGGAAAGGGGATGCCAAAAACTAAAGCTTATGTACAGGCAAAGGGCCTCCATACAGATGGCACTGGCTTCCTATGGATCCCTAGGCATCTATTAAGGTTGGCAGCAAGTCCCAGGACCTATTCTGCAGTGGTAAGGAGGGGCAAACTCCCCCTCAGCGTCACAGTGATTGGGGCAGGACTCTGAGAGGCTCTTAGGAGAGACTTCCAACCTTTGAGCCCCGTCCTGTGAGCTTTACTGCAGAAGGATCCAGTCTAATGGATTTTAATGCAACAATAGCCCAGTGCTACATGCACTGAAATTGTGAGCTTTGTCACTGGGGCATGCCAGGTAGGCAGATGCCTGCAGGCTATAAATGCAGCCTATAGATTCTGTGGGGGAGCCTCATGCTTTTAAAAGTATCTTAACATCTTACAAAAAACGGAGTTCTCTAAATATATTCAAGAACACTTCAACTCACTGTTCGATATTTATAATTTAACATTAATATGACAAATTATATTATGAGTTTAACACAATAATCATATATTCCCCACTTCTGGTAGTAGGCACTCCTCTCCTTGTTATGCCTAGTTCTTATATATATATACACACCAGAAAGGGTGGAAAAATTATAGCATTTGTATTTTATGTGAATATCTTCACAAAAGTGACTCTCCTTCCCACTGCAGCTCTGTGGAAGTAGTTCCTATGACAAAGAAAGGTTTGTTTGCATATACGCTCCAGGCACTTTCTGCATAGCACCAGTAGCTCCCTGAGCTGGATATAGCAGTAAGGATACTTACCTTCACAGTACAGCCTACAACTGCCCAAGTCACATATGCAGGATCTCTTTCAATCCACCCACTTCTCTAATGCTGTCTAAGTTACTATGACACTAAAATGAAAGAGGATTCAGTGTAAACAGATTCATCTGAGGGGGAGAGGGAAAGGAATACAGTAAGTTATCCCCTGTGAGCAATGTTCTGCACTAGTTTGTTACATTTTGTTTAACATTACATAAGTGACATTAGCACCTCAATACAGCAACTGTCTCAGTGTCACTGGAATCATATAGTTTATTAAAAGGATACAGAATTCTCCATCATGGGAGATAGTGTTTGCTTGCAAATTTCCCCTATTACTATGTTATGGTTCTTGTCCTTCTCCCCTTGATATCTATGAGAGTTTTTACATTGATTTCAACTGGAGAAATATCTGGCCTTTAGAATGTGAGGAAGTAAATCTACTGCATTGCTTTGTGTTTTCAATATTGCTGTACCTAATTGGTAATAATTAATAAAAGAAGGATCATGCATTAAACAAATTAACACTACCTGTTATTACTTTGTTTTTCAGCTTATTCCTGTAATTTTCCCATCAAAGAATGAAGAACTAAAATAAACTGCAGAGGGACTTAAAAAAGAAAAGAGAAAAAGAAAAATCTAATCAATAATAATATAAAATGCAAATTAAATATTTGTTCAGACTTTCCTTAGAGATTAAAATAAATTCTTAATCATGACCTCTACATTGACATTCACATCAAATTAGAAACTTTTAACTGGAACCATGTACATTGTCCCTAAAAGCAACTGGAAAGAAGAAATTAATATTTTACAATAAATGCAATTTGATTCAGGAATCTGTATTCATCTTGCAAAATGCCTGCTCAAGAAAGACTACAAGTTATCTTTTTACAATTTCATTTAATGATATGGCATTTCCTAATTAATTCCATCTCTACCTAAACCAGCTGTGATAAATGTAACCTGTGAATACAGGATTACAATGGTGCTTCTCGAAAATATATTTAATAGATAAAGGCAAGATGCACATGCAAGAAAGTTCAGATCAGTCGTATTGCAAACTATAAAACTCTGTATTGTTCACCTGAGGTAGGTACTGTATCATATGCATAGTGAGAAATGCTGTATCAGATAGGAGCTTTTTTTGAAATATACCCTGTTGCATAATAAATAATACCAGTTTTCTGACTATTGATAAAAGTTCCCTTAGCTGATTAATCACTGTTATTTATATTTTTTCAGGGGTACAGCTGCAGCTAAGCATCATTCAGTGTAGCTACCTATTACCTGAAATACAAGAATATAGTAATAAGACAGGAAGAACAACAGAACTTTGTGTAAAACACAGTTATTTCTGTGTTTGGTGTTTTGAGGATGCTTGTTAGCAGAAGGCATACTAACAAAATATTTCTAATATCAAATGCATTTAAATGTAATAGATCAGCTGTGAAGAAGTTTGGCAGACGAGCATGAATACGTATGATCTCCTTTCTAAATTTTAATTTTCAACTTTGTACAAAAATAAGCAAACAATGGGCCATAGCATGCCACTGAATTTAAGCAAGACTTAAATGTGGGATTTGGTTTTTAAAAGAATGGCACCAAAATGGTCCTACGTGATTTAAAGAATGCTCTTGTTTAAAGACTTCAAAAATACTACCCAAGACATCTATTGTCATTTGAGATTGACACAGTCCACAACAATAACTGCCTTTAACATAAGGATCCATGTTAAGAACTAGGCTAAATTTAGCAAAGAATCTTAAAATTAACTGAAAAGACTTTTTTACAAGCTAAAGCAAAACATAACTTCATGTCCCAAAATTATACAGCACAATGAAATATGGTTTACAGGTTGAAACCTTTCCCTGTAGTTTTATTTGTATGTGGATATTATAAGTTTGGTCTTCTGGTCAATAAAAGTTAAACAAGGGAAGTGACAGGACAGTTGTATGGGTCTGCAAAATGCACATTTTCATGCAACAAAAGCTGTGTTATGTTTTGCATCTTAAAGAACAAAAACATTTAGAGAAAGACTATAACATGTCTTCAGCTAGTCATTATTTGGCATCTAACAGAGCCCTCTGTGGAGGAAACATTAATTGTAAAAAAAAAATTGAATAAGCGTAACAGTTTTCAAATTCTATGGATGAGCTTAATAATCATTTAAATATAAATTTTGACACACACAAACATTAAAATTTCTGGCCTTCCATTTCATATAAAGATAGAATAATCTTTGCTCTGGGATGTGTTTTGGGCACATTTGACATGTCTTCATATTACAGTACCACTGTGTGTGATTGAATTATTTTAACTGAAAGGTACTGGAAATGATGGCCATGAATATTATTTTCTCTATTTGGTTGGGGAAATTATAATTTGTCAAATGTGATCTTGCAATAACATGAGCGGGGTTATTGGGGGATGGAGGAGAGGAAGGTGAGATTCTGCACGGACGATTAAATGACATGTGCAGATTCCTGCTTTGCTACTTGCATCTCTCTCTCTCTCTCTCACACACACACACACACACACACACACACACACACACACACACACACACACACACACACACACACACACACACACACACACACACACACTTTTACTTCAAACTGTATTCCAATGAATGGTGAAGACGCAACCTTTACTCACATAAGCCATCCCGCACAGGCAAATAGTCCCACTGAAATCAAAAGGGCCTGCTCTGGTGAGTAAGGATTGCATGATCAGACCTTACAACATCAGCTGTATGAAAATGAGGGCTTTAAAGGTAACCCTTTGACCATGAAGCGCTCTTATCCTTCTTTCTTCTCCCCAGTGTGTATTAAACTAATAACTGAGTCACGTTGGGCGTTTGATTTTTATCAAGAACTGACTCATCTGCTCAGTCCTCCATTTGAGTGAGGGTGCATGTGTGTGTGTGTGCTGGTTGCAACTGTTTTTCCTTTTGTAGTGGAGGTGTCCCTCCAGTGGCTTCTCAAAAAACTGCGTATTAAAAAAATGCATCTGGTAAATTATACTATAGAATGAAATAAAGTGCAATATCATTTCACAAGGCTAAGCAAAATCTTTGGGGCTTTTTAAAAAAAATCAATATTAGATGGATGATTGGAGAAGTAAAGTGGTGTAAACTTCACTTTTCCAAATGAAATTCAAAAGCATAAGACTGAGGAGAAATTTAGGCAGAGTGCTGTGTTAAACAAGAATTATTACTCTCCTTCATAGTTATTATTTACTTGTACTACCACAGTGTCTTGTCATGGATCAGGACTGCATTGTGCTCGCTGCTGTACAAATACAGAAAAGGATGGTCCCTGCCCCAAAGAGCTACCATCCGCGTATAAGGCAGGAGACAACAGATGGATACAGAGAAAAATGGGTGAGTACAAGGAAACAGTGAGAATATTGCTCTGCATGACAGGCAGTGGTAGCAGCACACCTGCAGCCTAGCCATTGCCAAGTGTTCTGTAGACTTCCAGGCAAAGTTGTTTTAAGGAGGGATTTGAAAGACTGACCATGAGGTAGCTTTGCAGATGTTTATGGAAAGCTCCTTCCAAGTGTGTGGGGCATCATGGGGCAGAGTACAAAGGTTTTTGTAACAAGTAGGTAGTGGAGACTGGCACTAAGGGCTGATGGGAGCCAGAACTCAATCTTTCGACGGTGAATGAGAGATGATCAGTAGGGTGGGGATAGGCTGTGAAGGGTCTTGAAAGGGAAGACAAGCAGCTTATGTTTGATAAGGGGGAGTCAATGGAGGGATGCAAAGACAGGGGTGACACAGTCAAAGTGACAAATTAGGAAAATAATCTTTGCTACAGCATTCTGAATGGAAATTAATGGGGCAACTTCGCATTTTTCAAGGCCAGAGCAAAGGAAGTTGCAATAAGCACAATGTGGGATGAAAGCCTGGATGAGAGTTTTAGGTTAGGATGGGGAAGATTAAGAGGCTCTATTTTAGCCATGTTGAGGTTGAGATGATGGTTAGCCATCCACAAGGAGAAGTCAGAGAGACAGGCTAAGATCTGATTTGGATAGAAGGAATCAGGGCTGGAGAAGAAAGGTAGACCTGTGAGATGTCAGCACAGAGATGGTAGCTGTATTTGTGTTTGCAGATGAGATTACCTAGAGTTAATTCAAAAAAAGAGAAGAGAAGGTGACCCAGGAAAGAGCTCTATAAACACCCTTAAAGAAAGTTGGAGGTGGGGAGATAAGGAGGATCCTCGAAGGACATGTTGAAGGAACAATTATCAAGAAAGGAGGAAAACCAGGAGGAGACAGTATTATATGTGCTTGCACAGAGTTTTATTTTCTGATCTAAATGTTCACTCTTGAGTATTCCTGGGGGAACCATGATTTGCTTTGGGTATCAGATATGCTGAATACTTGGCTACTTTTAAGTGCTGTTAGTGCAGGGCTGTGAAACATATGGCCCACGGGCCAGATCCGCTCTGTGGTACAATTTCATCCAGCCCACTGACTTCCTGTTGATATTATGGCGTGTCTACAAGATGCTGGAGTCAGTATGACAGGGGTGTGGTTTGGAGAATGCACCACTGTGTTATGCTGTAAATCTCCCATGTAGAACCTGATAGCGTACATTGATGTAGTGCTGTTTTAAATAGGACTACATCAAGGTGCATTAAGGAACATTCAGTGCACAGCAGCAGGGTCCACACAGGGGAGTTAGAGTGCAACACACTGGCGTGCTCTATAAGTCACACTCGCATAATCCAAACTTGAGTGCAGCAATCTAGCACATCTTTGCATACAAGTGTAGAATCAAATGGTGGTATTTAAGAGGTGCCAGAGAAGCACACATCTGGTGGAAGCTGGTACATGTCCGGGTAAGGGGAAATGGCACTGAAAAGCACTTACCTGACGGCTGCTCAGTAGATAACCCAATCTGCAAATCAAAGAATAGGAAACTTCATATGTGTCAAAGGATGAATGCTTATTGCATCTACTGGACTGATAGACTCCTTTTAAATAGAAATTAAAAAAAAGAATAGAAGGGAAGATATTTTTCCTTCTACCCTTTCCTTTCTTCATTCAGCTTGTGACAAGTGGTCATCGTATCTTTGTCATGAATTTCAAAAGAAATGAAGTTCATATTTCTTTGTGGACATAAATGGAAAGCCCATGTGTTTGATTTGTAAGAAACAGGTAGCTGTGGTAAAATAATACAACATTCAGAGACATGATGCAAACCATGGTAAAAAATAAGTACACAGGAAAGTTACATGAAGATAAATACTCTGAATTAGCACACTAGTTGAAAAAGCCGCAATTGGTGTTTACTAATTCTCGTAATGTAAGCAATGCTGCTGTTAAGGTGAACTATATTATTGTCCATGAAATCGCTGTGTCACTGACTCCATTTTCTGAGGGAGAATTTTTGAGAAACTGTATGCTAAAAGCTGCAGAAATACTGTGTCCGGATAAGCGGCTAACTTTAGAAAATATCAGCTTCTCAAGAAACACAATTGCTGAGAGAATCAATAATGTATCTGAGAATTTCAACAGTCAACCCTGGGACAAAGCAAAGTCCTTTGCTGCTTTGTCCAGTTGTAATTGATGAAAACACTGATATAAGTAATGCATCTCAGCTAGCAGTGTCCATTCATGAAGCTGATGAGAATATGGGCTTAGCAGAGGAGTTTATAGAACTGGTGCCAGTGAGAGACTGCAGCAAATTACCTCTTCAACAATTTGGAGAAGATCTGAACAAATTGCATGTGGACTGGACAAGTGCTGTTAGTCTGGCCATAATGGCATCATCAATGGTGGGCAAGAAAGCTGGAGTTGTGACAAAACTGAAGGCCAAATTTCAATCAACTATAGCACACAGTTTAGCAGCATCAATATGATCTCTGTAGTAAAACTTTGAAAATGAATCATGTCAGGATGTGGTTAAACATTTGAGTTGGAGGTCTCAAAACACCAGCAGTTCAGCCAGCTGTTGGAAGAATGTGACATTCATGGTGGACTACCATATGACACTGAAGTTCGGTGGCTAAATCAAGGAGCTGTGTTGAAGCACTTTTTTGAATTCTATGGTGAGATTTAATTTTTCATGGAACGGAAAGGTATAGCCCAAGCTTGCCTATTATATTCACTGGTTTGCCTTCGTTGTATTTAGCTGCTATATTCAGCTGTAACACAAGAAACCTTTAGGCCTGTATCCTGTAAGACATTAGCTTAAGTATTAGCATAGCTTAAATAGGCCGTAATCCTTGGCATAGATAAATGGCCTAAGGGTTACCTGTAGATGTTGGGAACTAAGGAGAGCTTACTCAATGGTAGGAGTTAGAGTGTACCAGTCAGTGCGACCACAAGAAACATGGAAGTAATAACTGCAAATCTGCTTAAGCAAGAGGTGACTGGGTCTGATAATGAGCTAAGATGGCAGTTACACGTGTTAACCAATAGAATAAGTACATCTCAATATTATGAGGGTGAAAAGGCTAAAAGTTGGCATGGAGGACTAAGCATGAGCAGATGATGCTCAGATCCTATAACAGGACAGCCATCACGTGGTTTGGGGGCTTGTTCTTTTCTGGACTCCTTCCATCACTGTTTGCTTTCTACTATTTGACTCTTTAACTCATTTTGAAACTTAGACTATTGGACACCATGGCATGCCAGAGACAGGCCTATCTCTTTTGTCTCTTGCACCAGGTCCTCAAGGAAGGGTGAGAGTATGCAATTCTAAGCGCTTATGCAAAGAATGCTACCGCAGATAACCCTGATTATTATATTATCTCTACCTTTATATGTGGCTTGGTCCTTCTCTGGCTTTGTTTATTATTTTAATAAAGATATCTAAGGTTTTACTTTGCCCTCAGTGTGAGTGCCCCTGTCATCCACCCCAAAATCTCCAGAAGATATTGAACTGCATAGCATTAGTTCTGAGCAGCCTGATTCTGGAATAAGAACCTTATCACAATCAGATCACTTGGCCACTGATCCAAACATTATTAAGCTTAAAAAGAATCAGGCAACAACAGGGAAGATGAATTACAGGACAATGAATGGCTTCAAAACCCTGCTTTCATAGCAGGTATTATGGAGTACCAGAACTCACTCAACACAAGAAAGCAGGAGTACATACAAGTAGCCACAGAATAAGAGGACAACATTCATGCCTTTGAATGTACGCTTCAGCTGTGAGAGAAGCAACTTTCCCAGAGTGACTGGGCACATTTTTCCACCTTGAAATCATTACATGACACTGTTGGGACTCAATGTGGTGACACCACAGACAGGTATGTGGGCAAAATTGTTAAACTGAGAAAAAAAAATCAAGAATGGTTCTCTGACCTCAGGAACCATAAAGGAGAACTTGCAGTTTTTAGCACTCCATTTTCTGTCAGTGTGCATGATGGACCAGAGGAGCGCCAAATGGAGCATATTGAACTGCAGTGTGACACTCCGTAGAAAGGCAAGTTTTCCTGATGTTCGCGTTCCCAAGTTTTACCAATATCTGGAATCAAATTATCCCAATTTGAAGTCCTTTGCAGCAAGAACACTTTCCATGTTTGTAAGTACATATGTGAGCAAGTATTCTCCATCATAAATATCAAATCTAAACTACATTCTCAGCTAAGTGACACCCGCCTGAATTTGATACTCGAGATAGCCACAGCGGAGTCATTCGCTCCAAATGTTGATGTACTGGTTTAAGCTAAGAGATGCCAGGTATCAGGGAGCAGCAGTAGCAGTCACCAAAATCAAAGATAAATGTATGTAATTACCAATATGGTGCATCTTTTTCTTCTTTTATTTTAATAAGTTTTGCTGAATATGGCCCATACCAAGTGGCAGGATATCAGATCAGACCCACCATACAACATGAGTTTAGCACTGCATAGTGCTTGTGAAAAGTAGACGTTAGATACCCTAGGGAGTTAGTTAGGCAAATGTCCTACTGAGGTAATGATTTGCCCAAGATCAATGAAACATGCAAAGAAAAATCCCAGTTTCCCGTAATAAAGTTGAAATCAAAGTTCTTAAAATGGAAAAGCTGGGAGTTACTGTAAAAGGAGGCCCTCATCTAAAGATAGGGGCCATGGTTCATGGCTGACTGCACCTCTGTCCCCTCCTTTGGTCTCACTGAGTGCACCCCCTTCAGGTCTTAGGTCTCCTGCCTTCACTTGTCCTGGGATGGATCCCATCATTTTCTCACTCTTAGACCAACTCCCCACACTACTGCTGTCTGTGCACTAACCATAGTTATTCAGAGGGCCCTATGGGGCTTGAGCCCCACAAGTCTTCCCTTGAGAGCTGTGACTGGTAGTTAATACAGTGACCTCTTCAGAACAAAGTATTTTTTTAAAACTTAACAGTAGGGACACAAAGGATAACCAGAGAAAAGGGTCTTTACCACAATAAAAGGCTTACATACATATCCATCTTACCTATAGGCCTCAGTAAACTGTCTTATCCCAGACACACTTGTGACAGGTTCCCCCTGGGCAGCCACTTGGAACTGAGGTACCAATGAGCCCGCTTGCACTCCCTCTCACACTGTGCTTCTGTGACAAGTTGTTATGCTCTCCAAGTTTGTTCTTTCACCAGCATACACACAGGTAGGGACACACCCAGCTGTAGCATCACACCGATGTTGAGATCTGCTCTGCATAGGAAGGCTCAGCTAAGGACCTGCCCAGTTACTCAAGGGCACACCCCCCTTTGAAGGGTAAACCCAACGTTATACAGAGAACTGTACAGCGTAAGCTCATGAAATTCACCCCCTCCCTTGATGTGGAGAGAGAGATGCAACAGCTTTTGGCCCCAAGTTATAACTTCCGCATACTCGCTGGCTTTAGACTAACAAAACGAGTTTTCTAACTACAAAAGATATTTTAAGTGATTATACGTGATAGCAAACAGCTCAAACCTGATTACCTTGTTGAATAAACAAAACTGCAAACTGAGCGTAACACACTAAATAGGATATAAAATTAGCAAATTGTCACCCCTTGTGATATATAGGCTAGCAGATTCTTAAGGCACAAGCTGCCTTGGCTTTCCCCGGTTTTCATACACAGGCTAAAAATCCCTCTAGCCTGGGACCATCACTTCCCACAGTTCAGTCTTTGCCCCTTCAGTATTTCCAGGTGTGTTGTTGAGGGGGAGTGAGGTACCATCATGATGTCATTGGCTCCCTTTTATATCTTCTTCCCACTTGCTGGAAAAAACTCTTTTGCTGTGACCAGGGTCAAACAGTTCCCATTGTGTAGTGCTGTCTGAGATTTTTCTATTGTTCACAGTTCCTGGGGTAATCCTTGTACTTGTCTGCATTTCCTCAATGAGCCATTAACATTGTTTGGCCTTTTTACTGTTTACTGAAAGGCTGTTTGAGGGTGTTTTCAACCTCACAACATGTTTCAGTAACACATACATAGCCAAACTTCATAATTTCACATACAATGATAGCACATACAGTTTAATGAGATAATGTCCAGCATAATTTGTACAAAATATATCCTAATTAATTGACAGTGATCAATATTGGGGTACCAGGTGCCACAACACCAACATCTGGAGTCTGGGTTAACTGTAGTTAAAAACCTCTGTCTCTTCACTTTAGGGAGAGAGTGTCTGTTTATTAGTCTTTCCTGTGTCACTTGAGCATGGTTAAATTGGTTTAAGCGGCTCATTGGGGGTCAGCGGTTGATTCCAAAGTGGTTTTCTGCACTGTCACAGTGTTTGCAGAGTAGCTGTTATCAGGAGCCATTGTTTCTCCCATTCCTGCATAGGTACTGCTTGCCCCTTCTAAACTAACCCCTCGTATACATGCAGTAAACACGACAATCACAATCAGCCAAACAGATGGCATAATATCCATAAAATATTACAGGCATCCCCATGTCCTTAACAATAGGGCTAGTTAATTCTATAGATCTAATTGAATAAAGTATGAATATGTATTGTGACAGACCCAGGCCAGTGGGGTACAGGAGTCTGGTAGAGGGCAAATATACTGGGTACTGGATGAGTAGTTTTCTGCTCCCTGAGTGACCAGAGCAGGGGCTGCACTAGAGTAATCAGGAACCTGCTAGAACCAGTTAAGATAGACAGGCTGATTAGAACACCTGCAGCCAATCAAGGCAGGCTAATCAGGGCACCTGGGTTTAAAAAGGAGCTCACTCCAGTCAGGGAGGGGGGAGCTAGAGGAGAGGAAGTGCATGTGAGGAGCTGGGAGCAAGAGGCACAAGGAGCTGAGAGGGAGAGGGAGAGGGAGAGGGAGAGGGAGAGGATGTGCTGCTGGAGGACTAAGGAGTACAAGCATTATCAGACACCAGGAGGAAGATCCTGTGGTGAGCATAAAGAGGGTGTTTGGAGGAGGCCATGGGGAAGTAGCCCAGGAAGTTGTAGCTGTCATGCAGCTGTTATAAGAGGCACTATAGACAGCTGCAATCCACAGGGCCCTGGGCTGGAACCCAAACCTCCAACTCCTGATCAGACACAGGAGGAGTTGACCCAGACTGTGGGGAAGATCACTGAGGTGAGCAAATTTGCCAATAAGTGCAGGACCCACCAAGGTAGAGGAGGAACTTTGTCACAGTATTGATCCATTAAATTTAAATAAAGCCATAAAATTAACATTATCCCATTTTATTAAAGTACAAAGCTAAGATCTCTTAAGCAAAAATGGTCTGTCAGCTGGAGGACAGGTATTTTGGCAAGAAAAGCTAGATGACTGAGCTAGTGACAATAAAATTTGTGCTATATGAACAGTGTAAGTGAATGACATTTAGTATTAGTTCCGCTTCTGAGCTATTTAAAATAGTAATTGTAGAGGACAATGGGAGGCTGCAGACAGTATAAAGATTTGGTAGATTCTCTCAGAGGCAGGGTGGCTAAAAGCCTGATACTTAGGTCTACAATATTAGAGATCTGGGTTCTGTTCGCAGCTCATGTAACCTCTCAGTGTAGCATGAGGCCTTGGTCAATAAAGAGGAATATGAAGGCACAGAATTACCAGCACAAATCAACAGAAGAAATGAGACTGAACTCAGTCTCCTGGTTTTCAGCCCAGTGCATCTTCCCCTAGGTCAAAGGGCATTTTGGGATGAAAGTAGCAACAGCTGCCGCTGCTGCCACTGCCATTTTGTCTGTGTCCCATCCAGAGCAGTGCGGCACAACGAGGTAAAACACAAGAGCGGTACATGGACAGTGCAAATGGAATGTTGACCAGTTTTTGGCAGCACTCCAGCAGCAAGCTATCCTAAGCAAAGCACCACTGGGAAGTGGCCATTTTCAGCAGTTCATAGTTTTAAAAATATTAATGGCTTTTCATGGGGCTAATAAGGCATCTCACTGACCTCAAGAATGTTCTCCTCCTACATTTCAAATTCCTGCTGCGAACTTGAGAGATACTACAGGTCTTCCAAAACCTTCCTGGGAGAATTTTTGCAACAGAAAGTGCTAGGCAACTTAATACAGAAGAGAAAAATATTTAGAAACTGATCACAAGCCACTTGAAAATTGTCTTTAGTCTGAATCTAATTTAAGAAGCCACCACTGTAAAGATATAGACTCCATGTGGAATATAAATTGAGTAATGAGCTGTACACATTGCAGACCGCCATAGCATGGAAGTAAATAGATCAATGCCATCTTTAAATCACATGTGTGAACTTGGTCAATCCACTCACTCTTTGCGCCTCATTCACCACATGTAAAATGAGAATAATATGTCGCTATCTCACAGAAGAGTTGTGTTGTCCCTATCTCACAGAAGAATTGGCAGTCATATTATAATGGCAGGGCCATATCGACAGCTAGACAGAGATGGACAGGTACACATTACTTCAAAATTAGCCATATTTGAAACTGAAGTACAGAGACTTAATTTTACATATGCTGACATTAACAATTTTCCAAGTATGGCCTAAAGAAAAAGCAGAGCTAAATTCCAAACTTAGACCTTATTTAGGGAGAAATCAGTAAGGTAAGCTTGACTGATGATGGGGAAGAATATGGCTCCAGCAGTGCTGTGAGGAAAAAAAGTGTCCATTAAACTATGTAGATCAAAGTAGATGTTGTAAAAGATAAGCAAAGGTGACAAGTTGTTTTGTTCTAGCCCAGAACAAGTACTCTGATGGCGCAATAGCTTATTACGATCCATCTGATCACTTCCAAAAAGCTCAAACAAAGGTGTTGATGCAGAATACAGAATCACACAGAGGCCACAGAAAAGGCTTGAGGGTGCTAATTTGAATTGAGTCAAGAATCAGTTACTGAAAAAAAATCTATTCGAAATAACTTATAGCAAGTGAAACAGAACATGTTACTTTGAGAAATTAAAGTAGCAAAAACTGAGTGGGAGGAAAGGAATGTTGGTTTAATGGTTCCACTATGGGAGAGGCTATGTAACTAAGATGATGTAGTAAGGGAATGGCTATGCAAATAATGCTTCATTTTACAGGAAGAATAAAGTAGAAGTTGGTCCCTACCCATCTGTATTCCACAGAGTGCACCACTACACAGTACAACCCCTATATTTGGTAATAATGTAGAAAGCAAATATTCTCTGACCTGAAGGTCAAAGGAACTTGCATATTCAGAGCTACTGTTCCTCTCTTCAAAGTACCCACAATGTATGTATTTCAGTCCTCCTTCTAGGTTACCAGGATAAGAACAGAACAGACTTGTAATGGTCCCATCTGGAAGATCTTAGCTTAAGGAATGTATATTATGTATATTCTCCTCCCATCTTTGCAGTAGCTGCAATTGGTGGTTGGGAGGAACAGCTTTCTGTGTAACTCACTATAACAAACTGGTACGCACGTGTTTTGATAGGCAGTAGCCTAATCCTCTTCTTGCTTGAGTGGTTTCTCCAATTTCTGCTGTCTAACTGACATCCCTTTGGTTTAATGGAGATTTTTTTGCTTTACTGATTTTCCCTCAAGGGAAATCTCCAAGATCGGCCTTTGCCATAAGAAATAACTTCTCTTTTATTTATTTAGATAAGCTATACAATTCCATTAAATGTTGCTATTGTTAGGATCTTTCTAAAGATTGCTTCTTCTGCTCTTGATTTCAGAGATCTCATAGCATCGTTGTAGCACTACTTGGCAAGGTCAGCTTGAGTTGGATTATGTTTTATCTAAAACAGAAAAAGATAGCTTAAACTGCTTTTACATGGGCACTTAAAGAGCGTATATTCTAGCCTACATTCTCAGCTGCAGTCAATAGACACCAGCTGTACCCACAGAAGGCATATAATGTGGCACGCTAATCCTGGGGTTTGTTCTACATTGGCGCGGTTCCTAGAGTTTTTTAGATTAGCCTTAAGGTTACTTCAGAATATGTTGTTGACCAGTGTCAAGAGGCCTCCAACTACTGGAACATAGTCAAGTTCTGGCCACACCTCCTTTCTTCCAGTCACACACTCACCTCTCGGGGAAGGGGGAGAATTGCTATGCTGACCAGGGACTTCGGTAACACTAGGAGAATTCCCATCTGGTTGGATCTGTTGGCTTTACAACCCCTTTCTGCCACCATATCATAGGAAAGACCCTGACCCAATGAATTCAGCATGTACAGATATGTTTGGGCTTCTGTTGACTAAATGAAAGATCTAGTAGAGAGAACCCACGAAAGACAGAAACTATACTAGTGGGCAGAAGGAATCGTTTCACAGAACTTTCCTTTTCTTTAACATCCTCTACATTGAGGGCATCTGTACTCATTTGTTAAGACCTTCAGCTCCATTTGGATTTCCCTGTGCTACTGGATATTCAAATATATACATTAAAAAGGGCAAAAAAGTCTACTCCCCACATCTTGCCCTGTGACTGGGCAGAACACTGAGCACCATCCCTTAAGACAAAGCTGGCTATGGTTATCCACATACATGACCTCCACATTGGATTATTGGAACATCGATCTAGGAACAAAGCTATGCAACCTAAAAAAACTCCAACTAGAAGCTATTCTAGCTAGCATGGGACGTTTAGGACCTTGAGCTCTCACGATAGCAATGTCAGACCGAAACCATGAAATTGTTAACTAGTAGTAGCAGTTTTGAGAATGAAGAGATGCAACTTTCGTAGGAGCTGGATTTTACCATCACAATGCATGTGGTGGATTCTCCATCACTTGAAGTCTTTAACTCAAGAGTTGATGTCTTTCTAAACAATCTGCTCTAACTCAACCAGAAGTTATGGACCTGAGGCAGAAGTCACTTGGTGAAATTTTATGTCCTGTGTTATGCAGTAGACCTGACTAGATAATCATAATGGTCCCTTTTGGCCTTAAAATTTATTAATCTCTTCTACACAGTTTTCCCTCAATGTCTCCTTCATATATACATACTTGCTATAAATTAATCAAACTCCTTGCTGACAGGCCTGGATGGGAGAAAAAACAGTCTATTATTTGAGGAGATCCTCAGATTCTACAGTGATTGATATAACAAGTACCTTGCTAGATAGAAAGGATTAGAAGATATGCATTACCAGGATGCACTAGATCACAAACAGACATCTCCAGTAAAAACTTTGTTTTTCTGATGCTTAGGACATCTGCTTCATCCTTATTGCTAGGAGTGGGAAGCACCTTACATAGCTTTCCTAAGTCATATGATTTACTCACTCATATCTCCATGTGATGGAATAAGTTCATGTCACATTATTTTACTATGTGCTTGTCCTACATACTAATGAAACAGACCCTGCCCCAAAGAGCTTACAATCTAAAAAGCTGATGGCTCAAGAGTGAGAGAAAGGAAGCAATGTTATCCTCATTTTAAAGATAGGAAACAGAAGCAAAGAAAGGTTAGGTGACCTGCCCAAGGTACACACACAAGGTCTGGGGCAGAGTCAAGAATTGAACTCAGATCTAAGTCCAAGCCCAGACTCAACCCCAAGACCATCCAAATTGTGGAGCTGTTCAAACATGCACGGCACAATGTGGCCTTATATCAAATCACTTGTTGACTCCATGTTACCCCAACTTCAATGAATTTCTCACTTTTAACTTCAGATCTCTGAAGGTCTGATTCCTCTAGAACTCCAGGCTGATAAATTTCACAGCACTGAACCCTTAGAAACTGCAAAAGACTGAGAAGTTGTGTGTGTGTGGATGGGGGGGAGGGGGAATGACAGTATTTCATGCCAACAAATCTGGTTGTAGACTTGATGTCTGACGTACTGTTGTGTAGCTATATCAAAATAAGAGGCAGGTATCGGAGAATGTGAAAGGTTCTTGTTGGATGCCAAGAAAAGATTTTTAGCATCCATTCCAGTTTAATCTGGAGTCTCAGGAACATGATGCCATGGTTACTGAAGGTAAAGCAAAACACTGCTTTATTTATGAGCTCAAAGAATTGAACAGAGTACATTAAATTCAGTGGAGCAAACCAGCTCTTTCTAGGCTCATAAATGATAACAGGGCTTAGTTTTTACTAAGTCAGTGTTTAAGTTAACTAATCCCAGCAATAAATTCCACATTCTGAGGCAATCCAAATTGGTTTGAGAAGGTTGGTTTATGTTAGTGTGTTGACAGGATTTCTTAACTATTGCACTTGGAAGGAAGCTCATGATTTAAGTCACTGAATACTTATCTATACTAATAGAAATAGCACAGCAACTGACAGATCGGAAGAGAGGTTTGTCTAGTTTTGTTGCAGGAAAGTATTGTACAGAATGCAGTGCATAATTTAAACTGGAAGAACGTAGAATCTTTCATACAGTATGTTCAGTGGCATCTAGAGTTCTTCATCAGACATTGTGTATTATTTGTTACCTAACGTAACAGTTCTGTTTGTCTGTCAAAATAAAATCACACCTTCAGGAGTGAGATTTAGCTTGATGGCCTGTTTAACATTAGTCTATGTAACACGTGTGAGGCCTTGTCTATGTATAAAAATTGTACCACTAACTCTACCATTATAGTTAAAGCAATATAACCCAAGTGTGGATGTAGTTATACTGGTATAAAAATGCTGATACCACTATAGAATATTCCTATAAATTTAGTAACAGAACACCTTTATATTGATATAACTGCTCATATGAGGGGATGTACTGGTTTAATTGTTGGTAAATTGAATAAATAAAAAAATCTAGCTCTGTCCCTGAAATAGTTAAATTGATTCAAACACTGTATCTATCAAACCCTAGACTTCTCCACCTGCTTTCCTGTTTCTGAACTTCCTGCTGTGAAGAATGGCAGAGACTATACAACCTAGACAGATAGGCAGGGAGCATCTTATTTTTTGGATTGAGAGAGGTTGGGGCATGTTCTGTAAGACAATGATTATGAAGAAATAATTATTTAAATCGACTATACGTCATCCTAAAAAGAGATGCTCTAGCTGAAGCATAAGCTACTGGGCTAGATGTGGGAATTAGTAGGTGAAATTCTATGGCCAGGGTTGTGTTCTGGAGGTCAAATGGGACCATAGTGTTCCTTTTCTGGCATCTATTAAATTATACAGATCTATTAAATTATTTATAAATCAGGATTGGAGCCTCATTGTACTTGTACAAACACAATGACTTACATTCTCAAGACCCTGATCCGAAGCCCACAGAGAAAACCCCTCTGGACTTCAGTGGGCTTTGAGTCAGGCCCTTAGGGGTATCTCTACACAGCTGTGGCAGAAAGCCTCCCAACCTGTGTTGATAGACTCTGGTGCGTGCAGCTCAGCCTAGTGTTCTGAAAGTAGTTGTATAGGCAGTGCTTTGAAGTTGCAGCTTGGGCTGGAGCTCAGGGTCTGAAGCTCACCTCCCTCCCTCGGCTTCAGAGCCTGAGCCCACTTCCAAATGCTGTCTACACAGCTATTTCTAGAGTGCTAGCATGAACGCACGTCTGTTGACCCAGGCTGTGAGGCTCGCTTCTGTGGGCTATGTTGACGTACCTGAAGTGCCAAAATTCAGTTCATTTGATTAACATCCCCTCGATTCATGCAATCGCCATCAAGCATGGCACGGCACGGCACAGCACGTCACAAGAGGAAGGGAAGATATTTCATGTATTTATATTCACCTCCATAGGTGGCTCCAGATGCTTTACAAATGTTTAAAAAAAATTCAGTTTTATAGATGAACAGTCTCAAATTTACATTGGAAAGAAAATGTAAATAAATATTACCCACACAACAGCATTTGATATTAAAACTCAAATTTGCATGGGAAAATTTTGTATCAGTTCTAAAGGAGAGCAGAATTTAGCCCATAAATGGATCACTGAGCCCTTTGTGCAAAAATAGCAGCATGAAGAAACCACATGGGTATGGTGAGATCCAAATATTCACATTTACTAAATATATACAACATGCAAGGTCAAGATACAGCCGCTCTGGCTGGCTTCTAAAGAACAGAACACGTGGTGAACAATACCCTGAACTTGCAAGGAGCCCACTGAACTCACTGGGGGTTGATCGGCATTGAGCTCACTGTAGGATTGAGGCCTAACTCAGAAACATGTGCTGCATGCACCACAACGCTGTCAGCCCCACACATGCAAAAATCATTATCCAGGGCTCTACAGTTTAGCATTTTATTTGCTTTCTGTTTTTGAGCCTGTAGGGTTCATGTTTCCAAGCTTTTCTCCATAACTATGAGGGTTAGAAACTCACTTTAAAAAAAACTTAAAGCTGAGAATTCTCATGTAAACACTTGACTCCAGGGCCTGGGTGTCTAAGATAAAGAGAGAGAGAGAGCGCAACACATCACTGTTATGAAAATTCAGTCTGGCCTTTGACTAACTTGCTCTTTCACCAATGATTTTAAAAGACTGCACAGCTCCTCAGATGTCATGAACGAACATTGCTCTACTGACTAGCTGCTCCTGATTGTATAAGCTCTGGAGAAGCTGGCTGTGCAGTAGGTCCTATGGTGGGACAGGTTCATTAGAGGATCTTCCCTGGGACCATTCCCACTGCTGCGTGAATCTCTTTTGCCATTGGATTGGCATCACATTCTCAAAAAGCAGATGGGGCCCATGGTCAGACAGCTGTTAGATGACTGTCATCTCTCTGCAAAGCCATCATTCCTCAGAGAAGACAGTTACCTTTTTCCGTAACTGGTGTTTGAGATGTGTTGCTCATGTCCATTCAACTTAGGTGTGTGCACTCGCCACATGCACTGGTACCGGAAGTTTTTTCCCCTCAGCAGTATCCATAGGGGACTGGCTTCAGTGCTCCTTGAAGTGGTGCCCATATGCCAAGGTGTATAGGGAGCCACGGCTCCCCCCACTCAGTTCCTTCTTGCTGTAAAACTCCAACAGTGGGGAAGGAGGGCGGGTTGTGGAATGGACATGAGCAACACATCTCTGAGAGCACAAGTTACAGAAAAAGGCAACTGTCTTTTCTTCAAGTGCTTGCTCATGTTCATGCAACTTAGGTGACTCCCAAGCAGTACCCCTTGAAGGTGGGTAGGAGTTCACAGATGTATAGATTGCAATATAGCTCTGCTGAACCCAGCATCGTCTCTGGCTTGCTGAGTGACAGCGTAGTGGTCTGTGAACAAGTGCACCAAGGACCACGTCATGGCTCAACAAATTTCCTGGATCAAAAAGTGTGCCAGAAAGGCTGCCCGAAGATGCCTGTGCTCTAGTCAAGTGGGCTCTGATGATCAGCGGCAAAGGGACTCCTGCCAACTCGTAGCAGGTCCGAATGCAATATGTGATCCAGTTAGAAATCCTCACCATGGACACCAGGAGGCCCTTCATCTTATCAGCTGTAAAGATGAAGAGCTAAGTTGACTTACAGAAAGGCTTTGTCTGATCTAAGTAGAAAGCCAGGGCCCTTTTTACGTCCAAAGCGTGAAGGTGCCTCTCTTCACTAGTCTCACGGGGCTTGGAACAGAAGACTGGAAGGAAGATGTCCTGGTATCTACTTTCCACGTGAGCCACCTTAGGAAAGAAGGCCGAGTGGGTTCAGAACTGGACCTTATCCTTATAGAAGACCATGTACGGGGGTTCTGAGGTCAGGGCTCACTCGGAGACTTTCCCTGCTGACATCACCACCACCAGCAAAGCTTCCTTCCACAATAAGTGAGACAGGGAGCATGAGGCCAAAGGCTCAAAGGGTGGGCCTGTGATTCTGGACAAAACCAAGTTTAGAACCCACTGAGGGACTGGGGACTGAACTTGTGGATAAAGTCTCTTAAGACCTCTGAGGAACACAACCATCCTGTCATGAGAGAACACCATCTGCCCCTGGATGGGTGGATGAAAGGCAGAAATGGCCGCCAGATGCACCCTGATAGAGGAGTGTGCCTGGCCCTAGTTCCTCAAAGAAGCAGTTAGTCTAAGATCAACTGCACCAAAGAATGTGAAGGGGAGATGCCCTGTTCAGCCGCCCAGTGGGAGAACCTCATCCACTTTGCCAGGTAAGTCTGTCTAGTCAAGGGCTTTCTACTCTCAAGGACCTTCTGGACCCCTACTGAACAGGTGCATTCCTCAGGGTTTAGCCATGCAACATCCACGCTGTGAGGTGGAGGGACATGAAGTTGGGGGGCCAAGAGTTGACACTGATCCTGTGACAGTGGATCTGGTCGGTTCAGAAGGGGCCACAGAGGGATCGCTGCCAGGCTCGACAGCTTCCCGAACCCCTGCTGGTGAAGCAATGCTGGGGAGATCATGATAACCCGAGCCTTGTCTCAATTGTCACTAGGACCTTGCTAATGAGCAGAACTGGGGGAAATGTGTCCGTCAGGCTTCCTGCCCACCACAGGAGGAAGACATTGGAGAGGGAGCCCTTTTCCAGACCCTGTCTGGATAAAAACCTGTGGCACCTCCTGTTCTGTCACCTCGGGAACAAATCCATTTGGGGACTTCCCCATCTTTGGAAGATAGTGCCTAGAGCACCCACTCAGGTGAAAGGAGAAGTCCCTGTTTAGGTGATTTGCTAGAGTGTTCCTGGCACCTGGAAAGTGATGCACTTCTAGATGGATTCTGTGGTTGATGCAGAAGTCCCAGAGACTGAGTGCCTCTTGGCAGAGGGCTGAGGATCCTGCTCCTCCTTGTCTGTTGATGTAGAACATTGAAGTTATATTGTCCATCAAGACTTCTGACCACTCTGCCCAACACGTAAAGCAGGAAGACCATGCATGCCCTGCTCAGCGTCCTGAGCAATTTGACTTTTATGTGTAGCATCATTTCCTCTGGGGACCACATACCCTGGGTCTGGAGAATGCCAAGGTGTGCCCCCAAGCCAAGGTCTGAGGCATCTGAAACCAACTTGACTGATTGAGGAGTGCTGACAAAGGGAACTCCTTCCAGGACTTTCCCAGGGTTGGTCCACCATCACAGCGAGGTAAGTATCATTGCAGGAATGGTAACGACCTTCTCCAGGTGGTCTCTCTGCACTGGGAGGAGACCATCACCAGCCATTGCTGCAGGGGTTGCATCCAGAGTCTGGTGTGGCGCGCCACATATGAACACGCTGCCATATGACACAGGAGGCACAGGAAAACTCTGGCCATGGTCAGGGGAAATGCGGAGACTTCCGCAATGAGGTTTGTCAATGCCCTGAATCTCTCCAGCAGCAGGAACGCCCTGGCATAAGTCAAGTTGAGCACCGCTCTGATGAACCCTATCCTCTGTTCCAGAACTAACAGGGATGTTTTGTCATTTACCAACAGGCCATGGTGACAGCAAGTGGCTAACAGCATCACAACCTCCCTTTGGACCTGGAGCTGCCTCTTACTAGCCAGTTGTTGAGGTATGGGTTGATCTGGACACCCTGATGTCTGAGGTAAGCAACCCTACTAACATGCACTTGGTAAATACCCGTGGTGCTGTCACTAGCAGGGCTGGCTCCAGGCACCAGCTAAGGAAGCAGGTGCTTGAGGTGGCCAATACAAAGGGGCGGCACCTCGCCCACTGTTGGGCTGACTGTCTGGGTCTTTGGCTGTTAATTCGGCAGCTGGTCCCTCAGTCCCTCTTTCTTTGGGCTGCTGCCGAAGAGGAAGAGATGGAGTGAAGGACCCGCTGCCGAAGAATGGAGTGGCATGATTGAGCTGCTGCTGAAGTGCTGATGATTGGCTTTTTTTTTTTTTTGCAGCTTGGGGCGGCAGAAAACCTGGAGCCAGCCCTGGTCGCTAGGCCAAATGGGAGGACTGCAAATTGATAGTGGTTGAAACCCACCATAAACTGGAGGAAGTGTTTGTGCCCTTTGAAGATGGCGATGTGAAAGTACTCATCCTTCAGATCAAGGGCAGCGTACCAGTCTCTTGGATCCAGGGAGGGGATGATGGAGGCCATGGAGACCATGAGGAACTTCTGCTTCTCTAGGAAGCAGTTCAAGTCTCACAGGTCCAGGATAGGTCACAGACCACTCTTGGCTTTGGGATTAAAAAGTAACAGGAATAGAATCCCTTGCTCCTGTACTCCAGAGGAACAACCTCCATCTGCAGTAACCCCTCTACCTCATGCACAAGACGACTTTCGTGAGAAGGGTCCCTGAAAAGGGATGGGGGGGAGGGATAGAAAGCAACTGAAGGGTGTAACCCTGCACCACTGTGCTGAGGACCCATCGGTCCAATGCTATAGATGCCCATGCAGGGAGAAAAGGAGGAAGGTGGCTGGTGGGCTGAGATCAACTGAGAAGCCTGTGAAGGCTGTTGGTGAGGATGCCACTAGTAGCCTCTGGGTTTCTTATTGGGAGGCTTCTGGCAAGGGGGGATCCCCTGGCCCTGAGGCTACTGTGGCTTGAACTGCTTGTGGGCAGGGCTCGGAACATACAGGCCCAACATTTGAAGGGTCATGCAAGAGTCCTTGATGCCATGGAGCTTATTGTCCATCTGTTCCACGGACAGGGCTTGCTCATCGAAGGGAAGGGCTTGCATCTACTGCTGAGCCTCTGTGGAAAAGCCAGAGAGGAGCAGCCAGGATGCCCGGTGCATAGTGACGGTTGAGGCCATGGTTTGGGTGGTAGTGTCCGCCACATCCGACACCGCCTGGAGTATTGCCCTGGACGCAGTCGTGCCTTCCTCCATGATTGCCCGGAGCACCTTTTTAGAAGCCTCAGGGAGGGAGCCCTCAAACTTGGCCATGGCTTGCCACATGCTAAAGTCATAGCATCCAAGGAAGCCACAAACCGGGGGGAGGAGGGGCAGGGCCACCAAAGCCATTCCGCTATGGATACCACTGAGAGAAAAAACTTCTGGCACCAGTGCATGTGGCTCGCGCGCACACACTTACGTTGAATGGACATGAGCAAGCACTCGAAGAACTAGAACTTCCACCCAGAGAATTAGCAAGATCCAGGCCCGCTGGCTAATTCTAGAAGTTCAATCATGCTTGTGGCTGTCCTTAGATATGTGTCCCTTTTCCTCAGCCCAAACTCCTGCTACTAGGCAGGAACAATCTTATGGCTGTTCAGCAGCACTCCCATTGATACAGGAGAAGCAGATACCTCCTGTTCTCCCTTTCCTGCCCACTGCTCTCATAAAGACACAGACAGCTATTGGTTGCTGCTCTAATAAATCAAATTCACTTTCTGAACAGGAAGAGTCATTCTTTTCTGACAGACAGTGTCAACTGGTAATAGGAGCAGTCAGAGCAACAGTAATTTTTGTATCCTAAAGAGAGAAACTAAGTTTGTTCATTGTGTAGGATGAATGTTATTGATCAAGGGGAAACCAGAGATCAAAAAGCAAAGCAATGATGTATGAGACATGCAACGAAAGGTCTGTCAATGCTTTCATTGTCCAGTCCCTGCCCCAACACCTCATTTTTCAGGATCTTTAGCCGCCTGTACTTATTCTCCTTAGACAGAAGTGGGGAGTTCAAACTGCTGCAAAAGTGATCTGAATCGTCCCCCCCCAGTCTTCAAAAACAACAAGGACTCTGGTGGCACCTTAAAGACCAACAAATTTATTTGGGCATAAGCTTTCTTGGGTAAAAAAAAAATCTAATCTTCATTTATCAACTCCACAAAGCATTTGGCACAATTGGCAATTTGTACATCAGTGAAAACTAGGGCTGGAAGAGCACAGGGAGTGCCAAAAATGAGCAATAGGATGTAGTAGCAGAGCTAGAGCAGGATAAACTTGAATAATACCTGCCTTTGTCTTGTGAAAGTGAGGGATTAATAGCATTGGCTCTAGGACTGATTCCACTCACATTCAAAATAAAATGTAACCCAGACTGGAATTTGGTATACATATGCTTATTATCTGAGTCAGGTACACACATTTAAATGTGCAAGAAATGTATGCACAAGATAGCACGTAACCAGCTATTTGTATATGCTGTCATGGCAAATACATAGCATTGCACAAAAAGGCAAAATGTCTTGCTTAAAGTCTCCCAGAATATCAGGGCAGAGGGAAGGATAGAGCCCAGGTCCAAAGTCTGACACTCCAGTGGGCCACACTACTTTCTACAGCCATATGTAAGTAGTATATCAGCATGTGTGCACCCTCGCTAAGCACTGTGTCCAGCAGCCATGTAAACACAAAGCATGCCTAGAAAACTTCCCGTTTGAGTTTCTTCCACTTCCTGAACCAGACAACAAGACACCAGGCCAGCTTCATCTCTTTGTGCAACTCCTTTGATTTCCTGAATTTCACCCCAATATTTTAACTGGGGCCTTAAACTCAGATACACAGGAAGAACAAATGAAGTCATATGTGGGGTGGGATATTTGGAACAGTACTGTAAAGGTTAGTGCCTTCTTCTAGGGCCAAATCCTGTTCATTTTAGTGAGTCAGAGGAACGGGCAAAAAACAAGCCTGAAATAAACAGAGGCAACCTTGCCAACTTTTGGACATGCAAATGGACACGTTTTAATTTGGATGACTCAGATGCTAAGAAAGGTGAATTCTAGCTGACTAGATGCCTTGACACATGCAGATGGGAAAAGTGTGTGAGGAGACCATTGTTAAGCTATCTTACTTAACTTACTTAACCACGCACAGCAAAAAATTCACTTAATAGCATAGGAAATATCTAGTCATTTTAGCATATTTGTTTCACAGGTGGGGTTGGTTGAATTGCTCCAGCTTTGTCAGCTGATACACCACAATAAAATATGATACTAGATAGAACATGATACGAGTGAGTCAGTCACATTCCATCCCTTAATGCGCCATAACACACTGGCTGAACAATGTTTTCCTAAGCACTCATGATGGAAAAAAAGCGTTGTTCTGAGGAAAAAGCCATTTGTTGATTTGAGGGGAAGAAAAAAACCACAACAACACTATTCACCAAAAAGAGGCTATGGTTCAGTATTAATGTATTTTCAAAGCAAAAATCAAACCCCACCATCCTACAACCACAACATGGAATATTTAAAAAAGAGATTTGTTACAGTCAGAAACCTCCCTGCAGTATTAGGCCAGTCTGCACTAGAACTGAAACCATGCTAGGCAAAATTGTATTTAAACTAGAGATGGATCAGAAGCAGAACTTCAGACTGAAACATCTTCTGAAAATGGTGGATCTTGGAATCACCTTTGGGTTTTGGATTTGGATGCCAAATAGACAAATACTTCTGCAATTCAGGAGTGGAAATTAAGTTCAGTCCTTCCCCTTGCTTTCCATATCTTCCCCACAGACCCTTGCTTTTCTAGGAAACTAGATACGTAGTCTGGCCACTTCCCCTACAGCCTATCCAGAGGGGCTGCCAGGTCAAGAAGGCAGCCCTGAAATCCAGTGGGGCAATAGTCAACACACACAGGGGACAGTGGGGAATGGCATGACCAAATCACTTCAGTATTAACTACCATTGTGAGCTGGAGAAAAAGGCTACTAAATTGGCCTAATGTTCCTTGGAAGTGACAGCACTCCGCTCATTTCTGTACCCATAACTCAGCAGATATTCAAGAAGCAATAGCAATGCTTGCTAGTTAGCGTTCCAAGTACACCTCTACCCTGATATAACATGACCCAATATAACACGGTAAAGCAGCGGTCCAGAGGGGTGGGGCTGCGTGCTCCAGCAGATGAAAGCAAGTTCAACAACACGCAGTTTCACCTACAATGCAGTAAGTTTTTTGGTTCCCGGGGACAGCGTTATATCCAGATAACAGTGTACTGCCTATCTGATGAGACAGCTGCATCAATGGACATTCCAAAAGGGGGAGCAAGTTACCTTTCCAAGGTTTATCGGCACCCGACTCCTGTGTAGTCCTCATAGTCATAACTATTTCTTAGGATCTCACAGGCTGGCATTTTTAACATTACCTATTTTTTGCATTAAAGAATATTTATTTTGTATGCATTGTGCTGTGACTGTCACTCACAAGCAAAGCAAGGAGATACTGGGCCAATACCTCATGTGAGCCATTTAAGGAGCCTTTAGGTGCTGCAGAAGTGATGTTCCTAAGTCAGTAGGTGATGCTCTGAATCAGTAGTGAAGGAATGCTCAACAATGTTTTTGAGGAATGGGGAGGGAACGGGGGGGGGAGAAGGGGCATGAATGGTGCCATGCTATGAGGGCTATCATCTTTTGTATAAGATGTGTAAAATCAAAGCTCCTGATCATTTGTTGTTATGACAGAGCCCAATGGGTGTATTTGCAGGAGTTGAGGCATTAGCCAATGCTACATTTTTCAGTCTGCCATCTTAAATTCCCTGCAGCCCCTGTAGTTTCAGTTTGATACACCGTTCTTCACGTCCCATCCCAAATCTGTGTGGAGCATTTGTTAAATTGGTCAGCGCTGTCAATAGTTGCTGTGCGTATTTAGACAACCTCAAATTCCAACTGCAGAGTTGGAAACACTACGTAAATAGCCTACACGGGGGCAATGGTTTACAACAGTGGAGAATGTTTCAGTGCCTATAACGTCCCCTGCTTGTCATTGGAGACACAGGCAGCCAACACCTTGACAATGCAAAAGGTTTCAACCAACCCACCTTTACTGCAGGTTACTCACATCAGTGTGTGTGCCCAACAGCCACAACCAGCCCATTTCTGCTTCTTGTTAAATACAACTTTGAAAGCAGCTGCACTCTATACTAAAAGGATAAAGAGCATGTTCTTTAGTACAGACAAGGTGAGGTAATATCTTTTATTGGACCAGCTTCTGCTGGGGAGAAAGACAAGCTTTTGAACTTACCCAGAGATCTTCCTCAGATCTGGGAAAGGAACTCTGTCATGATTCTTTAGAAAAATAGATATGTTTCTACTAAAGAAAACAAAGGTTCAAAGGAATGTTATCTAGTCAGAGTTATGCTTCAGGTCAGTGTACAGTACATGTCAAATATGTTCTGAACCCCACAAAAACAGCTGATAAACTTGTGACTCATCAGGGGCTGCTAAAGCCAGGATCTGTCTCTTGTTTGAAAGTACAAGACAGAGGGCAGGTTGTTCCCATCAAATGTCACAAGCAAAGTCCCATGTACTTCATGGGACCTAAATTATTCAGCAAGAGCCTCCCATCCCCCAGCCCTCCTCCTCAGTGGCTGGCTAGAAATTCTGCATCAATCATTTAAAGTTAAACTATTGCAGTTTTCTGAATTAAATAGGAAGATGAATATATATGCAATACAATAGTCCATGTCATTTTGGGATACATTAGAAGACATTTTCAGCTTTGCACATGGCAAAGACTTTCATATTTACATAATCCTAGTGTAGAAATTGGCACAGGGAAAGCAAGAAGTTTTGGCAGCTGGATGGAGACAACTGAAACTGTTTACAGAGCTATGGGAGACCATTCAGGATAAGCACATCTGGAAGAAGTTCCTTCTTAAACGATTACCAGTTAAATAATTAATGTGGATGGGGACATTTTTGTGATTAGGTTTCAGAGTTAACACAGCTCCACTGAGAGGAATGGGGGCAGTTGGCTCATCTCCGTGTGGTTTCAGGATGCAATAAATATTAAATGAGGAGAGGGTGCTAACGTCACTGATGACCAACGGGATACCTTACAAATCTAACAAAAAAAAGTTAAAGATTTGTAGTAGAAAAAGGGTTAGCATGAGAAACTGAACAAAGCTCACACAGGACAACTGAATTTGCTGCAGTTTCAGACCTAGGTACCTACTCGTGGGCCCCTATTAGGGACTGAGGTGCCCAATTTAAGCAGCCAAATCTAGACATGGAAGGCAGCTTCCTTTCCTTACCCAGTAACTCCTAAAACTAGACTGAGAATTGCAGTAAGAGCCATGAATGGAGCTTCTACATTGACTCATGGACGGCCTTGAGAAGTCACTTAAAACTGTTTCAGCTCATCTGTCAGAAAAGGAGGAGGATTCAATGCACCTAATCCCCACAACACCCTGTTTGGAAACTGTAAAGTGCCATTATTAGTTTGTTCTGTTTTCTGCCCCAATGCAAGAGTCAAAGAGAAGGTAAAAGAGTCAATATAGAGGAAAACATGGGAAGTAAAACTGAATAGTGCACAAAGCTATGAGATAAAAGATTGAGACTGTCTGCAGAGGATTGTGTATCAAATGATAGCACCCAAGATCTGAAATGCAGCTATCAGACTCATTTAGATTATCTATTTCTCAACTGCAACAGGATCAGACTGGAAAAGTGCAATTAGAAAAGAAGAAACATGTCTGGGAGAAAAACACTGGCTGTTAAATGTAATAAACCAAGGCTCAGACTCAGAGACCAAATGCATGCTCCAGTTTGGTGGTGGGTATTCTGCAATCTGTGTTGGAGACCAGGAGGGTCACAGTGGTTATGAATTTAAGAAATAGTTTGGAAAAAGGCAACGTAGAGCAATTTTCATTTTCAGTCACAGGTAGAGGATATATGTTGCATGTCTTTAGGTATCTGACTTCTCCAAAAATAGCCTTTTTCATAAGAAAAATGTGGAAGTGGCATCGGCATCTAGAAACACAGTATATTCTGAATCCACAGAAAGGTCACAAACTTTTCCTGCAAAAGGGAAGCAAGGAAGGGAGCCTCTCTAGGGGCTTATAGACTCCTAAACTTTAAGGTCAGAAGGGACCATTATGATCATCTAGTCTGACCTCCTGCACAATGCAGGCCACAGAATCTCACCCATGCACTTCAATAACAAATCCCTAACCTATGTATGAGATACTGAAGTCCTCAAATTGTGGTTTGAAGACCTCAAGCTGCAGAGAATCCTCCAGCAAGTGACCCGTGCCCCATGCTGCAGAGGAAGGCGAAAAACCTCCAGGGCCTCTGCCAATCTGCCCTGAAGGAAAATTTCTTCCTGACCCCAAATATGGGCATCAGTTAAACCCTGAGCATGTGGGCAAGACTCACCAGTCAGCCCCCAGGAAAGAATTTTCTCTAGTAACTCAGATCCCATCCCATCTAACATCCCATCACAGACCACTGGGCATACTTACCTGCTGATAATCAAAGATCAGTTACCAAATTGATTGCCAAAATTAGGCTGTTCCATCATACCATCTCCTCCATAAACTTATCAAGCTTAGTCTTAAAGCCAGATGTGTCTTTTGCCCCCACTACTCCCCTTGGAAGGCTGTTCCAGAACTTCACTCCTCTAATGGTTAGAAACCTTCATTTAATTTCAAATCTAAACTTCCTAGTGTCCAGTTTATATCCATTTGTTCTTGTGTTCACATTGGTACTAAGCTTAAATATTTCCTCTCCCTCCCTAATATTTATCCCTCTGATATATTTATAAAAAGCCATCATATCCCCCCCCAACCTTCTTTTGGTTAGGCTAAACAAGCCAAGCTCTTTGAGTCTCCTTTCATAAGACAGGTTTTCTATTCCTCAGATCATCTCAGTAGCCCTTCTCTAAACCTGTTCCAGTTTGGAATTCATCCTTCTTAAACATGGGAGACCAGAACTGCACACAGTATTCCAGATGAGGTCTCACCAGTGCCTTGTATAACGGTACTAACACCTCCTTATCTTTGCTGGAAACACCTCGCCTGATGCATCCTAAAACTGCATTAGCTTTTTTTATGGCCATATCACATTGGCAGCTCATAGTCATCCTGCGATCAACCAATACTCCGAGGTCCTTCTCCTCCTCCGTTACTTCCAACTGATGCGTCCCCAATTTATAACTAAAATTATTGTTATTAATCCCTAAATGCACGACCGTGCATTTTTCATTATTAAATTGCATCCTATTACTATTGCTCCAGTTTATCAGATCATCCAGATCTTCCTATAGGATATCCCGGTCCTTCTCTGTGTTAGCAATACTTCCCAGCTTTGTGTCATCTGCAAACTTTATTAGCACATTCTCACTTTTTGTGCCAAGGTCGGTAATAAAAAGATTAAATAAGATTGGTCCCAAAACGGATCCCTGAGGAACTCCACTAGTAACCTCCTTTCAGCCTGACAGTTCACCTTTCAGTATGACCTGTTGTAGTCTCCCCTTTAACCAGTTCCTTATCCACCTTTCAATTTTCATATTCATCCCCATCTTTTCCAATTTAACTAATTCCCCCCCATGTGGAACCGTATCAAATGCCTTACTGAAATCGAGGTAAATTAGATCCACTACATTTCCTTTGTCTAAAAAAATCTTACCTTCTCAAAGAAGGAGATCAGATTGGTTTGGCACAATCTACCTTTTGTAAAAACCATGTTCTATTTTGTCCCAGTTACCATTGATCTCAATGTCCTTAACTACTTTCTCCTTCAAATTTTTTTCCAAGACCTTACATACTACAGATGTCAAACTAACAGGCCTATAGTTACTCGGATCACTTTTTTCCCCTTTCTTAAAAATAGGAATTATGTTAGCAATTCTCCAGTTGTATGGTACAACCCCTGAGTTTACTGACTCATTAAAAATTCTTGCTAACAGGCTTGCAATTTCATGTGCCAGTTCCTTTAATATTCTTGGATGAAGATTATCTGGGCCCTCCAATTTTGTCCCATTAAGCTGTTTGAGTTTGGCTTCTACCTCCGACGTCGTAATATCTACCTCCATATCCTCATTCCCATTTGTCATCCTACCATTATCCCTAAGCTCCTCATTAGCCTCATTAAAGACTGAGACAAAAAATTTGTTTAGATATTGGGCCTGCCTAAATTATCCTTAACCTCCATTCCATCCTCAGTGTTTAGCGGTCCCACTTTTGTTTTCTTATTTGTATGGCTATAGAACCTTTTACAATTGGTTTTAATTCCCTTTGCAAGGTCCAACTCTACATGGCTTTTGGCCTTTCTCATTCTATCCCTACATGTTCTGACCTCAATAAGGTAGCTTTCCTTGCTAATCCCTCCCATCTTCCACTCCTTGTAGGCTTTCTGCTTTTTCTTAATCACCTCTGAGATACTTGCTCATCCAGCTTCCGTGGCGACAAAATAAAACTGACAGAGTCAGTATAACGAGTCTTCGCAACACTCAGCCAATTCAAAACAGGTGAATAGACAGCCGAAGGCAGGGACACTGATCGCACAACACTGGAAGTTAACTTGGGAAATATGCCCCTGCCCTGTAGCAGAAACATTTGCTGACACTGTTCTGCTAAGATCAAGTTGTCATAAACAGATAGCTAAGGGTTAATGTCTCTTTCACCTGAAGCACCTGACCAGAGGACCAATCAGGAAACCGGATTTTTTCAACTCTGGGTGGAGGGAAGTTTGTGTCTGAGTCTTTGTTTTCTGTCTGCCTGCTTTCTCTGAGCTTTGGAGAAGTATTTCTGCTTTCTAATCTTCTGTTTCCAAGTTGTGAGTACCAAAGAGTTTGTTTCTTTTGTATTTACATGAATATAGTGCTGGAGTGCTTTAATTTGTATTCTTTTTGAATAAGGCTGTTTATTCAATATTCTTTTAAGCAATTAACCCTGTATGTGTCACCTTAATGCAGAGAGACTATTTGTATGTATTTTTCTTTCTTTCTTATATAAAGCTCTCTTTTAAGACCTGTTGAAGTTTTCTTTAGTGGGGAACTTCAGAAAATTGGGTCTGCAGCTCACCAGGGAATTGGTGGGAGGAAGAAGTCAGGGGGAAGTCTGATTTTGCATTCCCTCTGGGTGAAGAGGAAAGTGCTTTTGTTTCCAGGATTGGAATTACAGAGGGTGGACTCCCTCTGTTTAGATTCACAGAGCTTGTGTCTGTGTATCTCTCCAGAAGCACCTGGAGGGGGGGAGGGAAAAGATTTATTTCCCTTTGTTGTGAGACTCAAGGGTTTGGGTCTTGGGGTCCCCAGGGAAGGGTTTCGGGAGGACCAAAGTGCCCCAAAACACTCTAATTTTTTGGGTGGTGGCAGCAAGTACCAGGTCCAAGCTGGTAACTAAGCTTGGAGGTTTTCATGCTAACCCCCATATTTTGGACACTAAGGTCCAAATCTGGGACTAAGGTTTGACACAAGTGCTGTCCGATCTCCCAACTGATCTAACATCAAGCAGCTCTTGAAGCAGAGGGTGTATTGTTGACTGAAGTCATGGGATCCACATGGCCCTGCACTGGGCAAGAAAACCACTCCCCAGGTTTAGGAAGGGCTGTGGGGTGCAGTAAGTCTTTTCGACTGCGCTTAAATGCGCTCACCTTTCCTGCACTTGAGCCTGCATTTCTGCTGAAGCACAGGCAAAGTTCAGTCCTTTCAGTATTAACGCTAACCACCAAGAGCGCACGGTGACGCCCTGTACCTTGGGGAGCGTACTGTAATCCCCATATTCCTCATTTACACAGCATCGTGCTCTTACACACAAAGCATGCCTTGCCAGGTATCAAGTGAAAGGTATGATCTGCTGAAAGTCATTTCTCTATCCATATATGTGAATCATTAATGCAAATGAAGTTATGAGAATTGTGTTGTGTGGTTGTCACTAAAGCATGCTGTAAGTTGGGGGAATCCAATATTAGCGCCCCCCCCCCCCAAGGCAACAGCAAGGAAAGTAACCAACGCCTGGGTGAAGTGTCAAACAGCCCATCAGCAGCCACTGTTCAGCAAGAGAGCTGCAATGCAGTGACTCACCTGCATGAGACCACACCAGAGGAATTGCTCAACCTTGCTTGGAGACACTCAGGGATGCCCCCCAGACATGCCTGGACTTGTGTTCTACAAGCACATGAACTGAGGGTATAAAAGACAGACAGACAGAGTGGACACGTACTGGGCTCTTTGCCTGCCCCCACCTGTGCTATCCTGCAAGCAACCAAAACCCTGAGAAGATGACAAGACTCCAACACAGGAGATAGTATACAGGACTTAAGCCTGGGCCTAAGAACTGCAATATCCAGTGGGGTGAGAAAAACTGCATAATCTAGTTGCTGCCCAGTCTAATAGGGTTGAGAGTTTAGACTGTGTGCTTATATTGTATTTTGGTAACCACTCTGACTTGTTATGCTTTGACTTACAATCGCTTAAAATCTCTCTTTATAGTTAATAAATCTGTTTGGTTTGAAGCATGTCAGAGGCTCCCCTTGCGATAACAAGCTTGGTATATATCAATTTCTTTGTTAAACTGACAAACACATAAGTTTGCAGTGTCCAGCGGGCATAACTGGACACTGCCAGATGGAGGTTCCTAGGGTTGTCTTGGACCAGAGATATTGGCTAGTGTCATTTGCTTGCAAGTAGCTGGGAGCAGCTTACACGCCAGAGACTGTGCGTGAACAGCCCAGGAGTGGGGGTTCTCACAGCACAGTGGGTAAGGCTGGCTCCGAGTCGAGGATTGGAGAGGCCTACTAGATCACTGGTCTAGATAACACCAGAGGGGAATGTCACGCGTGCCATGCAACTTCTTAAGAGTTAATGTGTATTCTCTCTCAGTCCCACCTGCAGCGAGCAATTGAAATACTCATGAAAACTTTTCTTAAACAATGATGCAGTAACTATTGTTATCTCTTCTTTTCACCCTTCTGTTACTGTAACATACACGTGTAAGCCATTAGTTCTCACCATTTGAGCAAATCTCAAAATGTGCAATGGGGAGATTTCCAAAGACAAAAAAAATCCCCAAATGGAACAATTTTCAAAATCCCACAGAATAGCTGAATTCAAAGTAACCCTGTGGTGTCAATATGAATGCCATGCTTACAGCAGCTGCATTTCCATCAGAATGAACTCGACGATGTTTCTAGTTTTAGCAGTGTTCACTATTTTAAGTCTAGGGAATCTTTGGAAAGGAAACTAAAACTAGAATTAACGTTGTGTTCCCACTGTAGCATGTCTACCATATGTACAAATATACGGTATATTGTTAATCTTTGCTAAAGAAACCATTCCTCATGGGTACTTGACTGTCTTGTGACTGTATAGCCTCCATTTTCTTTAGTACACTGAAGCTTAATTTAGACATAGCCAACTGATATCAGAGCAAGACTATTTTTTATAGTTAAAAATGACAAAGAGTAAAGAGAATTGTCTTTATTTTTAAATATTAGTAACACTGCACAAAACAATTAAGTGGTACTTATAAGTGACAAACAAAAACTGTTCTCAATCTTAAATTTCAGATAAACCTAATTTAAGTACCCTAACAATCTGCATACGGTTACATTTTCCTAATGCTAGCATTATATGCTAAACCATCCAAATATTGTAGATTACCAAGATTTCTTATATTTTAACAGTCATTCTAGAGCAGCAGATTTTACTTTTCTGTTTAGCATCTTCCTTACATCATTGTGTGCATTGCTACATTTTGTAAATATCAAGGATGAGTGAATTTCTCCAGGAAATCTGGGTTTCCAACAGTGCCAGTTTTAAGTCAGTTACATCACCAACATACTAGCAAAAAGAGCAGAGACAAAAGAACAAAACAAACATGGTTGATAATTACTATTCATAGGTTAAAGAGAAAAGGCAATCTACTGGCAAGGAACATGCAGGGAAGTAGTTAAGACAATAGAAAGATTCTACTTAGTGCTCGATTAAAAGGTTAGAAGAAGCAGTGTGTCATGCACATGAAACAATTATGGGAAGCAACGAAGTAATATTGCCAGACTCAACATATTTCTTTTAAAAGTGAAGAAAATGTTTCCAAACAAAAAAAGTTTAGTCCTGCAATATAACTAATGTAAATATACTTTCCTCATGTGTGACTGACATTCTAGATAAATATTTCTGCAAAGAATTACTTGGTAGAATCATATGGAACCTGAAAAACATTCAGGATCTGAAATCCACTCAGCAGAAACCAAGTGTAAATTTAAAACAACAACATTTAGATAATTTGTCTGGAGAGACTTGGTAGAAATTGAAAATGATGAAAAACACAAGGAATGATTTCACTCAGTGACTCACCGGGAGTCTACATGCATAATAAATCAGTATGAATATTTACAGGAGACCAGAATCACACTGGCTTTCTTAAATCACCAGATGTAACCTCACAATGCAACATGTGACAGCATATTTAATCATAACAGAAATTTTTCTGCCTAAGTTACAAAAAAGTTAACATAAAATGCAATTATGAAGTTTGCATAATTACTAGATAGTTTCTTAAAGCTAGTTTCTAAAGGCTTAGTTCTACTCCCACTGAAGTCAACGGGAAAGCGGATCAAGGTTTAACTCAGATATGTTAACAGGCCTGAGGATACCAGGAGAAGTAGACATAAAGAGACATTGTTACAACCCCTTATATCCTAGAGGAAAACACTAGATTACAGTAGATCTAGTTGCTGGGAAGGAAGTAGTAAGTGATTCTGCAAGATTTTCCAAATTTCAAAATACAATGCACCTCTAACCAAGATCAGCCTACTTTGAAGTCCCCAATCTGACTGGCAAAAAAGCCACTCTGTGCTGCTAACGAGTAATATAGTGCAATTTTAGTGTAGTTTTAAATATGAATCATCTTCCTTACTAACAGTGTATACAATCCAAAAAATATATACACAAAAAAGTGTGCTCAAATGTAATAACATATGGTGTCATTGTAAAGGTATTGAGTATCGGAGGAGTCCGTTTTAGTAATTTCCTTTGGTTGGCTTCTTCTTCTTCTGTTCCTCTCTCTGCTTCTGCCTCCTTCTCTTGCTGCCTTCTTTGTGTCCTGAGGAGATATGGCTTGTAAAACACAGTTCATAATATTCAATTGACTTTTCCTTTATAAATGCACACATGTTTTCTGAATGGTTTAGATATTCTTTCAAAAGACCTTATCTAATTTGGTTTGTTTCTTTAGTGACCACTAAATCTAATACAAAGCTAGGAAAGAAAAAGCTTCGGTAGCTTTGAAGTTTGGAAAGATATAAAAACATGCACCAAAGAACTTCAAAGCCATCCAGGAAGAGCCTCAAAAATAAAGATAACTTACAAAAGAGACACAAATAAATAAGCCTAGAGGCTATGCAGACAGTGCTATTGCCTGTTCCCAGCATTTGAAGTTGCCATAGTGAAGTTGCCACTGTCTTCCTCATTCTAAGGACAGAAAATGATCTTGAGTAAAAATGATATGCAAAATATTAACATTTAGTGGAGCCCACGTGTGTGCCGAACATCAGCCTGCGCATGCTTTATCAGCTAGTTAAACTAAGTGGATTTATATTGTAAAAGCCTTGTGCAAGAGAACAAGGATTAAATATCAGGACTAAGCTACTTATAAACTCAAGTAACTATCTAGCTCCACTTGAGGGGAGCATATGCAAATGAAGTCTTTATTTTTGCAGCGCCTAATATGCTTTTTCCTTGGTTCTCCATCAGGTCATGTGATCACACTGCAAAAGCAGCCCCAGCCATTATATCAGCCAGGACGGAAAATTCTTTGGCCACACTTCCACCAACTAGGAAAAAAAGGGCAGCCAATCAGAGTGGAGCAAAAAGACCAAGCAGGACAGCACCCCCTAGATGTTAGTGCCTGGGAGGACTGCCCTGCTTGCCTACCCCTAGAACAGCACTGGCGCACTCTCATGCATTTAAGTGAGATGTGAAAACCAGAGTCGTGTATCAGAACCCACCTCTTCTTCTCAAACTCTGGGTAAAATGGAACTGTCCACCCAGGATTTTGTTGTGTACAACTCACCATAGAAAACAGAACCATCTTTATTCAAGTCTAATTAATTCTAATCTGAAATAAAGCCAACAGATTTAGACTGATATCTGTCTACAATTCCCTTAAAGATCTGCTACGCAAAGCTTTAAGAAAAAGATCACGCTTCTAACTCAGCAATGCTGTGTCACTGAGGAGCATGATCCGGTGGACAGGGCAGACAAAACAGATAAAGTCTCGCAACTACATATCAGATATAGGGCTGTAGAGGGAGAGTGGGATAAGTAGGATAAAGGACCAGATTGGGAATGTGGAGATCTATTATGATCCTGATTTTACTAGTTACCTGCTATGTAATCATGAGCACCTCACTTCGCTTCTAAATCCACTTCTCTCATCTGTAAAGGGTGGATAATGATACTTCCCTACCGATGTAAGTACTTTGAGGTCAACTGATTAAAAACACTAGGAAAGAGCTACATATTAACCATCATGCTTTACAATCTCTGTGGGCTCTACCCTTGAGTCCTCTCATAAGCAGAATGCCTATTTAAATCAATGGGAGTTTTGCCCACCTCACAACTGCAGTACTTCAGACTATATGGTATCCTTTTGGGTCAATTTCACTTCAGGAACAAGCAAACAGCTTTTGAATTCACTGGAGTTGAATCTATTTATGCCAATGGTGAATTTCTTCCTTGGCTATTATTTCAGCTCCTATACTGCGTGCAGCAGCATTATTTGATAATTTATGCTTAGTAGCCATAGGGTTTAAGAAACTGTGCTCCTTATTTAATAGTTCAGCCACGGGCTGTTAGCCTGGCAAGTTAAAGAGAAAACCAGTTTTGAGGTTTAAGGATGAGAAAAAACAGCAGTGTTCTGAGTATAATTTGTGGAGATGTTGACAAAGCTTTTCCTATTCAAACGCATCATACCACCTTGGTGTCCACAGATGCTGCCATGAGACAGAGGTTATTGAACACGTGCTTACTAAGAACGAAGCACCATCAACACTTTGCATCATGTATTAAAGTAGTTCACTCTGAAAGTCAAGCCCCTTCACCAACTGCACTTGACCTACAATTGGAAAAACTCCTTGAGTTGTCTTATATCTGAATGCAACAGACCAGATGGATCTTATCTCAGAAGGGCACTAGCAGACCCCTTGGAATAGGGAAGAGAAGACAATGCAGAATAAGGTGGTCAGGTGAAGAATCTCCTATAAAAAAAATCAGTTAGCAATGGGCTGAATTTACAGGATTTTTCCTTTTAGTCAGAAAAGCAATATCAGTAGCATAATCAGCCACTCCAAACTAGTCAGTTTAATGACTATGTTAGCAATTATATTCAGAAAGGAACCATTACAGCCTAATGATTTACGCCCTTATTCTCATTTTCCCTTCACAAAAGTCTTAGTAACTCTGAAGAGGCTTTTACAGACAGGTGACACTGCTTCTGAAGTTGATATTTCACTAGATGGGTTAAAAAAAACCACAAACACTCAAAAACATAGAAAGGAACCCTATATCACTGAACCAGGATGCAGATAATCTAATCTAAGTTAACTTGTTGTATATGGACACAATATGCTTCATTATGTAAATCAATGACCAAAACTAACACTAAAATGTTAGAATAGAGACTAAGGAACTGGGAGACAGCAAGAACTCTGACCAGTCTCTGGAATGATCTCTCATGGGAAACAGTGACACATTTAAAACTAGACTGCCAACACTACAATAAAGGACCATTCCTGGAAAGACAGGACTAATGGGTCTTCATTTCTAAGCTTGTGATGAAGAAGTCCTTCCTCCCCGTCAAAGTGGGCCAGAATCTCTGCTGGGATAAATCAGCATAGCTCCACAGATAGTGGTGCTATGGTGATTTACAGCGGCAGAGAATCTGACCCAAACAGGTTGAGTAACTCAGCCCTTTAACTCTTATATTAATAGTCCCACAGATCTTCACAACTGAAGCATATCTAGTGATCTTCAATGGTATGCAAGATTGTTTTCCATTGACTTTGGGGGCAAAGTTATTTGAATGACCAAGCAGCAGAATGTAACAGCAGGCAGGCAGATTACAAATCGTGGTGAGATAATGACACTGCTGCTTCATTAACGTTAATATTTGATTTGAAATACTTTTCTCTGGAGAGTCAGAGACAGTCGGTGGCCAACGAAATGAGAAGTCACATTGAAGATTTGGTGAACTCACTCAGGGTTTTTACAGTCTCTCTTTAGCCAAACAGTGTTTGTTTTGGGAGGGTTGGGGGGAAAAGAGGGGTTTGGGGGAGGACAGGAGAGCGAATTCTCACATCCAGAAATGACTATGGTACCTTTCTAAAGGTTAGGTATTGCAACGCAGAGATTACGTATGGATAGGGAGGCTGTAAAGAAGGTTTATCAGAGCTTCACAAAGCCTCAATATGCAGAAAATAGGCCTATTTAAAGACAGATGGCAGACACTAACTTTGCACTTTCTTGCTTTTGTTGACTCCTGTAACAAACAGTCAGGTGAAGCAGTCCAGGCAATGTAACCATCTGGAACTGTGACCCATTTCAAGAACCTGAAACCTTGGTTCCATGCCACTACCTCCTCACCTGCCCTTTCTACGTCATGCCCCCTTCTTGAATGCCCCCTTCTCCACAAAGCTTCCACCTAATGGAAGGCTTCAAAAGACTGAATGCAGTTTTATCCTTAAAAAGCCCACTGAAGTAAAACTGAAGCTATATGACTGAACAACTCCCCCTATCAGGGATCAATAAATCTGGCAGCCTCTACGCTGGGTCCAAGGCTGCCCCTTACTTTAGTTTTTCCCAGTGCTCTGGGTCCTCCATTTAAATGGTCTTCAGAGCACACAATGTTTCTGAATCTCCAGAAGGCATGAGACAGATGTATTTAGTTTAGGGCTTCAAAGCACATTACACCCTTGAGAAGCAACAAAGAGGGAGGTATGGACAGAGTGTATACCTAAATATACTAGTGCCCTGCAGAGAGCACTACTACCCAGCTCCTCTGCTCTCTCCTCTATCATCCTGATAGAATCAGGTCAGGAGAGAGGCAAAAGTGGGAGGTGCTGAATCCTTTGCTCTGCTAGGACAGCAGAATGGTGGGATGGTGAGAGCAGCCGCATTCCCTCTCCCCTTGACCCACAGAGAGGAGAATAAGCCAAGTAGATTGGGAGGCAGCAATGAGGAACAATGCACTCAGCAGGCTGGTTTCATTGCCTGTAACTAGCACAAAGTGCATACCCTAGAACAGCTTCTCTACCTCTTCCAGCCCCCCTAACACATTGTAGTCAGCAGCAAAGAACACATCCTGATCTTTTTACATTGGCTTTATCTTGGGGGGCGGGGGATGACAGGGACAGGGGATGGATGTGAATCAATCTTTCCTCAGCTCCAGGTTGGCAGCATTGCTCCCTGGCTGCTGCTAGAGCCTGCTTGAAGTATGGTAGCAGCTGCTCTCCTGTGTAGGTAGAGGGTGGGAAGGCTGGCCAATGATTCAGTCACTGGCTCACTGCCTCTAGTCCCAGAGAGAGATACATTTAAGTACGGCTCTCAGACTTTCATGAGGTTGGAATCCCCCTGCACAAAATTTCCCCATGAAGGAAAACAGCAGTGGCTCAGTTCTGCACATAGGGCTTCCTAGGATGACATACAATTTCACCCACTAATTCCTGCCCCAAGTCCATAACTTTGTTGAGCTATAGTGTATCATTTAGGAAAACAACGATCTTTATTCAAAGAGACTTCAAGTGATAATGAATATACTTCATGCCTCAGTAAGTTGTTTCAATTGTTCACTACCCTCACTGCTCAAATGCTGCACCTTATTTGTAACCTGCGTTTACATAGCTTCATCCTCCAGTCATTTGAAGTAATTTAGCTTCACTTTCAAGTTAAACAGGCTTTTAAGGAAAGGCGGGGGGGGGGGGGGGAGAAAGAGAAACAAACCATCTATTTAGGCCTTCCCTTTACGTTGTTCACCAAGCTACATGTTACCTACTTGTTTAGTCAGCCAAGCAGAATTGCCATGAAAATATAAGGTCCTAAACAAAGTCTACTTGCCTGCCTTTTGCAATGATACTGCTAATGAAGAAACTCTGAAATTTATTTTTAAACTCACTCTGGGCAAGCAAAAGCTTGCAAGGCTATGCAGCTTAGGAAGCCCTACACCAAAGAAGTGACTCACCAGCATAGCTCTCTCCATGGCAACAGTTGTGCAGGGGGATGCAACCTTCATGAGAACAGTGCCTGAAAGCAGGCTCTGAGCCCAGGCCAGGAGGCAGCAAGCCAGTGATTAAATCCACTGGCCAATTTTCCCACCCTCTGACCACAGAGGAGTGCAGCTGCTACCATATCACATGCAGTCTAGCAGTGGCTAGGGAATATTTATTCAGCTCTACCCCTCTACCCAGCTCTATCCCCAAGATTCCTTGGGTTCCCACCTTCTTCCCTACCCTCCCGAAAAACCCAGCAACTCCTGCCAAACATTTTTCCATCCATTGTACAGACAAATGATAATACCTTGGCAAATTAGAGAGTAATAAATTGGAGGTAACCAACATTATTTGGTTATTTTACTACTTAGTAACATAATTCATGATATTTACAAAGAAAGACCGCATTGTGGATACAGTAAATTCTAATAGCTTGACTTCTCAGCTGAGGAATCCGTGCCAGAATTAGTTCAAGATTAGTTAAGCTAGGTTTTTTAAAATGCTTTCCTTTTCAATAATGCCAGCGGATGAAAATGGGTGTCAAGTAATGAATGGATTAGGGTTTAAGATATAGGTTAATACAGGAAACTATCACTCAAAAGGGAAAAACACAAATCTTGCCGTATTAATTTACAATTTAAGAACTTTTAATTTATATGTACTATTTACACACTATTTTTAACAATATAACATTTAAACCACTTCACTACGCAACTAAGCTTTTTAAAGTTCAAACTCAGATATACCTGGAAAGTATCTGGACTTCATAAATAGCAAATGAACTTGTTCTAGTTATAGAACTGTTTGAGGTAAATGTGGTTTCAACATGGATTTCTGTATTCTAAAAGGCAGCTAAGCCATCTATCCACTAAAAACCATTAGTAATGTGAGATTTAACACATTTCTGTAGGAAGGCAACATGAAGCTGATAAAAATGTGAATACAGATTCGTTCTATCCCAAAACCTTTAACCCAAATTAGGTTCTGTGTGTGACAAATTGTCCCACTGGGACAATGGGAAACTCTCACTTAATTTCTCCTAAACACACTTATCAGGGACTTTTTTTTTTTTTAATTTGCAACAGTCTTGCACGACGGCCACAAATTTAATCCCACTTTTGAAGAGGGTTGGAAATTATTTGGCTTCTTCAACAAAAATAGTTAAATTATTTTACCTTAATCTTATTTCAGGTGTTGTGCTGCAGCAGCGGTTCTTAAACTGTGGTCTGTGTCCCACTGGTGGCCTATGGACATTTGTTGGTGGTCACATTGTGCTAGCTTCTCCTCCTCATTTCAAAGCTGATTGATGTCAACAGTAAAACTCTCATTGACTTCAATGGGCTTTGGATCAGGCTCTAAAAGACGCCAATAGTACATTAGATAGTTGCTCTCACAGAAGAATGTTAAGAAATTGATGCAGCTGCCACAATGATATTGGGGTCCCAGCCAGAGTGGAGGTCATCTGCATAATCAAGGATGTGAGGGGCAGCAGGTGCACAGAGTCCACTTCCTATCGTAAAGGCTCATTATGCAGAGTTTATAACCTAGCAGTAAGAAATGCATTCTTGGCTTAAACTGCAATTGAAAAAAAAGTCTTGATGGAGAAGGGAGGGAGCTTCTTGTGTTTTTTGAACTTTGAATCCTATCATGTAAACCTACAAAACAGCTTCTTCGGCAATCATGGTCTGCCAGGGGAACAAGCAGTAGCTATAAAATACTTACAGAATGACAGTGAAGTCCTGACCCCACTGAAGTCACTGGCAAAACTTACTTTAATCGGTCAGGATTCCCCTCCCACCCCAAGTCCTTCCATCTGTTGAATGAACATGAAAAAAGTGGCAAGGTATTATATGAGAGATGAGAAGATTCTGTACAGCAGGCAGTGACCTATAGTTACATCAGTCACGTTTAGGTATGCGTGCACTTACACTTCAGACTTACTTTAATTACAGCCTAATGGACATAGGGGTGTGAAAAGATTTGCAACTAAAAACTTTATGTAAATGATGTTAAGGTTGCAACAAGGAAATTCAAATGTGTCAGAAACTTGGGTACTGCCTAGAAAGTGTTCAATTCCCATTCCAGTGAGAGGAAATGGAATCTAAATTCCCTCAAAGGTCAGATCTAGGGTTTGGAGGTCACAAACACAGGAACAGCCACACAGTTCAAATCCAGATTCATTTCAGATCTTCAGCTCCAGGGTTTGGTTCAAACTAATCCCTAGAAGAGTTTTTGCTACATCATATATACACATGAAAAGGTCTGATTCTACAGTCCCAGGGACTACAGGATGAGGAAAAGAAGGTTTCTCAAACATTTACTCATTTCTGCTGATTTCCCAATCTAAAGTAATTCTGTGTTTGACATCTCTTGAGCTGTGGTGCAAGAATGTCACAAGCAGAGGATCATAGGTGGAGAAACAGCAGGCGCTAAGGAACTTAAGATAGGTGGTTTTTGTCCTTCAGCGTTGATGAGCAAGGAAATAGGGTTGATAAATAGAAATATTCCCGCCAATGTTTTTGGTATTTTTAGGGAGTCATCACCTCCTCTACTAGGCCCTATTCAACTTCATTTGCTCCTTAAAGCAGAACTCCTGCTGAAAGCTACGGAATGGGCCTACTTCACTATTGCTGAAAAAAACCCTTCATTTTGGCCACTAAAATCTCCTGTCCTTGGGTATGCAAATCTCAAGCTAATTATAATAGGGGTTTTGCCATATCTTGTGTTGAGGACCACAGGACCAAGTTCTATGCATGGCCAAGGACTTGCTATTCAGATAAACTGAAGTAGTCAAATGGATTGTTGTCGTCCAAGCTACCAAACGTATTGTAGCCATAAGTATTACAGGAGGCAAGAATACAGTGGGATCTAATCAGATCTAGAATTTGATGGATGACAGGATCACATGGTCAAAATTACGGCAAAAAGTATCCATGGCAATTGTTGGGCTACCTTATTTACCTCTGGAGGTTGCTCAGCTCTCAGAACTAGAAATCAAGATGCACAATCCGTGCAAAGCACCTTCGGTATATTCATGCTACAACGGAAAGCAAGCCTCCTAGACTGGGTAGACAGACCTGTGCTAGCTTCGTTCATGATAGCATACTAAAAATAGCAGTGTGGATGTTGCAGTGCTGGTGGAGACTCAGGCTAGCCACTCAAACTCAAACCTAGGGAGCTGGAGAGCCTGAGCCACAATGGTCACACTGCTACTCTTAGCACGCTAGTGCAAGTCTGTCTAGCTGGGCTGCACCATAGACTTCGGCCTCAAGGAATTCCCACTTCCAGAAACAATATTCAGTTGCTGAAGTCTGGACTTATTTCCATTTGGGGGAAGGAAAACCAAGCAGCTTATTTAAATAAATATGACAGCACATTGATTAGTTAAGGACCTCCCTGTCTTTAAAGGCAAGAAGTATGGGTATTATTTCTGAGTGCATTACTTTTCGCTCACGCCTACAGGGTCATATTCACCCCCCTTTGGAGGATGTGCCATATACAGCCAGGGCATTTGTGAATCTAGACTGAATTGCAGAGCACAGCTAGTACAGAATGAAAGCCCACAAGCTGGCATTCGTTACCTGCTAGCATTAAGTTAGTATACAGCAATGCTTTCTTTCTTGGGTTTTTGATTCTCTCTCTTGACTAACTGAGTCATTTTCTGTACATTTCTCATTAACCTTTATGTGCACACCTGATGTATATAAAGGGGTCTCCAAGTTGCTTGTAACCCGGGCTCTATCTTGTTCTTCCACCTCATCGTTATGATAGGCATGTTTGGGGAAAGTGGCAGGCTTGTGGGACTTCGGGAGGCGGATATTGGTAGACTGGAAAGGTAGGGCCTGTTGTCCTCTACGGCTGCACTCCTCAGCAAGAGCTTCCTCATCTGCCACACCTGAAAAGCAGACAAATCAAGAGAAATGAGCTGGAAGCACATCAAGGTTTTAGCTTAACCTGAAACAACTGGAAATCAGGCTGGAAGTCAGGAACACTAAGTTACACCCTGGTACTAACAGACTGCCTGTAGCCTTGAGCAAGCCATTTAACCTCTTCATGCCTCAGTTTCTCCATGGTAAAGACAGGGATAACACTCTCTACCACTCACTCATGTTACTGTCCTCTGAGCTACTGCATAAAGTCTGGGAATGTCCCCCTGTCCCCCTAGAATCTTACCACAGTGAATCCACCCTGCCAGAAGTTACCCTGCCAGATTCTGGTGGAAAATCAAGATGCTCGTGCCCAAGCAGCAGAGCACCCAAGCTGAGCCCCACCATACTGATCAAGGGCCTTTTCCTGGTTTCCCTTGCTGCAGCTGAAAAAGCCATCCCACTACAGCTCTGATTGAGGCCTCCACAGAAGGAGTAAGCACTGCAACACAGAGAAGCGCTGTCTACTGCCAAGAGGCAAAGAGTCCAGTTAGGCTGACTCCAGGGATGAGGGAAGAGGGTGAATTTGGTTCTCAGGAGGGAAGGAAGAGAGTTGAGATTCTGAAACTGAAGAAAGAAAAGTAGGGAAGGAGGAAATAAGGTTGAAGAGAAAAAGGGGGAGAGAAAGAGCATGCACGCACACACAAGAAGAGAAGAAACGAAACATGATGGAAATAAGATTAAGAGTTCAGGAAAATATAGAAGAAAAGGTCGTACCACTGTGGGAGTTCAATTGAGTTTGCCTGGCTGCACTAGCTGTGACAATAGCAATACAATAAAGCAGAGAATTCAGCCCCTTCTGCTGGAGCTACCATATCAAAACAACATTCAGAGTAAAAACACACACTGAAAAGGAACACAGTACTGAGGGAGGAAAAAACCTCAAACAGGAACAGGAGTAAAAAGGCACAGAGAAGCTAAAATCTATAATGGGAAAGAAAACTGAAGACCTGAATAACAGTTAGTTATACATTAGGAGAAATACTAAAGGAAAAGTGGGAAATGAATAGGAGACAAAGGAGCTTTTTTTTTTTATTAATCCAATTATTTTATCACTTAATATTTGAGGAAATGTGGCGTCATTTTATATGCGTCATTCTGTAAGTTTTTTCCCACACTATTTCATGCATCTGCTGCATAGGGATGGGTGTGTTGCATTAGTTCATGTCTGGGAAATGCTTTGAAGATGGAAAAGCACTATGTAATTCATTAAGCAACAGTAATCCAAGGTCAGTTGTTATCTAGTTACCTAAGCAACTCTTGTGTGCTTTAAAACAGTGCTGGGATACTTACACATGGAAGGATTATTGTTTTATTTTTAAAGGTTGTTGTACATGGAGTATTATATTTTAGGGATCAGGAAAAGGAGATGGGGTATAATTTTTTACTTGTTCACAGGACAATTCATCTCTCAGCCACATGAAGTAATTAAAATCCTACAAGTCGCAGATGTGTTTATCGTACTTGTATTTGAGTGAATTTAGCTTGACAGCAGTTTTGAACACACTCTTGACTATAACCTGGTGTATTATAGAGGTGGCAAAACTGATTGTCTATGCTGTACAATGTTTTGGTTAGGCCTTGGCCTCTTTCATAGATTTTACTGTCAAACCTCCCCCTATCTGAAAGGCACAAGCAAGAGGGAGAGACAGAAGAGAAGTTCTGTAAAAAAAGCCAGACATTTCCACATGAAGGTGCAACCTGGCTGTGCTTGTTATATTGACTTTAAGATAACACAATTGGCAAGCTGTTCCCTAACGTTCTCCTGTGCTGTCAACAGGAGATCCCCAGCAGTATGACTTCACCCAACATGCAATGGATCCCACATGGAGCAGAGTACCTTCAGCTGCCATTGCTATGGAAAGCAGCTGACAGTGCTCTGCACTGTGCACAATCAAATCCAAGGAACAAACATTAGTTTCTCCTGCAGGAAGCTAAAGATTGGAATTAGAGTCCTTGTGAAGGGTTTCACGTCAACGCTATCATTGGAGATGTTGTCTATGCAGCACTTGGCACAGGTACTTCTTACACATGTATCAATCTCATTACACCAGGTCTGTTAAGAGGAATCCTTTTAAAAAATGGTAAGAACAGAAATCAGACTCAGTGGAAAAGTCCAATGTACCAATTAAGCTATCATGGCATATCAAGGGAGTTGATTTCCTAACAAATTACTTTGCAAGCTCTGTAAGAGATTCTTCCCCTCCTACAGGAACACAGGCTGCACAATTCTCCCTTTGATGAACATCAAAGTTCTCTGGTGCACTTTTATAGTTTATATCTGAAAGCAGATGCACATTTGTAATGTGTATTAGCCATTAGTTGCAGGAGTTATGTTTGTACCCCTTTCAGGAAAGGCTGCTTTATACCAACTGAAAAGAAAATGGACACTATTGTAAACACTGGGGTAGATGTTAAACTACCTACGTATATGTTACACAAACATGGCCACACTGAATTCACTGAACTAGTACAGCTAGGTTCCTGTCACACCCAGAATTCTACAGTTTTGACTAAAACTACAGAGTCCTTGTGGGACCTTAGAGACTAACAAATGTATTTGGGCATAAGCTTTTGTGGGCTAGAACTTACTTCATCAGATGCCCATGAAAGCTTATGCCCAAATACATTTGTTAGTCTTTAAGGTCCCACAAGGACTCTTTGCTGTTTTTGCTGATACAGACTAACACGGCTACCACTCTGAACAGGGGCGGCTCCAGACCTGAGCATGCCAAGTGCGTGCTTGGGGCGGAATGCCGCGGGGAGCGCTCTGCCGGAGGGTCTGCTGATCCCGCGGCTTCGGTGGAGCATCCGCAGGCATGCCTGCGGGACCAGTGACCAGCAGGGCGCCCCCTGTGGTGTGCTGCCGTGCATGGGGTGGCGAAATGGCTAGAGCCGCCCCTGACTCTGAAACAGTTTTGACTTTTATTCAGTCAGTCAATATGAAGGAAGAGTTTGAAAGACCCAGAATTCAGAGTACTGTAATCTCACAACCCCAGGAGCACACTCCTCAGCATGGTTTGGTGCTCAGCCTCTTACACTCTAAACCCCTATCCAGCAGTTACCCTCCCTTCTTTCTGCATCTGGGTGTGTCATACAGATACTCCAGGAACTAGCAACAGCACTAAAAACACACCTAAGAAAGCAGCAGCAGAAAAGTCCTCTTGGGTCCAGGCTTATAAAGTGACATTTTACACATTAAAAAGTTTTATTTTAAGTGGACTAAAGTACTCTGAAAGATGCCAAATGCCCTCAACTCCCATTGAATTCAATTACATTCTCGGCAAGAGATAGGCTACAGCTGTCTGGCTTCTATTGAATTTTATGGCAGATGCTCTTCCTGTTAGACCTCAGTTGTACCAAGTGCTGAAGGATGGTCTTTAGTTAAAACTGTAGACTAGGATCCAGGAAATCTGGGTTTAATCCCTGGCTGTGCCAGACTGTGTGACCTTGGGCAAGTCACTTTGAGCCACCAGTCCCCATCTCTAAAATTCTCTTTATCCTTATCATTTAGAGTAAGCAATTTGGGAAGGTCCATCTTCAAAGAGAACACTGACTAGCCCTTGAAAGTCTTTGGTTAGTACTTCTAGGTGCTATTCTGTGATACAAAACATTAGGCGATTTCTCTGGTACTTATTTGGGCTAGGGAAAACTATATAGCCATGTCTTGGGCACGTGAGTATGCTACTGCAAACTGCCACAGGCCCACTGAAGCCAGCTCATTTGTCAGCCATGCTAGTTACTGTGTACCAAAAGTTGCACACAAAGCTTCTTAACACCTGGTCTGCCAAAATCAAGTCACCCATACAAGACCAGTTTCACTCTGTCTGGGGCGTATCTGAGTGATGCAGCTGCACCTGAAGCACAAAAAGGCTTAGTGTGCGGTGGAAAAACAATATGAAATATTTAGGCATTGTCAGCAAAGAGCAAAGCCAGCAAGGGATGTTTCCAAACTAGCTCAAGTCCATCTCTTGCCTAGAAGGGGACAGCAATCCACACTAAAAACAGTACAGCTCTGTGATATGGAACACAGCAATACAGCACCTGTTATAAATACGGAAATAAATACTTTTAACTTAAGTCCTGCATACTATCCTGGAATTAAAGGTTCCCTCAAGGAATCTTGATTAGTCTCATACATTCTCTCCAGTGAAGGAACTACACCCCTCTAGAAATAGTAATCTTAAACCTAGTTTTGTGAGCGCTTTTTTGCAAGAAATTGCATTTCCTTATATAGTGCCTTGTGTAACGCCGCCTAGGGACACAACATTAAGTAACTGTCCACCACAGACATCACATACATACAGTGTTAAAACTGCTAAAGAACAAATACTATTGATGTGAAATATTTACCCTAATTAAAAAAAAAAGTAAAAAACATAGTTAGCTGTCTCTCATTAAGCTATAAACACAACACCTTTCCCCTCCCCCCAACTACACAAACGAAGGATCTCCACTAACTTCTATGTTCTCTATTTCCAGTACACAAGGATTTAGCTTATCTTCCTCTGAACCAAATGCACTGCAAAATTCACTGCACTAGACGTTGAGGAAAAACCATTTTCCCCTTCCTAGACTTATGACATTGAGAAGCATTTGAATGTTCCTCACAATTAGCTATATGCAATAATACCAAGTGTACAGTGCACCAAATATAGTATTGATGACTGTGTCTGTACTCCAGTTGACTACTTAAATTTTAATGTTTGTTTCCATAGTATACTAAAACAGATTAAAACTTACTTTGCATGTGAATGCTGTATTCTTTACCTACTTCGATTTTGCATCTTCATTTTCTTTGTAAAAATTCAGACAATTGGTGAACACAAGTAATAAAACTACTATAAAAAACAGCCATTGCAAGACATTTTAAAAAAATCTATATATTTGCATATACACACACGTGTGTTTACACAAACATTTAGAAGTTATTTGTCAGCTGCAGTGTTTGTACTGAATAAATGAGGCACAGTATCTGTTTTTGTGAGGAAGGGTAATCTTCTGAAAACTGAAAGCATTATCTTAGATCTTTAGTCTACTAAATACTACACAAGATTAAACGTGTTTATTTTCACCCGTGAAAATAGATTTTTGGGGGTATGTTTACCATTACATGTGAAATATTTAGACCCTTGGAATCAATTATTCATTATTTGCTACCCCTAGAGAAAATACTTTCATAGTATAAAGCTATACAGGCTGAGATTTATATTTAGAAGCACAGAACTTCTACAACTAGAACAAGGCTCCTGGTGCTTCGAATATCTGAAAAATCCAAACCACCATAGAATGTATTTACAACTAATTTAATTAGGGCCAAATTCTACCTTCTGTTATAGCCAGTTAAATCAGCTCACTGGGCCGAATATGGTCTTATAATTTGTTAGATCAGGGTCCTTTGATCTAAGTTCATTTAAGCCATCATTAACCAGCAGAGGGCAATATTGCATATCAAAAGAAAAACACACATCTGTCAAAGTAAAAGATAGCTGTCAAGCCTTTCATTTAATAAAAAGTATTTGCATCCTGTCGGTATTTCACATCTAAAACCAAAACAGATTCTTTCACTGAACAAGTACTTTCAATGGGGATGCCACCCAAGTACAAGCGTCATTTGCTCCTGGAAAAACACCTCTTCCCTTGTAACTTTCTTAAAGTGGAAGAAAAAGTACTTGGTAACCAGCAGTTGTCTATGGTAGGTAACATTTCATGCAGGTGGGGCACAGTGCTTTAGCAATTCTGTCCCTTCACAAAAAACCAAATTCATAAGAGCTAGAAAATGTTTTTTGGAGAGCAAAAATAAAAGTTTTCCTGAGTACTTCACTAAAAAGTGAGTGATTATTGCAACTTAGTCTCTTCTGCATTGAGGTTATTTTAACACCTTCATTTAGAAGACAAGGTAGAATAATTGTGGTTAAGGCACAGGACTGGGAGGCAGGAAACTTGGGCTTGGCTCTGCCACAGATTTCCCCATGTCGTTCTGGACAAGTTGCTTAATCTGTGCCTCAGTTTCCCTATTTGTAAAAGGGGGATAGTGATACTTGCTTACTTCATGTGCATATTGTGAAATTAAGTTTATCTTCACAATGTATATTGAAGTCCTTGGACAGAAGGGGATACGGAAGTGGCAATTATTTTATTTAACATTTCTTTGCCCTGTGGATTGTGGTTTAGAAGTAGCCCTCATTTAGCAGCCATATCTAAACAGAGAACAACTATATATTATGACCACAGATAAATTACACAGGATTATATATTTTCATTTCCTAACAGAGAGCTCTCCAGCTCCAACGAACATCTGAACGTTCATACAACTTACATTATAAGCCTATTAAAGGGAAGGTTAAATTCTCCTCTACGTAGTTACATTTTAAGAAGTCAATATTAGTATGGCTAAGCATGACTGGACTTGAAATCCCTATTACGAAGCAGCACAACTCTACTGGTACAGTGATGTAAATATGCAACACCTGCACTGGCAGGAAAACCTTGAAGACATTGCATCATCTATTTCCTTTTCAGTAGGAAATAATGACAGTAAAATTATTTAAGTTGAAAGACGAGTTTGTTCCAGTAAGGAAGGGTTAGAACATGCTTTTTATTTTCTTACGTTACCAGTAATATAATGTCCCGTCTTGAGCAACAATAGTACAAACTGGCCTATGCACAGCCTAATGGAAGAATTTCGAGTATGTGACAGTACATATTCTTATTGTGAATAGGTACACATGATGACACAGACATAACGCACTAATTCACAACTAAAGTTATGCTGAGCCTCAGAAATGTCATAAACGCACCTTAAAATAAACTACTAATTTTTCCCTCTCCACCTAACCTAGGTTCCTCTAGAGGTGCCTAGAATATCTAAGCATCTTTAACATATATTCATGTTCCTCGAGAGCTGCGATACAACACGACACATTTAAAAAAAAACAAAACAAAAAAAAACCAAAAACCCACACATCTCAGTGTGGAAAAAAATCTGCTTCTATTTGTTTGTAGAGATGGGGTCAAAACTGGAACTATAGGTTCAAGCATTGCCCCTGGAGACTTCACTTTTACCACTGGGGATGAATGACCAATAAGACGTTGTAAAAGAAGAACACCCAGTTTTGCTCGTCTAGCTATGTCTGTTTCTTAACAGCACTACAGCGGCACAGCTGTAGTACAGACATACCCCACTCGTGAGTACCTCTGCTCCTGATGAGGCGATCAAGAGCCCATGGCAACAATGGCTGCTGTGAAGATTAGGGCTAAAAATGGAAGAGCAGATAAACTCCTTAAGGAATAAAGCTTATTTTGCAAACAAAATTTAAAACAATCTGAATATAAAGCTTTCCAAGGTGCTGTCTGCGGATCTTTATAGTCAGTTAATAGTGGGATTTTTTGCAGCAATTAACATCTTCATTAAATAGCTTCAAACTTGCTTTGGTTAATAAGAGATTCTGCCATTCTGTTGACACTTAAGTCAACCAATCAAAAATAATTATGAGTACAAAAATGTAATTTGGTGGAGCCCTGATTGACTCGAGTCACTAAGCACAAGATCATAGAACCATAGACTTAATTGTCCCTTTTGACCTTAATGATCATTTAGTCTGATCTCCTGCACAATGCAGGCCACAGAATTTCACCTACCCATTCCTGTAACAAACCCCTAACCTATCTGACCTACTGAAGTCCTCAAATAGCGGTTTAAAGACTTCAAGGTGCAGAGAATCCTCCAGCAAGTGACCTGTGCCCCACGCTGCAGAGGAAAATGAAAAACCTCCAGGGCCTCTGCCAGTCTGCCCTGGAGGAAAATTCCTTCTTGACTCCAAATATGACCATCAGCTAAACCCTGAGCAGGTGGGCAAAACTCACCCAGGAAAGAATTCTCTGTAGTAACTCAGACTCCACTCCATCTAACATCCCATCACAGACCATTGGGCATATTTACCACTAATAGGCAAAGCCTAATTTTGGCAATTACTTGATCTCATCATATCATCCCCTCCATAAATTTATCAAGTTTAGTCTTGAAGCCATATGTGTCTTTTGACGCCACTACTTCCAGAACATCACTCCTCCGATGGTTAGAAACCTGTGTCTAATTTCAAGTCTAAACTTCCTGATGGCCAGCTTATATACATTTGTTCTTGTGCCTACATTGGTACTCAGCTTAAATAATTCTTCTCCCTCCCTGGTATTTATTCCTCTGATATATCTATAGAGACTAAACATCTCTCCCCTCAGCCTTCTTTTGGTTAGGCCAAACAAGCCAAGCTCCTTGAGTCTCCTTTCATAAGACAGCTTTTCCATTCCTTGGATCATCCTAGTAACACTCTGTACCTGTTCCAGTTTGAATTCGTCCTCCTTAAACATGGGAGACCAGAACTGCACACAGTATTCCAGATGAGGTCTCACCAGTGCCTTGTATAATGGTACTGACACTTGTTTATCTCTACTGGAAATACATCACTTGATGCATCCCAAGACCGCATTAGCTTTTTTTCACAGCCATAACACATTGGTGGCTCAGTCACCCTGTGATTAACCAATACTTCGAGGTCCTTCTCCTCCTCTGTTACTTCCAACTGATGCATCTCCATCTTATAACAAAAATTTTGTTATTAATGTCTAAATGCATGACCTTGTATTTTTCACTATTAAATTTCATCCTAATTCTCCAAAATACAGGGTCATCCAGATCTTCCTGTATGATATCCCAGTCCTCTCAGCTTTGTGTCATCCGCAAACTTTATTAGCACATTCCCACTTTTTGTGCCAAGGTCAGTAATAAAAAAGATTAAATAAGATTGGTCCCAAAACCGATCCCTGAGGAACTCCACTAGTAACTTCCCTCCAGCCTGACAGTTAACCTTTCAGTACAACTCGTTGTCTCCTCTTTAACCAGTTCTTATCCACCTTTCTATTTTCATATTGATTCCCATCTTTTCCAATTTAGCTAATAATTCCTCATGTGGAACCATATCAAATGCCTTACTGAAATTGAGGTAAATTAGATCCACTGCGTTTCCTCTGTCTAAAAAATCTGTTATCTTCTCAAAGAAGGAGATCAGGTTGGTTTAGGCACGTTCTACTTTTTGTAAAACCACTCAAGATGCCATCCAGTGAGAGCTGGTCTAGGAATCAATAAGCTCAATTAACATTATGGGGCTTAGTGTTGCCCTAGAAATGTTAGTTTTCATTCACCTCTTCCTAAGGCTAAAAATTGTACTTTTAGGATATTACCATGAATGAGGAGGCACACAATGGACACAAGTGCAGTTTCTTCTCTTAGACAGGACAGAGCTTTAGCAGTATAATACCCTTGGATGTGCTAAGATTTATTTGCTCAAAACTCTTCCCACCCAATCTGAAATCAGCACATATTAAAAAAAAGTTAATATTTATTTGAAATACTCTATTAGAACAGCCCATTAGAGCAGACAACTTATTCAATTAAACAGTTACCAGAGTAGTCCTAGATTACTGTATACAGAAAAACCCAAGTGGATAAATTGGTTCTCCTGTTCCGCTCTTGAAAGCCATATTTTAATTTTTATATCTATAGATCTCTTGATCTAGATAGACACACAGATACACACAGACACAAAAAGCAGATGAGGGCACAAACAGAAAGCAGATCATGTGAAGAGTAGAGATATCCTGAAACCTAGACACACAAAAAACAGTACTAAGGCCAACTTTTAAAATTTCTGATTTTGGGTGCTGAATTTGGACCAAAATTTTCAAGAGTTGCTGCACACCGACAGATTCCATCAACTTCAACTGGAGTTACAGATCCTCAAAGTTTTGAAAAAACAGACCCAAGCTTTCTCTAAAATTTGGAACTCACGAAGCGAAAACCCCCAAAAATTCAGAGGCCACTTTAAGTTTTGAGCATAACATTTCAAATAGCAAAACAGAAAAGTCTGTGCTCAAGGTATGCTACTGGAAACTACATTGTGCAAATTCTTTTGATTAATAATTGCTGTTTGTTTTTTAAATTCCAGGAAATACTAATGCTGCAGCAAAGCTCAACAAGATGAGAGTTATTAAATGCACTTAAGTATGTGCTCTGCAGATTTTTGCCATGCTCGACAGAAGTTAAGTTTTCATTAAATCTTTTTAGAAAAATGTAGCTCTGTTAGGAGGGCAATGAACATGTCTTAAAAAAGATGCTTATATTTGATATGTTCATATGAAACAGCCATTTTAAAATCTACTGATAAAAATGCAGTTATAGCCTCTTAGCCGAAAGGGCCTGAAATCATTCAGAAGCTATCCGTGGAATGTTAGAGCAGCTGCTAAGTGTGCACCATTATTTCTCATGGCAGCATTTCCACAAACTGTAAAGGGCATAGCTTCAACATAGTTTATCAGATAAACTATAATGAAAGTATGAACTTTGACTGGTCTCAGATAAACTGGTCACTTTGACCACTATTCACTAATATGGATTTTCCTTTGGGCATAGGTAACTCCACTTTAGTGCATGTATTCACTATCATTGTATTCAAGAACACAGAGAACCCAAAAATAATGGTTTGCCTCCAAAAGCAATGTAGTAAGCCTTCCCATCTCCATGGAGCTATCGTTCACCCTCTTTGCTCAGTGGAAAACCCTTCACACACAGATCTTTACAAGTGCACAATTTAATCCATTTCCAGGCATTTCTCTGATGTTCAACTGTTACAGGTGTGGTAGATTTCAGAGTAGCAGCCGTGTTAGTCTGTATCTGCAAAAAGAACAGGAGTGCTTGTGGCACCTTAGAGGCTAACAAATTTGAGAATAAGCTTTTGTGGGCTACAGCTCACTTCGTCGGATGCATGTAGTGGAAAATACAGTAGGAAGATATATATACACACATATACACACACACACACACACACACACACACACAGAGAATATGAAAATGGGTGTTACCATACACAAGGCCTTACGGTTTCTTGATCAATGATCTATTCAGAAACTTGCCCTGCCCCATCTCAGTCCATCCCTTCCACCAACAGAAGTTGATCCAATAAAAGGTATTACGTCACCCACCCTGTGTCTCTCCATCCTTTTTGGAATTACCACCCTGTTTTCAGCCCACACAACACTGCCATAGGAACCTATTCCTATCAAGGCCACTCTAAATCCAGTTTGGACTTCAGAGAGTGGTTAAAGTTGCTCTGCCAAGGTTACCACCTTCTGAGGTTCTGACATGGGGACCTCAGGCAAGGAGTCACACCACATTAAATCCTCACCTATGAAGTAGGAATGCTGATCAGAAAAACTCCCACCTCCACCAATCTTGCTGCATGTGCAACTGATGGTGTAGGTTGGGGATTTCCCATTAGAGGCATAATAATGGAACCTTAGTAGCATGAGAATTCCAACAGCAACGTACTCACATTATTGATTGGAGCAGGACTTTGACAACCACTTTGAGCCAAAGGGGTGAGGGAAGTGGCTAGAGAAAAATGTAGGAATGTTACTTAGGATAGGGAATGGAGAGATCAGTGGTTGTGTGAAGAAAACAGTAAGTCAAGAGGAGAATAGCAGGCAGTCTGGGACAACGAAAAGGAATGGAGAGTGATGAAGTAAGCACTACTGTTCTATTTCTGTCATGGAAAGGCCATTGCTTCAGCATGCTTCAAATCGCTGGGAAAGGGCAGGGCTGTTTCTTGCTTAACAGAAACAAGACAATCCTCTTCCCTTCTGGCTCTGAGAGCTGGCAATGGACTCAGTCCTTTTATCTCTGACTTCATATCCAACTACTCCCATGCCAGCTCATGCTGTTCCTACAGTCTTGACTTTCTTTAATGGGATGGAGGGGCAGGGGATTTCCCCTTTGCTGCCCCTCTCCCCTAACTGAGCAACTTCCTCTGGTTCACTTTGCAGTAAACCTACCCCTTTCTTCACCTTATTTGACACCAGAGAATGAACTAAGATAGATATAATGCCATAGATTCAAAAGCACTGAGATAAGGTAAACACACTAACAGATAGCATTTTCCAGCCAGCCAAACAAATGCTCCTTAATGACTAGAATGTGCACTGTAGTTTAACATAACGTGTTAAAATGCATGCAACTTTCAGAATGAGAAACTTTAGAAAAAAGGGAATAGATACTGAAGAACACATATAAAGCAATAGGAAATTTTGTTTTAATTATTAAAGTTAATCAGTATGCTGGATATGAACTGTGCAAACAAAAATCAGCACTAACTTAACACAATACAGTACTATAAATACGATAAGTCATTAAGGCTCTGCTCCTGCAATGTTCTCACAGTGAGCAAGTATTAGCAGGATAAGATAAACCAAATAGGCAGCCTCTGCCTCCAGTGTGTGTTATGCTACTGCTCATGGTTTTTCCATTTAACAGTATCTGATAACATTGAAATAGTGCAGCATACGGCATGGAAATGCCAGCTGATGAGTGGCAAATAATTCTGAATTTACCCTTCCATTGCCAAAGTTTACTATCAGAGGCAGCATTTATGCTGAAGCTTTCACCCAGGAAGAGTATTTGGGTCTGACGCTCTCAAGAAGCTCTTTTAAGTTTATGTGAGCACAAAAAGGAACTAAAACTTCCATTATGAAATGTAGTGACATGATTTTGCTAGGTCTTGGAGAACCACATGCAGTTGTCACTCTTGTAGAAGCAGTCATAATAAGCCCCATAGAGGCTATTTCTGCTGTTCCTGTACAGAAGGAAGGTCTCCGAGATGGGGCACTGAGAGGGAGACAGAATATCAATCCTCATGTCTCCAGTAAGCAAGAACAGAGACCATTCTATTGACGGGCCACTGCTTGAATTTAAGTACATGAAACTGAAGCAAAATTTCTCATTAGACACTGTTCCTTTTGGAAACAAGCTGACTGATTCCCCCCTCCTTGGTTTAAAGTGTGCTTAGAGGCATATCCTGGACTTTCCCTTTGCAGCAAATTTGGTATCTGAGTGCCTGGGGGCAGATACCATTTCTTGGTGTGTCTGGGGTGGTTTCTGTGGAGGTAATTGTGGTGATCCATGGGTTTCTTGTATATAGTTGTTTGCAAAGCTCCACTGCTGAGGATGATTGTGGTGTCCAGGAAGTTGATGCTGGCGTGAGAGCGATCCAGGCGGAATTTGATGGAGTTTAGGTTGACAGTGCAGAGGATGAAAATATTATCAACGAATCTCAGAGAAAGTCTGTAATACACACCTATACACACTTAAAACTGCCTTCACTAAACAAGACCACTCCACTGGAGAAACAGATTACATCATGGAATGGACCACTCAAATATCCTGAGAGCCCCTGCTTCAATACAGGAAAAAAAAACCCACACCACAGACCACCCCGCCCCCAATTGTCACCTACTACCCTCTACTAAAACCTATACACTATATCAAAGAATTACCACCCATTCTTGAGGGGGAACCATATCCTGAAAGACATCTCTCTCAACCTGCGAACAACCCCCCAACTTTACCATCATCATCAGAAGCAAGCTCCCCACAGACCAGGACACCACTCAAAGCTACACCAGACCCTGTTAGACCAGATTCAAAATCATGCAGACATATGTCCACTGCTACGATGATTAATTCCCTCTACAACACACTAAGATCCATAGGTCCTACACATCCACTGGATGAGGTACACCACACGCTGTGTTAGGGATCAGCTGCCCCAATAACCACATGGATGAAATAAGTCATTACACTCTAGAATGAAAGTAACAAAATGACAAAAAAACCATCGTGTGGGAGAACATGTCAAAGTGATAATTTCATATCCAAACTCTCAGTCCTTGTCCTCAAAGGAAACCTGCACAACATCCTCAGACGAGCCTAGGAACTTAAATTCATAACTCAGCTGGACACTAAAAAACCATGGACTTCAGACACCTTGGTTTTGTAGTTATTTCAACAATTTGTAACATTTTACTGCCTGCTCACCCTTAATTGCCCACTTCATTTTAAATAGTCTCCTACAGCATGTGTGAACACCTTATTCTTAACCCATCCCACCTTGTATTTAGCTTGGACACCCTAGTTACCTTCTCCAAATGTGAAAAATAACTCAGAAGCCTGAAGCCCTTCCACAGCAGAAGTTGGTTCAATCAAAAATCTCATCTATCTTGTGTCTCATATCCTGGGACCAATGCAGCTACAACACTGCAAGCTCTACAAAAAAGCATTTAGAATGGTTTAAAAAAATCCTTTAGGACATTTTTAGTAGAGTTTTTCTGCTCCTCTACAGCTGTGTAACAGGAGAGAGTGAACCAGCCTAATAGCAAACACAAAACACGGGAAGTCCTCCCTCCATTTTGCTTTATAATTTGGCAAGTGTACTTCAGGTCACAGTTCTGAGTCTTTATTTTCTGTCTCTTACAACTCAGTGGATAAGATCTACTGTTCGAGTTATCCATGCGGCTGTTCATCAGCTTCTGTGTGTCCAATCTGCAGCTAATACTGGTTTCTGTATCACTCAGCATTTAACTGATATGTTGGACAAACAGGAACTTTGAGTTAACATGAGTAGAACAGAGGTCCTCTAACTCAGTACAGTGCCTCATCTTTGCTCCCACTTTCTTCATGGCAGGCTTTGATTCACCACTCCTATACTAGTTAGGGGTCAGACTGGAAATGGTGGTACTTTCCCAGGCTCTGTCTACAAATCATGCTCCATCCACGTGACACTAAAATGCCATGCCACTTAGGAGACGTGCAGGTTTATATATTAACAAGCTGTTCTTGCATGCTTTCTCCCCCAGCAGTGAAACAGCTGACACTAACATTTAAATAGTTATAAGGCTTCAGAATTAACATACTGTTGATACCCACAGAGGCAGTTTACACCTCCCAAATATTTTAGACAGCCTGCTGGCCTGCAGACTCAGGCATACACCTCTACCACCATGAAGGTGGAAGAATTTTCTAAAAGTGAAATCTTAGGTTTGGGAACACAAGGGCCCCCTGCGGAAAAGTATCGTCTCACCAATTCCACCCCTGCTATCAGTGGAGAGGAACTGAGGATCTATAAGAATTCAAAACCATTAAACCTTGCCAGACACTATCTCTACACATCCTCTACAAACTTTTCAAAACAATATCTTCTCACACAATACTTCATAATCCACATTACTCATGCATCATACTTTGCACTCTAAGGGCTTGTCTACATCACAAAGTTGCAGCGCTGGTAAGGGGGTTACAGCGCTGCAACTTAGGAGGTGTACACACATCTGCAGGGCATCACCAGCGCTGCAACTCCCTGTTTGCAGCGCTGGCCGTACTCCCGTTTTGTCTCGGGTGTAGAGGATCCAGCGCTGGTGATCCAGCGCTGGTAATCAAGTGTAGACACTAACCAGCGCTTTTCTTGACCTCCGTGGAATAAGCAGGTATCGCAGCATACCTGAGGAAGCCTCTCTGGTAATCAAGCAGGTCTCGTTCCCCGGTTTGCTCTCACGTTCCCCGAACCCCCGAGCAAGCAGGTCTCCTTCCCCGCGGTTTGCTCTCGCGTTCCCCGAACCCCCGAGCAAGCAGGTCTCCTTCCCTGCGGTTTGCTCTCGTGTTCCCCGAACCCCCGAGCAAGCAGGTCTCCTTCCCTGCGGTTTGCTCTCGCGTTCCCCGAACCCCCGTGCAAGCAGGTCTCCTTCCCCGGTTTGCTCTCGCGTTCCCCGAACCGCTGTGCAAGCAGGTCTCCTTCCCTGTGCTTTGCTCTCGCATTCCCGGAACCCCCCTTGAAGCCGCCCAACAGCGCTGCAGTGTGGCCACATCTAACACCACTTGCAGCGCTGGTTGCTGTAAGTGTGGCCACTCTGCAGTGCTGGCCCTATACAGCTGTACTAATACAGCTGTAACAACCAGCGCTGCAAAATTGTAGATGTAGATATACCCTAAGGGTCAACCAGCATCCTGTTACTGACTCAATAGCTCCAAGACAAATGATAGTCTCCTAATTTCATGAGCCAAGTGCTGTACATTTCATTCACATAGAGATTTGCTCTGGGTCACGTTCTTTTCATTTATTTGTACTTTCAAAAGAGCGCTTGCACAGATACATTGCAAGATTAAAAGAAAGAACTTCAGGAGAGGCAGATAAAGAGACTATACATAAACAAAATATTCCTTAGCTGTCCTAGAGAAGAACTCCTTGTTTCACCCCCCCACTCCTCCCAAAGAGAGGGCTAGATCAAGGGTTTTCAGATCTAGACTAAAGCCTGTTGACTTCAAATTAGTTATAAAATCCCTTTCAACTCAGGAGATAAAACTACTTCTATTAATGCATATATTTATGCCAGCTTGACCATTTTTATACTTAAAAAACTGTCTTGGAGAAAGAAAATGACAATTGCACTTGGTAAAGCCACCACCAAAGTGACAGCCTATGATCTACAGAGTTACTTTTGAACTGATAGCAACAAAGGAAATGTCAGTCTTACAAGAAATGCACAATTATTTTCAGACTCTTAAGAGGTAGTGAAATAGATTGATTAAAAACAAAAAGCATTCAATGATAGCTTTAACTTATATAAGGACTTTATGATTAGCTTCACAGAAGCGTGATGAATACTGGGTTTCAGAGTCATCTGTTTTGCAAACACTAGCACACAAAGTTGGCAAATGACTTAATTTATTTCAGTAAATTGGTCCTTAGATCAGCTGACACCCTAAGGAAAGCTTGGAGAAGCAAAGAATTATGGTTGCATGTTTTCAAATTCTGTATTGTATTGACCATGCTTAGTTTACAATAACAGTCTTCCAAGTTCAATAACTATTGTCATTTCAGCTTCTCATCTGTATGTTGAACTTTAATCATGATGCTGCACTAACAATTTTACACATTTAAGAACAAAATAAAGCCTAATCTTCACCCATGGTTTATCAGATCTGATGCAATTTCCCTGAAAGAGTCACCCAACCCACAAAAAAAAAACCCACCACATGTGACCATCCTTTCAGGCAGTGATTTTACACTTAGGCAAGACTACTGCCACCACCAACACACATAACAAGATTATACCAGTATGATGTACAACTTTTGTATACGAAAAGAGTCTTCCTCCAGACAACTGTAAAGAACTTCTGACCCATAAGTATTAGAATTCTGGTGGACAGTTTCCTTGCTAGACTCTTCCCCTAATCCAATTCTCTAACTCAAACATCTTGTAGGGTAGAACACATTATTTCCTTTCTTCAAGAAAACTAATTCCACAGCTTGTCATAGGCAACTACTAGGAAGAAAAAAAACATTTTCATCTCACTTAAGAGAAAAATACTTGCAAGTCTTCAGGGGCAATTGCAGATCAAAGCTGCTAAGATCTGCACAGTGATAAGTGCTACAAGGTCAAAGCACATTTAAAAATCTAAACTTGACAGACTTGTTGCTAGATGGGAATAACTTGTGTAGCAAAACTTGAATCATCACACAAAACAAGAAGTGCACCTAGTAGCCAGGAAGAGAAGCGTGTTGCAGGAATTCATTCTGAAGTCAGCTAAAAATAAAGGTTGATAGAAATAAAATGCTCTGGGGCAGTTAAAGCAAGATTAACTATAGAAGCCTCGTGTCATAACCATGTCTCCATTGATTCTGCTTCTACTCTGTCTTCAGTGATGGGGAGTAAGGATCAGGAAACCAAGAGGACATTGATCTCAATGTTTGCTTGTCATTCACTCACTTCAAACCACTGTAAAGTCAGACTGGTACTGCACATACACTGGGTGTTTTTGCCAGAGTAGGTATATTGGTTTAAAAATTCCAAGTGCTGACAAGCCTACAGGTAAGATAGTTTTAGATAAAAGTGACTCAGGATCCTCTTTCAGTTTTACAAGTTCTGATTATATTTTCTTTAATTATGAAAATCTCTTCCCTGTTTCTCTGCAAGACTCCTCCTCACCCTACACACAAGGAGAAACTGACTAAACAAAGAAATGGTCTAGAAATGTTGTCTAATAGAAAAACTGAAATGTCTTTAATGTATCTATTTGTTATTTGCTACAGAAGTTTAGCTGCTAGTGTGTGATTTTCAAATGGATGGTGTCCCTTTAAGAGGGTGACTAGCAAAAGGGGTTTACCGCAAAACCAGCAATCCATGAAAATATTTGTCCTAAGATCTTTTCAGAACATTTTTCTTATACAGAAGTGGAAGTAGCAGCATTAGTTAAATTCTTAAGTCAAACACTAATGTTAGTGACGTGTATCAAAGATTACACTGTTCTTTAAGCAGGTGTGTTTAGTGTACAGATTTTTTTATGCATAGTTGTATCCATAATGTTATACTCCATTATGATGGTCATTTGTAGGAAAGCACATTTGCAAAGCACTAAAAAAAGTAAAGCAAGCAGTTGCCCCTCAGGCTTAATTACTTATGGAAACTCTAATTTTAACAAGATTCTGGAGTATTGCCTGTAAAGATTCACCCCTGGGGATCTCTATAATGGAAAAAAAAACCTATGCAGGCAATTAACTCAGAACCAGTTCCAAGCAAGGTTTTTTGTTTAAGAAGGTTGTTTTTTGACAGATAGGATCCAAATTTGATGCGTGTGAACAGAATTGGATGAAGCTAGACAGATATTCAGGCCTAACAGGCAGAGCCAAGCAATGCCTATGTATCCCCTGATTTATGGGGTTGCAAATTAAAGAATGCCAAGATTCTCCATTAACTCCATCCAAGTTTCTTTCATGAGGATAGCCTCAAAAGCTTAATCTGATCATTGGGTAGAAAGAAACAAACAGATAGCTATAACTAGATTTGTCCAGCCATTCATAGTGACACTCGATAGTCAAAGACTTTTGAAATGCACCAAGTAAGTTCTAACCCAACACTTTGGAGAATCTTCAGCAATTTTTGGTTAAGACAAAGCAAAATGGAAAGCAAAGAATATATCTCCTAAAAAGGGAATTTGGAAGTATCTTGGAAACAGCAAGTGTTTCATTTGTGGGAAATCTTTCTGCTCTACAATCCTATGGTCATAGTTTTATATGTTTATTGTGGCTTACAGTTAAATTGATAAAAACTTTAGCTGAGATGCTGGACAGCAAGACCAGTTCTCGTGCCAAAGGGTCAAAAAGGGCACCTGCAATAAAGCTAAACAATTCTTGAGTCTTGTTTGATAATACTGAGACATCAAGGAAAGTGCTGTTAGTGAACTTGCAGATTAACTCCTTCAGGTTGGCACAGGGCCAGATCTCCATTCCATAGGCCTAAAATGACTTGATATTTTAGCTCAGATTGAATAGTCTTTAGTCATAATTTACAGAAACTCCTCAAAGAAAGCATCTGCAATTGAGCATTGCAAACCCTTTTTGCTTCTCCTTCGTTTCTCAGCCAGCCATCTCCAGCTTAAGCCGAAAAAAAAGATTCTCATCCATTTTGGTTGCCCATGGCATTCATCACTATTTTTGCACCACTGAACTGTTCTGCATGTGCCAATACACTAGTCAAAAGCTCAATCTGGAGATACAAAGAAGGGGTAGGATTTTTCAGATTTGAGTGTTGTAAATAGATAAGTTACCATAATATACATACCAGGAAGGCAGTTTTCTCTGCATGTATGCCTTGAGCACAAGTCATACAGGAACAAGTGGGGTTTAGGAACCAAAGCGTTAATTCCCTCAGTTTCCTTCTTTTGTGAAAAGATATTTAATTCTTTCAACTGTTATGACCAATGCAAAACAATTTTTACCCATCATTTTCTCTGGCGTGACTACAGAAGAACTGATACTTGCACTCTGGCAGCAAATGCCCCATCAGGATGAGGCATATTTTACCCTGACTCCTCCCAGGGTGATATCTGATAATGCTGCAATGTGTTAAGTTATACTGTCTATCCTAGACTACACATCTAGCCAGGCTATGCACAACTGGTGGAGAATGTGCTGCCAGGCCACAGAAAAGCAGGTAAGAACAAAATGTATTTGTCTATGGAATGGCTGCACTATTACAGGTTGTGTGTTTGAGCAGCATTCAAGGGACTGCACAATTCCTTTCTACCCACCCCTAGCTACCCCACCATCCACACTTGCATCATGTCTTATCAGACTGCAAACTGTGGGGGAAGGACTGTTGTAGACTTGGGATTTAACTCAACCCTACACTAAACTAGTTTTGACTAGCCTTGTGTTGAAGCTCAGGGATCTCACCACTAAAATTAAGAAAAATGCTCTGCTGCTCTTAAGGCACCCTCACCTCAGGAATGCCCCTAACAGGAGTTATAACACCAAGGGCTGTAAAGTAGACACCTATGTGCTGGGAAGTTTAAGGAGGATACAAAAAGACACAACAAACAATACAATAGATAAGATAAGCTCTGACAAGCGAATTTATGCTGACCATCTGCACAAACAAAAAAGATCATAAATAAGTAACAATTTGAGCACGAGAGATAAAACGTAAAAAAGATTTGAGCAGGGAGGAGGAAACATAGGTGCCAGTACATGATTGGTTAAATTTTGTTATTTAGAGGGTATTGAATAATGTGATAGGTTTAGTAAATTTGAAGGAGGTTGTTCTTCATTTACATTGTATAGATAAAACTACGTTCTTTGGGAACCATCTCCACACTGCAGTTCAACATCAAGCTGCTGGAATTCTGTCCCCTCTGCATGTCACAGTCATGCAGAGGCACTGCTGCCCAGATGAGTGGATCCTTACTGTATATTGGGAGTAGTGAGCATAAACAGATTTGATTGGCATATATATTCTGTGCATGTTGCTAATAAATAAATGTTTAGAGCACAGCTGTGTAAGGCTCTTTCACTGGGAAAAGATCCTGCAGACCTGCAGATTGTTGAGCCTCATGGGAAAGGTCAGGTACTTAAACTGACCAGGTTTTCCCCTGAGCCCTGTGGGTAAAGGTGCTTTACAACCCAAGCCCTCAGTAAGGAAAGGGTGGGAATACCGGATCATGATCAGAGACTGGGAACTACTAAAATAAAAATATTGCTAGTATGTAGGCTGAAGTGAAGAAAGGATTGAGAAGTAAAGAGTGAACATTTTACCAAGGACAGTAGATTCACCATCACTGGCAATTTAAATCAAGTAGAGATTCCCCCCCCCACACACACACTTCCCCCCATCCCAAAAAAAGATACTCTAGAATTCAGGAAGTCTTATGGCCTTTGTTATGCATGTCAGACTAGATCATTACAGTGGTCCTTCTGGCTTTAAAAACTATGAACGGAGTGACAGAGAAACTAGGGGAATGGAGAGAGAAGAAAAGTCCCTAGACAGGACTAAAGAAGGAACAAGACGATTGTGCACATAGGGAAAGATGATCTCTCAACCTGGGGGGGGGGGGAATAGGCTATTTATTAATTCCCTGGATGGCTCCTGGAATAAGGTTCTTGAGCAGAGAGAAGAAAGCGAACATGGGGCAACATCCTCCCCTTCAGGGTTCTCTCTCTGCATGTTTGTGGGAACACTGTCCTCCACTGGGAGCCCTGAAGCATGATGAGCACACGCCTATTTTGATCCTGCTTCTGCAGTCAACTGGCAGCTGAAGCAGCCTTATGGGGAAGTAGTCTGGGCCTACTATAAAAGGATGGCAAGAGGTTGGCAGTCTGGTCTTTCTCCTTCTCTTGCCTTACACTATCCTGAGATTTCCCTGAGGTTCCATATCATTTCTTTGGTCTAGGTCAGACACCAAACAAAAAGGTGACTAGACAAAGCAGCCACATCTCTTAGGTTAAGAGAAAAGAACACACCGGAGAGTTGGCAGGTTGGAGAAGCAGTAGGAAACTGGGAACAATTTCTTCATTTGAATTGGTCAACCATATGCCTGAATGACAGGTGAAAGTGACAGTGGCAGCCACGTGGTGAAATTATATTAAAATAAACATGGAGCAAAAAAAGCACAAATTATGCAGACAGGATTTTGAAGAATGGATTTCTATTTTTAGGCATCTGAAGAAGTGGCCTGATTTTTAAAGATGCTGAGCAACCGCAGCTCCTATTGAATTCCTGTGTCAATCTAGATATTGAAATGTAGAAGTGTTGTTACTTACACACAGAGAACCACCACATCATACAACAGGTTGTGTGCCGATATATTATAGTGGACTTTCTAAACCCTCTTATTCAAACAAATATAGTCAGAATTAATATGCAATAGGAATTTATGCTTGAAATAAATTTTGCACAATTTCTCGATTGGTCCTATTTCTGGATGAAACTTCATTCATACACAAAAAAAGTCAATTATTGTCAGTCTGGAAACCAGGCTCTGAGGAGTAAGAAGACTGATTTAGTATTGACAGACCTCTAGAAAGATCTAAAAAGGCTACTTCAGAATCCCTCTTAATTGCAGAAACACATGCCAGGGATTTAAGTATACTGACAAATGTGGAACACATCTAGTTTACATGATCCATAACTAAAAGTTGTCCTCTAGCTCATTTTAGCACAAGTTACAGAAAAAGGTGTACTAGATTCACGTAGTCAATGTTCTGACCTTAAAGCAGATTCAAAACAATATGCATAGAGAAAACTGACAATACCGGGTATCTTGCATATACCTGTTACTCTTTGCCACATCCTGGAGTCTGTACTCCAAAAGAAGAAAACTAAACTGAGAACGTTTAGTAGTTTTCCCCCTATTTAAGTTTACAGAGAATTAGGTGAGAATCTGGGCACTAACATCCGGGTGACGTTCCTGAAAGAAAGCCTTGATCAAAACAGACATTGTAAAGACTGGTTCTATAATTGCTGTTAACCATAATCTAAACATTTTAACAATCTTGTGTTAACATATTTTCACAACCAGAGCAGGTGCAAATTCTTACAGCACATACAGCTGTAATTTTATGTATACACCTACCCCAGTTCTACCATACCAAAGTCATCGTTAATGAATGTCTCCCTGGGCTTATCTTCTACCCAGAAATGTTAAATACTGTATAATTATTGCAGACCCAAAAATACACACTGAATGAAATTCTCTATGCAGACACACTTATGCACTGGGTAAATTAAAGACTACAGCCCTAGAACAAAGTAGTGTTGATAACTGAAACGTCTATCTCAATCTAAAAAAGTTGAGTTTATTTTAGTCTCTTTGAAATTATGAGACTAGCCAGAATCAAGATAATTAATGTAAAACTGAGGAGGCTATGCCCCACATTGTGTGGGTGTTATATATCCTACATAGAAACTGTATGTCAAATCCCTTAAAATTGGCTGTTTGCCATTAACAGGCCCATACTTGACACTTAAGACAGTAGCAATTTAGGGAATTTTCTTACACACCTAGAAAAAACTAGCAATTAATTTAGAGTCAGATGCTAATCACTTAACAGTTAAAGTTGGCTATTTACTTACATAGCTGACAAATGCAAGGCAAAACAATACTTCTTCTGAAATGGCCTTTTATAGTAGGAAAATTTTGTCCAGAGGAGGAAAAAAACACAATACACTGAACATTTGAGCACCCAGCCACAGTGATTTAGTGTAATAAAATATTACCACCATCGATGTAATATTATGTGCTTTGTCCCAGGAAAGTTTATATATGTGGAGACAGAGCAACTCTTCGAGTAGCAAGCAGAGTGCAATCAATTTTTTTTTTTTTAAATGGGAAGGTTTAAATGCACATCCTCTCATTTAAATATAATCACACTTCCATCCGATTTTTTAAATTTATTGTAATCAACATCTAAGATTACTGTAATCTAGAAAACATTTAGTGCATTTCACAACACTTTACACAACAGTGGAAGAAAATGAGACTAAGCAAAGAGACATACTTGCAAAAGGAAGGAAATTTAGACAACAAAATGTGATGATAAAGACCACAAATTATGTTAAGGGGATTCAGGGACAAACAGCACCTAAGAACTTTTACGCCCTACTAAAAGGTTGACTGTACGTCATTATATCCTTTTGATTAATACTTTCAAGATGGCTCAAAGTCAATAAGAAACTCAAACCTGCTACTCTAAACATGCAGAGCTTTGGAAATGTGATCTTAAATAGTCACGTACAGCACTGAATACAGACAGCATTTAAGTAACATTTCAAAAACCTAGGAGTGAGTCTAACATCTTAACAGAAGCTTAGCTATCTTTAGCTCTCCAATTCTAAATCTAGTTCAAGCCCCACTACCTATCATTTTCTAGATGAACTGTTGCTTCTTATGCAATCAAAGACTGATAGAATATAAATCAGTCACTGTATACTACAGCTGTGCCGAGGATGAAAATTTTTGCCAAGAATTTGGGGATTTCAAGATTTGTTTTCATTCCCATTTGAAATTTCTAAGATCACCATGAAAGAAAACTAAAAAAAAATTTCAGATTGACCAAAATATTTCATTTCAACAAAGTCTATATTCAGCATATTATATAATACAACATTTTTAAAAATATCAAAGAAAAATAGTTTCAAAATTAAGTCAAATTGTTTCATTCCAAAAACGCAAAAAAGGGACATTGACATGTCCCCCCCCCCCCCCCCCCCGAGACAAAATTTCTGTGAAAGATTTCTCAAAGTGTTTCAGTATGGACAGAACTGCATTTTCTGACAAAAAATATTTCTGTTGAAGTTGTACTGACCATCTAACATGCATTTCAAAAAACCTACAATAAAAATGACCAACTGCCCTTAAAAAGCTGGATCAGCAGTTCTGAATCATTGAGCAGCGTATGCACATTTTGTACTGATAAAAATTATTGAACTCTAAAAACTTAACACAGTTAAATAATGCAATTGGTATAGTGTATTCTCTTTCCTGCAATGTAGACACACTTATACTTGCATAACTGCTTCCATACACGGGAGTTACACTACTTTTAACTATAACAGTACAGTTAAGCAGTACAACTTGTGTTAAAACAAGGCCTTATGAACAAATGTAAAGATCTGATTAAAGAAGTGTGGATAATATACTAAGTATGAGGAAATTTATGGTAAACTCCAATGTAGAAAGGCTGTATTAGTGGTCTCGTGTTCCCTGGGTTTTAAAGGTAGTATTTGTCCCAAAAAAGTTGAGGAGCTTGCACAGAAATTTCTTCAGATTGTATTGCAAAATCCCTGTGGTTTCAAAGGTTTATGGTTAAACACTTTCTGGAAGAAAAAAAAATTAAATATTTACTTTGGTAGTTCTTAGGTCTTGTCTACTCACAAGCTTGTACTGGTTTAGCTAAATCAATGTGTTTTTAAAAACAAGCCTTTAAAGTAGCACAAAACCCTGTGGTAAAATAGATAGGATCAGAGGCTAAAATATGGGAAGAATAAGTTAAAAATACTTAGATAAGTTGGATGTCTTCAAGTCACCAGGGCCTGATGAAATACATTCTAGAATACTCAAGGAGCTGACTGAGCCATTAGCAATTATTTTTTGAAAAGTCATGGAAGACGGGAGAGATTTCAGAAGACTGGAAAAGGGCAAATATAGTGCCAGTCTATAAAAAGGGAACTCAGGACAACCCCAGGAATTACAGACCAGTCAGCTTAACTGCTGTACCTGGAAAGATAATAGAGCAAATAATTAAGCAATCAATTTGCAAAAATCTAGATGATGATAAGGTGATAAGTAACAGTCAGCATGGATTTGTCCAGAACAAATCTTGTCAAACCAACCTGATAGCTTTCCTTGACAAGGTAACAAGCCTTGTGGATAAAGGGGAAGCAGTAGACGTGGTATATCTTGACTTTAGTAAAGCGTTTGAAACTGTCTCGTATGCCCTTCTAAAACAAAATGAGGGAAATGAAACCTAGCTGGAGCTACTATAACGTGAGTGCATAACTGGTTGGGAAACCATTCCATGAGAGTAGTCATCAGTGGTTCAGAGTCATGCTGGAAGGGCATAATGAGTGGGGTCCCACAGGGATCAGTTCTGGGTCCAGTTCTGTTCAATATCTTCATCAATTATTTAGATAACAGCAGAGAGAGAGAGTACACTTGAAGTTTGTGGACAATACCAACCTGGGAGGGGTTGCAAGTGCTTTGGAGGATAGGATTAAAACTCAAAATGGAGCTGGACAAACTGGAGAAATGGTCTGAAGTAAATAGGATGAAATTCAATAAGGACAAATGCAAAGTACTCCACTTAGGAGTAGGAAGGAATAATCAGTTGCTCACATACAAAATGGGAAATGACTGCCTAGGAATGAATACTGTGGAAAGAGATCTGGGAGTCATAGTGTACCACAAGTTAAATATGTGTAACACTGCTGCAAAAAGAGGTGATCATTCTGGGATGTATTAGCAGGAGTGTTGTAAGCAGGATACAAGAAGTAATTCTTCCACTCTACTCTACGCTGATTAGGCCTCAACTGGAGTATTGTGTCCAGTTCTGGGTGCCACATTTCAGGAAGGATGGGGACAAACTGGAGAAAGTCCAGAGAAGAGCAACAAAAATGATTAAAGGTCTAAAAAAATGACCTATGAGGGAAAGTTGACAAAATTGGGTTTGTTTAGTCTGGAAAAAAGATGACTAAACAAAAGGGGACATGATAACAGTATTCAAGTACATAAAATATTGTTACAAGGAGGAGGAAGTAAAATTGTTCTTAACCACTGAGGATAGGACAAGAAACAATGGGCTTAAATTGCAGCAAGGGAGGTTTAGGTTGGACATCAGGAAAAGCTTCTTGTCAGGATGGCTAAGCACTGGAATAAACTGCTTAGGGAGGTTGTTGAATCCCCATCATTGGAGATTTTTAAAAGCAGGTTAGCCAAAAACTTGTCAAGGATGATCTAGATAATAATTAGTCTTGCCATGAGTGCAGGGAACAGGACAAAATGACCTCTCGAGGTCCCTTCCAGTCCTATGATTCTAGGATAAAAACCAAAACTAAGTGTCTACACAGATGAGTGTCATGTAGACAAATCCTGACCCCCCCCTCCCCCCCCCGAAAAAGTTATATTTCTGTAATCTTAGACATAAAATCCTACCAAAGGGTAATTAAAACAATTTGGGACAGGCTATTTGTTTAATTATAACAGCACAAAATTTAAGATAAGCTTTCAAAGCTTTACTAGAGCAAACTGTAAGACGTACACACAATAAGGCAGTATCCAAATTTTAAAAAAATAAATCGTGCAACCTGCCAGTCATGATCCTTTTTCTACCACAAAGGTGCCACATGGCAAGAGATCTCTTCATCTCAGGAGTAGTAATGTGATCTTTTCACCCTCTGTAGCTTCAAGGTGCTTCACTGAAGGGCTGAGATATGAAGAATACAAGGGTACCAGGTTCTATGCAAACTCCTTGCAACTGCCTTCAAGGTCCTAGATATACCTCTGGTCCCTTTTTATCATCATCATTTACAGTTTTCTCCACTTCAGCAATACCAATAACCTCAATATTCTGTTTGTTCACTGACAAGAAATGGTTGCTTACCTTACAATAAGCGTGGTTCAAGAGGTGTTGTCCACAGATTCTGCTTTTGGTGCACATGTGCCTCATGCATGCAAGATCAATTTTTTCCCCCGTTGAGGTTGCATTTGTACTCTAGAGGGCCTCTCACCTCTCCCCCCCCATTTTAGGGCGGAGACGGAGGAGTCATCCCAATCATCCCTCAATTTCTTCTCACTTACACTTACTCCATAGTAGCAAAAAAAGCAGGGGAGGCCATGGAGTGCATGTGGACAACACGACTGAAACAAAATCGGTTACCATAAAGTAGGTAGCAATTCTGTTTTGAGAAATTGTCCACATGGATTCCTCTTGGTGACTAACAAACAGTTATGTTTGCTTGGGTTCTAGGAATTATACTTAAAACAGTGACTTCAGGGTGGCCCTGCCAGAACAGGCATCTGATCTGGAAGTCTCTACCAAAGAAGAGTGTAAGAGTGTCAAGTGTGTGGACCAAGCTCCATGGAACTGCCTTACAAATTTTACAATTAGGGACTTTAACTCAGACAACCTCTGCTGCCTCTCTGAAAATGGAATGACTAGCTAGGTGGATCTAACTTGGGTTAACTCATAACATGTTCTTATACATTTGAAAACACATTCTGATAATCTGTAATATTGCCTGACCCTTTGCTGATAGGTTACGGCAATGACCCATAAACAAATCTAGTGTCCTCCCTTGAACCACTGTATTTTCTCTACAAAACCATCTACTATGGGGGAGGGATAGCTCAGTGGTTTGAGCATTGGCCTACTAAACCCAGGGTTCTGAGTTCAATCCTTGAGGGGGCCATTTAGGGAACTGGGGTAAAAATCTGTCTGGGGATTGGTCCTGCTTTGAGCGAGGGGTTGGACTAGATGACCTCTTGAGGTCCCTTCCAACCCTGATAGTCTATGAACAGGTTAAGTGAGTTCCTGATTTGGACCTGTTAAAAGAAAGATAGTACAAGAACTGCCAAACAATTTGAAGTTTAAATTCCCCTGGGGTTGAATGAGGCCTGGGGAAGAAAACTGGAAAATAAGTTGGGTCCCTATAGACCACAAACAACTTCAGGAAGAAAATTTAGACAAAGCTGTAGTATAATCTTCATCTAAGAAAACACTATATAGGGGGACCCATCCCTGAGTGCCTCACTCTTCCTTACCCTTTAAGCTAATGTAATGACTTCAAAGGCATCCTTCACTGAGAGATGGTATAAGAAACAGGTTGCTAAGGGCTCAGTAGGGAAGTTCTACTTAAAGCCCCAAGAAGAGGGGGTTTCCAAGCTAGGGGAAAACAGATAAGGCACTTACAGAATCTAGTTAATGGGGAAAAAATAGTGGGGCCCTGACAGGAAAGTGATGTGCAGATATTGGTGCTAGATGGACCCTTATGAATAGAAAGTGAAAATTGTTTCAAGTCTAGTAAATAGCCAGTATCACTTAATTGAATGCTGTAAAGGGAAAAAGAAGGTGCTGAGATGCCAATCTGTAAAGCTAAATAAAGTTTCTCTAGGTCAGCCTCAACTAGCCTTTTTTGCTCTGGAGAAAAATATTCTGAACTTGAGCTGAACTGCTTCTCTCTATGGCCATCAGCAAACCAGCACGCAGGTGTAAGATCTGGCTATCACTCTCAGACACTGTCAGGCAAACTAATCAGTACTGTGTTGAACCACCAGATCCAAACACCTAAACTGCCTAGCCTATGCCAGGGCTACCATTATCATTAATCCAGCATCTTGCCTCAGTTTCCTCAGGACCCTTGTCATGAGGACTGGGGATAGGGAAGGCATACATTAGTCCCAGTGTCCAGGGATGAGAAAAGCATGAGAAACAGCCCTGATTGGAACCCACTTTGCAGAAAAACATGACATTTCTTGTTCTGGTCTGTGGCAATCTCCACTTGCAAAAGTGGTTCTATAACACTGGGTCCTCAGTCAGCATCTGGGGGTTGCCTGGGAACTGTGTGGTGAAGTGATCTGCTAATGGGTTCTGAACACCTGTAAGAAGTGGGGCCAGCAGTGTGATCCAGTGACAGATACAGCTAGCCCAGAGCCAAACGGCCTCCTGACAGAGCAGAGATGACCTAGCTCCTTGTCTACTGACATAATGCAAAGCTGCCGTGTTGACTGTCAACACCTGACCTAAGGGCACCTCTTCAAATGCTCCAAGATGCAGAGAATTAGCTTCCTGCTTCAACAGTATCTCATGCGAGGTCCCTGAAGAGACAGGAACTGTATGCAATACCAGTTACTGACAATCTCTTGGCCCCACTTGTCCACAGCAATTTTAGCCCAGGTAACCTCCCCCGCCCCCCCAAAAAAGCCATAGCTACACATGTTAAATAGAGTAGAGATACTCCAAATGTACTATGCCAGGCTCTGAACTGTGGTAAGAAGCCTATCAAGGTGAGTCATACCTAAGAAAAAGGTGGTGGTGGTGGGGGGGGGGTTATCTGCATTGGACCTTTGCTTCTCCCTCAGTGGCTCCAATTCCCTCTGTGAGTTGTAAAAGTATGAAGGCGAGGAATGTTGACTGAAGGAGGTTTGTAGTCTGATGTGCTTCCTCCTTTGGTCTGGTACATGTAAGACCAGAGAATGAAAAATGGCTCTCAAGACCTCTCACAAGTGGAGGGCCTCACCTGTATTTGAACTGATCATTAAGTCCTCAAATCCTTCCTCGTGGTCTGTATTTCCCTTAGTATTCCCCATGACTGGAGCCAGGAGGATCTTCACACCTCCACTGTGGCGGCCCTGGTGCATGAGGCTGTATCAAATGTATCCCAAGCAGCCAGCAAGGAATCCCCAGCTATAAGATGCCCTTCCAGCATGATGGATTTTAATTCTTCCATGCTCCTGCATGAGTCGTTCCATAAATGAACGTGTTCCAGAGGAGAGAGAGTCATTTTGCCAGAAGCACCTGAAAGCTAGCAATGTTCCTCTGGCAGAGTAGACTTTCCTGCGAAATATTAGTAGTTTTATTTATTAAAATGTTGTTCTTGTATTTTAATTCTAATTTCCACCCAAATGCACTTCAATACAAATCCTCATCTTAAAAAAAGAAAAATCTAGTAAATAAGTATTCACTATTTTCACAATTAAAAAAAAGATGAAAATTAAGAATCTCAAGAAGTGTAAGCCTATATAACTAAATGTATATTAATCACACTCTGTGAACCAGAAAGATTATGCTAAATTTAGTGTAAAGACAATAAATGGTGGCAAAATACCATATTCTAATGATTATATCAGCCAGTGAGACTCAACCTCTTTAGGAAAACAAACGAAGTACAAATGTAAAAACAAGACTAAAACCAGTTTTTTAAATTCAGGTTTCCTGCTACCTGACTTAAATCAGTTTTAAATCATGATCTAAATCACTCATTTAAAAACCAATCCACCCTGCTGCAAAGCCACTATTCTCATTTAAATCCCACATGAAACCCACCTTTCCCCTTCAACATCCATAACTAAAGGGGTGTCTACACTTAAAAGGCTGCAGCGATGCAGCTGCTGTGCTTCAGCCCGGTCTACACTGCATCCTTAGGTCAACATCCTAGCTGTGAATGTGTCACGACTGAGGCCTGGTCTACGCTAAGGAAGTAAGTCAATCTAAGTTACACTAGTTAAATTACGGAAGTTACATAACTTAGTCGAAGTTGTCTAGATAGACTTCCAGTACTGTCTACACCACACTATGCCGGTGGCAGACGCTCGCCCATCGACTTATGTCTTCACCAGACCCACTAAAAATCGATGCTTGCTGCATCGATTGCAGCAGTACCAATTTAGCACGTAGTGAAGAAGAGCCCTCAAATCTGACTCCTGCCAACAAGTGCCCCGCTATACCGACTTATTAACACAACCTTCCTGAATGGCATGAAGTCAAAGCCAATGCAGTGAGGTCAACAGTGAGACTGTAGACACTGCATTACTGGCCTCCATGTGCTGTCCTAATGCCCCACACTGACTGCTCTGGTCACTGTTGTGCACTCTGCTGTCCAGAGGTCAGGCAGACAGGAATCTGCCATTCCCTTTAAAGCTCCACGAATTTCTGAAATTTCTTTTCCCAGTTGGCAAGCACACCACACATAGCAGGTCTCTATTGTTGAGTGTAACTGCCCAGCTGACCAGACTGGCTACATGCTGCAGACATGCTCCTGCTGGGACGACAGAGGAGATATTGGATCTCCTAGGCCTGAGGGGAGAAGAGGCTGTACAAGGACAGCACCAATCCAGCTATAGAAAATTGGACATCTATGGGCAGATTGCATGGGGGATGCTGAAGGGCTACAGAGGGATCAGCAGTAGTGTTGCATGAAAGCCATGGAGCTACAGCAGGTTAGCAGAAGGCCAGAGAAGCCAACAATTGATCTGCCAGAGACTTGCGAAGGGGAATCCAGCTATGCAGTGAGCCAGGCTGTGTTTTTGACTCCACTGCAGTCCCGCCAGTCCCAACAGACGATCATGACTGAGCCTGACGTAGGAAAAGGAGCCTCTGGTAAGTATGTAGTTTGCTTTGAAATTATAGGGATGGAACTCCCAAAGTGCAGCTCATCTGTTGATTTACTCTCTCTTGTGCTAGAAGCAGTAGCGGAACCATTAAGAGGTAGAGTTTCTAGCTACATTTCATTCCTCTCTAGAGCTAGGCAGAGGGAGCCACGTGGAGCAGTTTATGTCCACTGGGATGTTCCACAGAGGTCTCAAAAAACTTTCATGGAGGTACTCTGCAATTCTCTGCCGAAGGTTCCTGTGGAGAGTGGCCTTTTCTTTTGCCACGGCAGGACACTTTCCCACACCAATCAGTAACTACTTCAGCAGGCACTATTGCAGTATACAGGCTAGCAGCATATGGGCACAGGTGTCACTGGGATGCCAACAGCAGCTTGTGTTACCCTCTGGAATGAGATATCAGCTAAAATCATCACCGCTTGTGGAAAACTGTGCCAGTATTCAGTTTCCACAGTGAAATCGCCACTTGCTTCTCAACTGTCAGTGCAACTCATTTTGTTGTCCTTTAGCTGGTGCAAGTTCAGCACACCGATGCAGAAATGTGGCCTTGTGCATCCAAAAGTTCTGCAGGTATTGCCTGTCATCTCAAACCTGCATGACAATGTGATCCCACCAGTCTGTGCTTGTTTCTTGGGCCCAGAAGCAGTGTTCTACCATCTCTAGCTTCTCCATGAATACCACCACCACCCTTGAACTGTTTCTATGTACCATAGCAATCTAACCTCCAGTGAATCATCATGTTACCCACAGCTCCTCTTGCAGTTCTGCAAATACTGCAAGACGGCGTGCCCTGTGCTTGCAATGCTCATGACAATAGTGTAGAGCTGTGCGGGCTCCATGCTTCTGTCAGATATAGCAGACAGCAAGAAGGGACACAGGTTTGTACAGATTTTGAAAAGGTGCAAAATACTGTGAGGCCTTGGCTACACTCACACTTCACAGCGCTGCAACTGGGGTGTGAAAAAAACACCCCCGAGCGCTGCAAGATACAGCGCTGTAAAGCGTCAGTGTAATCAGGGCAGCAGCGCTGGGAGCGCGGCTCCCAGCGCTGCACGCTACACCCGTAAGGGATGTGGTTTACATGCAGCGCTGGGAGACCTCTCTCCCAGCGCTGCCGCTCTGACTACACTCACACTTCAAAGCGCTGCCGCGGCAGCGCTCTCGGGGCTGCGCTTTGAAATTCCAAATGTAGCCATACCCTGTGATAAGATAAAATTATAGGATGGAGAACACTGTCAACCCCATGCTCCCAGTCACCCCTACATGACTCATGTTGGCCCCATCAGGCATTGCAAAATTTTTCCAAAACACTTTGCACTGGACAGTAGTAATTTGCAGTCAGATACCTATCCACAGTGCACTGCACATCGATACAAGCACTCCTGATGAGGACACGCACCACCAGCAAGGAGCAAAAAGTGTGCACATGCACAAGCAACGTACTAACTGCAATGGCTATGCTGATATAACTTAGGTAGACATAACTCTGTAGTCAAGACACTAGCTATGCTGAAAGGAGGGCTTCTCACATTGGCATTGGTAATCCACCTCTCTGGGTAAAAGGGAGAAGTCCTCCTGTCAGTGCTGTCTATGCTGGAAGTTCGACGCAGTTATACTGACCTCTCAGGGGTGTGATTTTCCACATCCCTGAGTGACAAAGTTATACTGACAAATTGCTGGCGTAGACCAAGCCTAAATCTTCTATTTAGCTTCATCCATTTTGTTCATCCTTTGCATGAGCTGTCTCTCCCCACTCCCACCCACCAGCCTTTGCCTTTTTAGACTGGTACTCAGGAAAGGGACAGTCTCTTCCTCTCGAGTGAGAAAACCAGTAGCACATTTTGAGCACTACTGCACTCTATGGGCTTGTCTACATCAGAAAGTTGCAGCGCTGGTGAGGGAGTTACAGCGCTGCAACTTTGAGAGTGTCCACATCTGCAGGGCATCACCAGCGCTGCAACTCCCTGTTTGCAGCGCTGGCCGTACTCCCGTTTTGTCTCGGGTGTAGAGGATCCAGCGCTGGTGATCCAGCGCTGGTAATGCAATGTAGACACTCACCAGCGCTTTTCTTGACCTCCGTGGAAGGAGGAAGCCTCTGGTAATCAAGCTGGTTTCCTTTCCCGGTTTGCTCTCTCGGTCCCGGAGCCAGCCAGCAAACCGCGGGGAAGGAGACCTGCTTGCTCGGGGTTCCGGGACCGAGAGAGCAAACCGGGAACGCCGCGGTTTGCTCTCTCGGTCCCGGAGCCAGCCAGCAAACCGCGGGGAAGGAGACCTGCTTGCTCGGGGTTCCGGGACCGAGAGAGCAAACCGGGAACGCCGCGGTTTGCTCTCTCGGTCCCGGAGCCAGCCAGCAAACCGCGGGGAAGGAGACCTGCTTGCTCGGGGTTCCGGGACCGAGAGAGCAAACCGGGAAAGGAAACCAGCTTCGCCGCGGTTTGCTCTCTCGGTCCCGGAACCCGAGCAAGCAGGTCTCCTTCCCCGCGGTTTGCTGGCTGGCTCCGGGACCGAGAGAGCAAACCGCGGCGTTCCCGGTTTGCTCTCTCGGTCCCGGAACCCCGAGCAAGCAGGTCTCCTTCCCCGCGGTTTGCTGGCTGGCTCCGGGACCGAGAGAGCAAACCGCGGCGTTCCCGGTTTGCTCTCTCGGTCCCGGAACCCCGAGCAAGCAGGTCTCCTTCCCCGCGGTTTGCTGGCTGGCTCCGGGACCGAGAGAGCAAACCGCGGCGTTCCCGGTTTGCTCTCTCGGTCCCGGAACCCCGAGCAAGCAGGTCTCCTTCCCTGCGGTTTGCTGGCTGGCTCCGGGACCGAGAGAGCAAACCGCGGCGAAGCTGGTTTCCTTTCCCGGTTTGCTCTCTCGGTCCCGGAACCCCCCTTGAAGCCGCCCAACAGCGCTGCAGTGTGGCCACATCTAACACCACTTGCAGCGCTGGTTGCTGTAAGTGTGGCCACTCTGCAGCGCTGGCCCTATACAGCTGTACTAATACAGCTGTAACAACCAGCGCTGCAAAATTTTAGATGTAGACATGGCCCAAGGGAGGGTTTACACTACAGGGGCATGGGGGGGGAAGAAGGGGGAAATCAGTCTAAGCTACACAACTTCAGCTACGTGAACAACAAAGCTGAAGTCGACGTACTTAAATCTACTTTCTTCGGTGTCTTCACAGCGGTGTGTCAACGGGAGACACTCCCGTCGAATCCCCTTGCTTGTCTCATTGAGATGGAGTACTGGAGTCAACGCTAGAGCGATCGGCAGTTGATTTATCATGTCTATACTAGACACGATGATCGACCCCCACTGGATCGATTGCTGCCAGTTGATCCAGCTGGTAGTGTAGACAAGCCCTAAATAGAATAAAAATAGCATGGGAGAGAAAAGGCAGGAATATTCCCTTTGGATAGTTGAGACAGATAACGGAGCAAAGCATCACTGTAAAAAGGTGCCAAACTCAAACTCAACAGAAGTGCATTGAGGCAATTTGACCTTTCATTCCATTTTTCTATAGAAAGTAGAGTTTTACTAAATCCAAGATCAGAACAAAATAGTAAATCCCATAGTAGTTAGAAGCTCGAAGATATAAATTTATCCTACGTGGACAACCTCACATAATACATGCACATTGTACAATAGACCAAAGTCTAAGATCTTTCTGGGTTTTAGCGGTAAAGCAACACAAGTCCTTATTTGCAAGTAATCTTTAAAAGAAACCCATTTTCTAAGTCTTAATATCTATTTCAAGGGAACTGAATGAGGGGGTGAAAACCTTTTACTTGTAGTCACTTCAAACCCAGGGATAAAAAGGAAGCCATCTGAATCTAGTTAGTAGCATGGGAAGTAAGTTTTTGGTCACAATTCAGTTCCAAAGTAAACAAGTCTTGGACAGAACAAGCAGATTCAACTGTCTTTTCCCTTAAAAAAAGATAAAATCTTGAAGTCAGAGTTGCAGCTTGCTGGCAGGATAATACCTATTGTGCATCCATACTGGGGAAAATCCTTGGTGGGTTTTTTATTAATTATTATTAAAGAAACAGTGCTAAGCATTGATGCTAGAGGTGGATCTTCCCAAGTACTCAAATTGGGTAATTATTCTTCCATTTAAGTGGAAGTTTTACTACCAAACTTCAATGAAAGCATAGCTAGGCTAGTGCCAGAATGCTTTTGAAAATCCCATATTTTCTTAAAATAAACCTTAACTACAAGTGTAATACAACGCTGGTATAACCATTTTACTTTGATTACAGTCTTGAAAGTGGGCATTATGTCCATGTTAATGATGAAAAAACTGAGGCAGAGAAGTGAGTCCACTCACTGACAACAAACAGGACACAGGCAGATCTAGATACTCCAGTCTCCAAACCTCCTCGACCAAAGCTGCTTCCTACAGACAATACCACACACAGAAGTACAACTATACACAAACACAACACTAAGCAGCATCACTTTCACATAAAACCCACTGCGCTTAGCCAGGCAGACATAGACAACAGGAAAGTTGAATACGAGCATGAATGCAGACAAGAATGTGTCAAACTATTACTGCCCTTTTTGATGGAATTAAGAAGTTGAAGTTTCATATCAATAGCTTTGCAAACAGTGACAATTTACTGTTACTGTAGGACACTACAAACTGCAGCAGAGACAAGTTTTTCTGAAACATGCTAGACATCAGTCCCATGGTAAAATGACATTTCATCTACTGACTAGACATAAAAACTTAATTCAGAGTTATAAAACTGTAGCCCACACACCAAGCTATACAACATGCGTGTAGAGTTTTGTCATTTTACCATATAGCTCAGTGTGGTTTAGCTTCCTTATGGATTACAAATTAAAACTGAATGCTGCAGTAAACACATTTCAAACATGAAGATTAACAAATAGTATGTTGCCACTTAAATACATTCAGTCAAAACCATTAGTTTATAAAGCATTGTGACTGTCCTAGTGAAAGGATTGAAAACTGGATAATCCAACCCTCTCCCCCACATACCATAGAGTACAACATACAGTACTTAAAATTACTGCCCTGTAAAGAATTATCCAGGTTTTGCACAGAAGGGGCTGAGATGTTTCACCAAGTAAAAGCATTAGAATACTATTGGTAACTGAAAACTAAGTCCAGACCACAGAAAGATAGTAGTTCTAGAAACCACCTCTACTTTTTCTAAATCTGAAGGAAGCTTTATCTTGGCATATGTCCCACCCTGCTTTTTCAAATGTCCAATATTTAGCATTTTATTCTCCATCTGCACAAGATCTCTTACTTTTAGGCTAATAGCTTTAAGAGGACAAGTTTCCATTTAGTCCCATTTTACTCTACATATTTGATAAAGCACTGTACCGACATTTGCTGGAACTGAAAAAGTTTACCAGTTACTATTTATTTTTCTAGAGGCCATGCAGAAGGGAAAGCTAATGAGTCTTTAAATTTGGTGCCCAAAGTAACCCTTTACTCCTAAGGAGCAGGTCTTGCATGCAAAGAATGTATTAGTAAGAAAAGGTGATGCAAAGTTCTTAAATGCAACCTAATAAAAGCCGGTTTTCAACAGAGCAGAAAATAATCATGCATTTCTGTATTACAACAGTGGGAATTTTAATACAGTTAGGCTACCAGAGACATAGGGTTTCAGGCACAGAAGCCTAACTCACACCCTTGTGTTGCAAGTGCACAATGGATCTATAAGGGGGAAGAGGGGGTGGCAGTCAGGATTTGATTTTTATATCCAGAATGAACAGCAAGTGACAATTAAGAGTGAGCAGCAAGTATGAATTTATTCTGAAATATCATTATTTCATCACTCTGATTGCTGAAACTATATGGAGCCTTAAAGTCTTTACACCACTGTATGCGAAAGAGGGACTGCAGTCAAGTAATAGAGCTGGGACCAAATCAAAATAGTTATTTGGTTCCAGGGTCAACTCCCTCAGATGCCAGTGCGTATTTTTTTTTTTTTTTTAATACTGCACAGGTCTTTTACTGATTGACTAGAGTGAGTGGACCAACTGGCCAGCTTTTTGTTTTTGGCCTGTTTTCTCTGTTGCCATATTTCAAAACTGCATGGGGCCTACCACTGAAAAATATCAACCATGCAAATCTGAAGGCAGAGAAAGCACCATCCAGACTGGATCTTCAGTGAAGTCACCATGTTACGCTCTCATTATGCAATTTACAACACAGCTTATGCCAAACAGCTAAAGGAAGAGGTTGAAAAGCCACATGTATTTCATAGGTAGGCGTTGTAACAGATTGAAGACATGCCAGTAGAAGGGGGAGTGCATTGTGGCTAACATTTTCAGACCTAATGACAAATGTATTTCAAACCATTTTAACTTCTTGTTTCCCTGTTTAGTCATCTTCTGGGCAACAAGTGGTGTGCATGAGAGAGGAAAATTGATAACGAAAAAATGTAGAGTAGCTAGATTAAGTTTTGAGCTTCTATTACAAGGACCTTGGCATATACTTTAAAAAGGTACATACCTTCTGATCTCCCAACCTTAAGGTATAACTTCTATATTTTATTCCTTCTTCTACCATCTTTAAATTGTTTGACTATAAAAGTTGAACAGGAGAAACATTTAAAATTTTATAACCTCAGTGTTTTACCTCACTGCAGTCACCAGCAATTAACACAATTTGTTAGGTTATTTGTTCTTGGTTTAAATTGGATCAGTTATCCTGAAGAATATACTTTGCCAATTTTTTACATCCACCTCCTGAACTTTAATTCTTAGACATTCATTAGTGCACCATCACAGACAGTATTCTCTAGAAAGGATTAACTGATCACCTCAAAGTGTATGGTTTGAAGTCTTACATAACGTTTGTGGATGTTAAACTAGCCTAGACAATTCACTGTAGGTCAGATGTTCAGAGCTAGCTGCATGCATAAAACTGCACATGCATCACTGATATATAAATACCCAGTGCACAAGACACCTGATGGAGCATAAATCTCTACTGTATAAAGCAGGCATACAGGGGCCTTGCAAACAATTGCTTTTGCCTGGCTTTGAAAAATCTGACCATGTTATATTATCACTCCCCATTCCACTGATGTAAGTAGGCACTTTTCTCCATTTTAATGTTGGTTAGTGAGTAAACCAATGGTACTCGAGTCTATGCAGCTGAAGACACCACATTAATAGCAGAGTTTTACAGTTACTTCCTTGACTACTCAGGTTTGAAGATGCTGACATTTATGAATCACAATTACTCTTCCTTTAACGTTTACGCCAGAACATTTAAAAAAAACCTGCTAATTTAGATATTCTGGGTTTGCTTTTCATTGACTGACAGACATCAATAATTTTGTGGAAGTCCATCAACAGATGGGCATGTTGCCCCATATATGAAGAAAAGGACTTTTAATGCAGTGTTTTCAGAGATATCGTATACTCATGTTAAACATCTTAGTTATAAGACAAAAATGGTTTGGAAAGAAAACTACAAGCCATGTTTTCAGTCACATTGAAGAAAACATCTGCAAAGAGCAGCGCCTCAGCCTGAAGCCTGAAGGAAGCAGGTGTTGAAAAGCAAAATATGGTTCCCCACTTGCCCAAATCACACAGACACAAGGCGGCTACAAATGCCATCCATGAAAGAATGCACCACAAACATCAGCATTTATTCATTTGAATTTTTTAGCAATTGACAAAAGACCCAGCTCACCAGCTTTACTTTGTTGTTTTCCTAAGCTTAAACATTACATATTTAAACATTGTCAGAACTTACTAAGTTGTCAGCATTCATGCACAACTAGAAAACATCCTTAATTTATTTAAACCAGAAATGCATTACCAGTAACGTATTAACATCTTTCACTACTAAATATTAAAAAAAAAAAGTTGAAATTAATGAAAAGTTCATCCTTGAAATGTTAACTTCACAGCAGACAAACTACTAGTTGGCTCACATTTCAAACAAAGTGGGAAAAGCAAGATTCATGCTAGTGGTTAGTGTACATATTGCCCTAGCACTACTGAAGGATCACGGCTCACCTTGGATCATGTTTAATAAAAAGCAAAGTGCATACAAAAATTTACAACAATTTAAGGACAAAAAATGGTCCTACTGATGTGGTCCCAACAATTAACTCAAAAGTCTATGACAAATACCATGAGCTCCGATGAGCTGTTTATAAATACTTTAAGTACAGATATTGAAAGAGTTCGTTTGAAATCTTCAAAAAAAATGTTCCTGTTACTCCTCAAATGATGCTTGTTATAGCTTAAAATTTCTGTTAACACGTGCGTTGAATTACTTGTTATCCAAGCGTAGCAGCTGCTCCTTACCATTTACTGTTAATGACTTTAACTGGCCATCTTCTTCAACTTCCACTCTCTCTTGTCCGTTCTCAACAATTCTGTAGGACAAAAATCCATTTAATCATAGTTTTAAAGCATGTTCAATATGATTAAAGAACACCACACGTAGATATTTAGGTAATGAAATACAGTGTCAAGTCTAGGGTCAAAGCTTGGCTGATGCAACTGCAGTAAGTGATCATATTTAACAGCGGGGAAGCCACAACAATTAGCATCTTCTCTCCCAACCCACTGAAAAGCCTTTCCGTAAGGGACTAACTCCCAGTCCTCCAGCATATTACACTGAAGTGTTGTAGACAGCATTGAAACAGTTACTGCAGCTGGCACTACATTCTACATAATCACAGTTCTCCTCTTAGGTTGAAGTTTATTCCATCTCTCCCCTTTGCTTCCCACCCTCCCATTCAAAAAGCATCATATGCAATTTAGTTTTGCGTTTCAGCTAAAGTAGTAGTTAGGAACTGTGGCAGTTAAGGTTCTGACAGCTGTGTTCAACATATTGTGTTTTATGATGTATATTTTCCCCACAATATTATACGGATATGTTTTACTAGTTAAGCAGGATGAAACACTATACAGAACATGTGCAACAGCACCAAAATAGAGCTACACAGCATGTGCTTAACATGGCCAAGTTAAGGTTCAAAAGCAGGATTAACTTTTGCCCCCCTTGTTACATGTTTAATGTGTAATTTTGGGTTTGCAAAGCAGTCCATTTTATTCTCTTGGTCACTGAATTATAATTGTTTGTTCAAAACACAAGTGTAGGCCATATTTAGGGCTAGTTTGAATTAAGTACTATCCATAAGTAACCTGTGTTTAGGATACAGAAACATGTAGCAGCTTTTCACTTCATAAATCAATTAATAGTATTCTATTTTGATCATCAGACAGGGCAGGATTTACTCAAAGAATCAGACAATAGTAGTTGTGGTTAGGAGAAAATGTGATGAACAGGCAGATGTTATATGTTCTCTCCAAGAAGACTGCCTGCTCTCTCAATGTGGATTGATCAAGGGTTGCTTGGCCTTTTTTTTAAAAAAAAATTATATAACTACACCCAAATTTTAGAGGAAATATAGTAATGGCCAGGAACTCTACCATCTTGTGAACTGTGACCAAGGAAGGTTGTCTTCTTTCAAAAGGATATCACCCCTTTTCTCAGACTGCTAGTTATGTTGAGCATGGTATATCTATGTTCTATATGTTGCAATAGCTTTGGGGAGCAATTAATTCTATTTTTAACCAGACTTAAAGAGATCTTGTCCATCTTACACCTTAACATTTGTAACAAGTTTGTGGCCTGGGAAGTTCTAAGTATGTTTTGTTACATATGGAGAGTATCACTTGGTAAACCACCATGTCAGCTAACAGTATTTTGCTCCTGGACTGAAACAACTGTCTTCCTATAAGCAGTTAACCACACTTGTTTGCTCTGTGGATAGAATCTCCTAATTATGTCTCCTAATTATAAAGTAATTAATTTGGCCTGTTCTTCCCAAGTCTATGCAACAGGCCATCAAATGATGCACTGCCCTGTCTTCTGAGCTACTAATGCCCTCATGATATGCTATGAAACAGCTGTCCAGATTTTCCCAGAACCCACTGATACAATGGTGTGACCAAATGAAGTAATTGTGATGACAGAAAAGCTACTGTGTGGACACAAACTGTACCGTGTTACTTTTAACTGATTGACATGACTGTGCTTTTAACTGGTTACAAAAGCCATGGGTAAAGATGTAATGTTGATTACAGGCATGGAGACAGCCTCCCTGTCAACAGCAGAGACTTTCTACTTAATAGTCCAGATATGTCAGTTCCTCCCGGCTGACAGAAGGTCCTTTATTCCAGGGATTCTCAATCTTTCTTTCTGAGCCCCCACACGCACCATGCTACAAAAACCTCCATAGCCCATCTGCGCCACAATAACTGTTTTTCAGCATATAAAAGCCAGGGCCAGCATTAGGATGTAGCAAGCAGGGCACCTGCCTGGGGTCCTGCACCAGGGGGAACTGAGAACCTAAGTTGCTCAGGCTGTGGCTTCAGCCCTGGGTAGTGGGGTTGGGTGCTCTGGGCTGCAGTCCTGTGCAGGAGGACTTCAACTTTCTGCACTGGGCCCTGGTGAGTCTAACACTGGCCATGCTTGGTGGACACCCCCTGAAACCTGCTCATGGTCAAGGGCCCAGGACCCCAGGTTGAGAACCACTGCTCTATTCAAGTTCTTTCACGCTGGGTTTATCAGGGCTTGATTTTGCTAACTTGCAAGGCATGATGCAAAGCATGATGACCCAGGCCTTGGCTAAGCATCGTTTTAAATGCAAACTGCAGCTAAATGACTGAGGCTGCAGTTTCTGTGTCACGGTATTTGTCCAGTTGACACTGGATAAATACCAAAACGTTGGGGATTTTTGGCACTGTCATTAATTCACTTTAGAACAAACCTCTTGACAAATGTTTGTAATTAAGGGACACTTCTCCAGTTCACTTATATAGTAGGACCTTGTATTTTTGCTAGTTTAGAGATGGCATAATTCAAACAGAAACCTAGAGATCTCACTCCATTTCTTAAAGATTTAGTACATGGTATGAGGTTTCAGCCCAATGAGCTCTACTAATAAGTACTAAGAACATTTCAGTTTGACAACTGTCAATTACATTTGTAATGCATATCCTTAATTTATTGCATGTTATTGTGTCACTAATTCATATTTGCAGACGGTTTCCCAAGGACTGGTGTAAAATCGTGAGGAGAGGTTCTGATGCGTATCGTGCTTGAACGCTCACCCACCAGTAGTGAGCAATACATTTTTCCTGATAGAGAACTTTAACTCCTGCTATTAGCTTACCTGACAGATCAGACAAGACTATTTGCACTTCAAATCCATACCATCAGTAGGGACACAGAAAAGATCACTTTCACTAATGTTGCTTGGGAAAACCTATTGGGCGGGAGGGTCAACTCTCAAAACAGAGTTTGAGGAAAGTTGGAGCATAGCACAGACCACCTGTTATGCTTCTCATACTACTTACAACCAGAAGGCTAGGTTGGAGCAGAACAGTGGCCTCTCAATCCCCAATCAATTGCTCCATGGGTGAGGGGAAGGCAAGAGCGTACTTCTTTTCTCTTCCAGCAGTCTAGTGAGGAGGGCTTCAGTATTCAGACACTTACTAGCTAGAAGCCAATACTAAAAGATGCATCACCCCTGAGCAACTTCCAATGATAGCAGCATTTTGGGAATCCCCATATCCACTCCCTGCCCAACAGCTGACAGGTGGCTGAGCTTCTCAGAAGAAGGTATACCCAAGAACAAAAAGATCATATCTTCAAGATATAAAGGAGAAATTAAAGAATTCACGTTGTAACATGGCTTACAGCCATCAGGCATGCAAGATACTTAGCTTTGCCAAACAAGGCCTCAGGACTAAAAGGACAGACCTGACAAAGCAACTAACCAGTAAGTGAACTAGATCAAAATTTGTCACAAGATAGCAATGACCCTACATGACAAGATACCACACGATAGCAGTTTAGTAGCAATGGAACATATATATTGTAATGGACTGGTGAAAGCTGGTTATAATATTTTTTGGATTTTACAGCCAGCCACAAGTTATGGTGACTGAGTAATGTAAATATTAATGGAATAATATGGTACGTTAACAAGTTGTTCCATTTTTCATAGGCTACTCCAAAAGGTAGCGGGAGGTGGAAGTTCAAATAAGGAAAAGAGGTGAAAACCTTCATAAATATACATAAACCCGTGGGCATCAGCATAACACATTATAAGAGCTGTATCCCAATCTACGTCCTTAGGAGATGCCAGGATGACACCCACTGGTGACAATGACAATGAAGATTAGTATACTGACTGACACCATGGGGATCCCCTGCAGAAGATGTTAGCTTAACACATTACACTCACTATCTGCTGTTGTATTTCAGTGTTTGTGGGATCATCTATATGTTCGGTATATTTGCTAATAAAAGGTACTTGTGATCAACTTCAATTTTTTGTCCTGTACTCCTTGGGTCTCTCATTCTAACAACATTGGTAATCTTCCTGATGCTGCAGCTGTTCAAGAAACTGAACCCTTAACTACTGTGAAAGAAAAGAAGTTAATCAATATATCAATCCGTCAATTAGGCTACACAGGGTACTGCTGTTAAGGGTTTTCCCCACTTTTGAATAAACTCTTGGCTACAGGGCATTAGGTACTTTTTGCCCAACCCCTGCATGCTTACACATGCTGTAGCAAGAAGCCATCCTGTAATGGTAGGGAAAGAAAAGAGAATTGAATGGGTCTATCATTACAGGTCATACAACTGGATATCTAAGTTATTGGAAACCAAAACAGTAAGAGTAAAGAAAGTTATCAGAAAAATATTGACTAATTCTATTACAACAGCTTACATGGTACCAAGTATCAGAGGTGTAGCCATGTTAGTCTGTATCCACAAAAACAACAAGGAGTGAAAAAGTGATTTTTACACCCACGAAAGCTTATGCCCAAATAAATCTATTAGTCTTTAAGGTGCCACCAGACTCCTCGTTTTTATTACAACAACATTTATTTTTTTACATCACTTACCTCTTCGTAGTAATTTTTCTGCCATTAACTATTTTAGTAGATGTTGATACTGATTTGAAGCTACCCATCCCACTGCCACCGAATGATGTAGAGGAGAATGAAGTAAGGCCCCCGTGCCCCAATGAACCAAACGGAGTAAAACCTGGGGGGAAGACATGGTAGCTATTTCATTAAAGCACTGTAAACAATTTCATCACAAACCCTTTAATAACTGTTTTACTTTAGGATGGTCTGCTGGACCATCAAATTTTGGTCTACTAATTCTGGCTCTCCAATTTCAAATACCAAGTTCCTCAATTTCAGAGTTGCTGGGTAACTGCTACTCTCACTGACTTCAAGTGGAGCGGCGAAAACTAGGCCTTTAGCATTCAACTAGGCTCCAATAATTGAGAGCACTTGGAATCCATAATTTCATTTAAAGGCACACACTACTGTAGCCCCTTTTGGAGGCCTCAAAAACACTGAACACATCATCTGGTAAGGCAAGCAACACTGATATAGAAACTGACGTACTGAGAGGTTAAGACTTGTCCAGTCTAATGGCGTCAGTAAAAGATCAAGAAGCAGAACAGATCCAATTTCCTTCTAACAGGGCTTACTCCCTTTTCATGAGATTTTTGCTATAACAAATACTCTACAACACTGTGACTATTTAAAACTAGGGGACTCTATAGGGAGATGTAACAGGCCTCAGTGTGGTATATAAAATTTAACTGCGTTGTACAGTTTACTGTTCCAGAGAAACTCCTTCTCTAGCAATATTAAGTTTGGCTTGAAGTTTGCTTTAAAATATTTACCTGTATCAAATGAAGAAAAACCACTCCCAAATGCAGGAAATCCACTAAATGCAGAGAAAAATGGCCCACCCCCTCTGTTTCTGTTCCCACGTTGACCTCGTCGGTTTCCAAATAAGTCATCGAAAGGATCTTCTACAAACAAAAAACAGATTTTAATACAGGAGGTTGATGTGATCAGTTTTATTCAGTAGTTGCTATATTTAATAAATATGAGGACTTCTAGTAAAGAAGGAAGTTTCTTGCACCTTCCTCTGAAGCATCTGGTACTGGCAGACAGAATATCTGAGCACAGAACTGATTCAATATAGCAATTCTGTGTTCCTTTGAGACCTGTAAGAGACCAATATTATCTCTCTCTCTCTCTCTCTCTCTCACACACACACACACACACACCCCCGATTCTTCTTGGTCTCCAGAACTTTAGATATTATTATTAAAGTAATGGCATGCTGAGAACAAAGTCCTGCTTCCTTAGTGCTGTGCCAGTTTGCAAGTAACTAGCAAACATCAGGGGGAACATGCAGAAATTCAGTTTTTAGCAGAGAAATGTGTTCCACATGAATTATGCTACATAAGCAAAACTTACCACTTATACAATTGCTATGTATGTTCATATATGTACACCCCCCTCCCCCCATGTTTTATACCAAATTCGTGTAGGTTAGATAGTTCAGGTCAGTTAGCATCTGGGTAATTAAGAACTTGTCTCCTCCTCACATGGCCATTAACTATAAACACTTTTCTTGACAGCACGATGAAAGCAATGACTACTTGTTTTGTTCTGAGAAGCAACAATCCGTTTGCTGTTCAACATGAGAAATGTCAAACATCTGAAGTTACTGCAAGAGAAGCCCTTCTCTCTGTGGAATACCTTGTCTGTCAAGCTGAGTTTTGGGGCTTAAACTTAATATTGTTGATGTGATCAAGTTTGATTCAACCCCTAAATATCCAACACTTCTTGTATAACTTCATTCAAGATTTATCCGAGGACCACCACCACCAGGACTTTGCTTAAGACGGGTTGAACATATTAGTGTTTCATTAAGACTGAAATGTAAAGGGTATTGGAGACAGGGAATTAAAATAGTCATAATACAACTTTAAGTGATCTGCAAATGTTTTAGTTTAAGTTAACTAGTTAGAGGGTTACATGCTTAAGAGGAAATTCAAGTAAGAGCTTTATGGGATGAAAAAAATAAGGGCTGAAGGCAGTGCTTAAATTTGTAATGAAAGGTGTTGGGGCTAAAGCATTTTTTTTTTTAAAACCCCACACACTTTTATTAACTGGTGTAACAAGCCCAGAGGTGCTGAGGCTATGAACTACCAAGTCTCAAGTTGCCAGGGCTCAGCCTATGCAAGCACTTGCATAAATTAACTTCAAAGTGGCCTTCAACCAGTGCTTAAGCTCAAAATCCTATAGCTGGATTTAAAAAGCTGGCAGGCCATTAGTTCTATTCCCTGGCACAAATGATTTTCTTTTATGCTTATAAAACACCGGTCATAGACTAATAAGTAAATATGGAATACCTATATGGAAGTTTCTATAAAGTTATACAATGTGTCCAGATAAAAAAGAAAATTCCACTAGAATAATTACAAGTATAAGAAAACTGAAGTTTGAGTTTTACATCATACTAGCATATCAGCATTTTATAGGACCACGATTTACACAGCACCATGTACCATTATGTTGTAGATCTTTAGTTCTGAACATAAGGTATTTTGGATTTCAGCATCCACTGCAGTGGAACTTTACAAGACCCTATATTACATAGCACAGGACACTAGTAATATTTACAAAATATTTTACTAATATTATGGGTTATGTACAGAAGAGTTTTAGGCAGGTTAGCCTGACCTGTGATGAAGTGTTGTTGAAAAATGTAATATTGCAAAAAATAGTCTAAAAGTGAACTGCAAGAAGTTATTTTCCAACATATGAGGTCTGTAATAGCATTTATATTTTCTTCAACTATAGAGTTTTCCAATTCTAAACCAAATCTCTGAAGTTTCAGAGAATGGAAGATACTCCCATGCAGGATAAGAGTTAAGTATATGCTTAAGTCCTATTGAAGGCAATATTTAAAGTTAAGCATGTCCCTGCTTTCTTGAACTGGGCCACTGTCATTTTCAGCCAATTCATAATAAACCACTGAACCAATTAGAATTCCAACTTCATTTTAAGTGAAGATCAGAGACCAAGAACAGGTTCCTGCCCTCTTCTCCCCCTCACTCCCCCCAATTAAAATCCAGTTCCAACCTAGGTTGGAAGACAGATTACTGAGAGCTAGTGAAATGACTACATTACAAGTAAAAAAAAATGAAGTGAAAAGAAAATGGGATTTTTAATCTCAGTTTAAACCTCTGCTTGGTTTGCTTACACCTTCTTAACATGAATGACAAAATTAACAAATGCTGAATAACTGAAGCCTTGTTGAGATCTCCAATACTTTTACCCCCATCAAATATGATGTTAAGAACTCACAAACATCTTATACCTCTCATTGGTCCTCCAACAAAACCAGAGAATACAGACGTAACTTTAAATTTGTGAGGTAAAATACAGGCATTGTTTTGTTTTTCTTCCCCAAAATGCTTTCAAGCTCCTCTTTCCCATCAAAAAAACCCAAAGGTTTGTATCAACCTCAATGTTTGTTTTTATAAAAATCCTTTGTAGGTCACCTTTAATACTATATATGCATTAGCAGATCTGAGGCTGAACTCTTGGCACAAAAATATTATTGGAATTTAATATTTCCAAGTTATTATACACCTGGAGTAGCAATTTCAAAGACTAGCATATAAGAGTCTCTCACTCCAGCGTAGTAGCCAGCAAATAAAGCCATTGCAGTTAACAGTGCTATAGCCCAATTTATTCCTGCTAGTTAGAGAATGACTCACTAGTGAGTTATGAAGGTCATTCACACATGCATACAAGTGATGTATATTATATTACTGCCCACTATTATGCTTTCTATTTATAGTCCAGTTTATCTTCAGTTACCTGGCATTAAAATAAAAACAAAAACACTCATGTCAAAGCTATACTATATATTTTTATAATCCACTTAATCACTGGCCACTTACAAGTGACCTGTGCCAGATCCACATCCTCCTTATCCCTGTCACACCACCACCACAAGCTAGGGGGAGCCTGAAGGGGAGGGACTATGGAAGTCTCCAGGCTCTTGCCATCACCACTCATGATACATGGGCTTACTCTACACTTAAATTACATCAGCAAGGCAGTGGGGGATGTGAGAGGAAACTCAGCTGACAGAGCTACACTAGTAAATCCCAAGTGTAGACACAGCTATGTTGACAGAACAATGCTTCAGATGTAATTAACACTGACCAGAAAGATGGTGTTCCAATACCAAAAGAAGAAATGCTTTCTGCCAGCATAGGCTGCACCTACACAAGGGGGCTATGCCAACATAGGCTCCACAGGATAGCTGTAGATTTACACTCCAGATGTCCCACCTCCCCCCACGTCCATGCCCGCTTCTATCGCTGCAACCCTGAAGCTGCCCAGGACCTCATTCCCCATCTTTAATGGGTAGTCCTCCACTTTCTACCCCATAGATTACATCATGTATACTTCACCACTGCCCTACTCTCACTTGATTTTAAGTGCCGCCCAAAAGACACATTACATTCTAACACAGAACAAGCACATATTTATAAAAATGGAACTTGACGTGCCTATGATCACGTTGCACATAGTATTGACTTCTCCCCCTGAATCTTAATTGTTTTCTTAGAATTGCAAGCTCAGAGACTTGTTTCCTTTGCTTTTGTACAGAGCCTAAGCATGCTTCCATAACAAATACTGATTGTTGGCTGTAATCAGCATCATGCTACTGAAATTCAACTATTTTGGATTTCAAATAGAGTTATTTAATGTATGCATACATAGCTGTGGACTGATAATTTTATCTTGCTGTCAGACAGTAGTATAGATCAGGGGAGCACCAAGTTATGTACAAGTCCATCCCCTCATATGTACAATCTAGATTTTATATCAGGGGTTGGCAACCTTTCAGCAGTGTTGTGCCAAGTCTTCATATATACACTCTAAAGCTGCGCATGCCAGTAATACATTTGAACGTTTTTTAGAAGGTCTAAGTCTATAATATATAACCAAACAACTGTTATATGTAGGGTAAACAAAGGTTTTCATAATGTTTTAGAAGATTTAAAATTAAATTAAAATGCAGATCTTATTAGTTTAGTGTGATCCTTGCCTTTGCTTTTCCTTGCTCAGTTTTCCAATGTCTGGTGGCACCTATTTAGATACCTTAAGCTGCATAAAGGCTTCTGAGTTACAAGTTGATAACCGGCTGGCAGGAAGTCAGCGGCTGGAACGCCAGATCAGCAGCTGAGGTGAGTGGAGCTGGCGGCTGATAGGGCTGAGCAGAGCCGGAAGCCTGAACCCTGTCTGGCAGGGGGCCTGCACTGGAACTCCAACTGGAAGCAAGGTGAGTAGGGCTGCGGAGGGGACCCCGGCTGGCAAGGGGACAGCAGCCAGAACCCCAGAGCAGCAGTGGGCTGAGCAGCTCAGCCTGCCGCCAATCTGGAATTTCCAGCACCGGCTCCTTGCCAGCTGGGGTCTCAGCCCGCTGCCAGCCTGGGGTTCCTTCCCCCAGCCTGCCCCACGTGCTATCAGAAATCAGCTCGTGTGCTACCTTTGGCACACGTGCCATAGGTTGCTGACCCGTTTTATACTTTTCCTAACATATTTACTGTGATAATATTAGTTGTCGTTGTCATTAAAAGTCAACTGGCTTTTGTAAGGGGAAATCATGCTTCAATCTATTAGAATTGATTGAAGGAGTCAAAAGCACGTGGACAGTGTAGTCCAGTTGATATAATGTACGTGAAATTTCAGAAAGCCTTTGACAAGATCCCTTACCAAAAGCTCTGAAGCAAAGTAAACTGTTATGGGATAAGAGGGAAGGATCTCTCATGGAACTGATTAAAAGATATTCCTACTTTTGTTTCCTAAATTATTAGTTTTCACAATGGAAAGGGGTAAATAGATGGATTCCCCAAAGACCTGTGCTGTTCAACCTATTCATAAATGATCTGGAAAAGTGGTTGAACAGTAAAGTGGCAAAACCTGCACAATACAGTTCCTCAAGATAATTATGGGCACAGCTGACTACAGAGTGTTACTAGACGATCTCACTAACCAGGGTGACTGGACAACAAAATGGCAGATGAAATTCAATGTTGATAAATGCAAAATAATGAATATTGGGGAAAAGTCCCAACTATACATACAAAATGGTGGGGTCTAAATTAGCTGTTGCTGCTCAAGGAAGAAATCAGACTGATTGTGGATAGTTCCGAGACATGGGGGAAATCTACTCAGTGTGCAGAGGTAGTCAAAAAAACCTAACATTAGGAAAGGGATAGACAGTAAGAAAAAACATACATCGTATATAAAACCATGGTATACTATATACAGTTCCAGTCACCTCATTTAAAAAAAAAATTAGAATTGGAAAAGATACACAGACGGGCAACAAAAATTAGGAATATACACAGCTTCCACACAAGAAGAGATTAAAAAACAGTAACTATTCAGCTTAGAAGAGAGGCCTGGCAGAGGTCTATAAAACCTGCAGACTTCCTTGCCAAAGGATGTTGTGAAAACCAAAAGCATAAATGGGTGCAGAAAATAAATTAGATATCTTTGTGGAGGATAGATTCATCAATGGCAATTAGCCAAGACGGTCAAGGATGCAACCACCACATTCTGGGTGTCCCTAAACCTCTGACTACCGGAAGCTGGGACCAGATGACAGGACTGGATCACTTAATTGCCTTATTTTGGCCATTCCCTCTGAAGCACCCTCTACTGGCCACTGTTAGAGAACAGGCTATTAGACTACACCAAAGTGGGTTGTGACCCCATTTTAATGAGGGAGCCAGGGCTCATGTTAGACTTGCTGGGGCCTAGGGCTGAGACCGAATCTAATCCTACTCTGACACCCTTCTCCAATATTTCATCAGATTCTTCCCCTGCCAATCTGCCACTGAGTTCTTTCTCCAGCCCCTCCACTAACTCCTCTGCCATTCCTCCACTAGATTCTTCCTCCAGATCCTCTGATCCTCCATGAGACTCCTCAGGCAGCCAACTGATGATCACTGAGTAGGAACCTAAAGAAACATGCCCACTGTAATCAGTAAATTAGCTCTTAGCTCCTTTGTCACTTACCAGTATATTATGTCAATGAAGTTGCATGTCATCTTAAAAAAAAAGATTAGGTCACCATACCTATAAACACCTTCCTCCTTTATAAGTTAGCCCCATTATCTGGCCACTTAAACAGGAAAGCAGCAACAATAAATGATTTCTATACGCTAACGAAATGGTTTAATATTTGTACTGAACGGTTATTCAATGCTTTGTTTTAGAAGCTGACCACTAAAATCAAGTGTGTAGGCATTTTTACTTCATTATTTTACTATATAGTATACTCTCAGACTGTAGGGATGCTTCAGTTTGTCACAGGATTCCTTGCACTCAGTTTATGTTTAAGTACTTGATTTCATATTCACAGCAGTTGAGAAATAACCACATCACTCAGCAGTACTCCACTTGAAAGTAACCACTTTTGCTCCTGGGTCATTTTTAATCTAAAGAGCAAATTAAAAAGATAGAGCAAGCTTCTGAATAGGAAACTAAAAATCTTCTGACTCCTTTCCCTTTCCTCATTTCTCCCCCTCCCTCATAAGCCCTTTTTTATTCCTGCAGGTCAATGGGGCTCATCTGCAAAAAAACCTGAACTTTGTTTTTTCATTATTAACGAGGAGAATCCAAGCCTCTCTTCCTCTTTAAAAACGAAGACAAAAGAACAAAAACAAAAAACCACACACAACTCCCTCCCCACTTCCTGCCTCTTTAAAACAGAAAACAAGCTCTCCCCTTTCCTAAGATTTCTTCATCTTCTCTTGTTTTGCATGGTTTTTGTATACTTGTCAAAATCTCTGGGAAATAAATGGCCTCTTCTTTCAACCTAGTTGATCTTTCATATGCTTACATAGTGTTGGCGTATATGTAAATAGATGGGCAAGGCGAGAAGGAAACATGCATGATGATTAAGATTGTGAAAAGATGTTGGTGCATATGTTACTTTATGGGAAGCTTCACTGCTCAAAACAAATTCATGGTACAAATCTCTCCCACTGCACACTCAACCTTAACAGTACATGTGTACAGTGAACATTTAGTAGACAAGCTTCCTCTGACCCACTAATGCATTTTTTCCAGATTCCTATAACAAAAGAATGATATTTGTTCCTTTCCCATTCTGGAGTTAAACATAAAAGTCACCAACTGTTTGCATTAATTCCTCTTCAGCTCCATGGAATAGCCAGGAGCCCTTTCTTGTCTCTCATGTCTTGTCTGTAAACAGGCAGAGAATTCTTCTTGCAATCTTCCAGCTGTTACTCCTTTGGTTCCTCTAGGCAGTTCCTGAAGTGAAAGGCTGAACACAGGTTGTGTTCCCCTTTTATGGATCAAAAGGGAAAAGCAGCTGCACTGGCAGAGACTGAACAACATCCCTAGCACTTCTGCGGAGATCTTTTGTATGGCTGTGGGTGCCTTCACAAGCAAACAGTTCATCGGCATGATGCTGGCAAGCAAAGTATTTTTAAACTGTTTTGCTGACAACCTAATTCTTTATTATTTTCTTTAACTCCATGGTAGCCAGAGGCTTCAGAAGCTGGTTTCACTGCACCTATTGCTTATGCTTTTATTTTTTTTTTGTGGGGCGGGGGGAGGAGAGCATTTTTTCTGACTGTCATGCAGCACCAGACTTGGGAAGAAAGTGTTTGTACGCCTTACAGACAGAGCAATCCACATTTACTAAATCACACAGAGAACAATTCTGCTTTATTAGTTCTTTTAGAAAGACCATAGCAAACTAGATATATTTTTAAACAAATCAGACCTTGAGAGAGCAAAAACTGAACGCAAAACCCTACGTGCAACAGCAAAAAACAAGGAAGGAGATAGAGGGAAAGAAAAAGAGAGAGACTTAAATTGTCCAAGAGATCATTAATAGGACCATTTCCAGTGAAAGACAAATTACACACATCTGCTATGTAGAGATCAATTTTAGCCACTACTTTGATGCTCCACCACCACTCCTCAAAGACCGCCGACTTACCAAAGAAGTCAAATGAAAAGGGGTCCCTTCCACCAAAAAACTCCCTAAAGACATCTTCTGGGTTACGGAATGTAAATCCATATTCAAACGGGCTGTCAAAATGACTTCCACCTGCAGAAAAAGAAGTTATATTTCACTTCACACTACAGAGGCATAAAATATTTGAGTTGTACATATAAGCTGTATGTGTTTCTATATTTTCTAAAATACAGAAAGCTCTGCTGTATCTAGAATTACTGTAATAAGTTTTTCAATAGCAAAGAATGACTGTCTAATTAGTAACATATGGAAACAAAGAGGTCATCTGTAGTTTATTACTAAAGTTTCGATTTCTCTGTCCACCCCCTTTCCAGATCTCTAAAGTTAGTCTACAAGTTATTTTTATCATTTATGTTCTTCTGCAGGTTTCTAGACAACATTTATTTCTCATTATACTTAAAGGTACACATTTGACTAAAAACGAAGTCTTCTTGTCTGATTTTTTTTTTTAAACTCAAAGCTCTGTTGATATTGAAGTTTGGTGCATCTTTACTCCCTGAATCAGTATAATCTTGTGATAGTTTATTTGATAATATCACTTGCCAGGTTTTGATTTAGGTCAGTGATTTTCAATCTTTCCTCATGTGCAGACCCTTCAAAAAAAATTGAATGGAGGTGTGGAGCCCTTTGGAAAATCTTAGTCTTTAGACCCCCAGGGGCCTAGGGACCATAGGTCGAAAAATCAGTGATTTATTTATATTACACAAAATCTCTGACTTACACTTGGCAAAAACAAGCTAAAACTAGATAGCTCAGTTGTTAAGACTATGCTTATGACTGTAGACTCTCCTAGCAGAATTTGGAAAGAGTTTCTCCTCTGGTTTATTATTTGACTACCTGATAATTGTCTTGTTTTTGAAAGAGACTTTTTTTAAATGAACATGACTAAGTAAAAATGAAACTTTCAGATTCTGCTTTGCAGGTGTCACATTTGTTTAAAAAGCACCTGATAACTGGAATACATTTTAGAAAAAAATGTAGTCTCGTCTTTTAGTCTTCGGCATTGTAAAAAAAATCTCATTTTAAATGTTGGGCCAAGTTAAAGTCTAACATGCTTTCCCTTACTTTGATTATACAGACTAATTCCGATAATGTGTTTAAAATGTTGTTTTGGACTACACAAGCAAATTCACTAGCTGGAACTAGTCCTATCAGAGTCACGTCAAGTTGCTACTCTATGGCATGTGATAACACAACATCACTAGTGGCTCTGTTTCTACATAATTTAATTGCATTTAAAAAAAAAAGTTTAGCCTTTATGGCTACAAACGCTTTCAGGGCATGAACTAATCTGTAACTAAAATAAGTCTGCAGAGTGGAACAGTTTGTTAAAATCATTCAGAGGATATGGAAGAAAAAACATGCCAAGTCTACATACCTCCACCTCCTCCATTTAAGCCTTCTTTTCCATATTTGTCATAGATGTCCCGTTTTTTAGCTACAAAAAAAGTTAATTACATCAGTAAACTGCATTTGGAAGCAGGAGAAATGCAGTATGTATCACTAACTTACTCCGTTGAATTTTATCACAGCAAGTTTATTTAAGCCATGTTTGTTACAGAAAATACAGGAGTACAAATATTTTGCTAAAGATAATCAAAGCGCGGGCGAAGAAAAAACTCTATGTCAATAATTTAGTTCTAGTAGCTACTAATAAGGTGTCAAGTTCACCATATTGTATCACAATTTCCACTGAGAGATGATTTAATATGCTGAAAAGTAGCTCTTTCTTGGAAGGAAGCCTATGGACGTCATGTTTGTATATTCATCAAGATAACTAAAGGCATTGCAGCAGAACTGATAAGAGACTTTGCCACTGTGATATGAGATTGTGGGAAGGCTTCTTTCAAAGAGGATTACACCATTGCTAGGTATGAATGCAGGATGGAAAAGAGAACAAGTGAAGGAGGGGCTGTTTAACACACATACACACAAAGCTGGCTGAAATTACTTGCTTGCCATGTTTGGAAGTCCATGGGTATGCACCTTCATTGTTAGTGATCTTTTCCCAGGGCAATTTTTTTTTGGGGGGTGGGGTGGGGGGGCGGCAACTAAATCAAAGTGTGCATTATAAGAGTTCAGTCTGAACTTACTGACAGAGCAGCCTGGAGAGTTCTGCCAGGAGGAACATGGGACTTATTGCTCCAGCAGTTCAGACACTATTCTGGAAGTGAAAGCAAGAGACTTGCCAGAGGATTTGACAAAACTAGACACAGTCTGATCCAACACACACAAACTTTAATGGGAGTCTAATCGGGAATTCAAGACTGTTCAGGGAAAAAGCACCACCACTTAACAGTTAACATTTTGGGACACTAACGAATTTAGTAAGAACCCCTTATCTAAAGGGATTGTGCCTATTCTACAGGCACCAGCCACCATTCATGATTCAAGTCCAAGACAAAATTATCTCTTGGATATTGAAGCTTTATGAATTCCTTCTGGCTCCAAGCACTTCACAAGTTGTACATTACCTACAACACTACCTTTCAATAAAAGTAATTTCCTGAAGAAAAATGGAGTATTTTAACAGCCTGTTAAACGACTGAAAGAGGACCAATGAAACAAGAAGCTAGGCAGCCTAGAAAAAAGCAGCAGTCAAGAGACAGGAAGTCCTGTATGTGGGCTGGCAGAACAGAAAGTTTGAGAACTTCATGTTCTTGGAACAACAGGCACAGTGTCTACAAGTCAAATATTCTTTGCATGGATAATCCTTAACAAAGCTACTCTTGCCAAAACTCATCTCTGTTCAAAATGGTAATGACGACAAAATTATTAATAAAATTATAGGAGAATTGACTGCATCTCCAACCACTCTCCGGAGTTAAATTAGACACGCTGAATCAAAGCTACAGTATCTGACATGTGGATATCAACAGTATGATTTGTACAGGCTGGTTATGAAAAATAACCAAGCTTTATAGATGCTACATTACACTGAAATAACGATCTTCGTGCAACAGGGAACAGTTGTACCAGATCAGATCAGATGTCCACTGAGTCCAATATCCTGTCCCTAACAACAATCAGAGGCAAATGTTTCACAGGAAGATGCAAGAAACCTAGAGAATGACAGTTATGGAATAAGTTGCCCACAGAGGAAGTTTCTGCCTAGCCCTTATAAATTAGACACCAGAACCCAAAACGTGAGGCTGGGAAAACAAGTCTGTAGCCTGCTAAACCAGGCCCTATTTTGAGAGGCAGACTAGACAAAGGATGGTGCTGCTCTAGCAGAACTTTAACCATAGTCACTTGTCATCTTCACTTGCAACATGGACATTTCTGGGGAGGAAGAGTTGTTACTCCTCTAATAACCTGAACATTGAAGGAGGATACGTCCATCAATGGCTATTAGCCAGGATGGGCAGGATGGTGTCCCTAGCCTCTCTCTGCCAGAAGCTGGGAATGGACAACAGGGGATGAATCACTTGATTAAAAATTACTAATAAAGAACAGAACAGGTAAACACTTAAAAAAGGTTAACAGCTCCAGTAAATTATCTGAGGGTACAGAATATAAAAGATGCACAAACCCTTTTATTTGTGGTTCAGATTAGCTGCTGACAATGTTCTGACAAAAGATGCTTCCTTATAAGTCAAGAAGTTACACTGAAGGGAAACCAAAGTGACCTCTTGCTTATAGTAGCTCATACTACACAATTTTGATGCTGACCAAATTTAAGTAAAGGTTTCCTACAAGAGGTTAATCTGTACAAAATACTAAAACTGCAACTTCTACACTAAATTTATAAAATTAACTTTATAAAGACAAGTTAGACATAAATTCACCACCCATACATTCTTTCAAGTTTCTTATTGCAACACAAACCTCTTGCCAGTGAGCCACTCCATGGATTCTTCCACATACATTACCCACTATGCTATGTGGGAAGGCTGCATAATCTATTTAGGAGATTCCCTCATGACATATCACCTCTCCCACAGAATTTTGAAAGCCACAAAGTTCTTAAAGGGGTACTTCCCTTCTGACCGTGTATCAGAAATTAAATATTATCTTTAGAGTTACTCTATTGCTGGTTTTGACTACTGAAAGGAGAGGAAGGGAGGTTTTTGGTATTCACATCCACACACGCACCCCAACCATGATCAACTCCTACATACAGTTGTAGAGGATTCATTCTTAATCACAGGTCTCTGTAGACTCAGGATTTAACATGTAGGATTAAACTGTTATATCAACTCATTCAAAATATTTCTTGTGTCTTGGAATCTCTCCTCACGTCCCAGCCACTCGGCACCAGAATGTACAACCACTCCCACTTATTTCCAAGAGCACCAAACTAAATTGCTCACCACAAAAAAAGTGCCATTTGTGGACCAATTTAAGAAAACCCCTTTAAAGCACTATGCTTCTTCAGCATTTCCACTACAACATTCCATAACTGAAGATTACCTGCTGCCAAGATCCCTTTTAAGATACGTACCATCTGACAAAACCTCATATGCTTCAGCTACTTGTTTGAATCGCATCTCAGCTTCTTCTTTATTATCTGGATTTTTATCAGGGTGCCACTTTAGAGCTAGTTTGCGGTACCTGAAATGAAAAGGGAAGATACTCTATTTCAGTAAACTGCACTCATAAGCAGACAGATATACACAAGAAATACAGGTGTCAAAATAGGAAATCATGATTCTTCTCAGTGGTTTCTGAAAAAAGTGATTAGAAACTAAGATGTGTCACTCACTCACTTGAGCATTGCTGCCAGACAGCTATTTTATAGTTGCAAGTAATGCACAAGTCTAAATTAAAAGCTGTATCTGATTTCTCTAAAAAGTTTCCTAAGTTAAATGTGTTCACCTTTTTATAGTAGATGTTCCATCCATTCAGTCAAAACATGGAAAACAAATCTCATCCGATAAAACTGGAGAGTTAATTTCCAGAGAAGATGCCTCATACTTTTTATTAAATAGAGAAGACTTCATCTTGGTTTGAGGCATTCTGAACATTTTGAAAGGAGAAGGAAATGGAGTCAGACTGATAACTTTAGCTGATCCACACAGCAGATGTTGCCACTGCTTGTGCTGTCTCAAAACCTGAGGCAAGCTTGCAGGGCAGTGTCAGTATTGATTAGGAGGGAGTACTTCTAGGTACCATATGGTTAGGATGAAGTTGTAAAGTACTCTAACAGCTCAATGTTATTCTTGCCCCATTCAGTGCTCTGTGGAAATCTTTAATAGTATTTGAAATCATTATTCCACATTTTGAAGAGGTATAATAATCTGAAGTCATTAAAAACCTAGTATAAAGGAAGTTGCATATAGCATGGTAAGCCAGTTCTCAAATGGTGGACCAGGAAGTGCTCAGTCTAGAAACAGTGACTATTCCTGAGAATTCTGCAAATTCCAGAACCTTATGGGTTTCTAGAAACGTTTTGCTCAATCTAAAAAACAAACAAGCTCCTCTCCACACATATGAATGGCTGCTTTAGGTCTTATTTGTGTTTGTTCCAATCTGATCTAGTTTGGAAGTGGCACCAGACAGTGCATGGATAGTGCATACACAGGAGTGCAGCATCAGAATGCAAAATGACTTGAGGCAGTGGGTGTTTCCAAGAAGCAAGAGGAGATTTGGTACTCGTAAACACGCAGTCTACACCAAGGGAGAGAAAAGAAAACTGATGAAATTGAAGCCAAGGAAGCATGAGGGAGCCAAGAAAGGTTCTAAGAGAATTACTTAACTCTGTAGTTTCTAATCTAGTCTAAATGAGACACAAAACTGGCATAAGTACACTAGAATGAACAGCTGATTATGATCTAATCCAGTGCATTTCATAAAACCTCTATCTGAAAGTGACCAACAAAAAGTACAGAAGTTTGTTTTTTTTAAAAAGCTTGGGATCAATTTTTAGAATGGTTAATGTGCTTTATTAGGATACAAAAGTACCTTATGAAACATTTCTCTTGATGTGTGTACATAAGATGAAAGATGATTTTCTGGAGCACTCAATAGTTTTCTGAATTACTAGTATTAATTACCAATACTTTTGATATGAAATTTGGTATTTATTTATGAGAAGGTGTGCAAGATTTGACTTGAACAAAGAAAATGGTACTTACGCCTTTTTAATGTCTTCTGGAGAGGCATGCCTATGCACTCCTAGAACCTCATAATAATCCACCATGTTTTAACAGTTGTCTTAACAGCAAGTCCTGCAATTACAAGAACCTTTTACTAAATGGGTACAGTACTACAACGGAGTAACATGACATCTCTCCCATTACATGATTTACAAACGGTAGTACAAGGAGGACTAGTCCACTCCTATGTTGATGCAATTTGGTTTTATGTTCTCCAATTCTGTCATTTAGGCAGATATCTACATTGGACTAGACAGGAAGCCAAGTCATTTCTCATTTGTGGATATGAAGTACTGATGGTACTTAAGTGGACACTAATTTTCTTGCATGCTAAAAAACCATCAAGATCTATTGCTATTGTGGTCACTTTTTACGCCATACCTCTATAGTCACAGGCCATTATGAAGTCTGGCTACCCTATATTTCCATAGCACCTTCTTCATACCAGACTACTGCTGTCATTGTAAGGCCTTGTTTATACTACCAGGGTAAGTCAAACTAAATTACACCACTCCAGCTATGTGAATAGATTAGCTGGAGCAGACATAGCTTAGGTTGACTTACTGCAGAGTCTACACTGTGCTGCATCAATGGGAGATGCTCTCCTGTCAATTTGCCTTACTCCTCCGTCTGGTGGAGTACTGGAGTTGACCAGAGTGCGCTCAACTAAAGGAACTAGACAGGTGTAATTTCTAGTAGCTATTCATAAGATCCCAAGGAAGCTTCAGAACAGTATTTTTTTATATTTTATAAAACTAAATAAGTAACTTGAGAACCAATTCAGAAAGTTAATTATCTTAAGAACGTATATATCCAAACCCAGCCATAAAGTTACTACAGACGTCATTAGTCTATAAAGCATTATTAAATTCAGTTTGCTAATCATTCATCTCTTTTATTATGAAAATTATAGCCAAGTGAAAAGGACCCACTAGTCTGACTCAAATCTAGAAGATGAATCAGCCACCTTGAAAACAAGATTAAAGTTGTTTATTGTGAGATACCCACATGAAATTTATTTTAAGATTAATATTAGATGTTTAAACAGCCAAATAGTTAGGCATCTTATGGTACGTAATTTTAGTGAACAATTTTTGACTTATTTGGTTTAGAGCAACAGTCTTCTCCAGTTTAAAAAAAAAAGGCCATGATGTTTCTGGTCACTATTAAGAGACAGAAATACAGTATTAGAGGCAGTTCATCTAAGTCCTCACTTAAGCTGAATAGTCTCTGGAGTACACGAGTCTTTCTGGAATCCTATCAGAGACTTCAGCTAGCTTTTACCTCCTTGCTTTATTCGGTAAAAGATTTTCCTTCCTTTCAGCATTAAACTACCCCTGCTTATTCCTCCACTAAGATTTCCAGTTTTCTGAACCCAATTGTTCTAGTTCTGATATTTTTTAAAGAAAAGTTTTAAATCCTGAGTAACAACTTCAATGGAACATCAAGCCAACATTTAAGAAATCATGAAATACAAAGTCACTCAAGTTAAATGGCAAAACTTCATTAACACAGCGTAAAGGTTGCTCAGTGATACCTTGTGCTCTTCCAGAAAGCAGAGTTCAGCAATACCAAAATTTCTGAAAACCGGACGACAGAATTAAGGTAAACATCCATACAATCATAACTCTGCCCTCTGAAGCTGGCAATAGCCACTGGGTATTATCTGCATGTAACAGTGAATGTCGCTGGAATGCATGTAACTGTACTGAATGGTGGAGGAGTGGGTTGAAGTAGTTTGGGGGCAACTGACAGTGATACGAGGAGATCTGGTTTTGAGTCATCCCCCAGCCAACCTGTTTGTGTTACCAAAGGAAAAAAGAGTGCTTATATACCTTGAAGTTCCAGTCTACATCATTTCAATACAGAATTGTGCAGGTTGTATCAGCAGCAGGGCACTTTGGTCTTCTTGCCATGGGTATTGTCAGTAGTGAGGTGGGATACAAGAGCAGTTTGTGGATTTAACGATAGGTGGGGAAAGTAAAACTAAGTGTTACCCTGTGCTGAAGTATGAAGGGGTTGTAAGAGGATATGAAGTGGTTGCTAAAATGTAACAGTGCAGAGTTCTGTCATGAAAGCAGGCTCAATATTTGTATAGGGCAAGCACAGGCACTGCCTATTACAGTAAAGGAGAGAAAGTATATGTGTGATGAGCATATTGGGGCATTACTCAAAGAAGACAAAGTTAAGGCTGTGTGAGTGCTTACCTTACCTCTATTTCCCGGTTTTCAGATGTTTTACTTAGCCGAACTTTATGTTCTGAAAGGTCATGAGCTATCATCAGGCAACATTAAATGTGTTAATGAAATTTTTTTTGCCATTTAATTTTCTAATTTTAAAAAAAATTAGACAAATATTTGGTGATAGGAGTTAGTGGTCATTTAGGTAGTTGTAGTTCTCATTCAGATTTGCAGCCGATATATTTTCGTGGTAATAATAAAGAGACCTAGCTTTTATATAGGGGTTTTTATCAGAAGATCTGAGAGCTTTACATCATGCCTCGGTTTCATATCTGTAAAATGGGTATAGAAGTGAAAATGATTCAGGCAAGGTCACCCAGAGGCAGAGCTAGGACTAGTCTCAGTCCAGTGGTCTTTCCACTAAGCCAGAGTGATATGCAATTCCTCAAATTACATCTACACTACATACTTTGCAGTGACACAGCTGAACCATTACATCTGTGTCACGATAAGGTCTCTCATGTAGCTGCTCTTAGCCAGCAGGAGAGAACTCTCCTGCCAGTTTAATTCAACCACCCACAACAATTGGTGACAGATATGTTAGCATAACTGATAGATGATCCTGGTACACAAACAGGGAGTGGACCTCACATACTGCAAGAAAGGCAAAATACCCTACCCCCAGTCAGATGGCAACAAATGGGTAGGGGTCACCAAAATCCTGGCCCTTGGGCGCAGGGCTCAAGACATCCTCAAGGAAGCAAGATCCCCCTTGCTCTCTACTCTGGGCTGGGACCTGGAAAAGGACAGACCATAGAGGGGTTTAGACCTAGAACTTGGAATCTTGTGAGCTTGGTGGCACAATCCATTTTTCCCATTGCTGCCTGTCCAGAGCATGATGTTTGACACACATGTAGGTGTGTAAATTTACCCACATGATTAGTTGCACTGAAGTACTGACTTGAATTACTCATGTGCTGACCATTAAGTATGTGCTTAACATTTTTAGCTGCGAGTGCTAGAAATATGTATTTATGAAAAATTTAGCGGCACAGAATGTATCACTCCACAATAAAACTACTTCAGTGTTAAGGGGTTAGGTTAGACTTTGACTACATTAAGTTTTATGAATTTTCATACACATGCCAAAACTTTTAGACACAGGAGCCTAATGTTTGACTCCTAAATTCATATTTACTACAGATAAGCTAAACAACCTCTCTAACCACTCAGTGACAAACTTGAAGGTGGCAACTTTGCAACAAAAAACTTCAAAAACAGACTCCAAAGAGAGACTGCTGAACTCAAATTAATATGTAAATTAGATACAATTAACTTAGGTTTAAACAGAGACTGGGAATGGTTGGGTCATTACACTAATTGAATCTATTTCCCTATGTTAAGTTCTCACACCTTCTATGGGTCATCTATTATGACTTCAAAGGTTATTTTTTCTCCTGATGATAGGTTCTCTCAATTAATTGGACTCTTCTAGTTGGTATGCATACTTCCACCTTTTCAAGTTCTCTGTATGTATAAATATCTCTTGTCTGTGTGTTCCATTCTATGCATCTGAAGAAGCAAGCTGCGGCCCACAAAAGTTTATGCTGAAATAAATTTGTTAGTCTCTAAGGTGCTACAAGAACTCCTGTTCTTTTTGCGGATACAGACTAACATGGCTGCTACTCTGAAACTAGTATTTTGGTAGTCAAAACTGATTTTTTTCAGTTTCTTGCCAAAAACAAAAAAAAAAGACTAGAGTTTTTTGGGTCAAGTAAAAAATGACATTTCACAACAATATGTCAAGACTGTTTAGAAAATGAAGTAAACAGTTCTGACTTTCTCTGGAAAAAAGAAAAAAGCTTTTATTTAGCTAAAATGCAAATTTGATCCTAATTTGCAAACAGCTTTTTGCCCCAAAACTGCATTTTTTGGCAAATTTACCAATAGCTGAAAAGACTTCTCAGCTCTAATATTTAAGGGCACTTTAATGACTTCGAATCACAAGTCCCACTGATTTCAGTCCGCAAAACCTGGGTGTATAACCAGGTCAAAGCCTGTCAGTTTTCTTGACTTCTGGAAATTTAAGGTATTGGAAGGTGGTAGTGTTGGCAAATATAGCACAGGCCATTTACTTAACTATTTTGAGTTTAGGTTGTTGCTGTTCTCATAGTAACTAATTAAAGAGGCCTAGGACTTACCTATGCCAAAAAGAAGAATTTTAGTGCTGAGCTTAGGATAAAAATTATACTAACAATTATAAAACTAATCAAACAAATACAAGACACTTTAGTAGCTTAACATTAAAACGCAACAAAAATAACAAAAAACCTAATAAAGAAAATCATGAATGACTCCAAGACATCCCAACCAGTATGGAAAAAGTGGAGAGGAGAATGTGTACTGGTTTACTCCTGGGAGAAATTCTACACCACTGTGTGCATGCATAATTAATAAGCCACACATTAATTATTTAAACAGAAAAAAAGCTTCTACTAGAAAGCTGCTGCAGTTCTACCTTTTGCCCATAGGGCACCATGGCGCTAGAACAGAGTAGCCTCAGCAGAAAATAACTTTGCTGGAAAGTTGCTGCAGTTTTGCCTTTTACCCACCAGAGGACACTGTGGAGATAGAACCAAGCAGCAGTTCCCCATCAGCTAGGGAAGAGAAAGAGCCCACCTTCTTCATAGTGCCAGTCAGGCCAGATCAGGAGATGGGGGCTATGGGGAGAGAGACATTGTGGGGCTGCTAGGGGGGTGTCAGGGGCTCGTAAGGGCTATTGGGGGAGGACAGACTGGGGTAGAGGCTGAATGGGAGTGGAGATGCAGGGCCACCTGGGGAGGGAGGGATGGCTGAGTGGGGGCACAGAGACAGATGAGGAGTGGGGGAGGAGTGCAGGCCCACATAGAGATGAGGGAGTGGGTGTCTGAGTGGGGTTGGAGGGACACATGTGGATGAGGTAGGACACAGAGGGACAGGCGGATGTGCCTGACTGAATGGGAGAGACTAGGGGTCAGCCAACATCTGCATGGGGGAAGCTCATCCCTCCCCACACCTGCAAAAAAACCTTCTTGTTGGGAATGGGTGGGAAACGTATGGAACAAGTTCACACCCAGACTCCTTCCCAGCAATTACTTCCCTCTCCCTCAGCTCCTCTGTTATCCCTGACTTCCCCAAGCCTTTGCACTGCTTCTGAGCGGCATGGGAAATACAGGTCTGTATTACAGTTTAAATGAATTCAAGGGTTCTGTATTAATATGCCCAGTAAGGAATCTATTTGTCAAAAAACATTTCCTGAATCTTTTTTATCATCTGTATTGTTAGATACACTTGGCTGACAGGATTTTGCAATAAATGACCAAAAATAATTGAAACTGATGTGATTATATTGTGTTATTTTGAAAAATAAAATATACAGAATTTTAAGATAGTGTGCAGAATCCCCCCAGGACTAACCTGTACCACAATTACTTATGCCCTACATGAGTAAAATATACTTTCAGCCTCCTTTATTATGAACAGTGGCCAAAGGTTACTTGCTTGTAATAAGAGTCCAGATGTGACTATGTCTAACAAGATGTGAATTTACTTGGAAGTCCTTGTTGCTCATAAATCACTAGTATGTTACACAATTTGATTCAAATAGAACCAGTGTAGAAAAAAAGTGTCTTGGCATAGTTCTCTAGTACAGGGGTCCCCAACATGGTGCCCGCAGGTGCCATGGCGCCTGCAGGGGCATCTAAATGTGCCCGCGTCCTGGCCGGCGATCAACCATCCACCAAAATGCCGTCGAATTTCGGCAGCATTGCCTCTCGATGACGTCACCACGGTCCTTTGTCTGGCGCCTGCCAGACAAAAAAGGTTGGGGACCACTGCGCTAGTACAATGTTTCTCAACCTTTTTGATACCAGGAACCAGCTTCATGCCTTGCTAAACTGCATCAGTGAGATCTCCGGGACCAGTGCTGGTCCACGGACCAGGTCATTGAAAAATACTGCTCTAGTACACAGCACTAAAATTACACTGTTCCATGATCATGACAATGCCACAGTATATACATCAAGAATTGAAAAATCCAGTGATGTTCAAGGCAGGAAACTTTTCTATAAGCACAAGTGATTTTCACTGTAACAAAAGCTACATGAGATGAAAGCTAACCCATCAATAATGAGAGCCTGTATGAGGAAGATCTGTTGCGAAATCCACCCTTGGAGCTGAAAGGCATGTGTTACTGAAATAGTCAGTTTTTGAACAAGAAAAAAAAATTATAATCCAGCAGCTGAGAAAAATCTGACATTTCCACATCCCTTTTGATGTAGGCTTGCAAAATGGTCATGAAAACTTACCAACAAAGGCAAAAAGTCAACCTTTGCATTCATGATGTAGACCTACTTATATTTTATTTTTTCTTTAAAACAAAAAGGTTACTTGCCCATGCAGGGTCAGCTTTAGGCCAATTCCCCGGAATCGGGCCCCACGCCTTAGATGCCTTTAAATTTTTTGTTACTCACCTGGCAGTGGTCCGGGTGTGTGGTGGCACTTCAGCAGCAGGGGATCCTTCACTTGCTCCGGGAATTCGGTGGCATTTCGGCGGTGTGTGTGTGTGGGGGGGATTCTTCAGTGCCACAGAAGACCCGGAGTGAGTGAAGGACCGCTCCCTCCCACCACCGAAGTGCCACCGAAGACCCGGACCACTGACAGGAATTCAAATCTGGCCCTGCAGTTCCTAAAGCCAGCCCTGTGCCCATGATAAAGTAGAATTTGCAAGGATGCTTCAGTAATCGTTCTGAACGCCTGCAATAGTTTCATGTCTGAAACTGCAAATGAATTAGAAAAAAAAAGTTGTCATAGATCAAGTTACCTTTTGTATGAGATGGCACTGTACAGAATTTGTCCTTGGCTATGTTTGCAGTTTAATCATGTTCCGCTTCAGTTCAGCTACACCCAGTTATGGGTTCATTTTCCCAAGGTAAATACTAATATTCAAAATAGATCTGTTGCTAATTCACTATTTCCTCCAAACAAGTAGTTTGTGGATTAGAGATGTTCTGCACTCCCAGTATGTTGAGCACATTAAAAAGTGCAGGATTAAGCACTCACTCAGTCAAAATATGTATTGCTAAATTTTGACACTTATTTGTTACAATAGCACCCAGTTGCTCTGATCAAGAGGTGCTGTAGCGAATACAAAAGGCAGTCCCTACCCTGAAGAGCTTTCAGTCTTTACTTGCATTATGACATTTTATTACTCCAAGAGGCTACATGAAAAGATGGGAGTTGCATACACAAACACACAGTACATGAAAAGATGGGAACACCCATATTTTCATGTACTATGTGTATCTATATTTCTCTATCTCTATCTATATCTTCCTACTGTATTTTCCATTCCATGCATCTGATGAAGTGGGTCTTAGCCCACGAAAGCTTATGCCCAAATAAATCTGTTAGTCTAAGGTGCCATAAGTACTCCAGACTAATACAGCTACAACTCTGAAACCTCTTTAGCATGTTTAGCTCTACAACTAACATTACCTTTGTATTTTTGTATGGCATATGTAATTAACTTCTAGGAAAGCCAAACAGGGATTAGGTTTTAAAAGGATTTGCTAGTTTGCACAGCACTGAATAAAGTTAAAATGTTTAAGTTACTATATTTTTATTCAAATTTGTTTAGAGCAATGCTATTTAAAATAGCCAAGGTATGAAACCGTATGACAGGAGCATGTGACAAAACGAATTAAAGAAACTGGACTACATTCTGTTCAGTAGTTAGTCCTTATTTATAGTTTGAAAAAAGTTAACAGAATCACAGAAAATTTATCAAGATTTAAAGTGCTAGTGAAATTGCATTTTCAAAATGAAGTCGCCTATTCACATGGTTTAGCAAGTATGGAACAGATTTTACTTCAACTTCTCAGTCGTCACAACTGTCAAAAGAAAAAACAGCACAAACTTTTAGCCTAAGTACAAAGTTCCAAGCTGATGTGACCAAAAAAAGCCTTGTGTTCATGGGGAGAGGTGAATGAAATCGCATATTAGAAATGATGATGAACACTATGGAGCATCATTAATGTAAAAATGGGCAGGGTGAAGTGATTTAAATCACCACTTTTAAGCTTGTGTTACAATTTACTTTACTCATTTTCCTAGAGAAAAGTTGATTCTCACTTGCTGGTATAATCTGGTTTTTTTTTCCTCTAATCAGAAGGATGTGCTCTATACACATTTTAGAACTAGAAGATCTAATCCTTTTACATCTAAATGTTATTCACAGATTGAAGGGGAAAGTAAGCTTTCCTGCTTTTTCAACTCCCTATCAGTTTCTCAACTTTGAATGAGCTATTAGTCACTGAACTGAACTAGCTGAACAAACTAAACAGAAAGTTCTCTTTACACCTGCAGAAAAGACTATGCTTCAAAAAAACTGGTTTATCACTTCAGAGTAGTTCCAGCTGACTGGCCAGTGACTTCCACTAGTTCAGTGGTGAAATTTAGGCCCTAATACAGGTTGCCATAATTCCCAATGTTTAGAACATGTTTAAGATTTATACCAAAATCCAATTTAAGGGTTTAAGATTTTTATCCACCCTGACAATGGGTTATGTTGTTATCTAACATAAAGAAACTAAAATTGAAAGTACATTTGCGTATATCTCAGAAATGGTTCACGTGTTTTACTAGATATGCCAGTACATCTAACTAGAGTTCTAAAGTCTTGTAAACATCTTCTTACAGAAGGATATATAGCATAAATTACAAAAGCAATCCTAACGAACGACTGCTGTGTCCTACAGTAGTCTAACTCCATTCTAAGACTATACAACCTGGAAATAAGCAACTATAGGGAAAACAAAATCAGGTTGATTGTGACAAGCTAGGTCAAATGATTCTATGGTTAACTTACCATACTAGTCAGCTGTTCTCTGAAATGCACGATTCTCACCTTTTCTAAAAATTAGAACTAATCATCGTTTTTAAAAACCCAGATTTAACTTAAGTTTCATTTGTCATTGGGTGGTAACGACTATTGAATGTGCCCTCAAGGAGCAACTATGATTTATCAGTAAAATGAACAAGTTCTAGAAGTCAACTACAGTTGAGAAAAATTTCTCCATCTTCATTTTTGTACTGTCTTCAGTCACGTTAGCTCAGTTGACTGACGTAACATGAATGAAAAAATCCTGTTTAAGATGCCGGCTAACAAAGTTAAAGTTGAGTTACCTGGTTCCTTTCGAGACTAAAATGCAGACAGTCAGGTTAAGGTAACTCAAGTGAGCTAACAACTGAAATGCATCACCTTTCTGCTGGTCAAGAAAGGCCCTATGACAGAGGATTACTGAAAGGCCATGAACAGCCTGAAATTCAGGGAACAAGAGTATCAATACCATGCTTAGTACTGCCCTAGATGTTAACCTAAACCTAAAATGCAGCTACAGCGGCCCTGGGTTAAGCACAGCTAGGTCTACAATCTCCCTGAGAACTAGGAAGTCTGTCCTTTTATTAGAACATTTAATGTATGTCTACCCTTATGGGGGCATATAAAGTACAGAAACTGAACACCCAGTAGCACAGGTATAAATAACAGTGGAGACAAGGAGCCATGGATTAGGCAAGTAGAATGCCCTACAGTGCCTGAACCCCCTAGAGTGTACATCCTACACTGTGCCTCAGACATGTACACTGCTATTTTTAGCATGGTAGTATCCTACTGTCTTCCCTTGGTGGAGCCTTTCCTTGCTGCATGTAGACACAGCCTGCCTTTCACCACAGTGTATAGCTATATATACTCTGTACACTGCTGTAAATCCTCGGTGGCAAGACAAGACCTGTGAGGCTTAGGCTTTAACTTAACCTGCTTGTTTTACAACACATTCAGCATCAAAAGACAATTTGTAAGGAAGCAGATATGTCTGGAGTCTGATTTATAAAAGAGTGAAAGTTCATAAAAAGATATTTTGTCAGTTGGAAGTTTAGACTAAGCTCCCAAGGCTTCTGGCATTTAACACAGTAAAGCAGGTTTAATTAGAATGCTTGTAAATCCAGAGTAATGGGCAGGGATTATTTTCTTTTCTTTTTTTTGTTAAATGTGGACATGGCCTAAGGGAAAAATTCTTAGGCAGTAGCTCTATATCTTTGGAACCAAGACCTACTCATAGAAGTGTGCATGAGGTCCTATAGCCACTATTCTAACTTCATACATCTGTTTTTTAAAGACTGCAATTTAAGCTTTTTGTTACCCCCCTCCCCCAATTCAGCATATTTACTCAGCCCAGTACTGACAGGAGCTGGGAATAAAACCTCAATGTGATATATGCCATCATGTGCCCCTCTGCCATGTACATTGGCCAAACCAGACAGTCTCTACGTAAAAGAATAAATGGACACAAATCAGACATCAAGAATTATAACATTCAAAGAACAGTTGGAGAACACTTCAATCTCCCTGGCCACTCGATTACAGACCTAAAAGTCACTTCAAAAACAGACTCCAACGAGAGACTGCTGAATTGGAATTAAATTTGCAAATTGGACATCATCAAATTAGGCTTGAATAAAGACTAGCAGTGGATGGGCCATGACACAAAGTAAAACTATTTCTGTATGCTTATTCCCACCCTCACACAAACACAGTTCCTTACATCTCCGTCAATTGCTGGAAATGGGCCATTTTCATTACCATTACAAACAGCTCTTTTTCTCTCCTGCTAATAATAGGTCACCTTAACTGATCACTCTCCTTACAGGAAAACTTATGCTCAAATAAATCTGTTGGTCTCTAAGGTGCCACAAGTACTCCTGTTCTTTTTGCGGATACAGCTTAACATGGCTGCTACTCTGAAACCTATTTAAAGATTGTTAGTTCTTTTCATGGGCTGCACATTTCTTAATATGTGGCCCTGTCAGAGTCATAACTGGAATGGAGAGTGAGTGACAGACCAGAGTCCAATCAATGAATCAAGGGGCAAGCAGACTGCTGGTCCACTGACTCTTTCCAATTAACCTTCCATATATAGCTCTTAGGTTTGTTTATAGCTATGGCATCCAAATATTGGTGTTTCACTAAAAAATGGCTGAATGAGTTGACTGCCCTTTAGAGAAGGAGCCTGGGTGTGAAAAATGCCCTCCATGCAAGATCAAGAAAAGGCAGAGGAATCACTCTATAGCTCAATTCTCAGGTGCAGAAGAGACCTACAACCCAGACAAAAACCATTTGAATGCATTTTCAGCTAGCATGAATCCAGATGTTTTTATTTCAGTAGCATCCACAATATGGCAGGTGTTGTTCACATAGTTAGGAAGACAAAACACCTTGAAATCAATACATAATTCCTCCTAATAGCTTTTCAACAGCACTTCTGGGTAAAGTGTAACAGAACCAACTCAGGCCTTGGCTACATTACAGAGTTGCAGCGCTGGTGAGAGGGTTACAGCGCTGCAACTTAGGATGTGTACAAACTTGCACAGCACGGCCAGCGCTGCAACTCCCTGGTTGCAGCGCTGGCTGTACACCCGGTCGAGCCTCGGGTGTAGAGGATCCAGCGCTGTCAGCAAGTGTAAACACCCACCAGCGTTTTTATTGACCTCTGTGGCATAAGTAGGTATCCCAGCATACCTTAGAAGCCTCTCTGGTAATCATGCAAACTCCACTGTCCTGGGCTCACCTGACCCCTCCTTTAAATGCCACGGGAATTTTAAAAATTCCCTTCCTGTTTGCTCAGCCAGGTGTGGAGTGAAATTATTCAATCAATCAATCAGCGACCACGCGTCCACGCACCAAACAAGCCCCAGCATGGACCAATGCAGAGCTGCAGGACCTCATCAGTGTTTGGGGTGAGGAAGCTGTGCAAGCACAGCTGCGCTCCAGAAGGAGAAATTATGATACCTATGGGCAGATATCGCAGTCCTTGATGAGAAGGGGCCATGAACGGGACGCGTTGCAGTGCAGGGTCAAAATAAAAGAGCTGAGGAGTGCTTACTGCAAAGCTCATGAGGGAAATCGCCGCTCAGGAGCTGCCCCCACAACCTGCCATTTTTACCAGGAGCTGGATGCCATACTTGGGTGTGACCCCACTGCCAATCCGAGGAGCACGATGGAGAGTTCAGAGCAGGGAGAAGTGGGGGAGGGTGTAGAGGAAGCTGACAGTGAGGCTACTGACGTGGAGGGAGACACCCCGGAGTCCCAGGAGGCATGCAGCCAGGAGCTCTTCTCAAGCCAGGAGGAGGCTAGCCAGTCGCAGCAGCAGGAAGTTGATGGTGAGGAAGAAACTGAGGATCGTGCTCGGGGTAAGCAGATTTTTATGTTTTGGCAGAGGAGGGTTTGGGTTATGGCTGCCTCCATTGATTTGCTCTATCACGTCTCTGTAATCTGCCTCGGTAATCTCTTGAAAAGTTGCAGCCAGAGCGTTTGCAATTTGCTTTCTCAAGTTGATCGGGAGAGCCACCGTGGTCCTTGTCCCGGTCAGGCTAACTCGTCCGATCCACTGTGCAGCGAGGAGTGGGGGGACCATGGCTGCACACAGGCAAGCTGCATAGGGGCCAGGGCGGTATACACATTGCTGTAGAAGACCCTCCCTCTCTTCCCAGGTAACACGCAGCAGTGATATGTCTGGCAGTAGGAAACCCTGTTGAGAATTTAGGGATACTTGAGTGCAGGGCGCCAGGTTCGCGTTTCCCCAGCCCATTGCGCTCTGTTGTTTACCCCCCCCAAAGCACGTAGCCAGCCACGCGGTGTGCTCCGGTGTTATGCACCCCCCTCCAAGCAGGCATCCAGCACTGTGGTGCGCTCCGGTGTTCCCCACCCCCCTCCCAGCACGTAGCTAGCCCCGCGGTGCGCTCTGGTGTTATGCACCCCCCTCCCAGCACGCAGCTAGCCCCGCGGTGCACTCCCCTCCCCCCCCACCAGCAGGACAGCATGAACGCGTACCAAAGCCCAACCCCTCCTCCCCCCAGCAGCTCGCCACCTTCCTGTTCACTACTGTCCCCTGTTCAGGATACCAGCTACCTCCTGTACCCATTGCAGATAAACCCCAGTGACCCATCGGTCAATTCCCACTCCCAAGGGGAACTCAGGGGAAAACCACTCACCCCATTGCTCGCCATGACTTTAGCTTCCCTGCCCTCTCTGTGTTATGTGAGAAGGATGCCACCAAAAGTCTAAAAAGTCCTTCACTGTGTGATAATAAACAATGTAGCCTCTGTGTATTACATGGTTCTCTCTCTCTTTTTTCTAGTGACCTTGACTAATGCAGCCAGATCACCGGCCTCACGTAGATTGCAGAACTTGAGACGAAATCCCAGAAAATCAAAAGAGGAATTGATCAAATCAGTTATGAATCACTACAACAGAAAAAGTAGGAAGAAACAGGAATGGAGAGAGAAAATGTATGAATGGAGACAGAGTGTACATGAATGGAGGCAAACAGAAAGCAGGAGAAAGGAATTGTCTGCCAAAAAAACCACAAAGCAGATAAGCCTCCTGGCTCGCCAAACTGAGTCTTTCGAGTCTCTCGTAGCCATGCAGACAAATATGTACCGTTGTAACCCACAGCGCTCCCAAAGCCCTCTTTCTTGTTCCCCCGTATTTCCACAAAACAACTTTCTCCAGCAACCAGTTTCTTATTACCCCCAGCTGCCCCCAACACCTGTACGATCACCTACCAGCCCTGATAACTATAATTCTTACCCTGTTCACTCCACCCCCATTACCCTGCAGCACAGTAATCCTGAAGTGCAGCAGACATTGAATAGTGATCAAAATAGGACATATTCAAACCTGTGAATGTACAGTCCACCACCCCAACCCCCTTGCCTTTTATGTACTGTATGTTGAATAAAGGATTTTTTTTCTTTTTCACTACATTATATTATTGCTGGAAGTGGTAAATATTGTGCCCCAAGGTACAGCAAAGCACATCAAATGCACCAAACATTACTGTTGGCTCTCAGCATCAAATTGCTCCCTTAAAGCATCCCTAATCCTTGAAGCCCTTTCCTGGGCCTCCCTATTAGCCCTGCTCTCTCTGGCTGAGCAAACTCATCCTCTAGGCGTCGAACCTCGGAGGTCCATTCCTCACTGAATCTTTCACCCTTCCCTTCACAAATATTATGGAGGGTACAGCACGCGGATATAACAGCGGAGATGCTGCTTTCCCCCAAATCTAGCTTCCCATAAAGACACCTCCAGCGGGCTTTCAAACGGCCAAAAGCACACTCCACAGTCATTCTGCACCGGCTCAGCCTGTAGTTGAACCGGTCCTTGCTCCTGTCAAGCTTCCCTGTATACGGTTTCATGAGCCATGGCATTAAGGGGTAAGCGGGGTCTCCAAGGATCACAGTGGGCATTTCGACGTCCCCTACTGTGATCTTGCGGTCTGGGAAAAAAGTCCCGGCCCTCAGACTCCTGAACAGGGCACTGTTCTGAAATATGCGTGCATCGTGCACCTTTCCAGGCCATCCTGAGTAAATGTCAGTGAAACGCCCACGGTGATCCACAAGCGCTTGCAGAACCACGGAGAAATACCCCTTGCGATTAACATACTCTGATGCCAGGTGGGGTGGTGACAGAATAGGAATATGCGTCCCATCTATTGCCCCTCCACAGTTAGGGAACCCCATTTCTGCAAAGCCATCCACAATGTCCTGCACGTTCCCAAGAGTCACGGTGGTTCTTAGCAGGGTGCGATTAATGGCTGTGCAAACTTGCATCAGCACCATTCCAACGGTAGACTTTCCCACTCCAAAATGGTTCGCCACCGATCGGAAGCAGTCTGGAGTTGCCAGCTTCCAGATTGCAATAGCCACCCGCTTCTCCACTGGCAGGGCAGCTCTCAATCTCGTGTCCCTGCGCCGCAGGGTAAGGGCGAGCTCAGCACACAGTGCCATGAAAGTGGCTTTTCTCATCCGAAAGTTCTGCAGCCACTGCTCGTCATCCCAAGATTGCAGGACGATGTGATCCCACCACTGAGTGCTGGTTTCCCGAGCCCAAAGGCGCCGTTCCACGGTGCTGAGCACATCTGTTGCTGCCACAAGCAATTTAGTGTCTTCACCGTCAGGCGATTCAATATCATCGTCTGACTCCTCACTGTCACTTTGCAGCTGAAGGAATAGCTCCACTGCCATGCGTGATGTGCTGGCAACATTCATCAGCAAGGTCCTCAGCAGCTCAGGCTCCATTTATAACAAAAACCGCAGAAATCATGCTGCAGAATCACAATGCCGCCAAACTGATCGGAATGTGTAGCAAAGCACCACAGGGCGTTGGAACAGGAAGCGGAAAGACCCGCACACTTCCTTCCCCTTCCCACAAGCCACAGCGCCAAAATGGGACAAGGTGCTCTGTGGGATAGCTGCCCACAATGCACCACTCCCAACAGCGCTGCAAGTGCTGTAAATGTGGCCACACTGCAGCACAGGTTGCTGTAAGTGTGGCCACTCTGCAGCGCTGACCCTACACAGCTGTACTAAAATAGCTGTAACTACCAGCGCTGCAAAACTGTAAGTGTAGCCATACCCTCAAACTTTTGTACTGGTGAACCCTTTCACATAGCAAACCTCTGAGTGTGACCCCTTTATAAATTAAGAAAAGCTTTTTAATATATTTAACACAATTATAAATGCTGGCTGCAAAGCAGGGTTTAGGTTGGAGGCTGACAGCTCACAACCCCCTATGTAATAATCTTGCGACCCCCTGAGGGGTCCCAACCTCCAGTTTGAGAACCCCTGGTTTACAACAATACATTTGCCAAATAAACTAATGATGCCAAGGTACAGGAATGCAGCAGAAAAAAATTTTCTAAAGATTTATCCAACTAGTGACATGTTGCTTAAATGTCGCTATCATCTTCAGAAATCAATTGTGTTTTAACTCTTTGTGACCACTGGTCACATATGCAGATTAAAATATAGACTTGGGTATCTTAAAATACAAGTAATTTCAATACTATCTAACCACTGAGCTTGAAGAGATACTACCCCTAGCATAGGCTAATGCATACACCTGTGAAACTCACCTGCAGATTCACATGGGAAGAAAAGTCATTAACTTTGAAGTAAGGTCATTAAACATGAATGCCAAAGACAACTGAATGCCTAGACACAAAACTAAACCAAAGCTATGTCTACATAACTTGTGTCATTCAGATGTGTGACTATTCCACCTGCGAGTGACGTAAGTTACACAGACATAAGTGATGTGTGCACAGTGCTATGTCAGCAGGAGACTATCTCCCATCAGGATAGAGCAGCAGTCCCTAAACTTTTTATGTCACGCTCCCCTCCACCACCCGTAATGGAATCTGTCCACGCCTCCCAGGAGCAAGGACACAACCAGCAGTGGATCTGTGGGCTGGGGCTGCAGACAAGATCAGAGCAAAGCTGAGGGTAGTATGGGACTGTGACACACTGCTTCCCCACCCCCTGGAACATTCCTCCTTGCTCCCTAGGGGGCACACCCCACAGTTTGGTGACCACTGGCATACAGTCTTCACAAGAGGCACTGCTTCATCAGTGCAGTGGTGCCACTGCCGTGCTGTATATATAGATGTGGCCCCAAGTCAAATCAAACTACACATGAACTAAAAAACTTTTGGAAGTATATTATTTACCTCTACATTTACAACAGTTTCCCTTCCAAACAGCATAGCTCTGTGTCAAAAACAAAAATAGTAGTATTTGGGTAAATAAATATGTGGAATACGCTCAACAGGATGATCACTTACCTTCTAATTCTGCTTCTCTAAAATAAGGCCAACTTTGCTGTACTCATTTTCAGAGCAAGACGCTCAAAGGAGGCCCCAAATGAAAATGAGTTCAAGATTAAACTGGCAGCAACTACAGGCTGCAGCCAACACTGAACAAGAAAGCATGCAGTAAAATACACAAGTCTGTAGAAGGCATTACAGTTAAGAAAAACTTGCATAAAAAAAAATCAGCCAACTTAAAAATGAGAAGAAATGCGACAGAAGTGAAATCTTCTACCCCCAAGAATAAAAGAGGGGAGGCACGGTAATACAGAGCCCACACCTCAAATACTCTTGGCTACTATTCTACCCATTAATTACCTCTTATCCATAAGCTAGCTAAATCCATAACTTCAGAGTTACTAGAAGGGACTGTGTTTAAATTAGAGACTGGGCCAAATGTCTACCCCAAGACCACTTAAGGAACAGAACTTTTATGAAGTCAACAAAAAGGAATTTCAACAGGTACTGAAACAGACTTATCTAGTATTTAACCAAGTTTTTTTAAAAAGTATCCCAATCATCTAAATTTAATCAAAAAAAGTGAAAGAGATACTTTAGAAGGAAAATATTTAGGGAACCTACATACTCATCTATAGTATGTTTCTGTAGCTACAGCATTATACTATTTCACAAATTGGTCTTAAAGTTAGTTTTAGATTAAGGTACATGTAAAGGTTTACTTGTTTGTTTTCAATTGAGATTAGCAATGAATTTTGAAGATAAAAATGAAAGGCTTCCTCAGGAGAAAGTGTCATATACAAGAACTTCGGCAAATACCAAAATGTCTTGTATGTTCTATTAATTGTAAACTTGGAGCAGACTTGGCAAATTCCTGAGAAAAGAGTAGTTTAGGACAGGCGCTGGTAAATACTGGCTTAAATCGGGTTTACACTGGGAAAAATAATTGCACCTGTGTCAGCAAACATAGAACAAATCTTGCCAAACTTTGGCTACATCCTGTTCCTCAGTTTTGAACAGTCGGTCAATGCATTAACAGCGGGTCTCAGACTTTACTGCACTGGAATCTATATAGCCAGTCCTTTTTGGAATCTTGTCAGAGAGCTATCAAGAATATCCAGAATTATCATAGAGCTAAAGAATTCTGGAAGAGATACTAAACCTTATATTTTGAGTATCAGGACAAGCCCAGTGTGGAAGGCCAATTATCCCATATTAACCTACTGCATGGTTCTGGGGACAGGATACTAGACTTCATATGGATCTCAGACCTGATTCAGCACAGATACTCTAGTGTCCCTAACAAGTTGACCAGAAGACTTTTCTCTTTTATGTTAAATTGAACTAAACAGACATCAAAAATGTGGAAACAGGGTTTACATTTTGAAGTCAGCGTGGGATATAAGCCTGATGTATTTAAAACAAAATTTGAGATAAAGATTGTATCAGCCATGTTTAGATAATGGTTTCGAGTCCCATAGCTCAATTACATTGTCTGTTGATAAACTCTTAAAAAGTTGCTTAGTCTCAGAACTCAATTTTTTCAGACAGAAAGGAGCTTTTTATAAGAATTAAAAGGTACCTGAAACAAGCTGCACAGAGAGGGTAGAGGTAAATGCACAGATATCCAAGTCAGACTTAGACACTAGCTTAGAAACCAAAACTGTATCATGATCTGCTACTTCAGATATTTGTGAAATTAGTGCTGCCACTGAAAAACAACTTCCTATCACAAGCTATCAGTTGGCAAGAAGTCCCTATGCAAAGTTCAACTGTACAAGAATTTGCACAGTAAAAATGAATGATCAAATGGAAGAAAAACTAGAAGTTTACAAGAAGCCAGAATCATCTCACTAAAGGTAGGTCTACTTATGGCAGCATGTAGAGTACGGAAACTGCACACACTAAGGGTACAAAAAGCAGCGTAGCCAGTGAGGCACTGCTTAGATGAAAAGAGCACAGGCACACCAGAATCTTAGGCTATATTCCCTGCATGGCTCTCTACACGTCCATTGAGTGCCTCCAATGTCTATATTGCAGCATAATACACCGGTGCCTTTACGCCAGAGCCTTAAACTGCAGTGTGCAGCTATACGTATCCTTCACACCACTGCAAACAAACAAAGCCTGAGCACTGAGTCACAAATGTAGGGATTACTAGTTAAGAAGAGGAATTAATATAGAATCAATTAAGCCAGCAAAGGCTATGGTTTATAGCAACCTAAGACCAACTGAGGAAAGTTTAAGACTGAGGCCTTGTCTACACTACCGGAGTAAATTGACCTAAGCAACATAGCTAGAGTCAACATAGCGTAGGTCGATTTACTGCGGTGCCTATACCCCGTTGTGTTGACGGGAGACGCTCTCCTGCTGACTTACCTTACTCCTCTCATTCCAATGGAATAATTGAGTTGATCAGAGAGCACTCTGTGGTCCATTTAGCAGGTCTTCACTAGATATGCTAAATTGACCCCAATGCATTGACCAGAGCAGCATCGATCCCCGGTAAGTACAGATATGGCCCCAGTTTTTCTAAACAGTGACTTAGTTGCAGTAGAACAGAAAAGCTTTTATTTAGTTAAAACTAGGAAGCTAACTGTGACACTGCAATCTGTATATTTTATGGAAATATATGTTTATAAGTGTGAATATGACGTAACTGGAATATGCTTTATGCAAAAGGTCTCTTGTAAGGTATTACAAAGGTTATAACCTACTGAATATATTCATCCTATTTGTATGAACGTATCATTCTTGTATCTAAAACTAGGAATATGAAGTACAACTCTGAGGTCCTACTGTAATTATGCAAACTGTGGGCCATTAATGCTGGTTTAGAATCTTGATGGCTCCCATTGACTAGGACAATTGGTTGTAAATGGCTTATTTACCTGCAAGCCTTCCTGTATAGGTGTGCGTGCCAGTCCATGGTTAATGAAAAATGAGGTCTTACAGTGACATGTGACCATGTCATCTGATACTGGAATCCATTTTAACCCTGAGGCTTTTCCATTTAGAAAGGGGGCGGGGGGAGGAATCCAGAGAGACAAAGGATTCCTGCCTTGTGCCAAAACTATAAAAAGGGAAGAGAGCAGACAAGGGTGGTCCCAGTCATGAGAAAGCCCCTGCTTTTCTCCTAAGATGCCTGCTAGAACTCACAAGAATTGTACCAGGGGAAAGGACTGGGCCCAGACTAGGAAAGAGTCTAGTCTGTTAAAGCTTTTTGGAACATCTCTGAGGTTGAGGCTTACTTGTAATCAGTTTCTTAATATATTAGGCTTAGACGTGTTTTATTTTGCTTGGTAACTGTTCTGTCTACAATTACTTGAAACCACATAAATAATACTTTTTATATTTAATAAAATCACTTGTTTATTGATAAACTCAGAGTAAGTGAATAATAACTGGGAGAGCAAACAGCTGTGCATGTCTCTGTCAGTGTCATAGAGGATGGACAATTTATGAGTTTACCCTGTATTAGCTTTATAAAGAGTAAAATGGATTTATTTGGGGTTTGGATCCCATTGGGAACTGGATATAAGTGACCTGCTCAGCAGTTTTTGGTTAAAGTCTGCAGCTTCGGGAGCATGACCCAGACCTGGGTCTGTGTTGCAGAAGGCTAGCATGTCTGGCTCAATAGGATGGGGTTCTGGAGTCCCAAGCTGGCAGGGAAAATGGGTTCAGAGGTATTCTCAGCACATTTGGTGACAAGTCCCAAGGAGGTCTGTCACTGAACCCATCACACTAACATACCCTTGTGAGTAAATGGTTTAAGTGATTCAAGTTCCACGTTCCTGAAATTAGCTTTCTCAAATTGTTTAATAAAAAAAATACACACAGTTTAAATGCATAACAAATTTAGAGCATGCAGCCTCTATGGCCAGTTTTATGAAGTTCAGGTTTAGTTTATATAAAGCAAACATAAACCTAAATACTAGGGCTGTCAATCACATTTAACTCATGCAATTAACTCAAAATTTAATCATGATTAATAACAGTTTTAATCCCACTGTTATATTTAATACACAATAGGATATCAATTGGAATTTTGATTTTTTCTGCATTTCCAAATATATTGATTTCTATTACAGAAATAGAGAATACAAAGTGTACAATGATCACTTATTTTTTATTACAAATATTTGCACTGTAAAAATTGAAAAATACTATTTCTTTTGTTTACAATTCACTTCATACAAGTACTTTCATGATAGAGATTGCACTAAAGTGCAATTTACAAACCTAGATTTTGTTACTAATAAACTCAGCCCTATTTCTTGGTTAGCCAACCACTCAGAGGAACAGGTTTGGTTACATTTGCAGGAGATAATGCTGCCTGCTTCTTGTTCACAATGTCACCTGAAAGTGAGAACAGGTGTTCGCATGGCACTGTTGTAACCAGCGTCGCAAGATATTTACATGCCAGAGGCTCTAAATGTCCCTTCATGCTTCAACCACCATTCCAGAGGATCCAAAGCGGTGTGGACTGATGCATGTTCATTTTCATCCTCTGAGTCAGATGCCACCATCAGAAAGTTGATTTTCTGTTTTGGTGGTTCCACTTCTGTAGTTCCTGCATCAGAGTGTTGCTCTTTTAAAACTTCCAAAAGCATGCTCCACACTTCATCCCTCACATTTTGGAAGGCACTTCAGATTCTTAAACCTTGGGTTGAGTGCTGAAGCTATCTTTAGAAATTTCACATTGGTGCTTTCTTTGTGTTTTGTCAAATCTGCTGTGAAAGTGTTCTTAAAACAAATGTGCTGAGTCACCATCCGAGAATTCTATAACATGAACTATATGGCAGAACACAGGTAAAACAGAGCTGGAGAAATACAAATCTTTCCCCCCTTCCTTCAGGAGTTCAGTCACAATTTAATTTTTTTTTTAAACTGAGTGTCTTCAGCATGGAAGTATGGTCCCTGGATTGGTGGCCAAAGCATGAAGGGGCATATCAATGTCTAGCATATCTAGCACATATATATCTTGCAATGCCGGCTACAAAAGTCCAATGCGAACACCTGTTCTCACTTTCAGGTGACACTGTGAACAAGAAGTGGGCAGCATTATCTCCTGCAAACATAACCCAACTTGTTTGTCTGAGCGAGTGGCTAAACAAGAAATAGGATTGAGTGGACTTGTAGGCTCTAAAGTTTCACATTGTTTTGGTTTTGAATGCAGGATTTTTTGAACATAATTCTACATTTGTAAGTTCAACTTTCACGATAAAGAGACTGCACTACGGTACTTGAAAAATACTATCTCTTTTGGTTTTTATAGTGCAAATATTTGTAATTAGAAATCTAAAGTGAGCACTGTATATTTTGTATTAGGTACTGTAACTGAAATCTATTTGAAAATTTAGAAAACGCCCAAAAATATTTAAATAGATGGTATTCTACTATTGTTTACAAGTGCAATGGGGAGGAGGGTAGACAATAGATAAAATACTACATTGGTTAAAAAAAGCTGCATAACATTAATAAGTTTTGTTGTTTGGGGGGTTTCTCTAATTTGCACCAATATAGTTCCCCCCTCCTCCCACCATTTGTGTATTTAGTAGGGCTGTTAAGTGAGTAAAATAAACAAACAGGTAACCCATTGATCCAGGGAGCAGTTTCTCTGGCAAATTGTAAGACGACCAGTAGGCAGCAGGGGTTCCTGTACTGGGACACCTTCACTTGGACTTACGCTCCTTCAGGCAGGGGTACCATCTTTTTGCTGAGTTTGTACAATGGGGTGCTGGTCCCAGACCAGTGCTTATAAGCACCATGGAAATACCAAGTTAATATTATTACAATCCTCATTTTCCTTCTCCCTGCATTGCCCCACTACTGTTAGGAATTGGGACTTCTTGGGAATTGAGGTGCAGTGTCACATTTCCATCCCATATTCTTCACAATGATATTATGATATGATTATGACATAATTTGGATGTCTTTTATGCAAGTCATGTCATAGATCATTGGGAATTTTATGATTTGCTGAATGATTATCCTATTTGTATGAATGGATCATTTTTGCATCTGAAATTATGAATGCCCACTAGGCAAAGGCTCTCAGTCTAGAATGGATCCTTCCCAGCCAGCCATCAAATTAAGAATAGATCTTAGGGGAAGCTCATATCCCCACCTGAGGAGCCTTCCTGAGGATGCTACAGGCAGCTTCCCAGTAATAGTTGCTGTGACACTACAGGGACAGACTCTGGTTCCAGGTGCTGAAACAATGACTTCCACAAGTTGTGGTTTGACTTTGACTTTCTTTTATTCAGTTTAAAGGATTTCAATATGTGAAGTTTGGGGGCTTAACAGACTGAATTTCCAATTTGAAATAAATGTTTAAAACCCTATATTAAAATTTAAAAAAAATCCTGAAGTGTTATCCATGATGGAAGACGGCACTGGAAAACAATTAACTTGCGGAAACCGAAAGTAACTGAGGCAGAAAAACAGGTTATGCTGAAAAAAGGCAATAACTTTTGTGTAAAAGCTGGTTGAAATTGATTTTTTGATGAAAATATCTGAAAATTGCTTGTTTGAAGAAAATGGTTTTGAATTTTTAGGATTTTCCTTCTCTCCTCTGCACTTCCTATTTTTACTTCCCTTCCTTCCCCCCCCCCGCCCGCAAGCGAGAATTTCCCCACTATGAGAAAATAAAACATTTCAAAAGTTAAGATTTTTTTTCAGAGATTTAAAAAAATTATTTGAGAATTTTTCTAAAAGAATTGATGAAATCCTTTTTTGGGAGGTGAAAAAAGTTTGAGAAACTTGACAGGTTTATTTTTAACATATTATAGCGCTCTGAAATTATGCTGATTTATATCTGAAGTTTTGATTTTGCTGGGACTAGTTGTTTAGCTACAAGTCAAAAAACCTAGCTGTTTTCACTTCTAAATTTCAATGGAAAGTTATTTTCATGTTTTCACTGGACATTAGTAATAATTTTCTTGTGACAAAATATAAACAACTCAACAGTCCACTAACAAAATGAATTCAGTCCAAGAAACTAGAAAGAGGCATTAATATGCAAATTAGATACAATTAACTCAGGCCTAAAGAGACTGGGAATGGTTGGGTCATTACACTAATTGAATCTATTTCCCTATGTTAAGTTCTCCTCACACCTTCTATGGGTCATCTTAATTATCACTTCAAAAGTTTTTTTTTCCTTCTGCTGCTGATAGCTCATCTCAATTGATTAGACTCTTCCTGTTGGTATGCATACTTCCACCTTTTCATGTTCCCTGTATGTATAAATATCTCCTGTCTGTATGTTCCATTCTATGCATCCGAAGAAGTGAGCTAGCTATAGCTCACGAAAGCTAATGCTGAGATCAATTTGTTAGTCTCTAAGGCCTTGGCTACACTCACACTTTACAGCGCTGCAACTGGGGTGTGAAAAAACACGCCCCTGAGCACTGCAAGATACAGCGCTGTAAAGCGTCAGTGTAATCAGGGCAGCAGTGCTGGGAGCGCGGCTCCCAGTGCTGCAAGCTACACCCGTAAGGGATGTGGTTTACATGCAGCGCTGGGAGAGCTCTCTCCCAGCACTGCTGCTCTGACTACACTCACACTTCAAAGTGCTGCCAGGGCAGCGCTTTGAAATTCCAAATGTAGCCATACCCTAAAGTGCTACAAGTACTCCTGTTCTTTTTGCGGATACAGACAAACACGGCTGCTACTCTGAAACCATCTGATAAGAAGCGCTCTGTGGTCATAGACAGAGCTAACACAAGGACTATCTATAAGGCTCAAATCAATGAACTAACTTATAAAACCAACCTTTACGTAATTTGTCCATTCTCTGTTTTTCACATTTAAAAAAAAATTACAAGTGTCCTGGCAAATTTGCCCGTTGGTTCACACAGACTTCAGCTAGTCAGTCAGCCCAGTAAGGTAATATAACTACTGTTTAACTTAACTGCTAAGTTCTTACACCTCCCCATCTGGAGACAAACACCTTTTCTAACTGGAATTACACAATACCTCATACTCCAAAAACTGAAGAATCCAGACCCATATGATTATTCACCCTTCAGAAGAACAGTAACAACTGCCAAAGGACCATATAATCAGAGCATTGAACTAACAGAGCCCAAGACCATTCCCATCACTCAAACTAGGCCAAAACCATGTTTTTTTCTCATTCTATACACGAAACCAGGGTGGATTTGATTTAAGTCAAATTGATTTAAATCATTAGTCAGGAAGACTCGATTTAATCATCGATTTCTACTTAAAACTGCTTTCTTTTTCATTGTTATAACCTTAATACATATTCTTCACAACTCAGAGATAGATGTAGGTTTCGTTTTTAGAAGGTACACACTATACATTTTTAAAGTGATTTATTTTTAAAAAAACTTTTCAGAATAGTTTTACAGCTATATCAGAAGATGAATGGATTGTTTGGTTATTTCATTTACCAAAGGTAATTGAAGCAGATAGTTCACCTCCCAATAACTTCATAAATATCTCCAATTCAGCAGGTTTATCATTACTATTTGGAGGACTTTCTTGCCATGCTATATTAGGAGGAGAACATCACTTGATAGACACTTAAATTGTTTTATTTAACTAAAACAACAACATCATTATGTATTCTGGATTTTCTTCTTCAGCAAACAATATTTTAACAAAACAAGCATATGAATTTAGTTCAACATTCAAGTTTTTTAAAAATCAGGTTTGTTTTTGTTAAAATTGTTTTTAACTAAAATAGCTAAAGGAACTTTAAAAAAAAAATCAAATCAACTGTGTCAGCCAGATCAACATGAGAAACTTAAAATATTGGCTTCTGCAGTTAACTCAGTTGTCTTCACCTTCAGTTTCCTGTTTATTCATAACCTGGAAAAGAAAACCAAGCTTTTCTGCTTTTTCAGATCCCAAATGATTTTTCAATTTGGAATGAATTAGTCCAAAGGAAGAAAATATTCTTTTTACACCGGCAGAAGCTACTGCTGTTAAAAGTGAGATTATCACTTCAACAGTCTCTAACCCAAGTGCTTAAGTGATTTCTGCCAGTTCACTGGTGTGTCTCTCTTTAAAAGATCAGCGGCAAACATATTTTTTGAATGGTTCTTATTCCCAAACTGTGTCTCTTCTATGGCCTGCTGCCATTACAGGTTTTCCCCTTCTAGTGAGAGAATGGTAGATCTCAAATCAATGAAGGCTACGCTCAGAAAGACCTCAAGACATCTAGGGTATGGTGCTCAAACAGTTTCATTTTTGTTTCTACTGTCTGTCCCTCCCTTCCCACATTTATCTCCAGGCTTCTTCTCCTTGTCCAGATCTATTCTGCCCCCCATAGTCTTCTGTTCGTTGAGCTTTTTAAAACTTTGTACTTTTAGAGAGGTAAGGGATTGACTCTGTGTACACAAATTTGCAGAGGGACAATAGGGTTGACGTCTGTTATTTCTCACCTCTATATATTTATTTAAAAACATTTTTGCTGTTAACAAGTATGTTATTTCTGGAGACACAAATCCACAGTTTGAGAACTGCAAAACTAAGCATCTCTGATGGTATGACTGAGCACCGAGTCCCACTGGGTAGATAGAAAGATTAACCTAAATAATCTATACAGAAGCCCCTGGAACCCCATAAATCCATGAACTATTAGAATTCATTTACAAAACTTTTCTTAAATATTACATGAATATATAATCTCATACTATAGAATTAGAATGTATAATCCCTATTCCATGATGAGATATTTTTCAGCTATAGTGTATCTTAATTTTAATTATCTTTAGATCAGATTTTTTTGATGAAATGCTTTGAGGGAAAAAATTAAATAAAAATCCAATTTTCTTTTATTTTTTTCTTAAGAATCATTACATTTTTATCCACCATGCACAAGACTGACAACTAAATTGCAATGCCAGGTGACAAGCTTGACTATACGCATTTAAAACCTTGTTACAAAAGTTTAGCTTCTACAACGTCATCTTGGCCCAGGTAGAACAATGCTCTATGCTAAACACACCAATTTCTATCTATTTTGTTATAAAGTTAGAGTTAAAACATAATGAGAAAGGGCTTCAATGATCCTTGCGCCCTGAATAACTTGTTCTATGGTCTTCTTGCCTCAAAGAGGAAACTAGTTTTACAGACAAGTCAACTTCAAATCATATTAGTTGTGATCACACTGAAGCTAGTTTCAAGTTGTATTACCAAGACCAGAGACACCACTTGCCCACTCACTGCCATCCCAGTAATCCTACAAGTAGTGATGACATGAACCATCTATCTGCCTCACCTTCACAGGGACACTGGGAGTTGAAACTTGGCAACATCAGATACAAAACATCCAAGGCCCCTTGTCTTTTCGAACAACACCCTGAGCTGCTACTGTTGCCCTAACTTACTGAAGCAGGAAACTCACAAGTGCGTGAAAGTTTTGCTGGAAACAAGCAACGTACAAGAACTCCAGCGGTAGCATGTGGTTCAGTGGCTGCTTTCCTCGCTTGCCTTTTAGGAAAAAACTAGCACACGGAGCCACCCGCAAGACTGGAGGCGGCATCGGAGTGAAGAGGCGGCTACACACCGGCTCCTGGGAGTCAGCTCTTCGTTACCTGCGAGCGCCCCGGGGTGCTCCGAGCTCTCTCGCCGCCCCACGCGCGAGCAGCCTTCGATCCCTCGGAGATCTGGCGCAACCTGAGTTCGCCTCGATGCGAGGAACCAGCACGGGCCTTTCCCTTGCTCAGAGCGGCGGCGCCTCTCCAGGGCACCCAGCGGCCGGTCAGAGTAACCGAGCCCCAGAGCTGGGAGCCTAGCGCCGCATCCTCCCCCTTCCCACGGCGGCCGACGTCAGGTCCCGCCTCACCCCAGCGCTCAGGTCAAGGCTCGCCGTAGGCCCGACCGCCCCCAGCGAATATGGCGCCAGTCCAGGCGGCCCAGCGCCCCCACAGCGGCTCGGGCGCAGGCAGCAGTGGGAGCCTCCGCTCGCTCCCCTCCCCCACCGCTCTGCAGCCCGCGGAAGGGGGGGGGCGGCTCCATCACCAACAACACTGTTGCTGAGGGCGAGAGCTCGCCTCACATTCCACCCACCCCTCCCCCCCGGGTCCGGCCCGACGCAGCCCCGGCCATCGCGGCTCAGCCCTCCCCCGCGAGCCCCCGGCTCACCCTGCACGGCCGACGCGCTCCCTTCTCTCCGAGCAGCAGCGATTAAAGCAGCAGCGCTGGCCGGGCAGCCACAACCAGAAATTGCGTCGCACTCCGGAACGTCACTTCCGCTAACGCCCCCTATTTCCGGAAGTTTCTGGAACGACCTCGCCTTCTTCCCTCGAGGCGGAAGGGGGGGAGGGACAGGGAGAGCGAGCTGCGGCGCCACCTGCTGGCCGTAGGCGGCGCGCTGAGCGGCTGTAGAGCGACGGGGGGGCATGTGCGAGGCCGTCATGGCACGTCGCTCCGCACCAGGCACGCGCCCCCTGGGTCCCCAGCAGCCTGTCCTGAGCCCCGCCCGAGGCCGCGAGCCATGGCCCGAAGTGACCCTCGGGGCGGGGGCGAAGGGAGTCACACGCCCCCTGGGGGCACCCAGCCACAGGGCGGCCACCCCAAGAGATGGCGCCACCCAGGTCGTGGGGTGGAGACCTGGAAGGCGTCTGAGCTGCACTGGGTCTGGATGCTCTGTGTTGAGTCCTGTGGGACAGACCCCAGGGCTGCAGGGCCAAGATGCATTGCACCTTGCTGACCTTAGATCCCCAGGGTGTCTAGGGTGACCAGACAGCAAATGTGAAAAATTGTGACATGGGTGAGGGGGCAATAGGAGCCTATGTAAAACAAAGCCCCAAATATTGGGACTGTCCCTATAAAATGAGAACATCTGGTCACTGTAGGTGCCAAAATCTCAACGACTAATAAAAATCTGGGTGTCCAGGTATATAATCAGCTGGATGTGACCTCCCAGTGTGAGGCTGTGGCCAATAGACCTAATGCCATCCTGTAATGCATAATTGTGGATAGGAAAAGACACCCCCCCCCCAGCATGATTAAAGGATTAGAAAATGTACCTTACTGTGATAGACCCCAATTTATTTAGCTTTGCAAAGAGAAGGTTAAGAGGTGACTTGATCACAGTCTATAAATACCTACATGGGGAACAAATATTGCTAATTGACTCTTCAGTCAAGTAGAGAAAGGTATAACATGATCCAATACCTGGAAGTTGAAGCTGGAGAACTTCAGACTGGAAATTAAGATGTAAATTTTTAACGGGGGTAATTAATCATTGGAACAATTTGCTAAGGGTTGTGGTGGATTCTCCAGCTCGGCCAATATTTAGGTTGCGATTGAATGTTTTTCTAAAAGATACGCTCTAGGAATTATTTTGGAGGAGTTCTAGTATCTGTGTAATACAGAAGAGCAGGCTAGATGATCACAGTGGTTGCTTCTGGCCTATTAAATCTCTGATTTATACTGTAAGAGCTTGGTAGCTATCTAATACATGGTTGACATGTTACATAATTTTATTGTAAGTTTCACACTTGGTGGTTTTTTTTTCTTTCTTCTGATGTGCTCCCCTGGAATCTCAGCTTTCGTTTAAAAATAAAAGTTGTGAGGAAAAGCTTGAAAAGGTGAACCAGAAGTCTCAGAAACTGGAAGGCAAATTAAAAGAACCCCAATTTTATTTTTTTTAAATCTCTTAATTTTTAAACCAGACAGTTTTTTGGAGGCATAACTTACGGTTTTTGAACTACTGTCTATCCTGATTCTTATATGGTCCTTATCACCACCATGTCTATGCATCCAAAGAAGTGAGCTATAGCTCACGAAAGCTCATGCTGAAATCAATGTGTTAGTCTCTAAGGTGCCACAAGTACTCCTGTTCTTTTTGCAGATACAGATTAACATAGCTGCTACTCTGAAACTTATGAGTGTGTAACGTGTTATCAAAGCAGTGACAGTATCACTCTGAGCATAGTTTCTTGTTAACAACAGATTAATTCGTTCTAGCTATTGTGCTTGCTGGTTTCAGAGGATTCTGCTCATTGTAAATTCTCTAGGCAAACCCCAGCCCAGCATGGTCTGGTCTAAGAACAAGATCAGTTATTTCCCTCTCCAGAAGTTTTTCAAAAGGGCCAAACAGAGTTAGGTGCCCAGTGCGCAATGAATTTCTCTGGGGACTGGGCACTTAACTCCCTTAATCCTTTTAGAAAATCCCAACCTCAGTAGAGAAAGTACATTAATTCATTTCTTTTAATTGTTATCCCAGATTTTATAGGAGTCCACCGCTTTGACAGCTCTGGAACATGAAGTCCTCTGTTTATTCACCAAATAAGAACAGCACAGGCAACAGAAAAAAATTCATCTCGGCACTATCCAAGAGGGAACTAGTGCAGTCAAAAGCACAGCTCTTTCTATGTCCATTCAGTCTTTGGTGTTTCTGTTGAAGCTGCCAACAATACCAACTGTGATAGAGAGACAAGGTGGGTGAGATAATATCTTTTATTGGATCAGCTTCTCTTGGTGAGAGAGAGCTTTTGAGTTTACATGGAGTTCTTCTTCAGCTTTGGGAAACTTGCTGAAGGCAGCTCTACACTTAAGTGAAGACCCTCATATGCCAATAGGAGAGCTTCTTCTATCAGCGTAGTTAATCCAGCTCCCCAAGATGCAGTAGCTATGTTGACTGGAGAAACTCTCACATCAACATAGTGCTGTCTACTTGGGGGATTAGGTCAATATAACTATGTTGCTCAGGCATGTGGATTTTTCCCCTGAGCAATGTAATTATGCTGATATAGGTCTGTACTGTAGAGCTGGCCTCGGAATGTCACTGGTGGAACAGATTATTTAGCATAAGTAGTTACTCCTGGGGGAATTCTGCATCAAAAACTTAAAAACTCTGGACCAAAAAACTAAAAATTCTGTGCACAATATTTTAAAATTCTGCAAAATTCTGCATATTTTCATTGTCAAAATAACACAATATAATCATGCCAGTTTCAATTATTTTAGTAATTTATTTCAAAATATCTCTCAGCAAGTATATCTGTAACAATGCAGACAAAAAAAATTGTAAAAAATATAGATTCCATACTAGACATATTATTACAGAATTTTAAAATACAGAACTGTGTTTCCTGCACCTGTCAGAAGCAGTGCAAAGGCTTGGGAGTGTCAGGGGTAACGGAGGAAGTGAGGGAGAGGGAAGGAGCCTGGAGTCAACCTAGAGGGTTGTTGGGGGTGGGTGGGAGAGGAGCAGTATGGAACAGGTGTTTTTGGTGGGGGATGGGCTGGATTGTTAGGGAGACCCTGGCTGATCCCAGGCCTCTCCCATTCAGTCAGGCACATCTGCCCCGTCTGCCCCCCCCTCGCCCCATCCTGATGGGTCCCTGTAGCCTCCTCCCTATGTGGCCATGCACCCCTACTCCCATTCAGCCCCTGGCTCAATGCTGTCACCCCACTAGTTCCTGAGCCTATGCCCCAGTCAGTCCCCACCACTAACCATACCAGTCTGTGACTCCCCAGTAGCTCTCTATGCCCTACTCTGTCCTAACCTGGCTCTGTGGGCAGGGTGTTGTGATGAACTCCTGGGGGGATTCTGTGCCACTGTGCGCACAGAATTTTTTTCCCCACAGCAAATACATTCTGACCCATAAATGCAGCAGAGGCTGCTATGGCACCAGAACAGCCTGCTACATCCATGCTGTTGGCTGTTCTGGCACCACAGAGGCCTCTGGTGGGCAAAAGGTGGAACTGCAGCACTTTTGGCACAGAAGTATTTGCAGGGGGGAAAATTCTGCAGGAGTCATGAATTCTGTGCATGCGCAGTGGTGCAGAATTCCCCCAGGAGTAAGTAGTTAACACAGATTTCAAGAGATCACTCAAAGTGAAGTGTCCCTTTCTCCCCACTCCTGGAGTGGTGTTAATCAGAGAAGGAAGCCATTCCATCTTTTATTTAGGTGACACTCTTGAGTACTAGCAGCAAAGAGTCCTGTGGCACCTTATAGACTAACAGACATTTTGGAGCATGAGCTTTCGTGGGTGAATACCCACTTCGTCAGATGCATGTATTCACCCACGAAAGCTCATGCTCCAAAATGTCTGTTAGTCTATAAGGTGGCACAGGATTCTTTGCTACTTTTACAGATCCAGACTAACACGGCTACCCCTCTGATAGTCTTGAGTACTGTTTCCCAGCCCTGAAGAAGTGCTCTTTGTAAGCTCAAAAGCTTGTCTCAAAAACAGAAGTTGCTCCAATAAAAGCTATTACTTCACCCACCTTGGCTCTCTAATATCTTGGGACTGACATGGCTACAACACTACTGCATACAAGTATGATAATGATTCTTAAATATGTCCATGGGAATTGGTGTTTTTGTAATAATTTAATATTCCCTAGCTCCTATATAGTGCTTTTCATCTGTAGATTACTAAGCACTTTACAAAAGTACTAAATATCATTATTTCCCTTTTACATGTGGGGAAACTGAGGCAGAGAGAGGTTATAGTGGCTTTCCCAAGGTCACCCAGCAGGCCAGTGGCAGAGCCAGTGACAGAATCCAGCTTTCCTAAATCCCAATCTACTGCTTTATCCCTTAGGCCACATATAGAAAATTCAAACAAATAGGCAAAAGTATAGAAACAAACTAATGAAATAGTAAATTGCCAAAGTGTAGTTTATCCAGTTAGGGTTTGTCGTATCATGCTAACATAGTAACTTTCTTAAGATTCTTGATTTAAAGGTCACCATCAATTTAAAAATCTCACTTCTCTCTGAAGTGAATTTTTTACCTATTGCTATTACACGTGGTACCTGAGATTACGATGATTGAAAGATATTAGAGAAAATAAAATGTTTTTCTCTATTTTTTCCAGTTTATTTACTTTGGACACTTGACAACAGTTTTTTACAGTATCCCTGTCAGTTTCATTATTGTTTGTGCATCTTTTTCATGCAGTAATAAGAGTGAGAGAAACATAAGGGCGGGGGAAGGGAATATGCAATTGCCTCATTAGCATCCTCGTTGCCAGTGCATGGCCTGCCCATCCCATCATAGCCATAGGTAGTGGATTAGAGCTAGTGCATGGCCTGCCCATCCCATCATAGCCATAGGTAGTGGCTTAGAGCTAGTGCATGGCCTGCCCATCCCATCATAGCCATAGGTAGTGGATTAGAGCTAGTGCATGCTTTTAGAAGGAAGTTGTGATAAATGAAGTGGGGGGGAGGGGGATTCCTTTTATGGACACCCAGCCAGCTAGCTATACAGTTCCTCTTGGTAGCTGTTCTCTACTTGCTTTACCTGTAAAGGGTTAAAAAGTTCCCTAGGTAAAGGGGGGAAAAAGTGGGCACCTGACCAAAAGAGCCAATGGGAAGGCTAGATAGAACTTTTTAAAATGGGGAAAGAAACTTTCCCTTTGTCTATTGCTCTCCGTGAAAGAGGGGAACAGAGGGCATCAGGAATGCTGTGTAAAGCTTAAGGCAGGTCCGATCATAAATCATCAGATCATGCCTAGAACTACTTATCTGAACTTCAAATGTGTAAGTAGAGCAGAATGTTTAGCTCGACGTGATCAGGTTTATTTCTTATTTTGGCTTCTGGATCTCCTCTGTGCTAACCCCAGATGCTTTTGTTGCTTGTAACGTTTAAGCTGAACCCTCAAGAAAGCTGTTTTGGGTGCTTAATTTTTGTAACTGTTTCTTTTAAGATTTATCAAAAAGCCAAAGTTCCAGATGTATATTTTTCTTTTTCTTTTTAATAAAATTTACCTTTTATAAGAACAGGATTGGATTTTTGGTGTCCTAAGAGGTTTGTGCATGTTGGCTGATTAGCTGATAGCCACAGCTAATTTCCTTTGTTTTCTTTCTCAGCTCTTCCCCGAACAGGGGGTGGGGGTGAAAGGGCTTGAGGGTACCCACAAGAACATAAGAACGGCCATACTGGGCCAGACCAAAGGTCCATCCAGCCCAGTCTCTTATCTACTGACAGTGGCCAATGCCAGGTGCCCCTGAGGGAGTGAACCTACAGGTAATGATCAAGTGATCTCTCTCCTGCCATCCATTTCCACCCTCTGACAAGCAGAGGCTAGGGACACCATTCCTTACCCATCCTGGGTAATAGCCATTAATGGACTTAACCTCCATGAATTTATCTAGTTCTCTTTTAAACCCTATTATAGTCCTAGCCTTCACAACCTCCTCAGGTAAGGAGTTCCACAGGTTGACTGTGCGCTGTGTGAAGAACAACTTCCTTTTATTTGTTTTAAACCTGCTGCCCATTAATTTCATTTCATGCCCCCTAGTTCTTATATTATGGAACAAGTAAATAACTTTTCCTTATTCACTTTCTCCACACCACTCATGATTTTATATACCTCTTATCATATCCCCCCTTAGTCTCCTCTTTTCCAATCTGAAAAGTCCTAGCCTCTTTAATCTTTCCTCAGATGGGACCCATTCCAAACCCCTAATCATTTTAGTTGCCCTTCTCTAAACCTTTCCTAGTGCCAGTATATCTTTTTTGAGATGAGACCACATCTGTACGCAGTATTCAAGATGTGAGAGTACCATGGATTTATATAAGGGCAATAAGATATTCTCCATCTTATCCCCACAGGGAGGAATTCCCAAGTGCTCCTTCCTGGGTTCAAAGTTTTTTTTCCCTTTTTTTTTTTTTTTTTTTTTTTTTTTGCATTTGGGTGATGACCAAGCCAAGGTCAGACAGAAGCTGTAACCTTGGGAGTTTAATACAAGCATGAAGGGCCAAATATTACTTTTTAAAATCCTTGCGGGCCCCTCGTTCCTGCACTCAGAGTGACAGAGTGGGGATTCAGCCTTGATAGAAGTCGATACAGAAACACCATATTTTTATGAAAAGCACGAAAAAGGTGATGATGTGTGCTGGTAAGTGCCGTGTCAAAGCGCGTCCAGCCTGAGGAAGTGAGCTCTCTGTTCTTACAAAGGCCCTTCAAAAGGCACGAGGCTGAAGAACTGAATCCTCAGTTCCATTCTGTAGCAGCTAGCACATGCCTGGGCTACAGTGTTTACTTCAGGGTGTGAGATAGGAGTAAGACACCTGGCCCATGATCCCCAACTTGTGGTGTTTGGGGATAGTAGGGCTATGTAAATACCCCACACCAGCTCACCCACAATCCCACCTTCATGGAATTGGTTCCATAGTTTCTATTGCCTGCTGTCCATTTCTTAGTCAATAGACTCATGGCCTTTCTAACCTATTTGTCTCCTAAGGCAAGATTTGCCCAATGAAAATAAAATGAAATATGGAGTGTTTTGAGTTATGTACTTTTGGTTCAATATTGAAACTGCTGAAATATACATTGGCCCTATGTGTAGTATTACCACACAACAGGGTCCATGGTTATGAGATAATCACACGTCAGGCATATAGCAAGTAAGGGAAATGACTGCAGCATGACCCATGCTGGGCCACAACCAATACATACCCTGATGGGTGTTTTTTCTCCTTTATAAAATTGGGACTTGATATTTAAACCTTTAGCACAAAGTATACCTGACATTTTGGAGACCGCCAGATTTTTCACTCCAAGCAAGAAGTGCTGAGCAATATGAGTGAGGTTAGTCAACAGTCTCATTATGTGCTGGTATATTTGGAAGATGGGTTGCGTGACAGTGCAAATATGGCTCCTTCAGCATCAGCTTTTCTATATGGGTGGCCTGAACTGCCACCAGGACTGTTAAGACAACCAGTAATTTCATGCAATCTTTGTTTCTGCAATAACTTCATTATTTGTGTAGATATAACCAGAAAGAGGCCCCCACCAGAATTAATTCTCTCTCCAGTCCTTTTCAACATCTACATGCAACCACTAGGTGAACTGGTCAGATGACATGGACTCAAGAGTCAGCAATATGCAGATGGTACACAGCTGTAATGATCCTTCACTACATACAACCGCACCACTACCACCAAGATGGCCAGTGCCTGAATGAGATCAGCTCCTGGATGCAGAAGAGCAGGTTGAAGCTTAACCTGAGCAAAAGGAGGTGAAACTGATGGGCAGAGGAGAATATTTTGAGGCATTTGCAGCCATGACACAGTCTCCTTTGATTGATGGTTCACATCCACAGTTGATCAGTTCAATCCATAGTCTAGGAGTACTCTTGGATTCCTTGCTGATGCTGAGCTCTCACATTACAATGGCTGCACGTAATGCTTTTTACCAAACCTGGTTGTCTATGAAACTCTCTCCCATCCAGATGGATGAAGACGTGGCTTTAGTTATTCATGCCTTCATCGTCTTTCATCACCTGGACTACAGCAGTGTAATATACCAGGGCATGAAATCTTAAGCACTTTGGAAAACCCAACTAGTACAAAACACTTCAGTGCCTCTCCTCAGCAACAAGGTTACCATGAGCACATCACTCTTGTCCTCCATTCTCTCCAATGGCTTCTTATAGAATTTTAGATCAAGCTCAGGATCTCAGTCCTTATCTTCAAAGGGCCCATGGCCTGTGTCTAGAATACCTGATGCTCCAGAGCAAAGACCATGGTTGACAAGTTTGTTCCTCTGGCACAATCAAACTCAACAATAAGAGTAAAGCATGTCTGTGCAGCAGGGCTGGCGCAACCCATTAGATGACCTAGGCAGTCGCCTAGGGCGCTAACATTTGGGAGGCGGCGACCGCAGTGGCCGGATCTTCGGCCTCCCCGGTCGTCAGTATTTTGGAGGTGGGACCTTCTGCCACCTCTGTCGGGGCGGCATTTCAGGGGTGGGACCTTCCGCCGCCTAGGGCGCCAAAAAAGCTGGCGGCGCTCCTGCTGTGCAGGAGACAGAACTTTCTCTGGGGTTGGTCTGAGACTTGGCATGATCTCCCCCAACAACCAAGGGCCATCACAAATCTCACCACTTTCTGCTCCACGCGCAAGGCACATTTCTTTGATCTGCCTTGTCTAACAAACATGTAGATATGGCACAGGGGAGCATCAGGTTATGTACTGGTTGGAGTTTCCTAAATACTTAAGGTTTCATGCCCTGGGTATATTACATTGCTCTAATCTGGCTCCAGCAGTCACCACCTCCCCTCCTGGTCATGCCTGAGATGGCAACACAGGGCAACCCTGTGGCCAGATTCCACTGCCTGCACAGGAGATAACAGGCTGGGGCACCCACATCCCTGCCCAATGGGGACCCTCTGCCAGATTTCCAGTGCTGTAGGCCAGGAGGGGAGTCCCCAGCACCTTCCTGAGCTCCCGGCCCTGGGGCGAGTAGCAGCAGGTATGAGGCTCCAGCCCAGATACTGGGGCTTTCCATGAAGAGTGGGGGTGCTTGAGGGCCCAGGGGGCTGCATGATACCTTCCTTTGCGCTTTCCACTCTGCAACCTGCCCTGGCACACGGGAACTCAGCCTCAGCACATCCCAGCCATACAGCAAACCAAGCTGTGCACCACCATCTTCACTCTGGGACAGGCACCCTACTGAAAATGGGTCCTCTCACTAGGCTCCCTCTTTAGGAAAATTCTGGTTGTCACCCTGAACAACAGGTATATTTATTTAATAACAATAAAAATCAAACTGTACCATAACAAAACCACTGCACACACTTCTCCTTTTGGGGAGCGGATGAGAGAACAAATGCCTTGCGACCGACATTAGTCATGTTGCTTATGGTGATGAGTATTGTATAAAAAACTCATAGAGAAGAGAATTCTCCTCTGTTTTGCTCCAGCTCTAAGTAATTTAGCATTTACAGTATGGCATATGCAGAATCAGCAATCTCTCAATGTGCTGAGACAGAGTTTTCCAACACAGAGTCTTTTTCCTAGTTAGAATCAGCTTTTTTCTTAGGAATGACACTCCTTGACGTTGAAAATTAGAGAAAAGCCTCCTGCAAATTAAGGGTGTCTGAACTGAGTTAGGAACCCTAAGATCTCTCCTTGTCCCCTTTTCTTTATAATTAAATATTAATGTTTATTTATATTTGTAATCCTCCCAACTGTGATGCAAAAGTGTGAATATCAACCTCCAGGCAGACTGTTAAAAATCAGGGCACAAACCCTAATTGGTTGTGAATTCTAAACGTAGATTTCACTAACCATCTCAGGGCTGGCTCCAGGCACCCGCTCAGTGAGCAGGTGCTTGGGGCGGCCAAGGCGAAGGGGTGGCACGTCAGGCTCTTCGGCGGCAATTTGGCGGCGGGTCCCTCGGTCCCTCTCAGAGGGAAGGACCTGCCGCCAAATTGCCACCGAAGAAGAAAGCGGCGCGGTGGAGCTGCCGCCAATCACGATCATGGCTTTTTTTTTTTTTTTCATTGCTTGGGGCAGCAAAAACCCTAGAGCTGGCCCTGAATCAACTGCACCAAGTGCAGACTCCTCAGGCACTTTAACACGGAGACACAGACAGTTTCCTTGGGTATTCTGATCTTTCTTGTCACCCACATATTATACTTATAAGAGGCACACAGGATCTTTTTCAGGGGAAAAGGCAATAAAGCCACATTTATTGAAGCTACAACAATTAACATACATACACACGCGCTCACTGTCTCTCCCTCTCCTGCCAGACTCCAGATCAATCTAGTGGCCAGCTAGGTTGATCATGGGTAGGTAGGAGCTGGATTCTGTCGGTTGCGACATGATGCTCCAGGGAAGTCTTGGCAGAACAAACGCAAAGTTTCATGGCAAGGCACCCTGTTTATATAGAAATTTTCCTTCATTGAGACCAATGAGTTTTTCACTGTCATGCTGTAATCAATTGTTGCTTGATGAGTGCTTGTTTTCTTAAATTGTCCTTCTCATCCTTTATCTTGTTCTTTCATCAAGTTCCTCAGGGAGTTACCCCATGCTGGTTTTGCTCACAGCTATCTTGTCCCCACTGATAACTTCCTGTCTCATCTTTTGAGTCATCCATCTGCCCTCCTCTGACATTTCAATAGGGGCGTGTTGCAGCCTCCTGGCGCCCTTGCGTCTGTCTCCGGTTCCTCCCTAGACAATCTGGTTCGGCGATGGTCTTCACACTTCTCTTAACACACACATTCCTCATCACACACAGAACAGAAGTCATTTACACAGAACATTTTGAACAGAAACATCAAGTTGCAATGCAAAAGAAGAGCAGTCATTGCATTATTTTACTTCTTTTAAAATGCTAAACCTACAACAAAGTGGTGACCCTGAAAGGTCCGTTACTGTCTTGAAATCAGCTCAGACACAGATTCTGGCTGAGTTCTCTCTACCAGTGGTCCGTTAGGCCATTCCTTTCTGTTATTCAAAAAGGGTGGCTGGCAGGTATGGTCAAATCATACGCCAATACATTTAATACCTGCTACATTATTATTCTTTATCCTTCATTCTAAACTATATAAAATACACTTATGTGTGTAGTAGTAGGATTTTCTTTGTATCTCTGTAATCAATGGCCCCTTACACAGGGAATCTGAGCAAAATTCAGGTAACTCCTGATCCCAAAGGACCAGTCACTTACCCCATGTCAATTGTGCTTTTGAAAGATTCACACTAAAAACAATATTCGTAGCCAATCCTGTAATAAATTATATGAAGATTTATTAAATAGAGAGTTATTTACACGATTAAAGCAAGCAAGCAGACACATGAATGAATTACAGTCTTAGGTTTCAAAAGGTAATATAGACGTCTGTAGTCTGCAAGCTCAATTTAACCTTTAGGGCAAACCCAGACTATGCAGCTGGGGATCTCTTGCTTATGCCTAGAATCACTTCCCCTTCCTCTCCCACTCGGAGTCCAAGCAGCATAGAAATGCCTACTTTCTTTTGTTTGGGGTTTTTAAACCCCCTCCTGCCATGTGCTCTGAGCTGCAAGCTCAGCTGATGGCAGGAGTCCACTTGCATGAGTCATCTTCATGAGGAGGAAAGCAGAACTACGAAAAGAGTCTTTAGTCTTTTTGTTGATAGTGTCTCAATCCAGATGTAAGGAGTTTTCAGTTGTAAGAGCAAACCTAGCCCATCAGGTATCAATGGGTCTCCTCTTTCAGAAGAGGCATAACAATTTGTGTAGAAAAGCAACTCTTCACACCAATTAACATCCTGCTCCTATATGGTGAGTCATGCAGCCACAGAGGCTCACAATACACCCACTCAAATGCTACATTACAATATGGAACACAGATATTACAAACAAGATTAATGGATGTCATAGACTATCAGGGCTGGAATGGACCTCAAGAGGTCATCTAGTCCAACTCCCTGCTCAAAGCAGGACCAATCTCCAGACAGGTTTTTACCCCAGTTCCCCAAGTGGCCCCCTGCAAGGATTGAACTCACAATGCTGGGTTTAGCAGGCCAATCGCTCAAACCACTGAGCTATCCCTCCCCCAAATGCAGTAAATCACAAGCATTCAGTAGAGTCCAAACACTTTCTTATAATTCTATTACCTATTTTATCAATATTAACCCACAAGTGACCCAAACAGATTCCAGCTATGGATCTGTCAGTGTCCAGCTGAGACATGGGGATCATGACTTGAGTGGCACCTGGTCTCCCAGCATCACAGTATAACAATAGCACCTAGAGACCCTGATAGGAGATTGGGGCTAGGCATTGTACACACACATAAGAGCAAGACAATCCCTGCCCCCAAATCCTCCATTCTCTAGGTATGATGCAATGCCAAGTGGATAAAACAACTAAAACAGGGAAGGAGTTGGTGAAGGTAAACTGTGAAACAATCCTGGTTAAGTTAATAAGAAGCAGTAGCAGCACACCCTTCTGCCTAACCATTGCAAGCATCACAGCAGAGAAGCATTTAAGGGGGCATGTGAAAGAGTACAAAGTATAGCTTCACAGATTTGTTCAAGTAGCTGCCCCCAAGCACTGAGGGCAGCATGGACAAAAAAAGGCACAAAAACACTGCGAGGAAAATTGCCCTAATGAGAAAACTGGCATACTTGGCAAAGAAGAGGCTGTCATCAACAGTTTAACAACATATAAGAGGTGATATGTGAGGCAGGGCTAAGCTATGGAAAGATTTATAGGCAAAAATCATGAAGTTTGCGTTTGATGCAGTGGCAAGAGGGAGCCAATGGTATTCAGAAACTAGAGAGGGTCTTCTGGAGCACACAGTTTCTCCTTACCTAGCACTTGTGCTGGAGGGAAGAATCCCCTTCAAAAGGATACCCAACCCACTGTAGGCAGTCTAGGCTTCTGTTTGTCCCTAGTGTCTGTGAGCTTTGGAGTCTTCCAAGTCACCACAGCCAGTTGCACTGAAGTGCTCCATGGGTCCAGCTATTGGTCCAGATGTCTGGGATAGGGAGACGTTTTCAGGCTTGTTGGCAGATGGGAGAACCTTAGACCTTTGGGATGGCTCACTTTGAGGATTAGTAAGCCTGGTAGTATAGAACAGGAAAGTACTTGATGCATTATAGGTCCTGGAAAGTCCCCTTCATATCATATTAAGAAGCCCGCCCTAGAAGGGATGCAGCAAACCAAGGGGTCTGAAGAATGTCCATGTCTCCTTTTCCTATCCAGAGGAGGCTTGCTGTAGTGGTCTAGGGCCTGAGGGCGTACAACCAGACAGGTGTCCAGAAAGGTGGGAAGTTCTTTCAACGTCCAAGTGCTCTGCATATTTATCTATCATGGAGCCTTCCTCTAACCACCAGGAGACTGAGTCCAGATTGAAGGAGTAGCTGACCAAGCGAGGCTTCTGCCGCATCTCTTACCAGAATCTGAAGAAAATAACAGAGCAATCAGAGGATGCGACTGGTACAACCTGGGAGTCAGTCAGTACAATGTATGAATTCTGTCTGAGATTGAATGCTCCGTATGTAACTTTACTAAGACACAAACTCCAGTTTGAATGTGCAGCCTATTTGCACGGGTGGCGGACGGTGGCTAGGGCTAGAGGGGGCTTAGCCCCGCTAAATCTAGTTCGGCCTTATTTTTCTGAGCCACCTGTGTGCATGCCAAGCTCACTAGGCAAAGCCCCATAGCCAATGGTGCTGGGGACAGGAAGAGGGATGGCTGGGCTGGGGGAGCCTCATCTGTGTGTGGACATGCATAAATGATACTGTCATTGGCTTCTCCAAATCTGAGATGGGTGAGAGCCAGCTGGCCGGAATAGGGCACCTGATCCAGCCCCCTAGGACAGGACCACTGCTTCAGTGGGAGTGTGAATTGGGCTTAGCACCCCAAAGAATACTTTCATCAGCCAAATATGCCTCTGTCTTCTCGGCTAGCTATTTGCCTCCATTTTGGACTGAAATTCCAAAGGCTGGTGGCAAAAGAACAACAAAAGATGGTTGTTGACTTAAAGTGCTGTCCCACTGAAAGGGAATAGCTCTAAACGGTAGACTGGCTCCTAACCAGGAGAACTTTCAGGGGCACAAAATCAGCTGGCAGGGGTCTGTAGTCTGCTGACAGAGGCTACTGAACATTATAAATGGGCAGGACCTGCTCTTTTTAGGGACAATTTTCTTCAGTTCAAGAGAAGGGAGAAGTAAGCCAGCAGGTAGGTGCTATTGCCAGCTGAGACAGTGAGGGGAGGGAGCACTGCTTACTTCCCCCAACACAGATGGTCCCCAAGGACTCCAAAAGGAAGGGTGAGGAGGGGGGTGCCAGACAGAGGATCTGCAGCCTGGCTGTGCACCTAGGGACCCCAAGACTGAGGCAGTCGCTGGGCTCCATTAAAGCTGTTGACTCATGAAACACTTGGGGACCCAGTGGCTGGGTTCTTTAAGCTGTCTAGTGAGGACTGGGGTGGGGGTACTCAGCTGGTACCTATGACAGTCACACCAAAGAAGCATCCTTTTGAGAGAAGACGTTACTCCTCCATGCATCAGGAGAAAATAGCCTTCAGTCATAAGAAATAAATCCCGATTACTGTAGAATAAAAAATTTTGGTACTCAGGTCTATAGCTTTTTCACCTGATGTCAGCACTTAAAATGATGGATGTTGTGCTATCATGAAAATAATGTGGCATCATTCCATGAGGTATAAGCCACTCATATAGTTCCCAGCTTTCTGGATTAATTTTTATGATATATGAATGTCAGATATGGATAAACCCAACAGAATTGAAGATATGTTAGGAAAAGGCTGCATTAGAGACATATTAATATAGTACTCCTGACATAGTAATGATTATGGCCTTTCTTGCATGCTGCTTAATGCATCTAGATTTTCTATTTACAGATAGCAGTTATTTTTGGAATTAGCAAAAGGCTAAGAGATGCATCAAAGACTGTTCTTAAAGTTAAATATAGTACAACCAGCAAAGCAATTCTGGAAAGTCTCATTTAATTAAACACTACCATTAACTTCTTGTTGATAGCTTATCAGAAACAATTAGGTCTGAAACATTGGTCGTACACTGAACATTTCAGACTCCAAACAGACTCTGAACAGAAATATTTAAAGCACAAAAAGGAAATGAAGAAATAACCAGCTTTCATGCTAGTCTCCTAAGCTTCTCTACAAATTTTTCATCAAACTATATTAATACATGATGCCCAGCAACTTCTCTTGAATCCAGCTGCGTTTACATACATCCAGACTCCTCTTTGTAATTCAGGTCCAAATCCTCAGAGGTATTTGGGCTCCTAATTTCCATTTCTACAACAACAATGCATAGTGAAATCAATAGAAGTTAGGAACTTAAATACCTTTGAGGGTCTAGGCCTAAAAGCCTAGATTGAACGGAAGTTTGTTGACACAACTCAAGCAAGAACAGCCAACTCCATGTGCCTTGGGAGTTTTCCATGGGCATCAGCGGGGACTCCACTGATCAAACCTCGTCTGTGGACCAGTTTGAGAATTGCTGCTGTGGATTATCCTCAGATCTGGCAGTGGTTCCTTTTAGTTGCATGCAGAGCTTCATCAGCAATTATGCTGAACATTCCACTTTCATTAACTTGATCTATGATTTGCTTTCTTATCCATAGGCCCACACCAGATATTAGTTAATTCTGTAGAGTTTTTTGATCAATTGGTAGTATTACATGGAGTATTTAAAAACTGTCTCTGCAGCACTTTGCCTACTTCATCAATCCTGAGCCCTAACAAGGCTTGAAAATGACCAGGATTCTCCTATGGTAAGAGGTTAGTCAAATCACCATGGTTATCCTTTAATCTCAAATTTGTTCTTACTCACAGGATCAGATCCTCAGCTTCTGTAAATTGACAGAGCTCCACCAATGATGTCCAGTTACAGCAATTGAGGAACTAGCCCTGTATTGTTAGAAAATTTTTGGTTTCAGTAAAAAACCAAATTGTCAGACATGTAGATGAATATAATTTGTTGGGGAAGAGTCAACATGTTTTTTGTAAAGGGAAATCATGCCTCACCAATCTACTAGAATTCTTTGAAGGGGTCAACAAGCATGTGGACAAGGGGGATCCAGTGGATATAGTGTACTGAGATTTTCAGAAAGACTTTGACAAGGTCCCTCACCAAAGGCTCTTGAGCAGAGTAAGCTGTCATGGGATAAGGGGGAAGATGCTCTCATGGATTAATTGGTTAAAAGATAGGAAACAAGTGGTAGGAATAAATGGTCAGTTTTCAGAATGGAGACAGCAAATAGTGGTGTCCCCCAGGGGGTCTGTTCTGGGACCAGTCCTGTTCAACATATTCATAAATGATCTGGAAAAAGGGGTAAACAGCGAGGTGGTGAAATTTGCAGATGATACAAAGCTACTCAAGATAGTTAAGTCCCAGGCAGACTGCGAAGAGCTACAAAAGGATCTCTCAAAACTGGGTGACTGGTCAACAAAATGGCAGATGAAATTCAGAGTTGATGAATGCAAAGTAATGCACATTAGAAAACATAATCCCAACTATACATATAAAATGATGGGGTATAAATTAGCTGTTATCACTCAAGAAAGAAATCTTGGAGTCACTGTGGACAGTTCTCTGAAAACATCCACTCAATGTGCAGTGGCAGTCAAAAAAGTGAAGAGAATGTTGGAAATCATTAAGAAAGGGAGAGATAATAAGACAGAAAATATCATATTGCCTCTATATAAATCCATGTTATACCCACATCTTGAATATTGCATGCAGATGTGGTAGCCCCATCTCAAAAAAGGTATATTGGAATTGGAAAAGGTTCAAAAAAGGGCAACAAAAATGATTAGGGGTCTGGAATGGCTTCCATATGAAGAGTGATTAATAAGACCGTGACTTTTCAGCTTGAAAAAGAGATGACGAAGGGGGGGATATGATAGAGGTCTATAAAATCATGACTGGTTTGGAGAAAGTAAATAAGGAAGTATTTTTACTCCTTCTCATAACACAAGAATTAGGAGTCACCAAATGAAATTAATAGGCAGCAGGTTTAAAACAAACAAATGGAAGCATTTTTTCACATAACGCAGTCAATCTGTGGAACTCCTTGCCAGAGGATGTTATGAAGGCCAAGACTATAATACGATTCAAAAAGGAATTAGATAAATTCATGGAGGGTAGGTCCATCAATGGCTATTAGTGAGGATGAGCAGGGATGGTGTTCCTAGCCTCAGTTTGCCAGAAACTGGGAATGGGCGACAGGTGATGGATCACTTGATGATTTCCGTTCTGTTCCTTCCCTCTGGGGCACCTGGCATTGGCTACTGTCAGAAGACAGGATACTGGGCTAGATGGTCCTTTGGTCTGACCCAGTATGGCTGTTCTCATATTCAGTTATTTGTTTTTAGACACCTTTATGGAATGAGTGGTTAGGTTACCTGACCTGTGACAGGTCGGTTAAGAATAGTAGCCACTATTGGAAGGAGCTGATCTAGTTAAGAGTGGAGTTTTAGTAGCATAGCGGTGCTCTCAATTCATGACTGGGCTCCCATTGGTTCCTGTCCTGCTCTTCACTTTTCCTTTAAATGGGCAGGATATTTGTGTTTCACTGAACAGATTAACTGAGAGTACAGGATCTCTGCTCTGTATGTATATTACAAAAAAAAAACCCATCCTAGAAACCCAGACAATTCTCCTCCAGTCATTTGTCCATATACTGTCCTAGGAAACAAAAACAAAATGGCACTTCTCTGCAAAATACCAGCACCATTCACAATCACACAGGAAATACTGAAAGAGATGCAGGTAATTCTAAAAACCTTTTTGAAAATTTCGGAGATCTTTTTTTTTAAGTATACATTTTCACATGAACAAGATATTAAAGGTGATCACTGTAGTTATCCTTAAAGGTACAAGGATTAAGAGACCCGAAATAAACAGGTTTCCTATTCCACAGATGGGGCTCTGCCATAATAAGATTTAGGGAAAAGGATTTGGGGCTAGAGTCTCCCCAGTAGCTGAAACTGTGCTCTGCAGGGTATTTATGCCATTTTGTTTTCCATCATAGCCCCCGAATTCATGAGGATGGTTTGTTTTTATTACAGTCCTAAGGAGCCCCAAAGATTGGGGCCCTACTATGCTAGGAATACTGTTTTTGCAAGTTTCCATGTATAATCTGCACAGGAGCCAAGATCAAATATGATATACATTCAGTTTATTTACAGCATTTGTTCAAAACATCTGCGAAGGCCTAAATAGTTTAAGTTTCAGACAATACTTTGATTATGTCCTGCTAAATAAATAACCAAAGAAGGCCTCATTCAGATGGGTGGAATGGATGCCAGCCAGTGAAATGCCTCCTCATACTGTTATGCAAATGATCTACTTTTTCCCTCTATGCCGCAGAGACAGCAGATTTATTGTCTGAACAGATTTCCAGAAGTAATGTGTGACTCTTATAGGGAAGTTACTAGTGTTGCAGGTGACATTTCACTGAGATGATGAGAGAGAATTTTGTTTTAAGCAACTGGGGGAATGGCAGCAAGGGATACCGATTAGTTCTGATAAAAATGGAAACAGCTATTGAATCGTGGCAAAAATAAGGAAAAAATCAGAAACATTTTATAGCAAGAAAACACCCCATAGGGCAGGAAGTTTTGAAACTGAAAAAATAATTGCTTAAATTTTTTTTTAGGAATCAGCTAATCCTCCGAATGTTTTCAACTGTCCTTATCACTTCCACAGTGTGGCCAGTGATCAAGTTCAGATAACCCTGTAATGTTGTTATAATATGTTCAGTGGCTTACCTAAATATTTCCTCTAAAACAGCTTCTTCTCTTTTTCATTCCCAGATGCTATAATGGGCAGTCCTGACACCAGCTGCTAGGGGCAGCTGAGTCACAAAATTCACACCAGGATTGAATTTGGCTTAATAGGAAATCTAAACTTCCAACATCACATGATAGTGATGTGATCTCTGCCCCAGCGCTTCATACAATAATCCAGGAAGCACTGGCAGGATCGAAGAGCCACAGGGAAGCCCTGGCTTAAAATTCAAGCTTCTGCTGGCTCGGTCATGAGATTACAGATACTGCAAATACACACATACTTATCACTACACATGGGAGTAGTCTCACTGGCTTCAATGGGAATACTCAGCTAGCAGAGCGTTAAGCATGCATATAAGAGTTTGCGGGTTCATTGTGCTATGTCCCTGACCCACACTAATTTCAGCTAGGTTCTGAAACAGCTCAAGATCAATTCTTGAAAACTTTTGCAGCTAGCTACGTTTTTACTGGCAGGTGATGGCCTCTGCAGGATTAAAAAACCAAAACGAATTTGACGAGCTCTTGAAAACCATTCTCTAACTAGCATCCCACATGGAACCTATTAATATTGTGAAGCAGTGGGGTCTAAGTTAAGAGAATAGCAAGAAGAGCATGAAGGAAAAGAAACAGGCAGAAAAACGTAAACTCCAAAGGCAGATCTTCTTAAGAGCTAAAATAGAACTCCTTGAAGTTCTGTGAGAATTCATTCCTGTGCTTGCTTCTTCAAAGGATAACATTCTCTACGAGTGCTCTCTCCCTCATGCTTCCATTCACCGAAGGAGGGTTTTGTTCTTCCTAATGGTGTAGGATAAGCTGTTTAAAAAGGAGATCGTTGATGTTCAGGCTTGTTTTTCAAAGATATGCAAACAAAACAAAGCCAGCAAGGCAATTTGGCTGATGGTGTTCTTGGGAATTTTTGAACATAAGGTTACAGGCTTTATGCTAGATGTGTGCAATTTTGTCACAGGCTCAGAGAATCATGGAGCTGTAGCAGCCTCTACCTTATTATAGGGTACAACTAACTTCCACATTATGAAGCTCTGTTTTAGTCTCATATAACCTTAGGTTGGAAAATTTCATGTGTTCTGAAAGTGACTAGATTTACTCCAAAAACAAAAGAGAATGTTGCTGGAAACTTTCAAGACAAGTCAAAGTTACTTTATTCTCAAAATCTAAGTTAAATAAAAATATAGATATCCTGCTCTGTGTCTACACAGCATATTCATTTCTTCCTCTCCTTTAATTAGAGGCAAATTGTCATAGAAAACAGAAAAATATTAACACAAGCTTTTACATCGGGGCTAATATTCACACAGATTTAGGTATACACCTACATTTGTTTGTATAGTTATAAATAAATACAGAACAAACATCATTTCACTTCTCACAAAAAATGACCCAAGAAAAACAATGTTCCTGTTTTGTCTGAGTGTTGTGTCATTTTTCACCCGACAGGAAAAGATCACAGCTGCCCACTAACATTTTACGAATAGTTTTTGGTTTAAACAGACTGAAGTTCAGCATTAGCTCCTTGTACTTCTCAAACTGCTCACTGTGAATTCCAAACCCTTTTGTGGTTCAGATTAGGAAATTGATATTAGATTTGCTTTAAGAGATGCTGAAAAATTGTCCAGACCACTGCCAACAGCACCAGTAAACTAATTTTATTTTAATTATGGGTGTAAGCAGGGTCTGAATGAGCTCTCCCCAGACATCTAGTGATGAGCTGAGGAAGGGGACTTCAGGAGCCGACCTTGTTTGCATGGGCAAACCCATCCTGCCAAGGTGCTCAGCATGATGGGGCTGTTTTGCCCAAATGATCGCTTTTGGCTGGTGTTGGGTCAAAAGTCACTTTGCTGTTGGGGCAGAGGTACTAAAGGGATAGTATCCTTGATGTGTGAATCAAGGGCAGCTGAACTGTGCTTGATATACCCTGACTGAGGGACTCACCCTCAACTAAAATGCATGTGGTAGGTAGGAGACATGGATGCCAAAGCCCAGGAGAGCTGAGAGAGCGTGAGGACAAGTACTTGGACCTGGTGGCGTGTGCCCTATTTGACTCTTCTTCTCTCCTCTAATAACAGAGCTGATTAAGACTCAGTTGAGAGTCTTGTTGCACACCAATAGAGCTGAAATCACGGATAACCCGGCCTAAGCATTAGGCCTGCTTTGGGATAGTGCCTGTGATGCAAGAGACTTCCCAGTCTGCACTAGCACTGAGGCTTCCCCGCTAACAGCGCTACAATCATTCAGAGCTGTGTTAAATGGTGGGATTTTATGACATCCCTGAGGGTGTGGAGTGTGGAAGCAAGAGGCCAGCAAGGCAGCTGATGCCAGAGAAAGTGTCCACACAGCAGGGCAACCAAGATGTCCCCCCGAGAGCTCGTGCAGATGCACTTCTGAACTCTGGGTCTTCACTGACCAATGACAACTGTGAGTGGGATGCAGTGGAGGGAGGGGCATGTAAAAGGATCCTTTGGTTACTGGACTTAAGAACGTGAGGCAAAAGGACACTGCTCAACATATTCTGAGGTGGGTCATTTGCTTATAGTTTTAGGTTTATGAATCCTGCTTGTGGCGTCTTCCCAAATTAATGCCAGGTTACTTCCCTCCTTTTATTCTAAGTTTCTTTCCTATCCTCGGCCTCTGTGCTTGTGAGTGGGGTAGAGACGTCTAGGGGGAGAGACGTCTGGGGGAGATGTGTAATTTTCCCAGGTTACTGGGTGGGGGCTCGAGCCAGTTCTGCGTTGTATTGTTGAAAAGGAACCCTTAGATATTGAACCTGGCCCTTGTTGCTGCCAACTCCAACTGGCAGAAGGGTTATACGGGATACCCCTAACAGGAATGTGGATGTATTCTCCCTTTTTACATACAGATCCTGGTCAAATTTTGATCCAACTGAAATCAATGGTGAAATTCTCATTGAGATTAATGGGAGCACGGACCAAATTTTGCTCCCATTTAAGCAAATTTTAACTCTAAGGAAAGTTTGGAGCAGATTCAGGATTTCCCCCTTCATGTGTAGAAAAGGATAAAAAACAAAATGATTGAGGATTAAATACCAAATCTACAGAAGAAACTGATTATGTGGAATATTTCCTAATGGTCTACAAAGCTTGTAGTCACATTCCCCTGCAACAATATTTTTATATTTATAGTCATATAGTCACATCTATACAGCATACTGTTCCTCTTCCTGTAATCTCATGCCTACCCCAGTCTCTTTTCCACCAGTACTTGTGTCAATGTCTAGGAATGGATGTGTGTTAGGTCTCTTCATAAAATAACAAAATGCACACATTACCAACCATTGCTATGTGGCATGAGTCCAACACAATCTTGGAAATGTGAATATTTAATAGAAAAAATTTAATTTGCATTTTACAACATACAAACATGACACTATCAAATTGTAGCAAATGAATTCAATTGAAAAATATTTTCAAAATATTTTAAGTAGTAGGTTGGAAAATAAATAATGTTATCTAAAGGAAATGCTCAGGTTTTGCTTTTAAGAGGAGGCAGTAATACTATTACTGACCTCTTTTCAGTTTTCTGTTTCATAATTTATGTAGAAAAATATACAAGAAACGAATTTTTAGGTAAAGCATATGTTGGGTTTGTAACATTTAACAAATAAAACAGCCTAAATCAAAACCAAAAAGAAAACAATTATTTTATTTCTGTACATCAAGACTACAAATAGTATTTTAACACTTCATTTATTACCCAAATTAGCAAATTATACATTTTATACTGATACTAGTAAACACCTTAAAACCACTCAGTTTCTCCACATTTAAAAGTATATTGCTGGTTACTGCTTATTAAATACGAAACCCAACAGAGCTTCCAGTGACAGCAAAATAGTTTTAGCATAATGTCTGTAAATTCTGTTTTTTTGTTAGTTATTATTAAAAACCAGAAAGGATGCACATTTACGCATCTTATAGTTTGACTTATAATTATTTTTTTTAATTGAATGCAAATTAAATGTGAACACAAATCTTGACTCAGTGATGTATCTATTATTAGATAACTGATTCCTTTCATATGAATCCAATTTTTCCCTTGGCCATCAAATTATGTTAAGCAACATGTTCCCACCTACTTGTCTGAGCAGAACTGCTAAGAGCCAGATGGATGCAAAAGCTGCTTAGTCACAAAAATAATGAATTAAGACAAGTTTCTACAGCACGTACATGGTATTTAAGATGAAGAGAAATGATAGAGAGAAGGAATGTGAACACTGCAGGCTTCAGATATAAAAGATAAAGCCTGATGCTTTGGTTGAAATACTTTTAATAGTTGTTACAAGTATATTTTTTCCAAAGTCATGACTACTGTATGTACTGTGTATGCCATAGGAGTTTGATACATTAAAAAAGAATCTTTACAGGCACAAAGGAGAGACAGAAACAGAACAGAGAAAAGCATGGATAGTCTCATCTGTTTACGACAATGTCCAGCTGATCATGACACGGCCAAAGGTAGAACTTAAAAATAATCATGCAAATCCAATTTCTTGAAGATATTTCAGAAAGCACAAATAAAATATCAATGTTATATCTCAGTGCCTGCTATCTCAAGAGATGGTAGTTTAAAACAAATCCATTCTGTTTTAATTGCAACAACTAAGTTTTGTAAACAATTCTACCACATGAGAAAAGATGTGGGGTTATCAGTAACAAGTGTTTTCAAACTCTCAGTTCTGGGATATCTGCAAACATCTACTTCCGTCTAAAGATTTATAACAGGATGTTGAGACCTCTCTTACCCCAACGTGCTGCACTACACACAACTTTATTGCCAGCTTGTAGAATTATTTATATTTGAACAGCACAAAGCCAAAGCTTCATCTTTGGTTAATTTCGATGAGATGTCACTGTTCGTTAAATGTGCTCTTGCTTGGCATAAACACAAACCCCAACCACACTGCACACAGCGTTCATTATTGAGTCATAATAAAGCAGTGCCAATGTAAGTTTAACGACACTTAACTAACGAATTGTGTATTTAAAAATGAAACCTATTTGAGGGTATCCGATAAGAAATGAGAGCTGCAGAAACCTAGACTGAGTTCCCTTCATCTGCCTGGGTACGAGTGCTGCTTATGGAGTAGGCACTGGTTAGTTCCTCTGCAGAGCTTCTGTTTAAACCTCAGTTCAACTCAGCTCAGCTCAAATCCAGCAGCACATTCAATGGCGTAAAGAAGTTTGCTCCGCATAAGGTTTTCATCATAAAACTCAGGAAGTTTCAGCAAGTTCATGCAGGTACTGGCAGTGGGCAGCCTGTCTAGGTCAGAGCCTCCATTGTGAATGCAAAATGCAGGATATAACTCCTGGAAAATACAAAAATAGGAAAAAATTAAGATACACACACCCAGGCTAAAAAATAATTCCATGACAATCCACAAACTTCTGGGCAAGGAGCAATTAGAATTTAAGTCTGTTTAAATGGCATTTCCAAAGGTTTAAATAGGTTATAGAGGATTTTTTAAACAAAGGGCTGGGGGAAAGCCAACAGGTGTGGAGGAGCACAAGGTTCAGGCAGTGACTGCCAATAGGGATGAATTTATTAAAGGAGGAACTCTATATCCTAATAAAGAGGATTGGAATGAAGTTGGTAAAGTACAGGTAGGAGCTGGGAGGTCAGTCAAATGTAAAAAGGTCCTATTTAAATATAACATGAAGGCAAGCAACTGAATATTGACAATATGTAGAAGTTCTTATAGACAAATATTAGAAGTCTAAATACGAAGGTGGGTGAACCAGAGTGTTTGGCATTAAATGAAGATATTGATATAAGGGGCATCACAAAAACTTGGTGGACTGAGGATAATCAATGGTAAGGGTGCAAAATATATAGGGATATCAGAAGAGGTTGCATTTGTGGGGAGAGCAGCCCTGTCGGTGAAAGAGTCAAATAAAGTAAAAATCTTTAATAAATAAAATTGTACCATGGAATCCATATGGGTAGAAATTCCATGCTTGAACAATAAGAGTATAGCAATAAGAATATTCTATCGGCCACCTGAGCAGGCTGGTACTGGTGACTGTGAAATGCTCAGGGAGATTAGAGAGGCTATAAAGGCAGAACATGCAATAATAATGGGGGATCTCAATTATCCTCATACTGACTGGGTACATATCATGTCAGGAAGGGATGCAGAAATAAAATTTTCAGACACATTAAATGACTACTTCTTGGAGCAGCTAGTCCTGGAACCCACAAGGGGGGAGGCAATTCTTGATTTAGACTTAAGTGGCGCACAGGATCTGGTCCAAGAGATGAATATCGTTGAACCGCTCATAATGACAATAATGTAATTAAATTTAACACACTTATGGGGGGAAAATGGCAAAGAAACCCACCACAGTAGCATTTAACTTCAAAAAGGGGAGCTACACAAAAATGAGGAAGTTAAATGGAAATTAAAAGGAACAGTCACAAGAGTGAAATACCTGCAAGCTACATGGAAATTTGTTTAAAACACCATAACAGATGTTTAAATTAAATGTAACACCCAAATAATAATTAAAAATGCCATCGTAGCTAAACAACAGAGTTAAAGAGGAGGTTGGGGCAAAAACGCATCCTTTAAAAACTGGAAGTCAAATCCTAGTGAGGAAAACAGAAAGGAGCATAAACTCTTGCAAGAGTAAAAGTATAATTAGACAGGCCAAAAAAGATTTTGAAAAGCAAATGCTAACGACACAAAAACTATCAGCAACTTCTTCTTTTTTTTTTTTTTAAACTATATCAGAAGCAGGAAGCCTGCCGAACAGTCAGTAGGGCCACTAGGTGATCGAGGTGCTAAAGGAATACCCAAGGAAAACAAGGCTCTTGTGAAGAAGCTAACTGAATTCTTTGTACTGGTCTTCACTCTAGAGCAGGGGTAGCCAAGCTGTGGCTCCGGAACCACACGGGGCTCTTCAGAAGTTAATATGCGGCTTCTCGTATAGGCACCAACTTTGGGGCTGGAGCTACAGGCACCAACTTTCCAATGGGTCGGGGGTGCTCACTGCTCAACCCCTGGTTCCGTCATAGGCCTGTCCCCACTCCACCCCTTCCCACTCTCTGAGCCTGCAGTGCTCTTGCTCCTCTCCCTCCGCCCCCCAGAGCCTCCTGCATGCCACAAAACAGCTGATCAGGTGGTGCGGGGAGCGAGGGGGAGGCACGGATCGGAGGAGCTGCTGGTGGGTGGGAAGTGCTGGGGGGGCACCGATGGTGGGCTGCTGATGTATTACTCTGGCTCTTTGGCAATGTCCCCCCATGCTCTGTGGAGATGGGGTGTAGGAGTGGGGGAGGGGGACACCCTGACATCAGACGCCTCTTCCTCCCCTCCCCCTGCACAGCAAGCAGAAGGCTCCCAGGAGCAGCTCCAATGCAGAGGGCAGGAGCAGCACATGGCAGTGAGGGGAGGGACATCTGAACTTCCCAGCAATTGGTAGCCTGCTGGGTGGCTGTTGCACAGGGAACTAAAGGAGCTGATGGGGGGGCTGCCGGTCCACCCTGGTTACAAGCCCCCACCAGCTAGCTCCAACAGATGCTCTTCCTGCAAGCAGAGGACAAAGCAGGCGGCTGCCAAACAAAGTTAGAAGGGAACATTGTGCAACTTTAAATGAGCATGTTCTCTAACAGAGCAGTGACATAACAACAAAACAACGCTAACTGGGATGATGTTAAGTGAGGAGTGACTGTATCACTAGCAGAGGTTTTGGAACAAATTGATAAATTAGACAGTAATAAGTCACCAGGAACAGATGGTACTCACCCAAGAGTTCTGAAGGAACTCCAATATGAAACTGCAGAACTACTAACTGTGATATGTAACTTATCACTTAAATCAGTCTCTGTACCAGATGACTAGCAGATAGTTAATGCAAGGTCTATTGTTCAAAAAGGCTCCAGAGGTGATCCTGGCAATTACAGGCAGGTAAACCTAACTTCAGTACCAGGCAAAATGGTTGAAACTATAGTAAAGAACAAATTATCAGACACATAGATAAACATGGTATGTTGGGAAGAATCAACATGGCTTTTGTACAGCGAAATCATGCCTCAACAACCTATTATGATTCTCAGAAGGAGTCAAGAAGTATGTGGACAAGGGTGATCCTAGCATGCCTGAACTTTCAGAAACCCTTTGAGAAGGTCTCTCACCAAGGGCTCTTAAGCAAACTAAGCAGTCATGGGATAAAAGGGAAGGTCCCCTCATGGATAAGTGGTTAAAAGATAGGAAAGAAAGAGTAGGAACAAATGGTCAGTTTTCACAAGGGAGAGAGGTAAAAAGCAGGGTTCCCCCAGGATGTGCACTGGTACCTGCGCTGTTCAACCTACTCATAATGATCCAGAAAAGGGGATGAACAGTGAGGTGACAATTTGCAGGTGGTACAAATTTACTCAGGACAGTTAAGTCCAAAGCTAACTGTGAAGAATTACAAAGGGATTTCACTAACTTGGGTGACTACTTGGCAGATGAAATTCAATGTCGATTAAAGCTAAGAAATGCACATTGGAAAAAATAATCCCAACTATACATACAAAATGATGAGGTCTAAATTAACTGTTAATTTAACTACTCAAGAAAGAGATCTTAGAGACATTGTGGACAGTTCTCTAAAAGCATCTGCTAAATGTGCAGTGACAGAAAAGCTAACAATGTTAGGAACCATTAGGAAAGGGATAGGTAATCAGATAGTAACTATCATAATGCCACTCTATATATACACGGTACACCCACACCTTGAATACTGCATGGAATTCTGGTCACCTCATCTCAAAAAAGATATATGAGAAAAGGAAAGGATGCGGAGAAGGGAAACAAAAAGGATTAGGGTATAGAACAGCTTCAATATGGAGAGAGATTAAAAAGATGGGAATATTCAGCTTAAAAAAGAGACAACGAGTGAGGGGGAGGTGATATGACAGAGGTCTATAAAACAGGAATGGTATGGAGAAAGCAAATAAGGAAGTGGAGAACTTGTGGCACCTTAGAGACTAACAAATTTATTTGAGCATACTTAGTCTCTAAGGTGCCACAAGTACTCCTGTTCTTTTTGCGGATACACGGCTGCTACCTGTCTGAAACCTGTCAAATAACGGTTACCCTCTTTTTAGTAACTGTTGTTCTTCGAGATGTGTTGTTCAAGTCCATTCAAAGTAGGTGTGCGCGCGCCACATGCAAGCCAGCCGGAAGATTTTCCCCTAGCAGCATCCATAGGGTCGGCCCTGGCGCTCCCGGGAGTGGCGCCACTACAGCGTCCTATAAAGGGGCCCGCCGACCCTCCACTCCCTCAGTTCCTTCTTGCCGGCACTCTGACAGAGGGGCAGGAGGGTGGGTATTGGAATGGACATGAACAACACATCTTGAAGAACAACAGTTACTAAAAGGTGGATAACCGTTTTTTCTTCTTCGAGTGGTTGTTCATGTCCATTCAAAGTAGGTGACTCACAAGCCTAACCTCAGGTGGCGGGGTCGGAGATCACTGCTGACTGGAGTACTGCACGACTGAAGGCTGCATCATCCCTAGCCTGGTGCGTGATGGCGTAGTGGGATGAGAACGTGTGGATGGAGGACCACGTGGCCGCTCTACAAATCTCCTGAGTCGGGATCTAAGCCAGGAATGCCGCAGAGGAGGCCTGCGCCATAGTGGAGTGGGCCGTGACCAGAGGGACAGGGGTCCTAGCTATGCGGTAGCATTCCCAGATGCAGGTTGCGATCCACGAAGAGATTCGCTGAGAGGAGACCGGGAGCCCCTTCATCCTATCCACCACTGCGATGAAGAGCTGAGTCGAGCGTCTGAACGGCTTGGTACGCTCAATGTAAAAAGCCAAGGCCCTGCGGACATCCAGGGAATGTAACCTCCGCTCCTCATTGGAAGAATGTGGTTTCGGATAGAACACCGGGAGAAAAATATCCTGACCCATGTGGAACTGTGAGACGACCTTGGGTAGGAAAGCCGGGTGAGATCTAAGTTGGACCTTGTCCTTACAGAAGACCGTGTATGGGGGCTCAGATGTTAACGTCCTGAGCTCTGACACCTTCCTGGCCGAGGTGATCGCCACCAGGAAGGCAGTCTTATACGACAAGAACAACAGGGAGCACGAAGCCAGAGGCTCAAAGGGAGGCCCCGAGAGGGCGGAGAAGACCAGATTCAGGTCCCAAACAGGGGCCGTCTGATGAACATGTGGAAATAGCCTGTCCATACCTTTGAGGAAACGCCCGACCAGCGGGTTCGCGAACACCGAGGTATCCCCCTCTCCTGGATGGAAAGCTAAGATGGCTGCCAAGTGAACACGAATTGAGGAGAGGGAGAGGCCCAGTTGTCCGAGGTGGAGCAAATAGTCTAGGATAATGGGGATAGGGACCCCCAGCAGATTGTGACCTCGCTGACCTGACCATACAGAGAAGCGCTTCCATTTGGCCAGGTAGGTGGCCTAGTTGACGGTTTCCTACTACCGAGCAGCACTTGTCTGACCTGCTAGGAGCACTGCATCTCCACCGGGTTCAGCCATGGAGCATCCAGGCTGTGAGGTGGAGAGATTCCAGGTTCGGGTGGCGGAGGGAGCCTTGGTCCTGAGTGATCAGGTCTGGAAGCAGGGGCAGCGTCAGGGACGCCTGAACAGACATGTGCAGGAGTGATGTGTACCAATGTTGGCGCGGCCACACCAGAGTTATCAGGATTACCCGTGCGTGATCCCTGCGAATCTTCAAAATCACCCTGTGTATCGGGGGATCGGAGGAAAGGCGTAGAGCAGATCGACCCCACAAGACTGTCGGAAGGCGTCCGATAGAGACACCTGACTGCGGCCCAGGAGGGAACAGAACCGTCGGCACTTTCTGTTTTCCCTAGAGGCGAACAGGTCTAACCGGGGAAAGCCCTGGAACTGGAAGATTGAGCGACCACGTCCCATTGGAGGGACCACTTGTGACCCCGGAACGAGCGTCTGAGGGTGTCCACCAAACCGTTCTGCTCCCCCGGAAGGTAGAACGCTGTCAGGTGGGTAGCACTGTGGATGCAGAAATCCCACAGTGCAAGGGCTTCCCTGCACAGGGGAGAGGAGCGTGCACCCGTTTGTTGATGTAAAAGACAGCCGACGTGTTGTCCGAGAGGACTGAAACACATCTGACGGTCAGGTGGGACCGGAAGGTAAAACAAGCCAGGGGAACCACTCTCAGCTCCCTGACATTGATATGCAACTCGAGGTCCTCCGGCGACCACATGCCCTGCATCCTGAGGTGTCCCAGCTGCGATCCTCAACCCCGATCTGAGGCATCCGTTACTAGGGAGAGGGAGGGTTGAGGGGCAGCGAAGGGGACATTCATGCAAACTTTCTGCGGGTCGAGCCACCACCGCAGCGAGCTTAGCAGTAGGCAGGGAACAGACACCACTGAGGTGGGGTCCCGGGCTGGGCGATATACTGTCGCTAACCAGGACAGTAGCGGGCGAAGCCGGAGTCTGGCATGGTTTACCACATAGGTGCACGCCGCCATATGACCCAACAGCCACAGGCAAACTCGCGCCGTGGTAAGCGGGGCGAGATGCAGTCCAAGCATGAGCTCGGAAATCACCCGGAACCTGGATTCTGGCAGGTACGGTCTGGCGTGGGTGGAGTCCAGAACTGCTCCTATGAACTCTATTCATTGTGTCAGAGATAGGGTGGACTTGGCTTCGTTCAAGAGGAGGCTGAGATTGAGAAAGGTCCGCCTGATGGACGACACCTGGGTCTCCACCTGCTCCATGGAGTGGCCCTTTATGAGCCAGTCATCCAGGTAGGGGAATACTTGGATGCCCCGCCTGCGCAGGAAGGCCGCCACGACTGTCATGCACTTCGTGAAGACCGTTGGAGCAGCTGACAGGCTGAACGGGAGCACTGTGAACTGCAGATGGGTGTCGGCCACGACAAACCTGAGGTACCGACGGTGTCAGGGAATTATGGCAATGTGGAAATAAGCGTCCTTTAAATCGAGGGCGGCATACCAATCTCCTGGATCCAGGGAGGGAATAATTGAGGACAGGGAAACCATGTGGAACTTGAGCTTTTGCACAAACTTATTCAGCTGCCGCAAGTCTAGGATGGGTCTCAGGTCCCCTTTCGCCTTCGGTATTAGGAAATACCGGGAGTAGAAGCCTTTGCCCCTGAGCTCCCGAGGGACTTCCTCCACTGCCCCTACCTCCATGAGGGACTTCACTTCTAGACTTAGAAGTTGCTCGTGAGATGGGTCCCTAAAGAGGGACGGGGAGGGGGGCTGGTGTGGCGGGGAGGGAGGAGAACTGGATAGAATATCCCCTCTCTACCGTGCGAAGGACCCAGCTGTTCGACGTGATTCGGTACCAGGCACGGTAGAAGGGAGACAGACGTGACCCAAAGGTAGGGGCAGAAGGATACAGAATCTCGATAGGTAGGCCGTCCTCGACCGTACCATCAAATAGGGGGTCTAGGGCCCAATGGCGGTCTCGACTGACCAGACACCTGGCCAGAGGGGTGGTGTTGGTGACGCCTCCTGCCATTTCTGCCCTGCCTGCACCCCAGCTCCTGGCGAGTCTGAGGCTGGTAGGGGCGTGGGGCCATCTGTGGCCTAAACTGCCTGCGCTGGGTCGCAGGGGTATGCAAGCCCAGCGAGCGAAGCATGGCCTGCAAGTCCTTTAGGCTATGCAGACACTTGTCTGTCTTTTCGGAAAACAACATCTGCCCCTCGAAGGGGAGGTCCTGAACGGTCTACTGGACCTCATAAGGCAGACCCGAGACCTGGAGCCAGGCTCCCCACCACATGACCAGGCCTGTGGCCAGGGATCACGAGGCTGAGTCCGCCGCATCTAAAGCAGCTTGGAGAGAGGCTCAGGAGATCAGCTTCCCCTCTTCCACTAGGGCCGAAAACTCTGACCTCGAGTCCTGGGGAAGTATCTCCGTTAACTTCGACATGGCTGAACACGTGTTATGACCATATCGGCTTATAATTGCTTGTTGGTTGGCAATGCGAGTTGGAGGCCTGCTGTGGAGTACACTTTTCTGCCAAAGAGGTCGAGTCTTTTAGCATCCCTGCTCTTTGGTGTTGACTCCTGAAACCCTTGACGCTCCCATTGGTTGGCCGCATCAACCACCAGGGAGCCCGGGGGAGGGGGAGAAGGTGGGTGTACAAGTGCTCGTGCCCTTTAGAGGGGACGAAATAGCACTGCTCTGTTCTCTTGGCAATAGGGGCCAGTGAGGCTGGCGTTTGCCATAAGGTGCGGGATGTATCCGCTATAGACTTTATCAGCGGGAGAGCCACCCTGGATGGCCCTGAGACAGCCAGGATGTCTCCCACCTCAATTTCCTCAGCTTGGATTGCGAGGCTCTGAGCTGCTCGCCGGAGCAGTTGTTGGAGGATTCGAGTGTTCTCCAGGGCCGGTGCCGCAGCCGTGCCCAAGACCGCTTTGTCCAGGGAGGAAGATGAGGAAATTACATGGATCGGCCCTTCCTCTGGTGTGTGCAGTCCTTCGGTGTCCTGCGGCACACAGTACTGTGATTGCGGGGCCGGTTCCGATTCCAACTGCGGCACCTTGACTGGTACCAGGGTCGCCCGTGAGCGGCTTGGCGTATCGGGCGGTGCCTGCTGAGCCCAAACTGTAGCTGATGCTGGTGCCGCTGCCCGGCTAGGGGTGCTGAGCTTGGATATGGCACACCCCTGCCCAGCAACGGTGCTGGTTGAGGAGGCAGCTGTGTCGGGACCACCGACGCCGAGGAGACCGAGGCCAACTTCGATCGAGGACCAAACGCCTGACCTACCGACTGGTGGTAGGCCCAGGGGGTCCAAAAAGGCCACTGTGAGGGCGGATGCCATTGCTGCTGCCATTGTGGGTAACGCTGGTGGCTCGCCCCCGAAACCGACCTCCTGCTCCGCGACTGGCTGGAGCGGTAGGAGTCTGCCTCTGAGCCTGAAGTCTCTGAGTACGACGACCTGGGGGGGAGAAACACCTGGTGCCGTTGCAGAGCGGTGCTGAGGCGGCGGGGAGCTTCTTATCTGCTCCGGTGCCACCTTAGCGGCGCGATGCAGGGAGGGAGGCGACAGCATGGCTGGCTTGCCCCTAGATTGTACTGGGGGACGGGCCACGGTAGGCAACTCCCTATGGTGCGGGGAGGCCGGCGCCAGGAGTCCCATCAAGTCTGAGGCCACCTCGAACGGCTCCGGTGTCGAGGGAGGTGCAAGTCTTCGCTGAGGTCTGGGGATCAAGGCTGGTCCGGACTTGACCGCTCTCTCTGCGGTGTGGGAGTCGACGGAGCAGCCGAGGGGCTGTAGCCCAGCCTGTCCGCTTGCACCCGCGGATGGCGTCGGCCTCGGGTCCTGATGGGGTGACTGTTCCCTCACCGGCTTTCTCTTCTTAGCAGGCACTGAAGACGGTGAGTGGTGCAGCACTGAGGCTGACTTCCTATGACCCGACTCTGTCTGGTGCCGGGTCTCAGATGACTTGGGTTGGACTCTAAGTCCTGATCCAGTGCCGGGGCGCTCTGCACAGAGGAAGACGTGCAGGGCACCGCCTCGGCTGGTTCCGGGTCCGAGGGTGGCCGCAGGGCAGCCTCCATCAGGAGGACTCAGTCTTTGAGTTCTGTCTTTGAGAGTTCTCGGGCGGAAGCCTCTGCAGATAGAGCACCGGTCCTTTTGGTGGCTCTCTCCAAGGCACCTCAGTCAAGCAGAGTGTGGGTCACTCTTGGGCATGAATTTCCTGCAGTCCGTGCAGAGTTTAAACCCGGAGACCTGGGCATGCCCCAACGGGCAATGAAGCTTGGGGGGGTGGGGGGACCTCCCAACTACCAAGAACTATATACAATGACCTAAGTAAACTGACTATAACGTAACTATATACACAGACTATACACAAGGATAGGACACTTAACTTGCTATGCGCAAGAGAAGTTCCAGCTAGCCATCACTGGCGGTAAGAAGGAACTGAGGGGGTGGAGGGTCGGCGGGCCCCTTTATAGGGTGCCATAGTGACGCCACTCCAGGGGGCGCTAGGGCTGACCCTACGGACGCTGCTAGGGGAAAATCTTCCGGCTGGCGTGCACGCAGCGAGCGCACACCTACTTTGAATGGACATGAACAACCACTCGAAGAAGAAGTGTTATTTATCCCTTCACATAACACAAGAATCAGGGGTCACCCAATGAAATTAATAGGCAGCAGATTTAAAACAAACGAAAGGAAGTATTTCTTCATACAACACAGAGTCAACCTGTGAAAATCATTGCCATGGAATGTTGTGAAGGCCCAAAGTATAACTGTGTTCAAAAAAGAATTAGATACGTTCATGGAGGAAAGGTCCATTAATGGCTATTAGCCAAGACAGTCAGAGATGCAACCCCATGCTCCAGCTGTCTCTCATACTCCAGCTGCCAGACCCTTAGACTGGACGACAGAGGATACATCCCTTGAAATTGCCCTGTTCTGTTCGTTCCCGATGACCCTGGCCACTGTCAGGGACAGGTTATTGGGACCATTGATATGACCCAGTATGGCTGTTTTTATGTTCCCTTGGTTGCCCTAAAAGCATGCCCAAATAGGTATGGTAAAAATAATAATAATAATAATGGTCATATTGTAGAAAACATAAGGTCTTAAGGCCCAGCATGGGGGGGAAGGGGCATAGCTAGCTATATTATTGTTCACATGCTATATTCTGCAAATATCTGGTTCCACAGAAACAGTGAAACATGAAAATTTAAAATATAGTAGCATGCAGAAAGAAGTCTTTGATTTATTTGCAACTAAGAAATTATTTGCAGAAATCTTAGGTACAATTAAGCATAGGCTCGCCTTACAAAGTCTTCCAAGCATGCATAATTCCTCTTATTTCCCCATCACTACAGAATTCGTACATTGGAGCTGGGCACTGGAATTTCATAACACTTGTATACTTACTGAAAATGCACCAGTGGTTAAGCATTGGGAGCAGAGCTGAGTAAAAAAAAATATTTAAAAAAATTGCTAATAGTTTTCCATAGATAAAAGTATTTCTTGGGTCCTAAAATCTATTCAAGTAGATTTCGGCAAAGGGTTTCAGATGACACTCCCCCCAAAGAAAAAAACGTTTTTGAAAGAATTGAAAAGTTTCATTTAGACTATTTTGAAATGTTTTGTTTAAACTTTTCAATTTGAAATGGTATTTTAAATGGCCAATTAAAAACAAAGCAAAAAAACCACACACACCAATAAAAGATGAAAAACACCTGAAACCACTGACTCGAAATGAAAACTCAAAAGAAGTCCAATCCCTGTTTCAGGTCATCTCAAAATGAAACTGTTTTAAGTTTTTGTGTCAACAAAAACTTTCTGAGGAAAAGGATTTGGTCCAAACTGAACAGGAATATTTTTGTATTTTCAGTTTGCCTGCCTCTCTCCTTGCCCACTTCCCAAACTAAAAAATCCATTATTTGCTCAGCTCTGATTGGAAGCTAAAGACCACCAGCAGTGGTGGGGGCAAGCATAATGAGCTGGGTCCTTGGGCCTGTTCAGCCCACTTTGCATTGCATAAAGTACAAGATTTCTTCTTTGAATTACACTTTGTTTTGTTATTTTCCTTATTGCTTCATGTTTTTCCTTGATACCCTTATATAGATGAAGCTCTAACAAAAAAAAAAAGTTCTTCTCTTGCTAACAGTCTAATGGATTTTCTAAAGAGTTTAGTTAAGCTAGTCAGTTAGAATTTATATATAAATCTAAAATAAACTTGTTCTTTCAAATTCAGTTTCAATTCTCTCTACATTGACATTAATATGTTACCCACATTGTATCAGCCCAAAGCTGGATTAAGGAGTAGCCATGCCACAAATAAATATTGGTTAAATGTTATATTATCAAGTGAGCATCTGCTCGGACTGCAACTTGAATTTCATACAAAAAACAAGGATCAACACCTCCTCCTCGGTCCTCAGGTTATTTTTTAGTACAGTTACAATAGGCAAAATAAATATGGCCAGAAAGCACATACCAAGCACATTACCAAACAACTTAATCTTCCTGCTGCACACAAGTCAGGACATGAAAATATTATTTTATTTGCTAAATTCTGACAGCGTTTCTAATGCTATCCAAGATACAGATTAAAGGCAGTCCTGGACCCAAAGAGTTTGCAGTCTAAGGTCTTGATCTTTTTGCATGTACTTAACTGTATCCACATACACATGAGTTGTCCTAATGAGGTCAATGGCAGTATGTGCATATGTAAAATTAAGCACATATGTACATTTTTGCAGGACTGGGACCTAACATTGTCTATTAATGAGATATAATATTACCCAGACAAGACGCATAATATTTTATTTTAAGGACCATACACTTCTGTGCTTTTTAAGATGCAGAGTACCAATAATATACCACAGAATCATGTAGTTCTTATGTACCTACATATAAAACCCTAAGGTAGAAACCAGCCAAATTTGGGTTCGTCTTCTATGATATGCCGAGCAAGTATCTGAGGTTTTATTTCATGTATAGTTTTCTAAATTCTTTAAGAAATCAAGTTTATCTCGCCAAGACAAATGGGGATGCAGAGGACATTTATTTGTTACACCTAATGCTCTGCTTTCATTGGCAAGAAAATATTAATTTCAACAATGCTTGGCTGAGCTAAAATAGATCATCAGGTTTTAGAAACTGTAAAAAAAAAAAAAAAAAAGCCACCCTAAAGCAGGAGGTCAATGAGATTTTAAGTTAAATTATTGTTTAAATGGAGGCCTTAAAATGTGTTTCACAGCTAAAATGCTGCAATTTTAGTGTTTTTTCAAAATGCTAATTGAATTTTCCTACTTTAAGCTTTAAAAATGTAAAAAATGAAGTTCTAAATTGAAATGTCATGCCAAGGGCACCATTTGTTGCATAATTGAATACTCTACAACGGGAAGCTGCAACAGTTTAGAAGTAAGAAGCATCATCAATTTATTATGTGACCTGATTGGAACTTAACAATTTTCAACCGCACTTTAATGATTTTTTTGTCTGTAACAATCACATTTATTAAACTTATTAAACTTTAATTAGCTTTAGCAAATGTTACTCTGAGTCCGATAATCTGGCACTAAGAGTTCTAATAATTTTAAAATGCTGTAAACCCAGACTGTGCTATTTATAAGCTATGAACTCTAAAATGATCCCTTCTCTTAAATAAATATGACCTATAGCAAAAGTGAAGATTCCACAATGCAGTACGTACAAGATTTTAGAGTCTGAGTGCTAGTGACTGTGTTCTTAATAGCAAAATTTAATATCTATTTGAATACAACTATAGAACAATTAATTACTGAGGACATTTTGCATTAATTTCAACCCTCCACATATTGCAAGCTTTTTTTTTTTTTTTTAAACAACAAACTCATATACTCATTTGACTGCTAATAATACTTTTAGCACTTACAGCACATAGTGCTTTTCATCTTGAGAGCACTGTACAAACATTAATTATAGGCTACCATTATATGAACACTCATGCCAACAGACATTGCCTATTCTCTTTTCCGGTATTCATTTACAACTTGAGGGCACCTATAGGGCCTTAGCAGCTAGCACTAGATTGCTGGGGCACAGTTATGAGCAGCCCACTTCTCTTGGGTGGCTGGTGAGCCCCATGATGTCAATGGCATGCCCCACTTGGTAGGGGGCTACTGCAAGCCAATCCATGCACCCCTCAAGTGTTGGAACTGGCTGGTGCTCAGTGCTGCGCACACAAAGCAGCCATATACTTTGCTGTACTTCCTACTGCCAGAGCAACTGTGGGGGGCATGGCTTGTAGTTCAGTTCTACAATTAACTCCAACTCCTTGCTGAGGTGTTTGACCATGCTGCCCTTGATATAGCTATTCTAACCCGCCCATTCTCCTCTGGCACAGCACGGCCATGCTACAGCCAACAGCCCCCGAGCTGCTCTCCTGCCTTTCATACGTGACCCAGTTACCCATGGGTTCTAAAGCCTCTCCTTGAGCACTGACCTCTTTGGAGTCACATTCCACATCTTTCCTTACATCTCATAGTCTGCTTCAGTGCTTGGTCATTCTGTTCCTCCTGCTTGTGCTGACTAGTCTCCCTCCCTCCCCTTTTCCCCTTTGTTAGAAAAACAAGCGGCGATTTGGTGCATTTCTCTCTGTCTCTTTTATTATGTTTTCCTTTGGTGTATGGCCAGTTTTAATTGTGTCCTGTCCTATGCACCTTGGGTCTCATCTCCTGTGAGTCTAATCTCTGCTTTCACTGGCACCATCTGGCATGGTCTTGAGACTAGAATAATGTAGCAACTATTTTACCATACAATTGCATACAATTGGGGGTACTGACAGCAGTTTTTGAGGGCTTTCCAAATAACTGACCATATATGAGGCATCTCACTGGATACCTTGCTACCATCCTGGTGTGCTTGAGCCCAGATCTGAATACAGTAGATAAGGGTGACAGCCCAAGACCACGCATGATGTGAGTTTCAAATGATCACACATTGTAATTATCATATACTGTGTAGTATATGCCACATGTGTGGGTAAAAATAAAGTAAAATAAACATTTTGTAAGTGAAGCTAGTAATGCTGCTTCTCCTTACAGTTGCCCAACACTTCCCACTGTAAGACCCTGCTTCAGTTACGTATAATTTAAGATAAATGGTTAGTTTGGCAGAAATTTTACATGCTGTGTATAACATAAGAACGGCCACACTGGGTCAGATCAAAAGTTCATCTAGCCCAGTCTTCCGACAATGGGCAATGCCAGGTGCCCCGAGGGAATGAACAGGGCAGGTAATCATCGAGTGATCCATCCCCTGTTGCCCATTCACAGCTTCTGGCAAGCAGGCTAGGGACACCATTCCTGCCCATCCTGGCTAATAGCCATTGTTGGACCTATTCCCCATGAATGTATCTAGTTCTTTTTTGAACCCTGTTATAGTCTTGGCCTTCACAACATCCTCTGGCAAGGAGTTCCACAGGCAGACTGTATGTCACATGCTGAACGATTTGGAGCATTTCAGCCACAATGGTTCAGTCATTGCTGAGAAAGAGGCCAGGGAAAATTATGTTGTTAAAAACTTCTTACAACCATTTTGTTAAGATGTTCTAGTGTCACCATGCCTTAGAAAAAGCCCTTAAAATTTAGCAGAGTAATTGCCCTGATATCAGTGGTGTGCCTTTTGCTTTCTCCATAAAAATATGCCAGAATCTGGGCACTTACAAGCCTCTGTAAAATCAGTTTATACATGCTCAGTAGAGACTTAAGTCTGGCATATCGATTCTTTCAAAATACTGTCCGCACTGAGCATGCTACAGACCAGAACTGAGCAAAACTTTTCCCACAAATGCTCCTTCTAGCCCAGAGGTGGGCAAACTACGGCCCACAGGTCAGATCATCCTGCCTGGGCCTTGAGCTCCTGGCCAGGGAGGCTAGCGCCCGGTCCCCCTCCCCTGCTGTCCCTCCCCCTTCTCCCCCCCGCAGCCTCAGCTCCCCGTGGTGCCAGTGCTCTGGGCAGTGGGGCTGCGAGCTCCTACCAGGCAATATGGCTGCGAGAACTGCCGGCTTGCTCCAGTGCTCTAGACTGCAGGGTGCCATGGCTGGCTCCGGCTGGGCGGCGCAGCTGCCAGCACTGGTGCTCTGAGCAGCATGGTAAGGGGGCAGGGAGCGAGAGGTTGTTGGATAAAGGGCAGGGAGTCCTGGGGGGCAGTCAGGGGATGGGGCAGTTGAATAGGCATGGGAGTCCTGGGGGCCTGTCAGGGGTAGGGCAGTCAGGGGACAGGGAGCAGGGGGGGTTGGATGGTAGTAGGGTCTCAAGAGGGGGTGGTTAGGGGCGGGGGATTCCGGGAGGGGGTGGTCAGGGGACAAGGAGTGGGGGGGGAGTTGGATGGGTCGGAGTTCTGAAGGGGATGGTGAGGGGGCAGTAAGTGGGAGGGGGCGAGGGCCAGGCTGTTTAGGGAGGCACAGCTTTCCCTACCCGGCCCTCCATACAGTAGCGAAAACCCAATGTGGCCCTCAAGCCAAAAAATTTGCCCACCCCTGTTCTAGCCACATCTGGCTCTGGAACTGGGAGCAGGGAGACTCTCCTGCACTCTTAATGCTCCCGATACTGGCACTCAGGCAAGTGAGGAGGAGGAAGCAGTCACACACCCGTGCAGAGAGGTAGCGGGAAGCAGAGCCAGTAGATGTTAGATAAGAGAAGAGGTGGAGGAGCTGAAGTGGGGATGGGTTGATAGGAGCAGTGAGGGACAGATGAAGGGCACAGCGGAAGAAGGGTCTATATAGCCATTTGAGAACATCTTCAGAATGTGGAACTGAAAACAGGGGTCCTCAGTTTTCACATTATTCTGCTGTCAGCAAAAAGCTGTGAAACCCATTGGTAAAGTGTCTCCCCCCTCTGCCTCTAGTGACTGGATCCACATAGCAGATGACATCAGTTAACTTGATTACTTCAAGTGTAAGAGGTATGTGCTATGGATCGAAGCATCTGAACACTGCTGATGACCCAAGTTAGGAGTCTGTATGACTCAAAATATGGAATGTGTTTTTCCCACGTTTTAAAATTAGGAAATAACATAAAACCCCCCCATTTTAGGTGGCAAAGTCAAACACACAAAAGTTAGGAAATGCCAGAATTAAGGTTGCTTGTTCAACCTTAATTTAGCCCTTTGTGCATCATGATACGGTCTTTAATTACAGGTTTGAGAGTACTAGCCATGTTAGTCTGTATCAGCCAAAACATATTTTTCTTTAATTTCATGATCACATATAAGTTTTCCACAGGAAAACTCATTCAGTCCTCAGGGCTGTATAGTGAATGAGGCAACAAAGTACAGGATTAAGGAAATCCTTAATGATTCAAGAAATTGAATGCTACCCTAGAGAAGTAGATTCTTTACCTGGGCAAGTCCCTTAAAACAAACTTTTCACAGTTGGGCACTAATTGTGAGTTCCTCAGGTTTCCAATGTGAAACACCTGGTGCCAGATCTGCAGAAGTGTGAGTACATACAGCTGCAACTAAAAATTGACTGGAGCTGTGCTCTGAACACACAAAGTGCTATAAAAATGTGAAGTAGTTTGAAAAAATCAAGTGCTAGCTGTCCCAAGTTGAGCACTGTAACAAGGGCTTCTCCCCAGCTTAAGGACTCATTGCCATGACCACAGTCCCTTTTATGCAGTTTTACTGTCCAAACAATGTCAAATCAACAAACATATAGTTCCTCAACTTACCCCAGGCTACAGTTCTCAGAGGTTTTAGTTCTCAGGTTCCTTCTGCTTCCCCTCCAGGGAACTCTAGCAATCTTGCTGCTCCAGGGTTCCCTAGTCACAGGGAGCAGGCAGTGAGGGCCCCTTTTCCACTCTCTCTGCCCCTTTCCTGACTGGCCCACAGCCCGACTCACCCAAGCTCGCCCTCTCTATACCTAAGTGCCCTCTTTTACAGCTCAGCTGAGGTCAGGTGACCAGTTACATGTGTACAGGCCTTGCTCCCTCTTAAAGGGTTAGTATCACTCTGTGACAAAACACTTGAAATTAGTGGAAAATTTTGGCCTCTCTCTCTCAGTGTCTCAGTTCCCCAGCTGCAAAATGGGGAAACCAACAGCACCATCAAATCTCACAGAAGTGTTGGGAGAATGAATTTATTAATATTTGTGAAGCACTTAGATACTACAGTTGAGAGCATCATAAATGTCCACGAGGAAATGAATAATTCTATATTTATTATATAAGATGTTCACGCAGTACGCAGAGGCGGTCAAAAAAGCAAACAGGATGTTAGGAATCATTAAAAAGGGGATAGAGAATAAGACTGAGAATATATTATTGCCCTTATATAAATCCATGGTACGCGCACATCTCGAATACTGTGTACAGATATGGTCTCCTCACCTCAAAAAAGATACTCTAGCACTAGAAAAGGTTCAGAGAAGGGTAACTAAAATGATTAGGGGTTTGGAGAGGGTCCCATACGAGGTAAGATTAAAGAGGCTAGGCCTCTTCAGCTTGGAAAAGAGGAGACTAAGGGGGGATATGATAGAGGTATATAAAATCATGAGTGATGTGGAGAAAGTGGATAAGGAAAAATTATTTACTTATTCCCATAATACAAGAACTAGGGGTCACCAAATGAAATTAATAGGTAGCAGGTTTAAAACAAATAAAAGGAAGTTCTTCTTCACGCAGCGCACAGTCAACTTGTGGAACTCCTTACCTGAGGAGGTTGTGAAGACTGGGACTATAACAATGTTTAAAAGGGAACTGGATAAATTCATGGTGGCTAAGTCCATAAATGGCTATTAGCCAGGAAGGGTAAAAAATGGTGTCCCTAGCCTCTGTTCAGAGGATGGAGATGTATGGCAGGAGAAAGATCACTTGATCATTGCCTGTTAGCTTCACTCCCTCTGGGGTACCTGGCATTGGCCACTGTCGGTAGACAGATACTGGGCTAGATGGACCTTTGGTCTGACCCGGTACGGCTGTTATTATGTTCTTGTGGACATTTCTAAGATGGGGCTTGTATGGAGTGCCTGGAGCCACACACTGAATGGTGATCAAAAGAAATATTAAATAATTACTCATTCACTGAGTGGGACAGACGTCCTGGGGAAAAAATAGTATGTGATCATGTAATAAAAGCCTGTATAATAATGCATACACCAAGAGGGCTGAATTAAAGTTGCACATGCAACCTCAATTCAGGCACTTCCTAACTTCTTAGTGCTTGACTTTGAAACCATACGGTTCTTTTACCCATAGGTTTTTTAGATCTAAATTTAATATATCATGCATGGTAAAAGTGTGCAGAACTCCAAATATATTTTCCTCATCTCCATGCCGTTGCACTCATCTGAACTGCATAATGTTCTTATTGAAAATAATGTTAAGAACTGCTCTGGAAATATTTACTTAGCGAGAAAATTATCCCACTCACAACCCTAAATAGAAATAAGTACAGATGTTTTGTAATCTAATAGTGATAAGAATTGCCATACTTGACACAGAACTTGCATTCATCTGTCGTTAGTACATATGCCTATATTTATCCAGTAAACATGAAAAATGACTTGCCACTCCATTGCTAGTTAAATATAACCTCAAATTGCCTTATAATGTGAAATCTTATTCACTGTACAGCCTAAGAGTACGTTAATTCAGCAATACATCTAAGATAAGGGCGATAGAGAGCAATATATCAGTGTTATTTGAAAGTGATTGTCTGCACTGATGACTGTCTATACATTCCAGATAAGCACAGATTTGTATTAATTTGTTAGGCAGAACAGTACTATAGTATTTGACAACATATTTACTATTACTGTACTAGAGTGTTGACATTCAACAGTCTATTCTTTACAATATATTCACTAAAGAGAAGCACTTAACATTCCCAGACTTCTAGAGGAATTGGAATCCAAAGCCAGATTTGGGTCAGAATTGCTTCAATTACAACAGAGCAAAGCAAAACCACTGGTCTGAACATCCCTGAAGACATTTTAAGATTGTGATCTGCACAGACCCATCACTAATATTTACAAATGGCAGATAAACATTTTCTCCACATTCAGACTCTATTGCAAATAGCAGTCTAAGAAAAGCTACTTGTTAGCACAATATTTGGATGATGGGTAATGAAGTATAAGCAGATATACGATATTCAAAAGGAAACATGTACCTGGATTCAAATGCTGATGGGTTTTAGTGGATGCTGATATATCCTAAATCCTCTTCTACCTATTTCTGAATACATTCAAGCTAAAATTAATCTGTTCCCTGCTGCTTTATGTACACTATTAATTGAGATGAGATGTAGTAAAAGCAGTGCAGCAAGCATCCTTCACAGCAAAGTGCAAACATTTTTAATGATGTGTACTTCTTCAAAGTCCCACTACCCACCTAAAGGAACTCTCCAGTCAGAATGCATGAATCTGAAATACTGTTTCACAAAAATATTTGTAAGCTATATGATTAACTATACTCGTTATGCGCATTTGCAAATGTTTAAGTAGTAATTGGGGTTATAAACAGACTTTTTTCTTGCATTTTCTTAATTCCCAAAGATATAAATGCCCATATTTTAAACCAGCCAGTCTGTTTCTGTGATAACTGGATACTACTAGTAGTCTCGACAAGCACTCTAATCAAAGCCATGTAATTAATTTTTATCAAAATTCAGCAAGGTGTGTACCTTAAAACCCAACAGAGGAGGTCGAGAACAGCTTGTTACGAACTTGAGTAGTTTGCGTTTCTCTTCATCAGTGAAGCTTTCCACAACTCTCCAAAATATTTTTATTACAGGATGGTCTGCAGTGTATCCACCTATAATACAATTTTAAAATATTTTAAAAGAAAACAAATCAATTTTATACAATACGCAAGTAGATAAACCATTTTTAATATCTCATTTTACAGACTATCCTATCAGTTCTAATCAGGTTGAAAGAAATTAAAAGCATCATGCCAATTCATCTGATTCATCTATCACTAGCAGGCCTCTTTGGACATCAGTAATTCACAACTTCTCCCTCCCACTTAGAATCTGTGTTTTGCATCATTTTCTTCCAGTCCTATTAATAGCACTTTTCTAGGATGAATCTAATTAAAAAAAATATCTGGCTCCCTTTGCAGTAATATTACTAGTAACAATTCTTTAAAAGGGAAGTAAAAATAATTGAAAAAAAATGACAATATTGAAAGCCTACTGACAGCAATAGCTAGGATATTCAAAGGTAGCCATTTATACAATCATAATATGCTTTTATACAGCTATAATTGAATATTCATTGGTGGAAAGAAAAAAGATCGATTATATTTCGGTACTTATGAATTGACAATGCACAGAATTGCCATGCAATGTGTGATTTAATTTGTCTTTTTATAATGAAAGAACATTTCACTGCATAAAATACATTCCTGGACTTGGGTAAAATCATAACGTGCAAGAAAACTTCGCTGTGCAGAATACTGAGAAAAGCATTTCTTTATGATTAAAATGGAGATGCAATGCAATACTCAGAAATAAAATACTTTTAGCAGACTTAAAATATTAATTCAAGACATCGTTTCTGAGATGGGTATGGGTCAAATGAGCATGATAAATTTGGTCTAAAACTATTTGTTTAGTCGTTTTCACAACTGATTATGTAATACTTATTATAAAGAGGTAGGACAGAAGCAGTAATGAGAATGGGTCAGCAAGACTGTATATCTCCCATAAATCAGTATACCCAGGAAAGGGTAAATATAACACAGGCAAAATCATTTTTTAGTACATGCACTGACATTTATGTATAGTCCAATTCTGCAGCCCTGAGCAAAGCCTTTCACTGAGGACTAGAGTTTTCAATGGGCAGCTTGCAGAGTAAGGTCAGAAGAATTATCCCTTCTTGACTCCTTTGAAGATAAGTATCTGAATGTGTTGGTTGAAACAGAAATCTAAAGTCACTTGGGTCCTTATTGTCAGAGCTGTTGAGCCCCCCAACTCCTATTGAAGTCAGTGAAAGCTGCAATGCTCACCCCTCTGAACGGATGGCCACTTATTTACAACTAGGTACCTAAACATGGGTTTATCTGTGTCACTCTAGTTATCCACATTTGATAAATCTGATCTTATTTTTTCCAACCCTCTTAAATTTAGGAAATCCAAAGGCCTCTCATTTTGACAGCTTTGCCACTGACATCAAAAGGGCAAGACTGGGCTCCATCTCCTCTTCTAAGAAGTTGCTTTAGGATAAAAATGTAAAGAAATTTTTTTAAAAATTCTTTATTTGTGAATCAGCCATAAAAGCTCATTTGTGTAGTAGTGATATACTTGCCTGAATAGTTTGTGAAGGATTTAAGGTCATCCAGACTAATGGGAACCTGGGCACCAGAAATCAAAACCTGCAAGTGGTGAAAATTAGATGATTAGATTGGAGGTAGAAATTGAACAATTTTTTCAGTTCTGAAATAATTATTATTAAGCAAACACTTCTCCAACATAGCTAAACAGAAGTACCTGTATTTCTTGCTGATCAAACATCCTAAGACATTCGAGATTAACAACATTGGCAAGACCCTGTCGGAATGCAAGGCAATGTTGTCTAATCTGTTTGTTTAGTCTGTAGTCTGCTACAAGATGGATGTAGGCTATTCTGTTTGCGCTGGTGACAGGAATATCCTTTCCACCTGGCTTCAGTTCAACTACCTGCAAACATAAAAATATGTATTTGTGCATAATCCTGGTAAATACTAATTCTATATATTGCACGTAAATGGAAAATTTACGCTTCCAAAAATGAGCGGCAGAAAACTCAAGGACATGACTTACATACTTGAAAATAACAAATATATTATAAAATCAACGAAATTGGAGAAAAGAATATCATGAGGCCTTATTACTACATAGTGATATATATATGAGTACAAATTATGGTATAAGATGTGAGGTATCACAGGACCTGATTTTTCAGCCCCTGACCTCCAGTTGTACTTGTGTAAAACCAGGTATACATATATATACACACACCTGTGCCTAATTACCATAAAGTAATTGGGGCTGGGAGGTGTCAGACACTCCACTTCTAGGAAGAATGTAGGTGTAAAATACTAAATAGAGTATTATGAATCAGCCAGAGCAGGGGGTTCTCAAACTTCATTGCACCGCGACCCTCTTCTGACATTAAAAATTACTAAATGACCCTCAAGACCAAAGCCTGAGCCTGCCCAAGCCCACTACCCCAAGAGGAGTGGGGGGGGGTGGAGGGAAGGAGGCAGCGGCAAACCCAAGGGCTTCAACCCCAGGCGAGGGGCCTGTAACCTGAGTCCCAATACACAGGGCTGAAACCCTCAGGCTTTGGCCTCAGCTGGTGGGACTCGGGCTTCAGCTTCATCCCTCCAGCAAATCTAAGCCAGTCCTGGTGACCCCATTAAAATAGGGTCCTGACCCACAGTTTGAGAACCACTGAACTAGAGACTGGTGGCAAAATCCTGAGCCTGTTAAAGTTCATGGTAGCTTTGCCACTGACTTCAGTGGGGCGAGGCTTTCACCATGGATATTTATTCCTTGGAATAGGAGTAGCTTCCACAAGTGTATGAATCTCAGAGTTCCCTTCAGGCAGCAGTTAAAAAGGCTCAGTTTGGCTGGACTGTGGTGTTCTAGCTTAATTGTTTGGTAAAGAGAACACTGCATTCTGCAGCATCACATTACAGGAAATCCCAGTTCCCACTGGCCAAAAGTTATGATTTTGATATAGGTTTGATTTAGAGAAATTTTGAGCACCCATAACTCTAACCTAAGTGAATGGGAGTTGTGAGTGCTCAACATTTCTCTAAATCAGGCTTATATCAAAATTGTGAAATGATGAAAAATTATGGGCCTGATTTTTCAGAGATGCTGAGCATCCACAATTCCAACCTAAGGGAATGGGAGTTGTGGATGCTCTGCATCTCTGAAAAAACAGGGCCATAATTTTTCATCATATTGAAAAGAGACAGTTACTCACCTTATGCAGTAACTGAGGTTCTTCAAGAGGTGTCCCTCTGTGGGTGCTCTACTTCAGGTGTCAGTGTGTCCTGGCACCACTGATCTGAGATTTTTGGTAGCAGTGTCTGGTTGGGGGTGCACAGTAGCAGTCTTGTGGCATTGCTGGTGCCTCATCTAGCAAATGCACGCCCCGATCCCTTCAGTTCCTTCTCTACCATGGAGTGTTTAGCTTGTACTCTGAAGCAGAGTGGAGAAGGGTGAATAGTGGAGCACCCACAAGGGGGGACATCTCGAAGAATCTCAGTTGCTGCACAGGGAGAGTAACCTTCTCTTCTTCTTTGAGTGCTGTCCCTGCGGCTGCTCCACTTCAGGTGAATGTAGAGCAGTGCTTTCATGAGGATGGAAGGGACTTTGTAATTGAGTTTGTTGCTGAGGCTAGTACAGTGAGGCCTAGTCTTGTGTCTGAGCTTGAACCGAGAGTAATTGCATAGTGGTTTGTGAGTGTGTGTTCAGAGGTGTAGATGGCTGCCCTGCAGATGTCTAGAACGGGCACATTGTGGAGGAATGCTATGGAGGTAGATAAAGCTCTTGTCGAGTGGGCTCTGATGCTCAGAAGGACTTCAGTGTTGTGTAGTGAATAGTACATATAGATATAGTTGGATATTCATTTAGATAATCTTTGCATAGATATGGCAGAGCCCTCTGATTGTTCTGTTGTCAACACAAAAAGTCTAGGAAATTTTCGGAAGGGCTTTGTTCTGTCCAGATAAAAGGCCAAGGCATAGAGAACATCTAATGTGTACAGGACTGTCTCCTGAGCGTTAGTATGTGATTTTGGATGAAATGTAGCTAGGTGAATCAGTTGGTTGAGGTGGAACGAAGACAATACTTTGGACATAAACTTAGGATGTGTTCTATGTGTCACTTTATCCTTGAAGAATATCGTGTATGGGGGGGTGAGCCATGAGAACCCCTACCTTGTTGACTCTTTGCGTTGATGTAATGGCAACCAGGAATGCCACTTTCAATACTCACAAGTAATGAGCATGTGGCTAAGGGTTCAAATGGGGCTCTGGTTAAGACTTCTGAGAATGAGAATTAAGTCCCATGCTGGCGTGGGTTCTTGAATGTCTGGGTACATGTTCTATATGCCTGTTAGAAATGGCTTAGTGAACACTCAGGTGCTGTCTACCTGTTAATGGAAGGCTGTGATGGCAGTGAGATGAACTCTAAGCAAGCTCATAGCAAGCCCTGAGTTCTTTAAGGATAATAAATATTCCAGGATTAGTGGAATTGGTGCCTGGCTTGCAGATATTTGTTTGTTTCAGCACCTTAGGAAGACTCTCTTCCATTTTTGGAGGTAAGCAGTACACATTGTGTTTCCTGCTGTTTAACAACACTTGTTTTATTTGTTCTGAACAGGTTAGTTCATCATGGTGGAGCCAGGAAGGAGCCATGCCTTCAGGTGAAGTTTCACCGGGTCCAGATAGAGGATTTGACTGTCCTCCTGTGAGAGAAGATTCTGTAGGCAAGGAAGAGTGAACAACATACAGATCGCCATGCATGTCAGGTAAGGAAACCAAGTCTGTCTGGGCCATGTCAGTTCTATGAGTATTATTTTGGCCCTGTCGGTTTGTATTTTGTGTATTACTCTGGAGATCAGAGGTATCGGTGGGAATGCATATAGGAGAGGAGCGTTCCATTTGAAGCATCCCCTAAGGATCGTGCTCATGAGCAAAACTTTGGGCATGTTTGTGACGCCAGCAAACAAGACAGATCTATATATGGGGATCCCCACCTGTGAAAAATATGACGTGTTATTTCGACATTCAGTTCCCATTCGTGCTCTTGGAAAAAATGTCTGCTTAATGTGTCCACCATTATGTTCAGCCAACCCGGGAGGTATGCTGCTGTAATAGTGATGTGTTTTATACACCAGTTCCACAGTTTTACCACCTCTGTGAATAAGGAGTGTGAATGTGCTCCACCTTGGCAGTTTATATAGAACGTACACACAATGTTGTCCGTCAGGACTCTTATCGTTTTGTCTTGTATAAGAGGGAGGAAATGTAGGCATGCATTGCAGACTGTGTGTAATTCAAGCAGATTTATCTGTAAATGTCTTTCCATCGGGGACCACGTGCCCTGGATGGTATATTGGTTTAGGTGAGCTCTCCATCTGATCAGTGAGGTATCTGTTGTGATTTGTATGGATGGCGGATCCTGCTGAAATGGGATACCTGAGCAAACATTTATTGGGTTTGTCCACCATTGTAGTGCATGTAGAACCTCGGGGGTCGGTGTGAGTCTTTTGTTTACACTGTGCTTTTGTGGAATATATACTGAGCTCAGCCATCCTTCAAGGCAGCACATGTGTAGACTGGCGTGTTTTACAACAAAAGTGGTTACTGCCCTAGTCCCAAAAATTGTAGGCAGGTGCATGCAGACACCCATGCGCTGCCTGAGACCATCGATATGAGGGAGGTCATTGCTATGAATTGGGGCATCCGTATTGATGCTTTGGCCTCCATTGAGTCCAGGTGTGCTCCTATGAAGTCTAATTGTTGTACAGGAGTTAAGGAGATTTCTTTTCGTTGATTTGTAGCCCCAGGGACTGAAAGAGAGCGATAGTTTGTTGACTACTGTATATACTCATTCATAAGCCGAATATTTTTGGTAAAAAAGTGATGCATCAAAGAGTGGGGGTCGGCTTATAAACACCAAAAATTGATGATTTTAAACTTTATGGAATCACTTAATTGAATATCTAATACATTGTCATTTTGTTTACCTGGAGGGGCTCCATGCCTGCAGACACGCCAAGTAAACAAAACATCTCGTATCAATATTCCATGTCTGTGCAAATGAGCATCTACCACCGCTAGGGTTCTGGTAAAGACTCGTGGAGCCTTTGACAGTCCAAATGGCAGAACTCTGTATTGGAAGTGGTTTTGTCCCACTGTGAATTGTAGGAATCATCTGTGAGGGAGATGGATGGTAATGTGGAAATATGCATCTTGTAGGTCAAGGGCTGAGAACCAGTCCCCCTCTTTCAGCACAGGAATGATCGAGTTCAGTGTGACCATTTTGAATCTCTGAGTATGGACAAATTTGCTGAGTTTTCTAAGATCTAGTATGGGTCTCCACCCCCGTTTTTCTTTTGAGTCAAGAAGTAATGGGAATAAAATCTCTTCCCTCTGTGTAGAGGTGGAATTTGTTCCGTGGCCCCTAATTGTAGATGATGTACTTCCTGTTTCAATAGATGCTTGTGAGAAGGGTCTCTGAAGAGGGAAGGGAGGTGGATAGGTAGGATGGAGGTAAAGGGGATCATATAACTCATTTGAAAGATCTCTAAAACCCAATGGTCCATGGTGATAGAGGTCTACGTTTGGCAAAACAGTCAAAGCTGATGATGCTGGTGGTCAGACCCTTGACCAACATTTCAAAATTGTATCTTGTTTGGTGGCGCTTGGGACATTGCGGCCTGAGATTGCTTAGGGCGATGCTTCTGTGGTCTGTGCCTTTGTTTCTGATTGTCATATGGTCTCTATTGGCACTGCGACGTGTTATCCTGGTTACGGCTTTAAAGCCTGTTAGGGAGCGTATCGATCCCAAGGGTCCTCAGTGTCGCTCTACAGTCCTTCATGGAATGGAGGACCTCATCCATCTTAGCGGAGAAGAGCTTTTCCCTAGTGAAGCGGAGGTCCTCTACCTTGTTCTGAAGTTCCCTTGGGATACCTGATGAGTGTACCCATGACCCCCTGCATGTAACTATGGCTGTCACTGTCGTGCATGAGGTTGTGTCTGCCACGTTGAGGGATGCCTGCAGTTCTGTTCTAGCAATAAGTTGGCCCTCATTGACGATGGCTCGGAAGTGTTCTTTTTTGCCCTCCGGAATATCCTGGACAAAATCACTCAATTTGGTATAATTGTCATGGTCGTAGCTCACAAGTAACTCTGTGTAATTAGTCATGCAAAATGGAAGAGTCGATGAAAATTAAACCTCTTTGTGCCCCAAGAGGTTTAATCTTGTCCAGTCCTTGTCTAGGGGCATGGATTTGAACTGAGATTGTTTGCCCCACTGGTTAACTGCCTCCACTACTAAGGAGCTAGGTTGTACGCGTGCGAAGAGGAAATCCATGCCTCTATTTGCCATGTGGTATTTCCTGTCCATATGCTTATTGTTTCGGGGGGATGGTGGCACGTGTTTGCCACACTGTTTCTGCAGGTTCCATCAAAGCGTTGTTTATGGGCAATGCTATCTTCATCATGGAAGAAATGTGTAAGATCTTGAGGAGTTGATGTTGTGTCCCTGGTCCCGCCTCGAGAGGAATGTTCTGACTATATGCCACCTGTTGGAATAGCTCCTGAAAGTGCTTGAAGTCATCTGTTGTAGTGGGGAGGCGGGGGCATAACTGCCTCATCAGGGGAAGAAGAGGAGTTGTGAGCTGGGGATGTCTCTTATTCTGTGGTCTTCTTCCCTCTCCTCTGTTACCTTAGAAGGTTTGGGTACTGATGTCATTGCAGAGCGTACGGGTTTCCTCTGAGAAGTAGGTGGTCTGTGGAATTGAGAGCTTTAGGTTCCCATGGGTCCCACTGCAGCAACTGAATGGGAAATGGCATGGGAGGGCACATCCATGGGTTATGAGCCATGGAAGCAGATCCCTGGTATTCTGTTCCCATGGTCTATAATGAGGTTCAGTGCCTGCTGGAGAGAGGAGTGTCCAGAAGAGAAAATTGCCTCCTGTGTATCATCCTCCTCGAAAAAAAGGTCGAGCAATAAGAGATTCAGGTGCTGTCAGTACCAGAGAGCACGCAGTGCCAAGCAGTGGAGATCTGGGTGTATAGGCCACTTGCAGGTTTGACGAGTGCATAAAGGGGGATCGGTGCCGACGTATGCAATGCTGTATCCTTTTGTGCCGCCTCTTTAAGCAGAAGCGAAACTTATGCAGGCCTTGTCTCTGTAGCCTTCTTAGGTGCTGCAGATGCAGGTTTTGGCGGTTCTGCGGTCGGTGCCAATGAACTCAGCACCAATGAACTCAGCGCCAGAGGGGAAGCCATCACAGGTGCTTAAGGTTGTGGTACTGTGCCCTTTGCAGGGGTAGTTGGTGCCATGGAAGAGAATGCTGCTTTGTGCCTGTTATTCAGCTCCTTTATCTTGCCAGCAGAGGTCCCGGAGCAGATGGTGCTGGAGGTGCTCAGTGCGTCAAAAGTGCTTACTCTGGAGGAGGTTGGCACTGAGGGCAGAGATCTCACCAGAGACCGTTTCTTTTATAGCTGTTCTTGGCTTGGTGGAGACATGGCCCTTTTCCTCAATTTTCTAGAGGTGTTGGCATTTAGTCTCCCCATGGAGGATGTGCCCGGGGAGCCCCTTGTTGCAGTTTGTCTGGGATCTGATGTTGGAGTGAGGGATTTCTCCATTAGAGTAAGTTTATGGCAAAGATCCCTCTCTCTCCTTGCTCAAGCTTTAAGATTGTTACAGTGAGCACACTTCTGCCGTATGTATGACTCACCTAAGTATCAGACACAAAGGGAGTGACAATTGGAGACTGGCATCGCGTCCTTACATGAAGTGCATCTTTTAAAGCCTAGGGAGCCAGGCATATTTGAGATGTCCCTGGTAAAAACTAGGGGATGGGAAAATGAAAGTTTGTTTAGTTTAATGGCTATCTAACTAGATCAGGATGGCACGCAAGCTGATTTTCAGTGGCACTCACTGGCCACTGGTCCAGGGGGCTCTGCATTTTAGTTTAGTTTTAAATGAAGCTTCTTAAACATTTTAAAAACCTAATTTACTTTATATACAACAATAGTTTAGTTATATTTTATAGACTTATTGAAAGAGACCTTCTAAAAATGTTAAAATGTATTACTGGCAGGCGAAACCTTAAATTAGCCTGAATAAATGAAGACTCGGCACACCACTTCTGAAAGGTTGCTGACCCCTGAACTAGATTTAACTAAGTAAGTAACAGGTTGTTAATAAACAAGGGTAAAAACTAAGCTATCTAACTCAATCTAATCTTATTGAAAGGTTGATTATTTTTGGGTATTCCATTTGGGACACCTAGGTTCTGATTTAAAGAGGTGCTGAGTACCCTTATGTTCATATTAATGTCACTCAGAGTTGTGGATGGTACTCAGAATCTCTAAAATCAGGCTCTCTCAACCTGGGCGAGATCTGCATCCCGTCCCCCCCATCTACACTGCTACAAGTAAAGGTGTGATTGCAGCAGCAGCAGCAGACACACCTACGCTTTAATTTAGTTAACACAGGTAACAATAGTGAAGGCACAGTCGGGCATGGGTTTAGCACAGACTAGCAACAAGAGTACATATCCAGTGTCCCCACACTGGACTTGTACCATGGTTGCTAGCCCGTACCACCCCATGTACAGTATTATTATTACCTGTGCTAGCTAGATTAAAGCTAATGTAAGTACGTCTACCTGTGATATAACTGAACCTTCACTTGCAGTGCAAACATTCTCTAACCCTTTTAAAAGTGTTTGATTTGATAGGTAAATTCCCTTCTGGTACACACGTTTTCCAGACACTACCCTCCATTGCATTTTGAACTGGTGCTAGTGGTCACAGCTTTGGAGACACAGGTCCAAAGAGTTAACAAAAATGGCTTCTTTATGTGATATACTATCTCATACTACAAGATGTTTTAGTACCACACACAATGAAGAGTGCTAATATGATAATCTGCATGATTTTAGCAGCATTATTTTTATTGATTCATAGATTTTTAAGGCCAGAAGAGATCATTATGGTCTATTAGTCTGACCTCCTGAACAACATATGCCACAGAATTCAATCCAGCTATTCCAGCATCTAGCCCAATACATTTGTAGTTGAATTAGAACATAGTTTTTAGAAAGAGCCAATCTTGATTTAAAGACTTCACATCTTGATGAAGTATTTACCACATACTTTGGTAATCTGTCCAATGTTAATTATCCTCACTGTTAAAAATGGGTGTCTTATTGCCAATTTTAATTTTGCTGAATTCAGCTACAAGCCATTTAATTATATCTTCATCTGCTAATCTAAAGAGGGCCCTCGTTAGATATGGTCTCTCTATGTGGGAACCTACAGACTGTTATCAAGTCACGTCTCAACCTTCTGTCTGATAAACTAAGTAGATTGAGCTCTTTTAGTGTATATCTACCCTGCGAGAAAACAACTCGCAGCAGAGAGTCTCAGAGCCTGCATCAACTGACTCAGGCTCATGCTAGGCAACTAGAAATAGCAGTGTAACCATTCCTGCTTGGGCTCGGGCCTGAGCTCTTAGACCCACTCCTCTCGCTAGGTTCCAGAGTCCTTCTCAGAGTCATTGCTTTACAGAATACAATTCCTAATCTTGAAAGTATAGCTTACATTGCATTTGGGCATATTAAATATGAGTTTGTTTGCAGCCATCTTACAAAGGTGCTTTATTTGTTCTAATAAAGACCAATAAGTGTCTCATGACTTTTTCAAATTCTGTACACAAACAAATCTTTAGCTACTATTCCATTTGGGTATCACATTTTCTATTAGCTCTCTTTCCTAATCTTTACTACAAGATAGTTGAGATCAATCAAAACACTTGTGCTAGCTCTCCCTGAATAGCAATTGGCTGGGCATCATCTGCGAGGGTTCCTCAAATTTGGAACTCACTCCTGCACTTGGTCCACCAGAGGCTGGATTTGTTAACTATCCCAGCATGCTGAAAAGCCCATTTTTTCCCCCTTCTCTATTCAGGGCAGTGTAGTTTGAAGTGGATATATTTTTGGACAGCCCTTTGTCTAGATTTACACTGTAATTTTCAGTCTATGAGCTAGGTGCCGAGCATGCTGGATGGGCACTCACAGATGTATTTTAAAAATGTGAATAAATAAATATAAAAAACCAGAATCCTGGTTTCCTAGTAAGTTTCTTGGTTCCTATTTCTTCTTTAACTGCAGTAAATAATCTTGCTTCTGACACCGTAACATTTCCATGGCAAAAACTACTGTGATACCACAGACAAAAGTAAAGAGATTTGCTTGAAAAGAAGATCCTTGGAGATTTTGCTAACTACATGTTCCTAATGTTCCAACCAACATGGGATCAATTCTATCATCTGTACTCAAACAGTGGGGTCTTACTCTGTGAGTAGTAGAACTGATTTGACATACATACAAGGCACACGATGCCAGGAAGACCCAAAGATATTTCGCACAAGGGGCAAAGTTTGGGCTGACAAAAAAGTTTGTGGACATAGGTGCAGTTTAATTTGAACCCATTCTTTGTTTAGTTAGAACTTCAAATGAGACTCCTGTAGACCTGCCACTCAACTCTGGAAGATGTACTACCTCGCCTGGGTGTATATCAGACATCCTCCATTAGCAATGACATAACAGGCTGATAGATCTTTAAGACAGGCTATGTTGTTGCCTTTTCTGTCTGCTCAATTTTTGCCACTAGATGGTGCAAGATAACAGTATGGGTACTTATGTACGAAGTCTCAGTGGAAAGCATCTCAAAAAGGGACACACACAGAAACAGCCTTAATTTTCATTTCGAATATGTCAAAGTTAAAAATTCCAAAAATCTTCCTAAGTACATTAAGAGGTTCTTTACCAAAACAATACATTTAAACTTCAAAAGAAATTGGTCTGAAGAAAATCATTACTCTGTGGACAATAGGCATAACATACAATGTGGGTTCAGTAGATTAAAAGAACTCTATTTCATGTATTGAAACTGTGTGTTTCTTTGAAACAATGACAAAAAAATTCAGGTAGAATAAAAAAACAAAGCCACCAGTTTAAAACTATCAACTGATAATTGATCTCAGACATTTATCTCGATAAAAGTTTGATATCCCTATGTAATGTGTTCTTTTAGGGAGAAAACATATTCAGGAAAAAAACCGCTTGCTTAATTCACATTAATATTCCTATAAGTATAGCAAAAACAAAATTCAAAACTTTCACTTGTTTTATGAAGCTAGATGCTTTAAACATGTGAATAATTATTTTAGGTTTGCCCCCCCCCCCCGAAATGATTTTAAGTCCATTGGTGTAGATCTCTGAATTATTTCCTCATGTCTGGAGCTGGCAATAGAATTGCTCAGGTGAGCATAATTCAGTTCAATAACAATATATTATGCTATGCCTACTGCAAAGAGATTTCCAGACATGTTAAAGAATGGCACTGAAATAACTGAGAGATTTTACTTTAAAATACAATTATGAAGGCTCAGTGAAAATCATAAAAATAGTCCAATGGCAGGACTAAAAACAGGATGCTACGGTTATTAAACGGAAGTTTCCTCATGTTGTTCTATATCCTAGATCAGGCCTTTGGGATGTCAACTACATTTTCAATTAAAAGTGAGATACCATCCTGCCTGAAACAACCCCTTCCCTCTGTGTTTCTTAAAGGGCTCAAATGATAACGTCTGGCTTTTTATGTGCTTTTCACATAAGTAGAGAAGCTTCTGAACACTTACCTGCTGGGAGGCCATAGGTCAAACAATGAATTTTATTTATCTGACGAGACTTTGTTCCTTGTTTGATAGGTTTCTTTCTGAGATCCTGTATTTCATATTTGTCTGGGTACTATAAGTTAGCAAGTCTTTCTTCCAAGTGTCAGAAAGGAAAAAAAGCTCGCTGACTTCTGGAGCACAAATCCAAGAGCAAGACTCTCCGACTTCGCTGAGGACAATTTGTGGTGCAACGAGGCCTTAAAGCAACTGGAGGCAGCTGGTGAAGAAGTCCCCCTGCGTAGAGGAACTTTCTGCTGGTTAAATCTGGCCCCTCCACCAGAGAAGGTGGAAGAAAGGGTGTTTTGGGACATTCTGGGGGAAGAGAGGGGATATATATATTTTAAGAAAAGAATGTCCCCTCTACACGTTGTTGTGAGGGGATGAAGTGGTCATCTTAAGTTAGCATTGTTGGATTTGCAGGGGGTCAGATAACCGGGGGTGGATCTTTCGGTTCCCCTTCTACCTCAGTTCCAATCTTACCAGAGAGATGTGAAAGAGCACTCTCTTAGGGTACGTCTATCCTGCAGTTGGGAGCGTGCTTCTCAGTGGTGGGTAGCTCTGGTCAAGCTAGCATCCTAAAATACCTGGGCTGAAGGGAACATGGTCTGAGTTCAGTCTAGAGGGTCACAGGCAGACGCACCAGTCTGTACTAGTGTGACACTACGGAGTCAAGCTGAAGTCGAAGTTGATGAGCTGCATCAGTTCATTGTTAAGTGAGTCAACCAGAGTCAGGGAGAGGTGTCAGGACTGGAGCAGGGAACCATGAAACAGAAGTGAGGCTATGCATCAGGGCAGGGCTGGGGCCAGAAGTCAGGAGCAAGGCAAGGTATCAGGAGTGCGCAGCAAGGTCTGTGTGCAGCAGCAAGCCAGGGATCCACCTAGTTGCACAGACAGACTACAGGTGTTTCCCCTAGGCCTTGAACAGTGTGGCTGGGCCAATCAAGGAACAAAGTAGGCTCTGCCGGTCAGGACCTCATGGACAGGACATCCAGTGGCGCTTGATCCCATAAGGCTCACAGACTTACAAAAAACAATGCTCTGTCAGAGCCATTGTGTGGTGGTGTGGATGCAGCACTCAGTGACCAGCTAATCCAGGTTCGAGCCCCATGGAGCATCACACCCCGGCCTGCCCTCAGATGTTGCCTGATCAGGCTTATCAGGGTGGGTCCTGTGAAAGGCCTCCATCAGTTATGGGGCATGTATGTGACTGGCAAACACTCTTCAGGGCTGTATTCCTCCCAGCCCACCAAGTACCACAACTTGCCTTGTCTGAGTTTGGAGCCCAGAATGGCATTGACAACATACTTCTCATGACCCAGTACCTTATAAGAGGCAGAGGTGGTGGCTATACATGACCAGACAACAGATTCTCTGTATGCTGTTTCAGGAGCGAGATGTGAAAAACAGGAGGTATTTTAAGGGACGTAGGTAGCTGAAGTTTAAAGGTTACATGGTTAATCCACTGGCAGATCTGATGTGGTCCATGATATTGATGATCCACCTTGTGAGACAGCCTGTCCATATGGAGTTGGTTGGAGGATAGAACACCTTTTGTCCAATTGTGAAGGCTGGGCTTTTCTATTTCTGACAGTCCACATGCTGCATATAGACTTCCTTGGTGTTGTTAAGATGACCCTTCAGCTGCTTCTGAATGTGGTGAAGTCATTGGATCATATCAGTAACTGCAGGGTTTTGGGAGGCTGTCAGCAGTGCAGGGTGGAACCAGGTATGAAACTTCTAGTTGGCAAAAATAGAATGCTGGCAGAGTCACCTGCTCTTCAGGCTCTGTCCCTGGACCTAATCCCCGTACTGGGCTAAGAAGGTAATCAGCCTGCTGACAGAAGAAGTCTTGGACTGCTTCTCTTCCCTGCTGGAGCCAGATGATGTGATGTTGACAGTGTTGGGGATCCTTCCTCCAATCCTTCTCCACCATCTTCAGAGATCTCCATCCTACACACATGGACAAAACCATATGTGGAAGCTCTGACAGAGTCAGGGGATGACTGTGATCCCGTGCAGCACATTTCCATTGGCTCATGGCATACATGGAATCGAGTGAGGCAGTCCTACTATACCAGTTCTGAATTGAGCTGAGTGAGGAAGCCAAGGACAAATAGACCGCATGGGGCCACCCATGGGCTGGGAACTGTACTGCCATATGTATCTGGATTGATAACCAGCTGCATGAGTGTCGAAGGAGAAAGGAGGGGCTGAACAGCCCCACGCTGCCAGCCCCAAACCAGACTCCTGAACCTACCCAGGTGAACCCAGAGGCAGCTGACCATCGATAAGAAGAAATGATGCTGATACACTAATTTGTGCCTTTTCTGCGGAGACAGAAGCTTTCATAGCAACTTCTGAGGTCTCAAAATTCTTCCTCAGAGAATCTCTGTCACAGCTCAGAGCACCTGATTTCCCCTTGATGGTCCAGGAGACTCCTCAGCTATCACTTCTCTTGGGTAAATACCAGCATCTCTCTCCCTTGGGACTGGGATATTTTCAGGTTGAAGAGTTCCATTCCTATACCATATTATTCCCCCAAAGTTGAGCGCCTAAGCAGACTTGCTTCGCTTCTCTCCTCAGTGACAGCAGACAGTGTAATTGCCAACACATACAAGTTACCCCACAGTTCTTTCTAACTGAGCACTTTTGTTCTTAAGGTAAAAGCATTACAAAGGAAACATTTGAATTAACAAAAGATTCCAGAGATCACCTCCAACAAGGGCTCTGGTTGGTGATTAGTCCTTCAAATCCCACACAAGTATTCCTGTGATCACTAGTTCGTAACAGTTTTTGCTCAAAACTAGCAACCAAATCTTGTAGGGTTTCAGTGGGACAAGGACCCTTCAACTCTTCCCTAAGAATCATAGAATATCAAGGTTGGATGGAACCTCAGGAGATCATCTAGTCCAACCCACTGCTCAAAGCAGGACCAATCCCCAGACAGATTTTTACCCCAGTTCCCTAAATGGACCCCTCAAGAATTGAACTCACAATCCTGGGTTTAGCAGGCCAATGCTCAAACCACTGAGCTATCCCTCCCCCCCTTGGACCAGAGGTGCTGTTTGTCTGCTGGATCAGAAAATAAGCCCTGAGTAAGTTTAACTCAGGCTATTTAATCAAACAAACATTCTCCCTTTGTCTGTTTGTCCCTGAAGAATCCAGTCAGAACAAGTAGATGCAAGCCTCCCTCCAGATGCTGCCAGCTCTCTGGAGGTGCTGCCTAACCACTCCACACTGGGCTTAGTTCCTGGAAGGCTATGGTCTCCCCTCCTGTGGAAATACATACACTCCATCCACAGTACATAAACATTTGCATTTCTAATACAATGAACTCCTACAAAACTTAATTCAATAAGGCTTGTCCAAGGTATTGTCATATCTATCACACCTTCTACACTGTGTGTGGTCTAAAAGGCGGGAAAATCTCCTTTAGCTGGAAGACAAATTCTTAGCAAAACAAATGACGGAGTTCACTTTCCTCATCGGACAAAGAGGACTCTGAGGAAGAGGAAAGCATTTTCCTATTTTATTATTTTTTTTAAAAGACTGTTTGAACTTAGTCTCATCCCTTGTGTTCTGAGCAATTTACAAGAGTTTTTAGTTTCTTACCTGACAAACCAGGAGTTAAACTACAGAAAGAATTAGGGTCATCTGAAAAGAGCCTTTTCCCGTGAGACTTTTTTTTTTTTTTTTACTGGCTGCCATTTTGTGCACTTGAGCCCCCAGTAAAAAAACCAGGCCAGTGTCACTGCAGGAGCTAGCTCTTTTTATCAGGAGCTACTGCTATTTCAAATGGCCTGGTACAGTGTCCCTTCCCCTAACTAGGAATCCTAAACAACAGCAACCTCAAGTTGACTGAAAGTCCATGATAACAGAGCATTTGGCACCTTGTTGGACTGGACCTAATGTGTTGGTAATAGAATTCCAACCGCTCTTGCTGATAGAATCCTTATTGAAAGTGACTTTCACTGTAGATAATGTCTGTGCCACAGCTGCTGGGTGGGCACTGTTATGAAGACAGCTATTTACAATGGTAGATTTATGGTGCATTTATTAGGCACTAATTCATTAGGAACTAAAGTGGTTGTTTAGCTGAAAACTAGAGATAATGTACACTCGACATATAGTATAAATTAAATACTCGGCCTTTTCCAAAGTGAATTAGCCTTACCTTAATATAGTTAATTAGTATTCAATGCTTAACAAGCTCTGGTGATCAAACACAGGACAGAATATATTTGTCTATATGAGGTTTATTAACACACTAAAGAAAAACTAGAAAAAAACCTCAATACTCAAATGCAGAAGATAATTAAAAAAATCAATTAGTCCTGCAGCAATTACACTAAAATTCAGAGGGTCTCATTCTTCAAGGCTAATATGTTCTTTATCCAAATATAAACGAGAACACTCAATTTGAAACAACCTGACAGGATTTCAGTTAGTTACTCAGAAGTGCATTTTATGTTCAACTTTTCTTTTAAAGATATGCCTACAATTAACAATCAAAACCCTTGTTACTATTAACCGCACCCCTTTGGTAGAGAATTTGAACAAAGAAATTAAATTCAAACTGCTTGACAAGAATGCACTTGGTACAATTTATCTGTATTAATAGTTAGAGCTGGCAGCATCTCCATCAAGAAGAATCTTCCTCAATGCTCTTCCTGGCAGCTTTTTGTTTTTAATCTCTCCAGCTGCTTGTTGCTCTACATTCTCCACTGGATGTTTGGGTGACTTTCTGAGCACAGATGGACCAGATATGTTATAATAGATCAGAGACTGGAATCATTCCATGAAATAATAACTATCTGAATTGGGGGTTGAACTGTTTTTTGTTTGTATTATTAAACCTTCAACTTAAATGCTCTGAAAGGAATAATTCATGCTATTGGACTAATACTTAAAACAAAATAAATAGCAGCTTATTATTACAAACACTCATGTTTATAAGTAGAAGCAACCACTTTGTATATTTGGTGACCTTAGCAACCAAGTATCAATAAGTGATAAAACTAAGTCCACTGATTGGACAGTTCTAAGGCAACTGCAAAACACTTCACAAGAACATTTGTAGATGGATAAAATTGAGAAAATGATTTCCCATGCAACAGTACATTAGATCACTGCTTTCAATTTTGGATGTTGTTATACAGACACGCATAACTCACAAATCTCAGCATATTGATGTGTAAAATCCAGAAATAAATAGGTTACATTTTACACGAACTATTATTTATGTTACACAATTGGCCACCTTTCAATGTGATTTATAATCCCCAAATTTGAAGATATTACTTTAAGAATGTAACAGGGTGTCAGGTTCTAAGATCCTGCAAAATGAAGAGAAATGGATGCTGAAACAGTAGAAACAAGAGCAGCAAGATGAAGCCGTACGCCAAAAGTACCAGAACTCAGACTTGCTGCAAGAGCACTGGAACCAGGAGTTACAGATTCCAGGAGTGGCTGCTGCAGAGGTTCATTAACTGTTTCATTAGCCGGGCTGCCACTAAACTCAGGCTTTCCCTGTCTGAGTTGAGAAATAAAGAGGAACCAGAGGTCTACCTGGTCACTATTTAGTGAAAAACTACGAGGCTTACTACATCTAAGTGCGACAGAGTCCCAAGTTATCTGTTTGGCCTCCTTTCTTACAGAAGAAGTACAAGCTAACATCAGGCTCTGAAAGAGGATGCTGCTATAGATTACAAGACTGTGAAGACTGCTATTTTGGACCGATTATAAGCAATGCAGAAGATGTAAAAATACCATCTACCTTACATGGCACTTGGGTAGATCTCAAAGCACTTTACAAAGGAGAGCAATCACTCCTTTGCTTAAGCTTGAGACCCTGAGAGCAGGAGAACTAAAGGATATCCTGATATTGGAGTGTTAATTGAAAAATCTGCATGAGAAGTCTGCAGACAGACTGTTCTTCTGATTCTGCTGCTGTTCATAGCTTTGCTGGTCAGAACCTTGTGGGCAGCAGTGAAATTGACAAAAATCAGGTTAGTTTCCAACACTTTCTACTTGGGGAAGATCAGAACAGCAGAAGATGGAGCATTGGAGATACTCAGAGAGGAAAAATATACACAACACATTAGAAAGTATTCCTACTATTATAAAATACTTTGTTCAAGAAATTGACTAGAATATTTGGGGCAATTTACTACTAGAACTATCAGACTTTTTATCAACAAATAAGCAATTCTGACACAAATGAGTCTTTTTTGTGTTTTGTATAGGTACAGGATCAGTTATTCACTCCAAATACTGAAACAGTCAGAATCACTGTGCCTCTTTACTTAAAGTTGCACAAACAGCACTTGTTACACATGTGCCTTATCACTTTTACATCCAAATATGAATGTAGTAGGAAAATTAATGATTAACTTGTCAAGCTGGGAAGAGAAAAAAATGCCACACTTACCTGTGCCTCCCCAAGGTCATTATTCACCACAGTAAAGTTTAGCCCAAGTTCTTCTACATCCCCTTCGTAGCTCTTGAGAAAAAGCAAATTTTTGTACATTTCTGGATCTAATGAAGCAAGATGATGAATGTCCACATCAGCACTTGTCCCCAGCAACTTTGAGAGGAAAAAACTAGCAAATGGCAGCTCTACCAGCATATTTTCATACAGTGCCTAAGAAGAAAAACAATTAAGAAAACTACATTAGCTTTCATTATGGGTACTACAAAGACATTTTTAATATCTATTATCTGTTTCTTACATTTCTGTAACTTTCCCTTAGTTTAATGTCTGAATAGAACTTCTTGGTGTAAAAATATCCATGTACTGTATCTATTTACATATGCTACTGTAGTCTGAAATTTTAACAATCCTGCTATTGAAATATCATGCTTTAAAACTTTACAAATAAGTTATCTGCCCATTGCAAAAGCCATGGCATTTTCATACTCTAACATATATCGACACTATGAATATAACCATTGCCGGGAACCTTAGACACCATCATTCATTTACAAGAAAAACAAGGGTTATCAGTGCCAATACCACCTCCTCCAGAATGTCTTCATATCAGATGAAAGATCTCTTTTCTATGCCATTAGTCAACCCATACAGCTACTGTGAAGCAGATTCCAGAGTTTCCATTCTTACCCTCTAATTTGCCAGCTGTTTCAAAGGTAAAACGTGAGTGCGATTCTACTCTGAAAAATAACTATGTAAAAATTGCCTCTTCTTACTAATAAATAGCAGATCTTCATTTTTTCTGTACTCAGAGTCAATGTTGCATACTTTGGTGAACAAAAAACATTACTACTTTTTGCTCCTGTTAAACTGGAAGAAATAACACAGCTAAGAAAGAGAAATGGCTGGATTCTATTCCTTATTGTGCAACATCAACATGATTTGCTAATTATCAATTACAATGCCTATTAGCTATACCTGTGCAATATACCAAACTAAAGTCACTAGTGGGGCACAGGGGCAATCAAAGGCATAAGTTAGCCTGGCTAAACATTTATTATTGTTGACATGAGAGTATGAAAGAATCCACCTTGATTTTCAGTTCCCATCATCATTGATGGATTTTTATTTTTATAAACTGTAAACCAAAAGTATTTGATCTAGAAATTGTGACGCTACACAGAACCCCACTAATCCATTTTTTTACTGAGTTGAATTTGAAATGTGATTATACTCTATGTAAACTCCATGCATATTCCAACCTGTGGGTCAGAGAAAATATCCAATGATAGCCATCCTCAAAAAGAGGGAGAAGGGGAAATGTGTGGAGGAAGTGAGAGAAGACTGAAATTTTGCACTGGTGTGGGGGGGGGGGAGGTAGAGAGAAGGAAAAGCATCCAAATGTTATACACTTTTAACATAAAAATAGTTTAAAATGTGCATCTTACATTCAAACCTTCTACTGTTCATCAGCCACATTAGCATTTTTCTCTAGACCACAGTTCAACAATCATGACCTCTGTATTTCCCGCTACACTAATGGAGACAGAATGGGGGAAAGGGCATCAGGAGGCTATTACTGACCGTTTCCCTTTATGCTGTTTGAAAGTTTAGCTATTTCTGTGTTACTCAATTCCTCTGAGATTGCTGTAGTATTTAGAAAAGGAAATAATACGTAAGCAAGGAAAACAATTAAGAGCACTAATCACAGTGATAGCCTAACAAAGGTGTTAAAGAAAAAACTCACAATTGCTTAAACTTTTGAAGGAACATTTTTTGGTTGTCTTGTTAGACTAACCATTAAGAATGCAAGAATAATGAGTTCAAAATCAAAGGATGTATTATACATATAACTATATGATTTATTCAAGGGGTGGAAGTTGAACCCCGCATGTGTGTAGCTGACTTTAAAAGTAAACTAAAAATGTAAATCATTAATTTGCAATGTGTAAGGTCACTGTTTGCCATTCCTGCATTAGTAACAATAAAGCCATTGTAATTCCTTAAATATATCAAAGCTACCTGAATTTAAAATGGAATCCCATCTATGACTCAAAAAATGTAAATGCAGAGGTATAATTTTTTTTTTAAACAAGGCAGGTTTAAACCTTTAAAAGCATTTAATATACAAGGACTAATAAATGATAGCACTAAAAACCATGATCACATCAGCTAAATGGATTATAAATTAAATTTCCATAATGTATGCAACTGAAATACAAATGGAGGCATAAATCAAGGTATTTTCTAAACACAGGTTAATTACACAAATTCAAAAACTGTCTATTTTTTATGCAAAATAATCCACTTAGCATTTTTCATATTGGTCTTAATTCTTGGCAACTAGCAACACTTGCTCCTAGAAGCCTATCAATAACTCTATGTCAAGAAAAAATAGCAATAGGTATATTGAAGAAACTTGTATGTTATTTTTCAAGTGTCTGTCTTTTATGAGTGTTTATTGCCAGAAATTGTGCCAAAATGATCTGAAATAAAAAGGATTAATTATAGTAGAAGCCTTTTAATATAAGTGAGTGCACTAGCGATGCAATTAATGCAAATCGTGATGCTATCAGGAGAATAAATGTGAACAACCATTTCTGTTTGCTGCCAAATAACTTTAGTAATTTACTACATTAAGAATCAATAAAAAAATAATGCTTTTCAAATGCATCACTATCAATCTTCAGGTAGTTCCAAACCGAACATTTATAACAATCTAAAAACTATATAAAACATTTTTAAGCCACCTTGATTGTGCAGGTAGGTGATAACTTTAATTGCAGCTTATGTTAGCCAAGTGATTCTAAATATAAAAAGTAAAGTTCATTTGTAAACAAGGTAAAACAAACAGTTAATATTCTAATTAGTGTAAAAGCTAAGTTTTGGTATTGAATGTCCTAATAAAGTTTTCTCTTTGATAACTTAAGTCACGATCAGCTTCAGTCTTTTCAAAGAGGTGAAGTATAGTATAACAAAGCCAACATTGCACTGAAGTGGACATATGCTCTACTCTGCAGGAATCTGCCTAGATTGTAAACCTTTATCTTTCAAGCACAGACTAAGCCCACGTCCAGACTAACCCGCGGCATCGGCGGGTTAAAATCGATTGCTCGGGGATCGATATATCGCGTCTAGTCTGGACGCGATGTATCGATCCCCGAGCGCGCTTACATCGATTCCGGAACTCCATCAACCCGAACGGAGTTCCGGAATCGATACGGAGAGCCGCGGACATCGATGCCACGCCGTCCAGACTGGTGAGTACCTCGATTTTAGAAATTCGACTTCAGCTATGTTATTCACGTAGCTGAAGTTGCGTATCTAAAATCGATTTTAATACCCTAGTCTGGACGTGGCCTAAGAGCAGCAAACGCCTGAGGGAAGAAATTAGTTTACACTTGAGATGGGATCTGTTCTAACTCCTTCTCTTTGACCACAACTCTGATATCTCCTGTTCATACCCTGGTGCATGAGACCAAGGAACCATAATGGCTGATCCAATTACAAACAAACTCACTCACTCCCTTGCTACTATTACAAGAACTCTAGTCCTTCATTCAGCCAAGCTTCCTTTAGCCCTTAATGGTTGGCTCTTTTAGAATCCATTGGAGGATGACACTAGTGCTTGGGAGGTCATGTGCCCTACTTTCCTATGTTAATTTGCCCTTTAATTTACTCCCTTGCATTGGCTAATTTGTCATTATCTTGTAGACCCAGGAGTTGCACATAATTACAGAAAGGAAATAACCCAAACAGAAAGTCATGAAAGAAGCAAATCTGGCCTAAGACCTGAGAATGAATAGATTATGGGCCTGGTTTTAATAGGTGACAAACATCTTCAAAGACAATGAAAGCTATATAGTGCCTCCCAGGATCAGGTCCAATCTTGCCCCCACTGATTTTAAAAAGGGCAGAAGTGGAAGTGGATCCTTCCTTGGATTGGGAAGACTGCCAGTAAAACTCAGCTCAGGCCACTCATTTATCATTCCTCAAATTTTGAATCCTAGTGCTCAATCCTGCAACCAGATCCCTGCAGGCAAATCCTTGCACTCATCCAAAGCCCCACTGAATCCACCTGCATGGAGACACTGCAGGATAAGGGCCCAAGTCAGCACTTTCCTGGTTGTCAAAAATCAACACACTATAGAAAGAAATGGCCATTCTACATATACACATACAAAGTGTTTTTTTTAATGGAGAAGAGGATAAGATATTTTTCTCAAACACAAAAGGTATCAAATACCTTAAATGTGTAACAAATACATTCAAGCAAATGTTATATAAAACAATAAAAACAATAGCTCTGAGATGTTTACCAATATCATCTCATGAAAAACCAGAACTGATTTTGTACCTGTCCTGTAATTTTAATGACTTTTCTGAAATTTCTGACCATGGGGAAAGCTTTTGTTTGTTGTACCTAGTGTCTTGGATAAATTTCATTACGTTGCTTACATTCTCTCTCATCTACTATTGTATCCATTTAAAGCATTCTCCCTCCTCATCTTCTGTACCTCTATTTTTGGATAGTCTTGCTGGGGTCATTATAATGGTTGCCACACTGCATCACGGAGATCAAATACCATAGCATTATATTATATGCATACTGTAGCAATTTTATAGAAACTGTGTAAATAGTTATGTTCATTTCTATTGAAAAACCATAAAAGTAGTAATAAAAATTTACATTTCTATTATGCTTTTCATCTAAGAATTTTGCAGTTTTACAAATATTAGTGAATTTATCCTCTCAACACCCACCTGAGGTAGGCATTCTGTTATCTATTTTCCATAGCAATGGAAAAATGAGGCACTGAGAATTTAAGCAACTTGCCACAAGTCACAAAAGTCTTTGGTGGAGTGAAATAGTCCTGGGCCTTAACCTAAAGACCATTTTTTCTCCCTTCATAATATTAAATAGTTACATTTAAAAATATAAATAAAAAGTTACCTGAATATATTCAGAACAAATATATATCCAGACTGAAGTGCAAATGGTTACAATATGGGATAGGCAAAGGGGACAATTTGTTTGACTTCTAGACCTTTTATAGCATACCAACATAGATAGAAATGTGTTTGCCTAAACCACATGATATATCATAATACTCAGGTTTTAAAAAAAGGTTTTAAACATATTATTGCTTATGATATTGAAGACAGGAATGGGCAGAGTAAGATAGGGACACGCAAAACTTTTAGAATATTTTTATACTCATTTTTTCTGATGTTTTAGAAGTTTTAAGAGGCTAAAATGAATAAATGACATTTTTCCAGGGTAATCAAAGCTGAGTGTCTCTTGGCAGTTGTAGCCCAATGTCCTGATGTTGAATCTTCCTACTGTAATGTGCTGAGACATTACTGTGGTCAGTTCAAGGCATTTTAGAAACTCAAATGGTGAATTTATTACTTTATGAGTGACACTCAAAGTGGAAAAGTTGAGAGTTGAAATTCTGAGGAACATTTGTGAATGGGCAGGAGACAACAGAATGTCACGGAGACAGCAGAAGAAGATAAGCTAACATGTTTTGAGAATACTGTTTTTATCATGTATCATCAAAACAGTCCCCAGGGCAGGGACTACACCTTTTCTATATTCAGCACAATAGAGAGCACATTCCACACATCCTAAGCCTATGTATATTGTCCATTACCCTACTACTTACGTACTACACAGGCACATTAGATCTGCGTATTATGGTCAGAGGCAGAAAGACAGATATGATGGAAAAGCTCTTCCAAAGGGAAATTCTTGTATTGTGTTCTAATATTGGCCACGCTTTGAGTTGATCTAGTCATTTCAGTGTGCAACAAGTTAATACAGAATGTATAAAGGATTTAGTAGCTTGGAATAACAGAGCTTACATGAATGTTAGAGCAGGCTGATTAAGGATCCAACCCTGCAAAGCAGATACATGCATGTACCCAGGCACCCACACTGAATGTGATGGGACTTCAGTAAAGGGTCTGCTCCAGTGGATTTTTTTTTTTTTTTGCAGGATCGGGGCCCAAATAAGTTCTCACTTATGATTCCCAATACCTTCTGTATGAGGAAAAATGATTTACGATTACTTTACATACTCTCCATTAACCCTTTATAACCCAACCCCACTTAAAAAAAAAACATTGAAATGATAAACTAAAAAACACCTAGAAAGTGAGTGTGGTCTTGAAGGCTCACAAAGGAAATGACTGAATTTGGAAAGACTGGTCTTTAAAAACTACGTTTTTTCCTTCATCAGCCTTCAAGACCCCAGGGATCTAGAGAGTAACCTTCTCTAATTTAGTTATTTGTAAACAATTATTAAATAATACTTAGCACTTTTATAGTGAAATTCATCTTCAAAGCTAATAAAAATGATAGAAAAATAGAGAATCATTAGTACTTTCTCCTACCTTATATTATTTATATTTCATCCTGTTCACAAATCCCTCTTTAAAATAGCCTAATTCTTTGTGGCCTGGTTAAACAAAAGTTAAATGTGAAGACTGACTGCATAAAAAATAATTCACAAAGTGTTTTTTCTTTATCGTGACTCACTGCCCTCTCCTTACTCATTTTATCGTTTTTTCAGAATTAGTATTTTCTCATTTTGAAGCACGGAATCATTTCTTATAGACATGAGCATAACAAAATTTTTTGAAAGTGAGAAAAAGTAGATTAACATATTGCTTTTAACACAATTATGGAAAAAAAAATTATAAAACAAGAATATCAGCTGTGTGTTACTGTTTGGTTGCTGTAACCACTGCCCTTCAGTCTGCATTTCAATTAATGCAATGTATTATATTATTGCAGTATAGAAAGACCCACTTATGTCATTCTAAAATTGGAAAATCTGCTATATAAAATATTTTTCTTTTAAATATTGCTGTACTTTTTTTTGGCCACTACTGCATAGCCCTTCTGCTTCATAAAACATAAGGCTAAGACTTTATAGAACAGGTGCCTAAAGTTGTGCCTTAAATTCATGTTTAGGCACCTAAACAAGTGGCCTAATTTTCAAAAGTATTGAGTATGCAAAAGGTTCATTTTACTTCAATATGCTAATATTTTACTTCTGGAATTCTAAGCAGAAATATGATTTTCAAAGGATATAAAATAAGATGAGATTGGTGGTCTCAAACTAACTCTTGCTAGTTATTCATTAACATCACGAAACCACCACAACATATCACAGCATTACTAAAATCCTCAGCTCTTCAGAGGAGTAAAGTTTTCAGATAAAGCAAAATCATTTGTAAATTGGTATTATCTTTGATTTCTTGCCTGCTGGAAATGTTGAAGGTCAGCAAGTACAAGTTCATAAAAGCTCCAGCCATTTTGGGTAACTGAATATTTCGGTTGTGGAAAGCTTGCTTGTCAAATTTGTTGCAGTCAATGTAAAAATCTGAAATTGATTAGAAGTTTGTGATAAGCAGAGAATGTACTAGTGACTAATATCTTAAAAATCTAGGGATGTTGTTCTTAATTGTATATCACAGAATACATTTCCAATTAAACTATTTGAGAATTTCTGCTATAATGACCTTGAGTCATTTTGATTCATAAATGACGATTCACAAAGAATATTCGTATTACAAGAATAGTGGAGAGCCATTTTTTAAATCACCAAAACAATATACAGCACTTCACATCTACTCACTATCAGGGAGTGTTATAATGAGGACAGGCAAACATCATTCTAACTTACACTATAATTGATAGCTAGAAGTAGTCTAGACATACAAGTCAATCAACCGTTGACTCCACCACTTACCCCTAAGGCCCCCTCCACATGCCATCATAAGGCCCGCTCCCTGGGTAATTACTTCCAGGGTTGAAATTAACATATGACTAAAAACAAGGGGTATTATGTGACTCCTCTAAGAACTCCTCCTGCCACCCTCAACCAACTGGAGTGGATTTCAGCTCTGTAGGACCTCCCTGAGAGTGGGTTTGACCAAGCAGGGCAAGTTCAGGGACAGGGAGACCCATTCAAAAGAGGGGCCTGTGATGCCTCTAAGAACGCCTCCAACCACCTTCTTCCAGTAGGCATGGGTTTCACTCCTTTATGCCCTTCTGGAAGGGAAACATTTATAAATTGGAATAGGCACAGAACGAGGATCTAGGCAGAACCCTTAATCTCTGGAGCTCAACAGTTGGCTGGTTGGCAGTACCACCCCTGAAGCCCCATCGCTGTGTGGAATAAGCCATTTTGTTTCAAGAGCATATTTCTCAGACATCGTGGAAACACTGAGGGGAAAACATGGCCTCTTTCATTACCCCTATGAGAATTACAGAATTCATTTTAGCTCTGAGAGCACTCAGTTGTCTGTGGAGAAAGCACTACTTTAGGAGTAGGGAGCTGTCGAGGAGAGTCTTTGGCCCAACCATTGATGGATACCTCAGAACCAGACTGACTAGCATGATGGCCACCGAGCCATGGAAGAAGGCAACTATGGCTGATTGAAGAAGATGAACAGCAAAGATGTTGTTCAAGTAAACAGACTATAAAAAGTAGCAGTCAAGGATGGAGTGTAGTGGGGTAGGAACTGACCTAGGGTTGCATAAATACAAAAAATAGTGGATTTACAGCTGTTTCTTTTCTGAAAGTCTCGACAGCTCAATGACAACCTTTCTAAAAGATCTGGAGATGCTGTACAGCGCTGCATCAGAGAGCAAAGGTGAATCAGATCCAACTTGTTTTTGCTGAAGATCAAGCCAACTTTTTGAAGTGGACACAAAGTGTTAGGAAGAGGATGGATTTAAGGAAGGCCCTTGCCATAGCACTAACAACCAGTGCCATGCTGAGAGTGTAAACGAGTCAAGCAGTCTACTATAAGCATTTCTGTTTATGCTGTCCTTGATCTTGTCTTTGGGAGCTTTTTGAAGACTGTGAGGGCTGTGTTATAGATGTGCCAGACCAGCGGCATCATAACTAAATAAATTGGACTTCAGAGAATAGAAACAGCATGCTCCAGACCCTGTGTGCTGACCTGTGTTTGTAAAGCTTATTAAACGCCATTATTGCCATAGGTTACGCAATGCCTGTGCTTAACCCAAGAAAATTTAGCAACCAGGGTGACCTTGGTAAATGCGGTGCACAGCGCTTGAGATTCTAACAGTTTAAATAAAATTAAAAACCAAAGGATACCCACTTAGTCCATTATATTGACTGCATGAGCCACAAAAAAATTTACAGAACATTGATTAGGAAAACAACTAACAGTAAGAAATCTAAAAGGATTAAGTTAGAGAATAGTGAGGGGACAAGCACGTGATATAAAATATTATAAAACTTGGTATCTGTAAATAAAAATATCTATTGAAAAGGTCTTTGTGAGTATCTGTGTTTCTGTTACAAGGACTGTGTGGCCCTTAAACAAGATGAAAGTTTTGATGGGGCATCTCAGTTTGTTTTCAAGGGTTGTGTGTCTTTTAAATATAAATAGTTTGTGAAAACTCAGCTATTGCGTCTTTAATAGAAGAAACCTATTTATAGCAAAAAGCTAAAATGCATGTAGTAAAATCCAGGGGAGGAAAAAAGGAAAAACAAGTTTAAAGCAAAAAATATCCTATATTCTGTATAAAACATAGATACTTGAGTACAACGGAGTGAACTCAATACCATCGAACTACAATGGTTTAACTATGACCTATTGAAAAATGGGGTTGTGCGGATCTACTGACTTCGGGTGTAATCACGCACCCATGTTTAATAATATATGGAGATATACTTATCTCATAGAACTGGAAGGGACCCCGAAGGGTCATTGAGTCCAGCCCCCTGCCTTCACTAGCAGGACCAAGTACTGATTTTGCCCCAGATCCTTAAGTGGTCCCCTCAAGGACTGAACTCACAACTGTGGGTTTAGCAGGCCAATGCTCAAACCACTGAGCTATTTCTCCCCCCAAAACCCATGTTTCCTTAATGTTCCATCAGGATTATGCATATTAGGTCTTGCTGGGGTTGGAAAAATTATGAGTAATTAGGTTTGATGGGTATTTACTCAGAGTAAGTGGGGGAGGTAAGTTCTGTTAATATTAAATTAAATAAAACCTCAGAAATTTGTATATTACTATAGGTCAGTCCTTCTAGTAACTCAAAGTCATTTCAAGTTTTAAAATACTATATTTTCAAAAATAAACAATGATTTAACCCAAAAAATGAAATTTTGCAAGGATTCAGAAACCTCCATTATATTTATAAAACAAGAACATGCTGTAAGAACAAACACACATTTAAAAGTTATGAGTATTTGTAGGGTGTTTACTATGGTTGTGCTACATCCATTTTTATTTAAGTACACAGAACTTTAAGCACAAAAGAAACGCGTTTAAAATGAAAAAAATTAAGACATGCATTGAGATCTACAAGGCCCCCAGTCAGGAGAGGATGCAGTAACACTAAGGATTGTTGTGTATGGTGATCTGCTGTTTAATTCTGTAAGATATATCTATAGTGCTCTGTTTTTGATTGAAACAGAAAAATATATTGTAACTAAAAATTAGACTTTTAAGATAATTTAATAAGAGTTTAATTTTTCACCCATAGATCACAAAAGGGAATGTTTAGAGATACTCCTCATGTATCTATTTATTAAGAGTTGTAGTGATCAAAGCACCTGCTAACTACAGACACTGAAGTTTGTTTGAAAAAAGAATTAGGTTGGTATAAAATCATGAACTTTTCTGGAGACTGTCTTTTATAACAGAAACCAGAATGGCTGCTGATGGACTGCAAGACGTTGCTTTTTTTAACTCTGGAAATATATATTATATAATCTTACTCTTTGTACATGCTGTCATTACTAATAATGATACATGTCTTTATTGCAGTGTGATCTGTTTAGTATGGAAAGAGCAATTTCAAGCTGTATTTCACCAGTGCAAAGTACAATCCCATTTTAACTAATACTGGTTGGTTTGTTTTTTAAAGTGGTATTCAACAGGTTGTACATAAGTTTGGTGCATTTGGGGAATACTATTAAAATTTTGATTGTTTTTTAACCCACAGGCCCAAATATACTTGGGGGGGGGGAAATAACCATGTGCTAGCATCCCTTTTCCCTCTGATGGGAAGTAAATGTCTGTAACTGACTTTTAAATGTGTTTTAAAAATAGTTCTTTTAAAAGTTTGGTTTTAATGATAAAATTGTTGTTTGTGATTTAGGGCATATGCAGGAGATAGGAGTGGGTTTTTTAAAAAGGGATTTTGTTGCAAACTTTGTTTTTGGGTGCCTGAGGACAACATGCTTGTATTAAAAATGTCTATGTATTGGAGAACCACTAGGGATAGAAAGAAACCAAAACCTTTGTGTCGGTGTTTGTTTTACAGCCTGAAATGGATTTTCTAAAGCTGACTTGGAGGTTGACACTCACATAGTGTCTGATGCAGAAGACACACCTGATGGTTCTGTTGAGAAACCTCCAAACATTCTGAAAATGTAGGTGCAGACCCCCAAACAGATGTGTATATGGAGTGAGTAAGAAGCTGGCAATGGGTATTATGTAGATTTAAGAATGAGATGTATTCTGAGGAATTCATTTTGTCAATCTTGAATGTAAAAATTCAAGCCAGCAGGTTATTGAAACCATACACAGGGGAATACAGTTAGTTCTTGAAAACATTAATGGTAGGCTAGCCCCAGATGATTTTGTTCAATTATGTTTAGACAGCTGTAATTTAAACAATTCTTTGTTTTCAGAAAGAAGAACTAGGAATGACCTGGGTGCTGAAGATTTCTAATCAGGCTGCTAAACTGCTAAAGAGTAATAGGGTGATACTTGTTGATGGGACCATATGCATCATTGTGACAACTGTAAAAAACATGGATGGGGGTGGCCGTAGAGTTTTAAGTGCTATCCATAATAATCTAATCATCCATAAAAAGAAACTGTATTTAGTTGACTTGACTTACACCAGTACTAATCTGTTTGTTGCACATAGCCTCTTGGCTGTCATGTCCGACAGTAAACCTACAGATGCAGAACTGTTATATGGGTCAAGAAAGTCCCATGAGAAACTGGGGTGGTCAGATCAAAAGATTATGCTCAGCGATCTAGCACTGTTTGAACAGCATTTACAAGTCAATATTCAGGTGTGCTTTAAGTGGAGGAAAGGGGGCGGGGTTTTGTTTTTAAAAGTGAGACACAGTGTATCTCGGGACTTTTTTTAGCCTGCTGTACAATAAGCATTATTACAGAGCTCCGGAGGTAAAAAAGTTGTTTGATGTGAGAAATTATTGAGAGTTCTGTCACAGGCTGTACAGTCACCAACATTTGCAGGTATCTTTGCTGCCTCTGCTTAAGCACAATGTGTGCAGACAGCATGGGCATTCAACTAGGATGCCCTAGCTGTAGATTTTATTGCAGGTACAAAGAGCATTCAGAAAGATGCAGACTCTGCACGAAAAAAATAAGTATGTCTAAAACTTTATGTGATAAGGGTCAGTCTTATGTTGACATGGGGTACAAATGCAAAGCGAGGTGCTGTAAGCAGAGACAAGGTATCACCTCCAGGGATGTAAACAGTCACCTATATTTTATGGATAAACTTAGAAAGCCTGAATTATCAGAAAAATATTTTTCTACAATTTTCAATGCACGCAAGGGACAGCGTTTCATATGCCCAGGTACATTTTTGCTATGCCCCTGAAGCCAGAAAAATCCTGAGAGTTTAAGGGCAGCAAGTGTCTTTTTGCCTTTTTTAAGACTTTTTTTGGAAAAAGCTCCAGGACTACTCATTCACAGTGCACAATTCCAAAGGTTATGGCAAGTACTTCATTGTCAGACAGTTACTGAAGGAAAAGATATTGACAGAACTGATAATATAATGTAGTAAACTGGTGTGAATGTGACACGGTCACAATGACAAATTTATTAATCAGCTGATTTAACACACCATTTTACAGCAGACTGTGAAAAATGGACACTAAGATCCTGGCCTATACGGGGTCTGAGCTGCTTCATTCTTCCCTTCTGTTCTTATCCAAGGTCTGCTCTTGAGATCTGTCTCATGCATGAGCAAAAACAGCTGATGCATGATAGATTTACCCATACAGGGCTACAGATGTGTGGTTCTCAAAGGCCTTGTTGAGCTGTCAAGAGAGTTTCAGAAAAGAAACAGCTGAAAGTCCACTATTTTTTAGATTTATGCAACCCCAGATCAATTCTTACTCATTAAACCCCATCCTTTTTACAGTTATTTACCTGAGCAATGTCTTCGACAGTCATCTTGTTCGACTCTGATGAGCCATGGTTGCCTTCCTCCATGGGTGAATGTTCAGCGGTCATCATGCTCGTCAGTCTGCTTCATGAGCACTTGGGTCTCGGGGTCAGGTTCCAACATATCCATCAACAGCTGGACTAAAGGGCTCCCCTTGACAGCTACCTTGCTCCTCAGAACTGTTGCTGACATAGTGTTTTCTCTGCAGGTGACTGAGCAGCCTTGAAACTAAAACGAATTCCATAATTCTCATGGGAGTAATGAAGGAGGTCATGTTTCCCCTCAGTGTTTCCACCATTTCTGAAAAACACACTCTTGAAACAAGATGGCTTCTTCCACACAGTGATCGGGGTTCAGGGGGTGGTGCTGCCAGCTGGGCAAATGCTGAGCTCCACAGTTTGAAGGTTCTGACCTAGACTCTCGTACTATACCTATTTCTGATTGGTACGTTTCCCTTCCAGGAGGGCTTAAGGGGGTGAAACATTCATGTCAATTGGTAGAGGGCTGTGGGAGGTGTTCTTAGAGAGGTCAAACATCCCTCTTCTGGACAGGTCTCCATGCCCCTGAACTTGCCCTTATTGGTTATACTCACTTTTGGGGAGATCCTACGGGGCTGAAATCGATTCTGATTGGCAAAGAGTGGTGGGAAGAGTTCTTGGAGGAATCACACACAGTCTTTGTTTCTGATCATGTGTCAATCTCGAATCAAAGTAATATCCCAGAGCGCAGTGTAAGGTGGGTGGGGCCTTAGGGGTTGGGATCAATATTTGATTGATGTTGTACCCTAAACTGCTATACCATTTGATTTCCTTGTTATGCATACAAATTCTGCACATTTGAAAAAAACTTGGATGAACTGTAGTTACTAAACTACTACACTGTTAGTGTTCCTAACTGAAATTCCAGTTATCTGCTTTACAGAATTTTCTTGCTTCAGGTTTAAACATAATTTGATAGGAAGTAAAATGAGACAGCAGAAATAAATTTGAAACAAAGTTTTACTTTTATCATCTGAATTACAATCTTTTAAAAATAGTCCAGTTATCTATTATTTCCCTAACCTCTACATATTCTTTATCAAGATAAATCAACATTTATTAATATCAGTAAACCAGTCATTTTAAATAAGAATTCAAATACAATGAAGAATTCATTTCAGTAAATATTCTGAACTTAACTTAAATGGACCAAGGTGTTTCCAACTGTGAAAAAAGATCAGGGTGCCATTACCACATACTTTAACTGTTTATTTATTTCTTGTCCAGGAGCTTGATTTAGAGGCAATAAAATGCAATCAGTACACAAACCAGAAACAGAATAATCTGCTAATGGAACTTTTAATTGATAAGTGACCACTGACATGAGGTAATTCTTTCCATGTAGGGCTGCTTGCAGAGACCTTTGTGCACTTTATCGGTAAACAATCACTAACATAAGCATTAAAGAAAATTTAAATACATTATGACCCAATAAATATCACAATCAATCAATATACCCTTTTCCCTCCTAAAGATTTAGTGTTAAAATACTACATTTTAGTAGCCTTTTAGTGCTGGACATATATTTACAATGTTGGTACTAAGCTGAGTACTTTGTAATCAAAAGATAATTGGTTAAGTAAACCAGCACACAAAGGAATTGTCAGGTTGAATAACCATGCTAGAAAATAAATTCATACTGATGTATGTAAATATTCATAAAGAGGTTGATCAGCTCCTTTAAAATATCTCAGAGTTGCATATTATGCCATAATTAATGGAACATGCAACTTTCAATGGTAAACTCTTATTTGGGGGATTTACTATTTTAACCCTTTTAAACAGATCAGAAAACTTAAAGAAAAAATGATCTGCTAAAAAGAGATATTTTTCTTTTTTGAACAATCTTTTAAACTGCTTACTTTTCCTTTTAAAGTCATTGTAAGGAAGATTCATGTCATTTTTGACCAAACACAAAAGTACTGTAAGTTTAAGCAATATTTGACTCCTTGATTCCATTTTATTGTTTGAAATGATATAAATAATGACTTTGTACAAACAATCGCTTGTTTGTTAGCATACTAATTCCACATGCACCTTTTTGGGAATTAATGCTTGTCAATGGAGCTTGCACTACAAATGAATAATACAGTTGACTGATTTAAGCCAAACCAGAGTAGATCTTTCCTAAATGGACAAAACTAAAGGGAAAAAAAAGACGGTTACTCACCTTTGTAACTGTTGTTCTTCGAGATGTGTTGCTCATATCCATTCCAGTTAGGTGTACGCGCCGCGCGTGCACATTCGTCGGAAAACTTTTACCCTAGCCACTCAGTGGGCCGGCAGGTCGCCCCCTAGAGTGGCGCCACCATGGCGCTCCATATATACTCCTGCCGGCCCACCCGCTCCTCAGTTCCTTCTTGCCGGCTACTCCGACAGTGGGGAAGGAGGGCGGGTGCGGAATGGATATGAGCAACACATCTCGAAGAACAACAGTTACAAAGGTGAGTAACCGTCTTTTCTTCTTCGAGTGATTGCTCATATCCATTCCAGTTAGGTGAATCCCAAGCCTTACAAAGGCGGTGGGGTCGGAGTGAAATATGGCAGAATAAAACTGCCGAGCCAGAGGCTACAGCCTCCCTTGACTGCTGAACCAGGGCATACTGCGAAGCAAAGGTAAGGACCGAGGACCAATGGAGCTTCGCGACAGGTCTCGTGGGTAGAAACACGAGCCAGCAAGGCGGCAGATGAAGCCTGAGCCCTGGTAGAATGCACGGTGATGTGGCTTGGTGAAATATGAGCCAAATCAGAACAAGTGGGGATGTCCGCCATCACCCAAGATGAGATCCTCTGAGAGGAAAACAAGCAAGCCCTCCCTTTGGCCCGCTACCGGGGCAGAGCTGGGGCACCTTAGGAAATGATTCTGTCAGCACAAGATAATGCGAGCACTCCACAGATGTCCAAGGAGTGCAAAGGTTATGCCCATTGCGTTGAGCTGTGGGTAACATGAAAGGCCAAAACACCTTAGGGAGGAAAGCCGGGTGCGGTCACAACTGCACCTTGTCTTTGTGGAACCTTCGTAAGAGCTCTGATCTCAGAGACCCGTCTGGCCAAGACTAAGTTGAGGCCCCAGGGCGGGGCTGGGCGGCGCACCCGAGGGTGCAAGCGCTCCAAGCCCTTGAGGGACCTCGAACCCATAGAGCGTGGGACACTGAACGTCCATCTTAGCCTGCTGGAAGGTAGGGACGGCTGCTGAGCGTATCCTCAGCGATGATACCGCCAGATCCTGCCGCTAAAGGCCAGAGGCAGGCCAGAAAGAGGGGATCGAGACCTCAGCAGAAGCAAGATCGAGCGTACTGCAGCTGTAAAGGAAACGCTTCCACCTGGCTCGGTACGTTGACCAGGTGGAAGGCTGCCTGTCACCCCAACTCAGGTACGCAGGAGCCACCGTGAGGCGAAGAGGCTGCAGGTCCGAGTGACGAAGCCTGTCATTGCCCTGAGTGATGAGGTCTGGGCTGACAGGCCGAGCAACGTGGTATGTCAGTGCTGCCTGGACCACTCTGGAGTGATCATGACGACGCACGCTCCGCCCCTGCGGAATTTGAGCAGGACGTAACGAACCAGTGGGAACCGCGGGAAGGCATAATGCAGTTGGCCGTTCCACGGTATCAGGAATGCGTCCAAGATCGATTCCGAGGAGAGACCTTGGAAGGAGCAGGACACCTGGCATTTCCTGCACTCGCGGTGAGCGAACAGGTCTGTGTGAGGAACCATTTCCACTTCCGGAAAGCGGGACGCCTCACATGGGGCAGAGTGATGACTCGTAAGACAGGAAAGACCTGCTGAGTCAAAGAGATAAGACGTTCCGAACGCCTGGGAGAAAGGACGTCGCCAGCTCCATCGAGCGGGCCATGCAAAAGACCCGGAAATGGATGGCCTCCTGACAAAAAAGGGGGGAGGACTATGTCCCCCCTGAATGCTTATGAAGCACCTGGCCACTGTGTTGGCTGTAAACACCGAGATACAACGGCCTCGCAGCTGCCGCTGGAACCCCTGGCACGCCAGGCGGACTACTCTGATTTTTGGGGCATTAATGAGGAATGCCAGCTCTCTAGAAGACCGAAGGCCTTAAGCTCGGAGGTGACCATGAGCACTCGAGCAGAGAGATGATGCGTCCGCCGTCAGGGGCAGTGAGGGCTGGGGCGGATGAAACCGCATCCTGTCCACACCAAGGAGGGGGTTAGCCACCACTCTAGGGAGCCTAAGGCGTTCGAGGGAACGGTGACCACCATGACCATTGGCTCCCTGTCCAAGCGGTACGCCGAGGTGGGCCAGACTTGGAGAGGACGGAGGCGGAGCTTGGCGTGTTTGGTTACAAACTTGCAGGCAACCATGGACCCAGGAGACTGAGACAAGAACGAGCTGAGGTCGTTGGGAAAGCCTTCAGACCTCAGATGATTGATGCCATCGCCTAAAACCGCAGTTGCGATAAGCAGGCTCCGGCTAGGTAGGAGACCAAGATAGCCCCTAGGAAGCCCAACCTCTGCGTGGGAACCAGAGTGGATTGCTCTATAGTAATCATCAGGCCTTGATCTGTGAATAAGACCGTGACGATGCCCACGGCTGAGTGGGTTGTGTGTCAGAGTCTCCTCGGATAAGCGAATCGTCCCAATACGGAAAAACGCATATCCGACATAGCTACGGTAGGCGGCGACTATGGCCGTAAACCGGGAGTATTCACCGCTGGCTATAAAGCGGAGGCATCTCCCATGCGGAGGGAAGATGGCATTGCAAAAGTACGCGTCCTTCCTATCCAGGGCGGCATAGTAGCCCCCCGGAGGCAAGGATGGAATAATGGCTCCCAGGGATACCATGCAGAACTTCAACCTTATCCCAAACCGGTTGAGTCCATGCAGGACCAGGAAGGTCTGACCTGTGGTCGAGTGGGGGACTAGGGCATAACGGGAGTAAAACCGCTAGCCCCTTTTGTCCGCTGAAGGGGGACAGGGCTGGAGCAATTTTAAGGTGGTACCTATGCTCCATCGTGCGCAGGACCCAGCGACCTAAAAGCAACTGGGGCCATGCCAGGAGAAAGCGGGATCAGGATCCCGTCCTGCGACTGGTACACCGCCCTCCGGTGAACCTTGGAAGGTCCGTCTTTGGTCCCAGTGGTAATTGCGAGGGACCTCGACTTTGGCTTTTTAGGGGGCCTGACGTTTGTCTGCGACCACCTTGGCCTTGCCGTTCTCCAGAGTTCTGCCTCTGGCTAGGCACAGAGTATGGCGGCTGGGGCCATAAAGGCCTGCGTTTGGTCGCAGGCGTATACATGCTGAGACGCATTAGGACCCTATTGTCCAGCAGGCTTCGCAGTCTGGGGCTGTCTCTGCCGCGAAGATGCCTTTACCAACAAAGGGTAAATCCTTTCCCCCGTCCTCCAAGACGGCAGCGAACTCTAGGTGGGAGGTTCGAGGGAGAAACTCCTCCACCCAGGTGCTATAAGTATCGCAGCTAAGCAAGGCTTGTTGCTTCGCACCCCAGAGGTGCGGGGCCCCTGCAGAGTACACCTTGCATTCGCCAAGGCTCTTTCCGCTTCGGGGCTGGCGCCCGCTGGCCATGATATCAGGATCGTGGTCCTGAGCATAAAATCCGCGCATATGGGGTGACACGGATGCGTGTCCGGACGGCCATGGAGGTACTAAAAGAGGGCACGGGCCGAGTCCCTGACTCACTCGGACCTTGCCCAACTCGGCACCGGGGACCGGCATCGGGAGGCGTATCGGTACCTGGAACGAGATCCAGACCCGCAACCAGAACGGTGTCGGGAGGTCGACCGAGATCTCGAGGCTCGGAGAAGAGCTACAGGAGTCAAGGTACCTGCCCCGGTGCCAGATGTCGGAACGGTGCCGATAGCGGGTCGGCGAACGGGATACCGACCGGTGCAGTGAGTGTGACCCGTACCGAGGAAAACAGTACCGGGACTGCCAGTGGTGTCCGGTGTGCCGACAGGACTTGGCGCGTCTGCGGGACCGTGATCATAGACGGTGCCGCTCTGCTGTACTGACAGGGGACAGTCCCTTAAAGAGACTGTATTACCCGTACCGGCGGTGCCCGGGTCAGGCAGCACTGACTCCGTCATGGCACTGAGAGCCCTCGCCGTTGGTAACATCTCCGGCGCGCAGGGAACAGCAGGCTCAACCACAGTGCGTACTGGGGAGCTGTCAGGCACCGGATTCGACGGCCCTCGTGGGGCCGGGATCCATGGTACCGAGGTCATCAGAGCTTCGGTAGGTGCCGGTGCCGGGAGAACCGAGTTAGATAAGCCGTCTGGCTAGGGTGCCGTCAGCACTGAAGCAGCGGGAGTAATACGCTCAACCACGGCGCGTGCCGGGGAGCCGTCGGACACCGGATTCTACGGCCCTTGCGGGACCGGGATCGACGGTGCCGAAGCAGGTGTCGGTGCCGGGCGATCCGACTTAGACTAGCCCTCTGGCCGCGGTGCCGTGGGCACGGAAGCAGCCGGAGAAGTAGCTCGACCACGGCGCGCGCCGGGGAGCTGTCAGGCACCGGATACTATGGCCCTTGCGGGACCGGGATCGACGGTGCCGACGTCATCGGTGCCGCAGCAGGTGTCGGTGCCGGGCGATCCGACGTAGATGAGCTCTGGCTGCGGTGCCGTTGGCACGGAAGCAGCCGGAGCAATACGCTCAACCACGGCGCGTGCCGGGGAGCCGTCAGGCACCGGATACTATGGCCCTTGCGGGACCGGGATCGACGGTGCCGACGTCATCGGTGCCGAAGCAGGTGTCGGTGCCGGGCGATCCAACGTAGACGAGCTCTGGCTGCGGTGCCGTTGGCACGGAAGCAGCCGGAGCAATACGCTCAACCACGGCGCGTGCCGGGGAGCCGTCAGGCACCGGATTCTACGGCCCGTGTGGGACCGGGATCGACGGTGCCGACGCCATCGGTGCCGCAGCAGGTGTCGGTGCCGGGCGATCCGACGTAGACGAGCCCTCAGGCTGCGGTGCCGTTGGCACGGAAGCAGCCGGAGCAAACGCTCAACCACGGCGCGTGCCGGGGAGCCGTCAGGCACCGGATTCCACGGCCCTTGTGGGACCGGGATCGACGGTGACGACGTCATCGGTGCCGTAGCAGGCGTCGGCGCCGGGCGATCCGACTAGACGAGCTCACTGGCTGCGGTGCCGCTGGCACGGAAGCAGCAGGAGCAATACGCTCAACCACGGCGCGTGCCGGGGAGCCGTCAGGCACCGGATTCTACGGCCCTCGCGGGACCGGGATCGACGGTGCCGACGTCGTCGGCGCCGGGCGAGCCATCTTAGACGAGCTGTCTAGCTATGGTGCAGCTGACACAGAAGCAGCAGGAGCAGTAAGCTCTACCACGGCGCGAGCCGGGGAGCTGCCAGGCACCGGATTCCCTGGTCCTGGGGGACTGGAATCGACGGAGCCGAAGTCATCGGTGCCTCTGCAGGCCGGATAACACAACTGAGGCGAGCTCTCTGGCTGCGATGCAGGTGGCACGGAAGTAGCGGGAGCAGGGGGCTCAACCACGGCGCGTGCCGGGGAGCCGCCAGGCACCAGCAGGAATCGTAGACTCTCTCGACCTCGGAAGAAGGGAACGGTGCCAAGTCGACATCGGTGCCGGCGACGGTCGGTGCCGGAAGGCCTTGGTGGTACCGGCGGGGTCCGGTGCCGAGGAGGCGCTTCTGCCCGCCGCTTGAACATCGCTCCGCGCCCAAGGTGGAGGGGCAAGTGAAAGTCCCGCACCTTTTTGATCTCGGCTTAAAAGCCTTGCAAATGGGGCACTTATCTGTCAAGTGTGATTCTTCAAACAGGAGTCATGTAGATCTCTCTTCGGCCGCGGCTTCTGGTAAGCCGGGCCCCTTTTGAAAATCTGGTGAGCCATGCATGGCTCCGGCACTGGGCTCATGGAAGGGCTACTTCCTGAACCCCGCTAACTAAACTAACCATGTTAGCAAAGGAAAAACGTATAACCATACAAATATATATATATAAAAGTGTTATAACTGCATAATTATATACGAGAAAACGAGTAGCTAGGGAAGTGGAGGTCAGCTAAGCCGCGCTCCACTGTTCCAACGACCGACACGGGCGGTAAGAAGGAACTGAGGAGCGGGTGGGCCGGCAGGAGTATATATGGAGCGCCATGGTGGCGCCACTCTAGGGGGCGACCTGCCGGCCCACTGAGTGGCTAGGGTAAAAGTTTTCCGACGAATGTGCACGCGCGGCGCGTACACCTAACTGGAATGGATATGAGCAATCACTCGAAGAAGAAGTATAGCCTACAAATTAGGAAAAAATTCTCGACAGTTAGAAAAACTAGGCAGAAGAAAACTACCACGATAACGTCTAACACTATGGGAGCTACAACAGCACAGCTAGTGCGCCATAACTTTGACACTTTCTATAGCAAAGGAACAGGTTTTTCCATCGCTATAGAACTCCACTGCCCCAAGTGATGGTAGCAAGGTCAATGGAAGCATTCTTCCATCAGCTGAGTTGTATCTACCACAGGTGTTAAATCAGCATAACTACACCACTCAGGGGAGTGAATTTTTCATGTCTCTGAGCTTCATAGCTATGTCAACCTAACTTTTATGTGTGGTTGAGGCACCATGATTTTAGGTATTAAAATGAATCAGAAGTTTAACTGTTATCTCTATTGTCTTTTCCTACTCTTTCTTTGTTTCGCCTATTCATCTTTTTAGTGCAGGGATGTATGCATATGTGTGTTGTTTAAAACTCATTTACTGAAAGCCTTCACATGTATTCTGTTCATGATTTAGGAGTTTAGGCCATAATCCAATATCCACCATAGCCAATGGAAAGGTTCCGCTTGATTTCAATGGGTTTTATATTAGTCCCTAAGACAATTAAAAAGCATTTTAGTTCATCTTTAAATGAGTAGTGTAAAGACCAATAAGATTAAAATTGGACCTATGGATAATATCTTGCACAACAAAATGAATTAGTCTACAATATTTCAAGTTTTGTATTAGCTGTAGGTACAGGAATTCTGCGCATTGTATATGAAGCCTCAGTTATACACAAATATGAAACTTGGTGCACTATTTATCCTGTTAGATTTGTCAGTTAAAAATCACACCATAAACTCTTCATATTTCAGAAATGTAACCCATTAAATTTCATTAGAATCAATAATTAATTGTTCCCTATTTCAATTTGATTTAGTCAAAACAAGCCATTTAGAATTTGATCCAATACCTTTTCATTCAGTAGTTATCTAATCTTACTGAAAGATACAGCTTTAAAACTTAATTTGTCAAATATCTAAGCTTAATATAACACTCTTAGATCTCACTGCACATAGTCCACCATAATCAGATCACCACATATATTAACAAACTATACTATGTTGTGCAATCTAATCAATTTAGAAAATACCTTCTTTAATATGCATCAGGAGAATGTGCACAAGGCAATAAATCAATTATTTCAGTCCTAGTTTAATATTAATTGCTGTGATTGATCTTTAGCACAGATTAACAACAATGTCCCTGCATACTATCATCAAAATACTACTACCAATTTTTTAAAAGTTAAACATCTTTGCCTCTCTACCTAACATGTCCCCAAAATGCTACTTTGCCAGTAATTTGGTTCCCAAGCGGACAGGCTTTCATATTCAAAGTAAGCAAAGAACAAACCCTTCATTCTGTGTCCTGCCACCTTTCTAAGAAATAGGAAACACCATAACAAAACAAACTTCAATTTCTTTTTCACAAATCTTCAGTATCTTTAGAGGACTTTTGATTGACTTCTGCAAAGAAGCTTCACATTGATAGATCATACAAATGAATCAGGAACACCGATTCATGGCTCACTAGTCCTCATCAATGGTCTAGAGTCAAAAAGAACGAATAGAGGAGATAGTTCACTGGGTCTTGGGAACCACCTGAGTCTAAGTGTAATGGAATACTAGTGTCTGAAGCAAACAAAAATCCTGTCAAAGACATTAGAAGTCATGACATGACAAAACAGTCATATTTTCAGAACTATCAGGTCTGTTTTAAAACAGAGGTAGTAAGAAACCATAAACGTTCTAGTTCCAAACATGAGAGGACTAATAAGTTAATTTCTGTTCAACAATCTTTCAGACACATCTCTAAACTAGCTGCTGATTCTGCATAAGAATATAACTAAAACTGTCCAAAATCCCACCTTTTATAATCTAATGTATAATGTCAAGGTTCCAAATTACATATTTTGACTATTTATCCCTGATGATTCTTATTTCTAATCACTGTCTGTGAACCACTTCACTTTTCTGCTTCAGATTCCACTTCTGTACAATGGGGGCAGTTACAGTTATAAGGATGTTGTAAGATTGATTTATGTTTTCACAGTACTACACAAGTGCTAAGTATTTTTATATGGAGTGTTTATTTAGATCGCCTAACACTTTCCATTATGAAAAAAATTGCAACCTTTTTTGAGAAGCTTTAACACCTCCATGTTTGCAATAGATCTTTGAAATTCATCAGACAGAAAGTTCTTCGGCCACAGAAGTGCCTTTTCACTGTCCCATGAAATTCCATTCACATTTAGCTGATTTAGAAACTGTTAGAAATCACAATTTTCCTTCTCTTACTTGTGTTCCTCAGGAAAATTTTGGCAGCCTAACAAAACAACTGAACTCTAACATTCTAAAGAGTCACACTGCTGCCAAAGTAGCAGAAACTGCACTGGGAAATCTAGGAGCTGGCAGAACAGTTGTTGTGGAGGGGACAGAAAGGAAGCTAAGTCAAGCCACTTACTTCCCCTCCCCCTTCCCCTTTCCTCCTGTCCCCAAAAACACATGATAACAGCATCCCATTCACAGCTCTGGAGGCAACAAAAGAAACAGGCGAGAGAGCTGGGCTGAGCAGGTTCCCCCTTACCCTTGGATAGTCCATATCACCAGCAATCCATCCCCCTGAGAGATAATAGCCTTCTCCTACTGCCAGCTAATGTAGTTAGTCCTGTAGCTCAAGTGGTAGAAATCTGTGCTGCAGTGCTAAAGGGTCAAGATTCAAACCCTGCTAATAACGCACAGTTTTTGCAGTTGTACACAGAAGAATTATTTTTAAAAAAACTAGGCAATTACCTATGATTGACAACTATTTCCCACAGGACCACTGCCCTGACTCATTCAGAGTACAGACTAAATGCACAAAGGGGCAGAAATAAATTTGCATGGGCAACTGTAAATCTTACATTTCCAAATTTTCAACTGCTTGACTTTGCAACCTAAATAATTAACAGCGTTTTGGTAGCAATTTTGTAATTATTATCTAAGTTTAAAGAGCCTGAAAATATAAGATTTAGAAGATATTTTATTAAACCTTAACTAATTTTATTAATGAATCAAATAGCATTATGGATACATGTTAAGTTATTAAAAAACCTCTGGACAGGAAACAGAAAAAAGTAAATCTGGTTATGAATCTACACATCACTGAAAGTTAAACGCATTTGGCTAATAGCACTGAATGGTTACTGGGATACACAGAATTTATGTAAATTATTGAATTTTAATGTATTTGTTTTCTGATAACATCGAAACTTTTTAAGTGAGAGTTTTCAGTGGCACTACTGTCTCTTTTGGTTTATGCAAATAAGAAATTGCTGTGGATGCCTGACTACTTCCTTTGCAGTATTCCTATTTTGTTGACAAAAAAGCTTTTAATAATGTACTACTGCTTTTAAATAATTCTGTGCAAGTGCATAAAATGAAGCATTTCTGGAAATGGATGAATGACTATTCACTAATGTCTTTAACTTAGACCACAATACTGGCAGGTACTGAATAGTAAGGCCGTGCCTTATCTTTCTGTTTAATGAATCAGCTCTCTAAACATGCCAGTAAAAAGGTGTCTCTGCACCTGGATAGAGCTAATTATTAAATAACACTGTCACTTCATACCTTACACAAACGAACTGCAAATACAACAATAATCTATGCCTTCAAAATGTTAAATGATATATTCTCTGATTTTAAAGGGCAAAAACAAAACAATATTTGTTCTGATAGAGCTCTTTCTAAACAATGGAAGCATCACTTTTCTGATTTCTCATGCTCTTATATTAATATTTAAGATGCAATCATAGAAGTGCTGTTGAACTGATAATAAATAAAATTAAGGGTCCAATATTGCAATCAGTTGTGGAAAAATAGTTCCAATAAATATAAGCATCTCCCAGCCCTGTCTCCTCCAGATCAACTCCAACTTCTTGTGGAGCTCTGAGAGGCACCTTCTGAGCCCTCAAAAAAGAGATGAGATGCAGGCAGCTTTTAAATAATTGTGATCCCCACTCCCAAGCTGGCCCCCAACAGACTTATAGCTGCTGGGCCCTGCAGATCAGGGAGAGAACGAAGTTGTGAATCTATAGGCAGGTCAGACCTATAACATTTTCCATAGTTCAATGCTATTTGGATGTGAGGTTTGGCTTTGGCCCACTGCTAATTATAGCATGTCCTTCAAAACGGATACGTTGCTTTAATGTAAGTGGCTGATTTGGATCTTTCCCTGTTTCACAGGTCTTCGTGTAGTGATCCTTTGGATAGATCTAAAGGTGGAGGGTTGCCCAAATTAATGTTTAGACCAGAATTCCATTCTTTGCTATTTTTAAGAGGGCACTGTCTGGTTAAAAACAATTTTTTTAAAAAAATGTTCTTACTTGCATTAATAAGGTAGTTTATTAAAACTGAAACATTGTTCCAAAAAGTTTACTTTTCACACAATTTTTACATTTTCTAACCAGTTTTTAGTCCATATAATCATTTTTTTATTCTCATGCACTGAATTTTTCTTCCAAAACACCTGCTTCTACAGAACTTTAAAAAAAAATAAATCCAGAAACAGTATACCTGTGGTTTTGTGCCCACTCGCTCCTATGCACACCTATTTCCAGCATCTGGATAGTCTCATGTAGTAGAGAAGGACTAAAATTACAGAATCCATCTGAATGCATGAAAAACATTTTCCTTTAAACTTAAATATGGAGAATAAATTTTTCAAAATCTGAAACTTCAGAGCCTTAATCTCACTGAAGTCTATGGGAGTTTCACACCAGTGCCAAAATTAATTTTGAAATAGGATACTAGGTGCCTTTGAAAAATTTACCCACAGTTTTTATCAATTAAAACAATAGCCATCATTGTTATATTTATAGCTGAAATACAAATGCTCAAAATTACTGGTTAGAAGTTCCTGGCTTTAAAGTATGTTGACAAGAACTATACTAAGAGTATGTTCACACTACCCGCCGGGGATTGATTTATCACATCTCATCTAGACACGATAAATCGATCCCCAAACGTGCTCCCCGTTGACTCTGGACCTCCACCGGGGTGAGAGGGGAACGCGGAGTCGACGGGGGAGCCGCAGCCATCGATCTCGCACCGTGAGGACGGGAGGTAAGTCAAACTAAAATACGTCGACTTCAGCTACGCTATTCTCGTAGCTGAAGTTGCGTATCTTACATCGAACTCCCCCTTCTTCCCCCCCCCAGTGTAGACCAGGCCTCAATGTTCTTTGTAAGACACTCTCAATACCAGAGCTGGCCAGAAAACAGCAACAAATCTTAATAGACGTCATAGTGAAATTAAGTTCCCATTTCTCATTAAACGTTCATTTTCATTACAAACTAGTTCCGTTCAACAGCAATTTATTGTCATTTGGCTTTCCACAGCATCAAAATCCAGAGCCCTCAAAACACGGTACCAAAATTATAACAGGTGCATAGTAAATGACAAACTCAAACATTGTGAAAGTTACTATATAAATAATACTCTTTATCAGTTCCCTTCTATGCTAAAATTCTTCATGAACATCCTCATTACAACCAAAACTCTGGCACCCCAAATTTTCCCCTTTTAAAAGTAAAACTGAAGAAAGGTTTTTCAGAGCTGTGTGTTGAGAATTAACTATGGAATACTATTGCCAGTGCAAAATGTACAGCTAAATTCCTGAAAAACAGCTCTCTACATTTCCCAATGTATTTTAAAGGAAACATTTTCTTTCCTCCCAGCCCTGTGAACCATCAACATAGTCAATACCTACACATGCAATTGAGTATCTATCCACTTCAGTTACTTAAAGCGTGGGGCAAAAGACGGAGAATTAAAATATTATTTCCTCTATAGTACGTGGCACCAAAATTTAATACATTTATTATTGGTAGTACTGAACCCCCAGTCATGGACCAGGTTTCCAGTGTGTTCAGAGCTGTACAAACCAACAATATAAGGACAGTTACTGCCCCCAAAAGCTTACAATCTAAGACGAGAGAAAATAAATGGATACAGACAGATCGGAGAGCACAAGGAAACAATGAAACAAAATTGGCCAGCATGACAGACAGTGCTCTCAGAACACCAGCAGCCTAATTGTTGTCAAGTTTTTTAACGGCATCACAGAAAAAGAGAGTTTAGAGAAGGAATTTAAAGGAGGAGAATAAGGTAGCTTTGTCATTGTTTACATTGAGCTCCCCCCAATAAAGAAGCAGCACAGGAAAAAGCACAAAGGTGCTTTCTTGAAAATTTAACAAATAGAAAATGAAGGCTGGCATCATCATCAGCCAATCGGAGGCAGGTGTCAACATTTCAACAGCAAATGAGAAATGACATTTCAGGGTGGGGACAGGCTGCTAAGGGCCTTTAAGTGAAGATCGTTCCAACAGCATTCTGAATGGATATGAGTGGGACAGGATTCCATTTGTCAAGAAGAAAATGATGTTGCAGTAATTGAGATATGAGATGATGAGAGCCTGAATGAGAGTTTTAGCTTGGACTGATAGGCAGTTTGTATCTTAGAGATTTTATGCAGAAAGTGTCTGCAAGATATAGTCTGATGTAAGGACCTAGAGAGAGGTCCAAGTCAAAGATGATGCCCATGTTAGAATCCAGCAATGAGTAGGAAAAGAAACTGAGAACGAGAACTTAACTCAGGACTTGTCTACATCAGAAAGTTGCAGCGCTGGTGAGGGAGTTACAGTGCTGCAACTTAGGAGGTGTACACATCTGCAGGGCACCACCAGCGCTGCAACTCCCTGTTTGCAGCGCTGGCCGTACTCCCGTTTTGTCTCGGGTGTAGAGGATCCAGCGCTGGTAATCAAGTATAGACACTTACCAGCGCTTTTCTTGACCTCCGTGGAATAAGCAGGTATCCCAGCATACCTGAGGAAGCCTCTGGTAATCAAGCTGGTCTCCTTCCCCAGCTTGCTCTCGCGTTCCCCGAACCCCGAGCAAGCAGGTCTCCTTCCCTGCGGTTTGCAGGGTGGTTCGGGGAACGCGAGAGCAAACCGCGGCGAAGCTGGTCTCCTTTCCCGGTTTGCTCTCGCGTTCCCCGAACCCCCGAGCAAGCAGGTCTCCTTCCCTGCGGTTTGCAGGGTGGTTCGGGGAACGCGAGAGCAAACCGCGGCGAAGCTGGTCTCCTTTCCCGGTTTGCTATCGCGTTCCCCGAACAAGCAGGTCTCCTTCCCTGTGGTTTGCAGGGTGGTTCGGGGAACGCGAGAGCAAACCGCGGCGAAGCTGGTCTCCTTTCCCGGTTTGCTCTCTCGTTCCCCGAACCCCCGATCAAGCAGGTCTCCTTCCCTGCGGTTTGCAGGGGGGTTCGGGGAACGCGAGAGCAAACCGCGGCGAAGCTGGTCTCCTTTCCCGGTTTGCTCTCGCGTTCCCCGAACCCCCCTTGAAGCCGCCCAACAGCGCTGCAGTGTGGCCACATCTAACACCACTTGCAGCGCTGGTTGCTGTAAGTGTGGCCACTCTGCAGCGCTGGCCCTATACAGCTGTACTAATACAGCTGTAACAACCAGCGCTGCAAAATTGTAGATGTAGACATGGCCTCAGTATTACATTATGCACCTTTTCTATATGGTATCATTAGGTCACATTTGTTAAAAATGATCAGAGCAACAGTTCTGAAATTTAGCAATGTGCCTTGTGCAACCAAAAACCTGCTAATTCCTGCAAATATTCATTTCATATAACTGGCAAGATGAAAAAATATTTGCAGCCAAACTCATGAGAACAGTTTCTAAAACCCTAATGCACGATGACTTGTGCATGTGAGTACTTCCATTGGCTTCAATGAGACTAAACTCGTGGTTAAAGCTAAATATGTAATTCAAAGCTTTGCTGAACTCAGATTTAATATCGCTAATTCTCTTCTCATTCAACTCTGTAACTACCATTAACATTAATGAGAATTATGCAAGTGTATCAATAATCTAGCAATACAGCCAGTGAGTAAATAAAGTGGCAATATTATTTACATTACCATTAAATAAAAATATTCCCCTCCCTCCAAACTGACAAAGAAAAACATTAAACTTCCCCAACTCACTCCTCCTTTCTTAAATTTACTTTTTAAAAAAGCTTCCACTGTAAATTATCTTTTTACTCCTAATGTTATGTATTGTACAACAACCATTTTTTAAAAAAAGTTTTCACCTTTCCAAGCATCCTTCCAAGGAAGTAATAGTGTCTGGCATAAGAATCTCCAACGAGCATCTGTGCAGCAGGGTTAGGGTAAAGAAGTCCTTCGTTAGTGGTCTTAAAAAATCCCTGGTTAGGGTTAAATCCTGATTTAAGCAGTTCATTCAGAAATTCTCTAAAAATTCCGCCACCATCAATACCAGCTTCATCCAGGCCATGTGCGTTAAGTAAATGAACACGAATTCGCTTTTTCAGATCAGGTTCTGGGGGGGAAAAGTTGAGAAGAAAAGTCACATACAAGAACCTATATAAAGTTTGTTTCAGGAAAAAAAAAACCACATGCACACTGACATTTAGATGTCAGTACAGATATAAATAACAGTGTATTGTGCTGTTGGATAAATCTATTATTGGCTTGAGTTTGAGATGGTTGCATTACTCAAAAGCAGAGAAGTAACTTGTGAATAATACAGCTCACCCCAAATGAATGCTACAAAGACTTCATACCAAACCACCTGGACACACATGCTGTTTATAAACTTACTTTTACAGAAAAACAATTGTACACCAGTTTTATAGAGTGTAACAGTGGCACTATTTCGGATGTCTCCCCACCTGTAAACCGAGTCTCTTTTCGCACAGTAAGTTCAACGTACATGTATATGGGCCTCAAAAGGCAGAGAGAAATTATAGCAACCTCTATGAATTTTTTTAAATAGCTACTCTTTACATAATAATGTTAGAAGTTTAAGACCCAATATCTTCCAATTTAGCAGATTTAGAAACAAATGCTATGTATCTCACTAGAAAAGAGGGTTGTCCAGCTCCTCCCCTAGATAAAACATTTTTAGTCCAGATGCATGTTCTGGTTCATGATATATTGGATTTTAAATCTGTCACTAGTCCAAGATTGAATATTATCCATTCTGCACCTTAGATCTTACTGTAATTTCAGGGGGTGAGGTGTGGAAATTCCGCATTAGGGAAGCAACGAAGAAAACATTTTCTGTCTTTTTTTTTTTTTTTAATGGAAGGCTGCTGTTTGAAAGTTGATCAGAGATTTGGAAAATCAGCAGTCATCTCAGGGAGATGATTTATAGGAACCCCCCCCCCACACACACACACCCCCGACAGGTGTGGTGTGATACTCACTGATCATGCCCCTTCAAACCTCCTTATCTGTACTCTTCACATTAAGTTCCGGATCCTGCTATTTGTTGCAGGTGGATAGACTGCTGCACCCATATTCAGCCCCAGTGATGTCTTCACACTTGAAAGCTGGATGCAAACACCTACATTTTTTTCTTTTTTAAAAGTCTGCCGGAAAGTTTTCTTTCCTCAAAAATTATTCCTGCCCAAAGCAGAGGATGGGCATTATTCAGTCCAGGACCAACACAGGTATAAGGTTTGACATTTCATAACATATAATGGCTGGAAACAGGAGATTTATTCCATTGCATTGCGTAGAGTTCTAATAGGATACATAACCCTTGCTCCTAGGCCTGTCTAGATTATAGATCTTAAAAGCACAGGATTAACTAGGTAATTGTCACAGGGATTTCTTACATTTCATTAGCTGTAATTCCTCTGTCCCTCAGAATTGTGGAAAGTTGGGCTCAATATTTAGGGAGCCGGGCTTTACAAGAGAGGTTACAAAATATAGTACCCATTTATTTTTTCCCCTTCTAGAAGATTTCAGAAATCATTTTTCTATAAAACACACAGCATATATATGAAGCACAATCAAGTGGGAAGGAGGATATAATTTTTTTTTTTAAATCAGCACTTGTTTGGGCCAACTCATGTCACTCTGCTGTTGATCAATGTGACCAATACCAAACAAATGCTGATAAAACTTTATTTCATTGCAATACATACTGGATATAGCACATCATATATGTAGATAATATTAATGGGATTAAATTGCAGTATCTTGTAATAACTGCCAGCTTCACATGCATTCTGCCCAATAGTCCATCTCACTGGAACTAGTACTAACATTCCAGTTCTCTGAGCAATTTCACTCAGCTACTTTAAAAAAAATCCACTAGTCAGAAAAGTGTTTTCTGCTTTCTCCCACTACAGAATGCCCTCTTCCACAAAGTCATACTGGCCTGAGACACAGAATGGGCAAGGTTCAGCTCGGTACCAATGACAGTTGTAAGGTCCAATACCTTATGAGTATTCAGCGATTGAAAAGGGAGTGTTATACCACTGAGAAGAGGAACTTCTCAGTTTCAGTGACATACATTACTTGTCAGGAAGTTCATTAAGCTATTAAGCATTACATTTTATATATGCAAATGTTGTTTTGAGTCAGAGTTTTTTTAAATTATTAGTTATAATTTCTCTCTTCCTGTGAGTCCTATACAGTTGGACTTACAGTAAGTATATATCTGGCTAAAAAATGGATAAAGAATGGTCCCAGTAAAATTTTTAGAAACTCAAACAATTCTAAAATAGTTTTTCCAGAACATATGTGATAACATCTACAGTATACATGTAGGTGTGGTATGGGGTAGGGATTTTATCAACACTTGTTTGATGTGGCCTGCATAATTCATGACTTTGCCACTCATGAGCTTGAGGCAGTTCTACTAATACATATAAAGGGGTTTTTGTCTCCAAAATCTCAATTCCATTCCATTCCACTCCTATTTTTTTAAATGATCTAGATTGAGTAAGGTACCACTGAAACATTAGTTAATAATGATTCTCTTTTACTTGAGTGCATATGGAAAAACTGGCTGCCTTCTTCCAAAATCAATTCCCATTGCTCTTTCGTGATCTCTTTTCCTATTGATCACTTCTAAGACCTCATCTATGTGCACTCAATCTTCCAGGTCCATTTTAACCAATTCTGTCTATGATCCTGAAACTATCCCTGTTACAGTTTCTAGGAATTTCTTCTTTTCTATACTACTCACTGTATCTGAACCACCCTGGATCTAACTAGAATTATTCCATACAACTATACTGACTCAAAAAATAAACAATGAAATATATAATGTATGTACGTTTATCACCCACTATAGCTGCTGTTGATTAAATAGGTGTCTATATATAATATATTTAATATTTAAATACTGTTCAGTATATTACACACACACACACACACACTTAAATACTGTTCAATTTCAGTACAAACCCTGTACAAGTGGAATCTGGTTTAATCAAAAGAAGCTATAGTGAGTGATAAACATTACACACACACACACACACACACACACACACACAAAGAGTGAGAGAGAGAGAGAGCGCGCAAGCACAAACATTTTCCTCCTCCTATTGCGAAAGGGGAAGGGAATGTGAGGTGAAGTGTGGAAAATAGTCTATAAGCAGCATGTAAACAATTATTCTGTGTTTGGAATGTGTCTATATCTGGCATGGAGGGATCATCTCTAGGGTGCCTCAAAGGGTAGTTCAAACTCCATGCTCATTCTGTGTCTTCAACGAGATTACCAACAAGTGTTAGTTGATAATACATGTGACGATAGTTTGGGGATAGAGACTCTTGTCCATCTGGAAATGAAGACCACTGAGTCATTTCATATAGGTCAAACAGCTATCATCAGTAACAGCATTTGGTCACTTCTGATGTAGTAATCTGAGCTTGTAAATTAGAGGTGAAAAACTTCATACCATTACTAGAACCCTTTAGTGTAAATGGCTTTTAGTCTTGTTTGACACATACACAATGATCTTTAAAATGAAAACAGGTTATACATATATGGAAGGGAAAGCAACAATATGTAGACTTACTTGCCCTTTTATCCACAGAACTCAAAACACTTTTTAAAAAAAGAGCATACAGTAACAGAGCGGAGCAGAGAGTGGGAAAAAAAATCTGCAAATATTAGTTCAGATTCAAAAATAAAGTTTGGTTTGACTCTGTTCTTGAAACTTTTTGTTTGCATTCTGTGACCGTATGAGAACTGAAGCTTTAACAGAGTGAATACTTGCAAAAAGCTCACTTGAGGCTTGAATAAACAAGCACGTGCTAAAAGCAAATTTTAAATTGTGTTTGTAAAAATTCACAATTCGTGCTATGTTGATTAGCTACATAAGCTACTCAGTCAGAAAAAAATGTGACTTCTGTAATAATCAACCCAGTGTGAATTGTGAACATTCATAACAACCTGTTCGAACAATTTGCAGACCAAGATTTATTTGCTGAAAAAAATTACAATTTTGAATAAAAACATTTGAAAAATTCATATTGTGCTTCCTTTCTTTTCCTGTTTGTAAAGTTGAATAATTTTTTAACCAACTACTTCCAGAACTCTAATATCATCTCCATTTTTGCAAAGGCACACTGAAGTTATGTGACTTGCAGAAGGTCACATGCATCTTGAGTATATGACATCCAGGGACAGAATTCAGGTCTCAAGTACCAGTTCTGTGACTTATCCATTTTTAACCACCACCACCACCACATCAAAGGTTAATAAATGTACACAAAAAATATACAAGATAATTCACCTTCTGTTCCTACAGCAAATATAATCAACAATTGGATCACACATCAGATAATACAGGAGTGCTTGTCGTATGTTGCCATATTGTGTACCTCTTCTTAAAACAGAGAGGCTATCATGGATACACCACAGACCCAACTTTCAGTACCACATTTTCCCTGAAGCAACTATAAATATCTAGTTACAAGAAAGAGTAACATTAGGACTATATTAAGGCAACCAACTGAAGACAATCATTTAATAAAATACAGTACATTTCCCTTTCCTTTTAAGCATGAAAAAGATCTACCAAAAAGTCAGTGTTTAAGAAGATTAATTTAGTAGCTTTGAAGTTATAAAAGTTTAAATCTAGCAAAGCAGATCTCTCCTCCCCGCAGATTAATTCAAATTTAGTGGAGTTTAAAACATTACGGGGCTGTGAAGCACTTCAGTTTTGTGTCTCTCTCACTTGTAAGTGGCCAGGGATCTCAGAGTTCGGGATATCCCTTTTTATTATTTTTTTAAACCTTCCAGTCGGGTAAAGGCAAATATATAATTATATGGTGAGATTTATACAATCAATCAATATTATTTTTAGTATATTGTAGAACTTCAATGCAAACATACCATTTTCAGGGGAAAGTTTGTCATAAGCATCTTCATAAATATAATTTCTTCGGATAGTGACATTAATTCCATCCAGAAATGGACCATCTCCTTGAACTTCCTGTTTATCTGCATAAATCAGTCTTTGAAAGATCTGATAAAAAGAACAGAAAAAAAAATCAAATAATCATACTGAAATCTGCATTTTCAGTAAACAGGGGTTACCTTAGTAATTATTGTTCTGCAACAGTTGCTTCTGTGCATTTGCATGTATGAGATTTGGTGCCTCTAGCAGCCATTTATGGAACCACTATACCATACCTGCTATTGGGGGGGGGGGGGGCGGGGTGTGTGTGAAGAGCACTCTTGAGCTAAGACAACATAATGAATTCCATCTGCCTAACGGAGTGCACCCTGCACACCCTGACAAACTCAGTTGCTTCTGCCTAGCTGGCAAAATTCTGACATACGAAGAACTCCAAGGCAGAGGGGAAAGTGATGAGTAGTCTGAATGCACAGAGGCAACTCTCAAAAAACAAGAGTTACTAGTAAGTAACCATTCCTTGTTCAAGGACCTCTGTGCCGCCTCACTTTTAGGAGATTAGCAAGCAGTGCCCCCAACAGAGGATGGTAGGCAAGGATTAGAGGCAAAAATGGACTGTAGCACCACTTTCCCAAACCGATGCCAAGTCCAATTAATAACACTTAGTGAAAGTGTGACCAGAACTCAGTGTTGCTGCTTGGCAAATCTCTACAATAGGAACTTATCTCAAACAAGCTAGAGAGTCCGCCATAGCCTTAATGAAGGACGTTTTTAAGACAAGTGGTATGGTTTTCTGCCTACAGTATAAGAATACTCAATACACCTCTTAATCCAGGGGTGGGGGGGGGGGGGGATTTGTTTAGTAAAAGGTTCTGCCTTACACATTTCCCTATGGCCACAATCAATGTTAGAGTATTTTAATGGCTTAGTCTTGTCCAGATAATAGCACAGGGCCCTTTTCATATCTAAGCTGGACTCCCTGGGTAAGCATGGTTTCTGGAGAAGGAAACAGGGAGGGAGACATACTGCAACAGATGAAAGTTGATACCACCTTCAGCATTAAGCTGGGTGAGATCTCAAGATGACTTTGTCTTTATGTATTACTGTAAATGTTAGAAAGGCCAACAAGCCACTGAGCTTGTTAACCCTCCTAACAGAAGTAATATCTATTAAAAATGCTGTTTTGACAGACAAGTATCTATGGAAGCTCGAGACAGGGGCTCACAGAGTAGAACTACCAACAGTTAAAACCCTGGTCAAAACTCTGGCCAGAAAGGTCCTTTTGTGCTAGGAAAGGCATTAACCATCTCTTAAGAAACCTGGAAACTGTGGAATGAAAGAATAAAGACTTGTCTAACAAAACAGTAAGAGGCAGAAACAGCAGCTTAATGAACCTTCATGGAAACTATTGCTAAACTTTGTGATTTGAAATACAAGAGATACTCAAATGGCTGGGGCTCCTTCGCATGATGGGGTTAACCCATTACTTTTCACCCAGCACATAAACCATGTTCCATTTTAGTTCTTTCATGACTAACAGTAGTGCTTGAACACTCCTAACTTCCATGGATCTTATGTGTTCACTATCTTTGGTTCTTATTGTTTACAGAGGTGGTCTGGGCAGAGGAAGATGAACGGATGATTCTCTGATTAGCTGGAGAAGATCTGTAAACTAATGTTGCCTAAGCCACATTAGTGTGATCAGTAGGATACCAGTTCTGTCCTCTCTGATTTACTTATGATTCTGGGTATCAAGGGAGTGGGATGGAAGACAGATGATTGCTTCAATACAGAAGGAATGCATCCAGTAAAGATTTCTTGTCACTTTAAGTCCTGGTCCAGGACAGATGACACTCGGCATTCTGACTAGACATGAATATTTTGATTAGAGGTTGACCTCACCTGAGTAAGAGTAAAGACACTCCTAACCAGTTTAGGGACCATTTGTGTTTGTTATAAGAGTTCATGCTGAGTGCATCTGCATGTATACATTCCTTTTCTGCTATGTGTGCTGCTAGTGGGTGAATGTGATGATGAATACATCACAGCCACAGCTTCCTTGCCTCCATAGATGAAGTTGAGAATGTGCTCCCCATTTGTTGATGCACTACATGGCACGGTACTGTCTGTGAGCACCTGTACTATGTGATGTATGGACAGCCGCAAGGCCGTTAGAACCCACCTTACAGACCTGTTCTTCAATACATTGATGTAGAATCTGGATTCTCAAGTGTTCCAGTGGCCACATGCACCAAAACCCAAAGTGCAGGAATCTGTGGTGACTGTAACAGTAGGGGATGGAGGAGTGAATTTTCTCTGCTCTACCATCAATGAAGCTGTTGAAGCACCTGCAGGAACAAGATCAGCTTCCTTTTCAGACTGTGTACATTGGATCATCCAAGTTTACTATTAATACTGGTATGAAGCAAGACTGCATCTTAGCACTCAATGGCTTTGGTATTTTCTTCTCTATTCTTCTTAAGTACGTTTTTGGAAATGATCCATCTGGTGTAGTAGTTGAATCAACGATGGAAGGCAGCTTGTTTTGTTTAAACATCAGACAATTTCAGAGCAGAAAGCATGCCATCCAGCTTACTGTTCAGGTTCTGCCTTTCTCAGATGACACTGCATTCATCTCCAATTCACCTGATGAACTGCAGGTCATGGTGAACAAGTTTTCTGATGCACGTACCAAGTTGGCACAGTAATCAGTATAAAAAAAAACAGTTGTCATGTGACAAGGTACCAACATTTCACCTAAAATCTGTGTCAATAATGAAGCTCTGGACAACGTGGATCACTTCTGCTATCTTGGCTCACCCAACTTCGATAGGGAACTTGATATAAGAATCAGCAAAGCTTCTGTTACCAAAGGCAAACAATCTCATGTATTTGGAACAAATTGCTAACTCTGAATACATATGCATCTGTTTATCAGGCTTGTACCCTCTTTTATGAAAGCTGAGTTACCTACTCCAAGCAGGAGTACTGACTGAACAGTTTCCACCTCTCAGAAAAATCCTTAATTACTTGCTACTGACGGATCACCGATAGCAAGACCCTGAATAGACCCTTAAGAGAACTGGAATACAATCTATGCTGAATGTTCACAGGCTTTGCTGGTTAGGACATGTGGAGTGCATGCCTCAAGATCGTCTGCTTTACGGTCAACCTAAGAACTGCCTGCAATGCAGAGGAAGGTCAAACCTCTGGTACAGAGATAAGGTCAAGCAAGTCCTCAAGAAATTCAGCATTCCCACTGACAATTGGGATAATCCTGCCAATAATTTTTCAGTTTGGAGAAGCCATGTTAAGACTGGTGCGATCACTTCAAAGAACCATCACAGAGCCCAGGCTGAGGCCCTCAGGTGAGCCAGAAAGCAGAGTATGCTTCAACTTCCACCTGGTGAGCGGACCTGTAACCACATGGGAAGCTTTGCCACTTGTGCACGGCGCTCTTTTCCCATACCACTGCTAAGCATTGACAGACCAACTTTGTCGCATCTTCTTTCATCTTCAAGATGTTGGACGGCCATCTACTGGATGTGCGATGAGATGCTATTTAGTGTTGATGGTAAAAACAGAGATAAGGCCAAACGTCCTTTGCTGGATTGAGTAAACCCAGGATAATAGGAAAAGCAAATGTCTTTTTTCAGTGCTTGCATGATGTTGAAAAGGGGATCAGACTGTCTGAAATTCCACTCTGTAACTGAAGTATATTAGCCATTCTCCCCATCAACTCCTGAAATAATTTCTGGTCATCAGGAGGGGAGATGGACAAAGTCCCCATTTCATCTTCAAGTAATGTATATTCTGCTATGGGAAATTGCTGTATTTCCTCTCGGCATCTCCTCCTCATTGTCAACCTTCTTGAGGAGGCAATAGTGCCGATCGTATCTGTGCGAAATGAAATATGGGTGTTCTTGAATGTAGTGGTGCCTCTGGTGAGTCAGCTATCAGGAAAACTCTCAAGCCTTGATTGAGCTGCTTCAGTGCCCAAAGAGACATTGGTGTCTACATTCTCATTAGCACTGAAGTTAGTGCCATGCTAGTTTTGGCAGCCTTGAGCAAAACTTTCACTGGCTCCTGAATGTGGGGCCACATTAATAATTGAAGAGGTCCCTTCATAAGATCTTTCAGACATATGGAGTTTTTGGAGATGGAAGTCAGCTGGGCTTTCTGGAGCAAACTGGAGGAGTTAGCATATTCAATTCCAAAGGAATCCCGTGCTCCTGAAGGATGTTCTGGATCAAGACTGCCAATGAATATTGAAGTGCAGAGTCAAAATGAAAAGGTGTAGCCAAAAGCTTTGATAAACCTCAGCCATGAGAGAAGAGTCAATGGTGCTAGAGACATGCATGTCAGAGAGGTGTCCAAGTCACTCAGCATTGTGACGTCAAGCTGAGGAGAAGTGTGTATTAGAGGCAGTGTCAAGACTGTTAAAGCGTCTCCAAAAATTATACGAATCAGAGGAGAATGAAAACAATGCTTCCTCCTTGTTGTTCTTCTTGGGCCCCGTTTGCAGATAAGAATACTTCCTCTTTTCCTTTCTCTTCCACAAAACAGGGGCACTAAGGTATCTGTAAGCATGACTCTCTCTCGTCATATCAAACTTTGCCAACTCCAAGGGCAGTGAGGGAGTTTTTAGTGTCATCGCAGACTGAGGTGATTGAGCAGTCTGTTTTGACAAGACCCTGCAGTCCTGGATAGTGCTGGGCCAGAGGGTCAGTTCCAGTAAGTGTTTGCCTCAGGGAGCTCAACCTCAGCCCCAACAAAGAGTGCTGCACAGAGGTCTCTTTACAGTAGGCCTCAGCAAACAGGCACACCTTGAAACTCCTAAGGGAGCACAAGAATGGTCTGGCTAATGGCTCAAAGTTGCCTAGTGAGCCTGCAGTCTTAACTGTCTGTCCTTCCTCAATCAAGGAGTAAAGGCATGGCAAACAGGGCACTGGTGTGCTCAGTGAGCCTTTCCCAGGAACACTAGGCACCAAACATGCGCATCTGTCTCTAGAAAGGTTGCTGAGCAGGATGCACAACTTTTGGACCCAACATAACTGCAGGATAAATGAAGGCAAGTAGCCTCAACTACTCTAACTATACCATGTGTAACTAACTAACTAAATTATAGACACTATATTAGGCTAATTAGCTCACAGACACAAGAAGTAGTTCCATTTAGCTTTCAGCAGTGGCAGAGAAGAAACCTGGATGGTCACGGCGGCAAGGGTAATATTCCCTTATATGGATAGAGCTGATCATCATAATGTGAGAGCATTCTCGCACCCTTAGGAGGCATGGCTTTGTTATGCAGTTCCACAGCTCAACACTAAAGGAGTTAATCCTGTAAGTGGAAATGCACAGAGGCCCATGAAGAACATCAAACAAACTGGGACTGGATTACTCAAGTCCTAGCTGTATAGAATGTATTATGTTATGATGCAATACTGAAGTCACTTAACAATAATCTCAAGTGATATAATCACAATAGGATGTTGAATGGTTTGGAAAAAATACCTATCACAACTTGCATTATCACAGTGCCATGCTATATGAATAGGTTTTAAATAATTTTTTTTTCTCTACTGTTTCCAATTTCTGATACAAGCCTAAAAATACACATTCTTTTTCTACCAAATTTGTCACTGTCCTTTCAGTAAACATTGATTTATTTCCCACATGAAACTATTTTTCATTTCCTTGATGGCGCTGGTACACAATGATTCCAACGCAATTCTGGGAATAGTCTGTTAATTAACTGATGCTGTAGAGCCAACAGAAGCAGCTCAGAAATTGTTTCTAGGGGTAATGTCACAATGGCAGCATTAAAAAAAAAATCTTGTGAGATTTGAAAAAAAGTGGTCCTCAAAATTATACACTTAAGATCCAGAATGCATTCATAACCAAATTATAATCAACATATGGAATTGAAAGTCACATTTTTCCTATACAGTAATTAAGTGTTCCTTTAAGTCAGGGGTCCCCGCCATGGCGCCTGTAGGCAACTAAATGCACCTGTGTTCTGGCCAGCGGTCAAGCATCCACCGAAATGCCGCCGAATTTCTAAGGCATTTCAGTGGCGATGCCTCTCGATGACGCTGCTTGCTGCCGACAAGCGACGTCATCGAGAGGTGTTGCCGCCGAAATTCGGCAGCATTTCAGTGGATGCTCAACCACCGCCACGGTCCTTCGTCTGGCTTCCGCCAGACAAAAAGGTTGGGGACTACTGTTTTAAGTCCAACTACCACTGAATGCAGAAACTTAACTTCTGCGCATTATTTCCTCAAAATGACTCATTCATATTGTACTGGATTAATGAGTACACTGTATATGAGAATCGTGGACTCTTCAATAAGATCCAGGTAGACGCACTGTGCATCTCCTTGGAGCTCCACTAACTGCAGTGGGATTCAGTGTTGGTGCAGAGGTCCACCTACATAGATCCAATTACAGAATCTGGGCCTATGCTTGCTTATTATACAGCATTACCATTTCTCAAGTGATGTTAGCATAGTTTGTCCTTCTAAGGCAGGCAAAATGATTCTAAAACACTGTAAAAAGGGAAAATAAATTGAAAGACATAACAGTAAATCTTGCCCAGCATCTTCTGCATTGTAGTGGCCATGCAAATACTGGGGACAAACAAGAGCAACATGGCCTGATTCTCCACTGGATAGAGGAATGATCTGAGGTCTGACTCCCCACATAGTTGAACTCACTGTATTACATTTACTATAAAATTCTCAAAATACACAAAAATTAAAAAAATTAAATACCTTTACTCTTTCCTCAAAAGGAACTACAAAAGGTAGCTCCGTCAGAATTGCAAGTTGTCGTTCCTCGGACACAGAAAGAGGTGCTGGCTCCAAACCCACTTAAAAATATGAACAAAGAGTTTATCAATTTTGGTAAAAAACTGCTTTTCTAATAGTGTTTACCTTGTCAAAATAAATTCATAATTTGCATTCAGTCAAAAAACTACATACATGAAGATGACAACTGATTTAGTGGAAGTGAAGTAGCCAGCTGTAAGCTGGTTTCTCATGAGCCTTACCTTCCTAAAATACTGCAGTTTCTACCAGTAAAATGAAAATTGAGCAATTAAAACTTACTGCAGATAAGTATACAGAAATGATATGCAATTGTGCTTTTTAATCTTCTTTAGAAAAATCACGTTTTCTGCTTTTCTAAATGTTAATACAACAGAAAAATAAAATTTTAAATATTAGAATCTTATCAGCTAATTAAGGGAAGGTTGTAATTATTATTTGCATTAAGGGAGCACCCAAAGGCTCTATCACACTGACCAAAGGGCTCCATTTCCCACAGTAATTTCGTGTACTTCGCTTTCAACCATGGAATCTGTTTTTGTCCTGCACACCAATTTTGGCATGACAGTCTAGTGCATGACAGCCAAAACCCAATCAAGTCAACTCATTTATTTCAATAGGCTCGGGAAGTGCAAAAAAAGACATCTGTCCTGTGATTAAATTAAATTTCAGTCCTCATGGAAAGGTGAAGGAAACATTAGAAAGCTACATTAGCTGCTTGAGTGAACAGCAAGGAGAAAATAGCCAAAGAGCATAAGGAGTTAAAGGAAAAGGCTCCCACTCCAAGATAGTCTCAAACCACGGTGCAACTCTTTTGGAACTTTCTAGGTGTATCCCATAAGGAGGTATTTAAGAAATAGATCCCATTTGGGTTTTGGATACTTAAAGTATATCATCTTAACCTAATTTAACAGCAAGAAAATTAAGTCAGCTGGGCACGTCTCACACTACAGCAAACAAATTCAAGTGCAGCATGAGACATGAAACCAACACAAGATGCTATGGGCTATATTAACCTCGATTGCCTAGATGGAGATTCATCTAGCTACAGACCGAATACCAGATAATAAAGCCCCAGACATTTTCATTTTCTTGCTTATCAGAGCAAGAAAAAAGTTGCCCCACAGGCAAGGCCAGGCTGCCTGCAGATAAAGTAGGAAAAAAAATAAAATAAAGCTGAAGTAAATAGTACATGTAACTAATGGGGCCAAGGAGATTAAACTGGCATTTGCAGTCCTTCCTTTGGCATCTGTTTATGGGGTGGTGATGCTTGGCTGCCCTTCTGCAGCGAGGCACCACATCAATGATCATTATCAAAGGGTGCTGTACTTTAAATTTCCCAAATCATTTCTAAGTAGAGTCATTTTAGGTACTGATTTAGTGTGACATGACCCCACATATTAGTATACTTGATGAATATTCACTTTTGGCAAATCTCTGCATTGCAAGCCCCTGGAATTTTTGATAAAGTGCTTCCCTGAGGTTACTTAGTTTCTTAGTAAACATTTTAATTAAAGTCAATGTATGCTGCCTCTTACGCTAAGGGTTAAAAGCATTTTAAAGAGAAAGTGCATGTACAGCAAAGGTAAACCACTATCCAACTTCGACAGTTCAATTATTCTGGTCAATTAGTCAATTTTATCTGCATTTCTCCATCAAGGTTTCCATCTTTAAAAAGAAATATTGGATGGAGTCATCAATACACAGTGCATTTATAACTCAAGAGTCTGCCATTTAAGTAAATGAAAAAGCACAAATAAACACTACCATATGTGATTCAGCAGTACTTTCACATTAATTGACTTTATCCCACATGGAGTCAAGTGGATTAAACAGATCCTACATATATTGTTATATGCTTGTTTTCACACAATCACGTTGATCACACCTTTCTTCTTGTCAGTGAATTTTGTGGTCATGAAGGGTGCCAGACTGACAACCCTGGAGGATGAAGCACTTTATTTAGCTAAAGGAGGAGGACAGCACAGGCAACTGCAACATGAGTTTCCTCACACAAATGGCCTTATCCTGGACCTGGACAGGTCACTTTCAAAGAAGATGGGTAGTTCACATCACTCTGATATTCAGACTGTCCCAAACAAGCAGCCATAAATTCTCTAGGCAATGTGGACGGATGTGGTGGTGGATGGAGGGTCACAAGCAAAGTTACCAATGGCATAGCAAACATTGTATAAAGCTAGCAACAACGACTCATGGTACAATATTGTCTTGGTCATTTCTACCAGAGCTTAGCATTTTCTGATAGTTATTTAGTGGAGTTAAGATGCAAAAGGATGATGATTGTGTCTTGAAACTCTGTTTTGCTGAAAGCAATATTGATGCTTCTGGTCACAAGTGCTTTGGAAAAACCACTGACTCAGACCAAGGTGGAGCTTCTGGAACAGGATGTGCCAGTTTACAGACCTGAGCTTCCTGTACTGAGAGTTGACTCCCAGGACACAGTGCTTGCTTTAGCACAAAAAGCACTCCAACTGCGCAGAAAGCACCACTACCTTCTGGCGGAGAATGAGAGCAATGCTCCTAATGCAATACTGTGGGCTTTAATGTCAGACTTACTCCTTCCATCTACACACACATTACAAAAAGAACAGGAGTACTTTTGGCACCTTAAAGACTAACAAATTTATTTCAGCACGAGCTTTCGTGAGCTACAGCTCACTTCTTTGGATGCACAGAATGGAACACACAGACAGGAGATATTTATACATACAGAGAACATATAAGGTGGAAGTATGCATACCAACAGGAAGAGTCTAATCAATTGAGATGAGCTATTATCAGCAGGAGAAAAAAACTTTTGAAGTGATAATTAAGATGACCCATAGAAGGTGTGAGGAGAACTTAACATAGGGAAATAGATTCAATTACTGTAATGAATCCCCAGTAAGCCATTCCCAGTCTCTGTTTAGGCTGGAGATAATTGTCTAATTTGCATATTAATTCGAGTTCAGCAGTCTCTCTTTGGAGTCTGTTTCTGAAGTTTTTTTGTAGCAAAATTGCCACCTTCAAGTCTGTCACTGAGTGGTTAGAGAGGTTAGAGTGTTTTCCCGCTGGTTTTTGAATGTTATGATTCCTGATGTCAGATTTGTGTCCATTTATTCTTTTGCACAGAGACTGCCCAGTTTGGCCGATGTACATGGCAGAGGGGCATTGCTGGCACATAAGGGTATATATCACGTTAGTAGATGTGCAGGTGAACGAGCCCCTGATGGCGTGGCTGATGTGATTAGATCCTATGATGGTGTCACTTGAATAGATATGTGAACAGAGCTGGCATCGGGCTTTGTAGCAAGGATAGGTTCCTGGGTTAGTGTGTATCTTATATGGTGTGTGGTTGCTGGTGAGTATTTGCTTCAGGTTGGGAGGCTGTCTATAAGTGAGGACTGGCCTGTCTCCCACGTAGACAGAGCCCCTCAGGACTCCGGTCCTGGGAGTCTTCCAAAAAGCATCCCACAATCCCATGGGCCAACTTCTTTTGTCCTCTCTATCCCAAGCATCTTGAATCTACTCTACCAAAAACAGAACAACCCTCCTTGGTGTACTGCTGCAGCTCAGTAAGTCAGCACTTAATACTTCCATTGTCTTCTGATTACCAAGCTGCTAACACACCATCAGAGAGCCTTCTGCGTTTGTAATGGAGACCGACCATAACAAGCCTTTTGCAAAGTGGTCTTAGGAACACAGCCTGATTTTGGTAAATCTCTGGTGCAAAGCCAGCAAAGCAGTGGACTTTAGAAAGAGTACCAGGAATGACCACGCATACTAGCACATAACAAAAAAACTGGCAGCTGCCTAGGGCAGGGCGCAGATTAAGCAGCTCTAGAACAAGTACCAGAAAACGAGCGACCAGAACTGCACCTCAGGCAACTTGCTAAAACCATGCCTATTTAGTGAGGAGTTTGACCTGGTACTGGACACTGCACCAAGCACAGAGCCAACGGTGGTGCATGATGACTGGGATGGTACCCTGTTGGCCCCTAAATCCAACATGGAGACTGATGGGAGCAAGCAGCAGGCACCAACTGGGGACTATGGAGTCACTCTGTTGCTGAAACTGGTCCCAGAGCAGGCTTTGGAACATGAGCAGCAGCAGCACATTCTGGGTCCATGCTTGGAAGAGCAGTTTGATGCATCCCTTGAGGAACAACCTGCTGCTGAGCCTGCAACAGACTCAGAATGGACAGAAGTCACCCCTGAGCCTGATAAGTTTCTGACTACATTTTAATATTTATTACTACAATAATGGGAGGAATTTCCACTCTATGAACCAGTAAGTTATGAGAAGCCCCAGCTAGCAGCATGTACCTGCTAATGGCAGATTTTATACCGGTACCTTGGCATCCCCCCTTCCCTCACACATGATGTTCAAAATGGCAACCAGGAAATGCAAACAGTGAACACCTTTAAAGTGAACTTCTGCTGGAAAGACACAGATTTTTGCTAAGATTATTCCTGTTTCTTAACAATAACTTTACATTGCCATGCGTATGTCACTGTAAAGATTCAGCAGTCTAACAAGCTGCTTGGAAACAATGAACTGTATAGGGGTGGGGGACGTGGAAATGTGTTCCATTCCCAAATCTGGTCCATTTCAATTAGAGCTAGTCTGTGCAGTCTATAGGGACAAAATCATTTGTCCTAAATACAACTGTGGTTTGAAATTTTGTCCAGAAATGTGCTGGGGTAGCAGGATGGAGGCAGGCTGTGGAGTTCTGCCTGTTTGTGTGCAGTCATAGCAGGCTAAGACACATGGAAGCTAACACAGCATCCTGTTGATTCTCTCATGAATTCTGAGCCAATCCTGGGTACTGATGGCTGCAAACCTCTCCTGTAGCAGGAACTCCAGATAGGTAGTCACATTTTGGGGAATGGTGCATTTTCCAAGGCCACCTCGGCAGCTGACCAGCCCACTCCACTCACAGATGTGCTGTTCAGTCACTATACTTTTGAATACTTCTGTTACATAAACTGCAAGTTTTGCACTAGCAGTTTGGAGTAACATCTCCCTTTGCCAGTTGGGCACCAAAATAACTTATGTCCTCCAAAACACGAAAGGCCTGAAATGATAGAAAAAGCTTTTGTAGCACAGCCACTGATGGCTGCATTCCCTCCCCAATTCAAGTAGTTTTTCAATTTTCTAAAATCAAAAAAGCAGCTTTGCAAATTTTACTTATCATTGTGCCTGAAATTCTTTTGCTGCCATTAACCAAGCTGCATTCAGGGAGCTTCTGTGGTCTGAAGCATCCTTCTCACAATATACAAGTTCAGTTTATGTCCTTGAAATTCCACAAGGATTTTTCCTGTGCTCCTGCAAGTGACCTATTTGAGATAACAACCCTCTGTTTCTAGGCCTGTTCCAGGCCCCTTGACCTCTACTGGCTACAGTACCTCCACACTCGTGGACTGTTAAAAAAAACAGTGGTTACTAATCTTCTGTAACTGTTGTTCTTCAAGATGTGTTGCACATGTCCATTCCAACATAGGTGAGTGTGTGCCCCAAGCACAGTTGCCGAAAATTTTTCCCTCAATGGTATCCATTGGTTCGGCTCTGGGGTTCTCTGGTGCCATGCGCTCATAGTGCCTGTATAAAGGGGCTGGCCAACCCCAGGCCCCCTCAGTTCCTTTTTTCCGGCCAACTCTAATAGGCAGGGTAGGAGGGTAGTTTTTGGAATGGACATGTGCAACATCTCAAAGAACAACAGTTAAAGGTTAGTAACCATTTTTTCTTCTTCGAGTGATTGCACATGTCCATTCCAATGTGACTTCCAAGTAGTTGAACAGGTGGTGGGCTCAGAGTTCACAGACATGCTGACCGCAATACAGCTCAACCAAATTGGACATCATCCCTGGCCTGCTGGGTGACGGCATAATGAAAAGAGGATGTATGCACTACAGCTTTGCAAATGTCCTGAATAGTAACCTCTGCCAGAAATGCTGCTGAGGATGCCTGTGCCCTTGTGAGTGAGCAGTCAGTGGGCGTTCCACTCCCACCAATGCTAATTCATAACATGTGTGGATACATGATATGATCTACAAGAAAATTCTCTGAGCAGACATGGGAAGACCTTTTATCCTATCTGCTACTGCTACAAATAGCTGGGTGGACTTCCAGAATGGTTTGTTCCTTTCTATGTAAAATGCTAGTGCACATCTAACAGCCAATGAGTGAAGCTTCTGCTCTTTCCTGTTTGCATGCAGCTAAGAGTAGAAAACTGGCAAGAAGGCCACTTTTGGGAGAAATGTGGAGTGAGAATGCAACTGCACCCTATCTTTAAAGAAAACCGTGTATGGCAGTTTCGAAGTGAGGGCACGGATCTTTGAAACCCTCCTAGCAGAAATGATGGCCGCTAAGGCGGCCACTTTCCAGGAGAGGTATAGCAAGGAACATGACACTAGCCGCTTTAATGGTGAGCCTATAAGCTTTGATAAGACCAAATTGAGATCCCAAGAAGGGATAGGCTCTCATACTTGGGGGCCCTCAAAGAAACATGGACATCTTGTGTGAGAACATGAACCAGTTATCAATCTGAAGGGGAAAAAGCCAGTGTTACTGCCAGGTGAACCTTGAACAACAAGATAACCAAACTCCGCTGTTTCAGGTGTAGTAGTTAGTCCAGAATGAGCTGCAGCGATGACCTTGTCGGCAAGACCTCCATCTGGTCATCCCAGTGGGCAAACCACTTCCACTTAGCGAGGTAAGTGGCCCTGTTAGAGGGTTTCCTATTACCTAACAGGATCTGTTGAGCCTGCTTCAAACAGACCTGCTCTCCCAGATTCAGCTATGGAGCTTCCAGGCCATCAGGTGGAGGAAGCCAAGGTGTGGGTGGAGCAGATGACTGTGGTCCAGAGAGATTAGGTCTGGGTACAGAGAGGTCTGGGGGTCATCACAAAGAGGTCCAGTAGGGTGGTGAACCAATTCTGGGGGAGGGCCATGCCAAGGCTATCTTATCTGATTTGTAGCAGGACCTTCTATATATGAGCAGAATAGGAGGGAATGCATAGTATAGGTGACCCTTCCTATAGGAAGACATCCATAAGCAACCCCAGGCTGTGACCCTGCAGGGAGCAGAGCTGATGACACTTCCTGTTGAACTGGGTAACGAACAGGTCTTCCTGGAGAGTCTCCAACTTCTGGAAAATGTTCTTTACTAGATCCAGTCCAAGGGACCACTCGTGGCGATCAGAGAAAGACCTGCTGAGGCATTCCACCAACCTATTCCGCGCTCTTGGCAAGGAGGAGGCCTTGAGGTGAACTGAATGAGCTATGGAAAATTCCTACAGCCGAACTGCCTCTTGACAGGTATGTGTGGAAGGAAGGGGGACAATGAGCCCCTCCCTGTTTGTTAATATAGAACGTGGCCACCGTGTTTTCTGTGAGAACCAAGACATTCTTGCCCACAGGATGAGGTAGGAATGTCCGACATGCCAAACGGACTGCCCTGAGCTCCCTGATGATGTACAGAGAGAGCTCTTCATGAGACCAAAGGCCTGGGGTCCTCAAGGGCCCCAGGTGAACTCCCCAGCATAGCACTGATACATCAGAGAAGAGGGAAATCGACAGTTGGGGCCAAGAAAACAAGACACCTGCACAAACTGCCAGCGGATCTAGCCACCAGTCAATGGAGGCAAGAACCAGGGAAAGAATCATAAGAACTGAGTTCAGATGGTGGCAGTTTGGTAGTATACTGTATACTGAGGCCAGCCATGTTTGGAGAGGTCTGAGGTATAGTCTTGCATACTGTACCACATAAATACATGACATCATGTGGCCCAGCAGCCTTAGGCAAGAGCTGACTGTGGCAACTGAGTGCCTCTGGAGGGCTATGATTATCTGGAAATAACCTTCTGGGAAGAAGGCCCTGGCCTGGGCAGAGCTGAACACTTCTCTGATAAACTATCTTCTGCACTGGGATGAAGATGGACTTTTGAACGTTTACTAGCAGGTCTAAGGTTTGGAAAGACTGAATAAGGAGAATGCTGGACTCCACATGAGCTCTGGACCAACCTCTGACTAGTAAGTCATCCAGATATGGGTAAAGTTGCACCCCTTGCCTCCTCAGGAAGGCCACCACTACTGCCATGCATTTCATAAATACTTGCAGGGCTGCCGACAAGACAAACGAGAGGACTGCAAATTGGTAGTGCATGTGGTCCATAACAAATCTGAGGAACCTCTAGTGTCCTCGGAAAATCGTGATATGAAAGTAAGCATCTCTTAATTAGGGGTGGTATATGAGGGTAGCATACCAATCTCACTGGATCCAGGGAGGGAATGATGGAAGCCAATGAGACCATGCAGAACTTTAGCTTCTTGAGGTAGCTGTTGAGCTGGTGCAAGTCTAGAATAGGTCTAAGACCACCCTTGACTTTTGAGATTAGGAAATAATGAGAGAACCACCCCTGGCCCCTTAGGTTTTGTGGAGCCTCTTCTATGGCATCCATTCCTTAGGAGGCACTGAACCTCTTGGTCTAGAAATTGTTCATGAGGCTCTTGCTATAGATTTCCCCACTTCTACAAGTAAGAATTCCAGTCTGGCCTCTTGCGGGGGCAAGTCCTTGAACACTGACATGGAGTCCCACGTGTTGAAACCATATCTGCTCAGGAGCGCCTACTGGTTAGCAACCCTGAGCTGCAGACCCCCAGACAAGTAGACCTTTCTACCAAAAGTCCTTCGCTTTGAGAGTAGACCCTTGCAACCTCTGTCATTCCCATTCATTGGCCACAGAAACCACCAGGGATCCTGGGTGGGGGAGGATGCATATATAAGAACGCATACCCACGGGCTACTACAAAGTACTTCTTTTCGGTCCTCATGGTTGTGGGGAAGAGAGAAGTGGGGATGTGCCACAGGGTCCATGATGGCCTTTTTACTGGGTACATGATGGCCTCACTGAGAGATAATGCAACTCTGACGGTCCCATTGTGGTCAGGATGTTGACCAAAGTATGGGAGGAGTGCTTTACCACCTCCACCTGTATGCCCAAATCTTTGGATATTCCTTTCAAGAGCTCCTGATGCATCTGAAGACATCCTGGGAAGGCGATGCGCCCATCCGCAACACAGCTTCATCAGGAGAGAAGAAGGAAGAGGAGGCCAACATTAGCACTCCTCCTCACTTTCTGCACTGGATGAGTCTCATGGTACCACCTCCTCATACTTGGCACCAGCCTCTGTACCAGAGTCTGGATCAGGGACTGTCATCAAGTAAGGAATGCCTTGACTGGGGTCTTTGTATGGAGGAAAAACTGCCAGAGAGATCCAAAATGGCCACTGCATAGGCACCAGCCAGTGGCCAGGGAGTCAAATACCCAAAGGCATCGCCTGGCTTGGATCCACCACTGGGTAGGGCCGACAGGAGGTATGCTGAGGTTGACTTCTGGCATAGGAGGAGTACGATTCCACCTCCAACTTCAATGACGAGGAATCTCTACCCTGCAACCACACTGGAATGGATCCCACTGATGCTGGCGATCGGTGCCAAGGAGGGTAGGACCAGGACAAGGCCATCATGGCTGGATTCCCTTTAGATAGCACTATGGGTCTTGGTACTGAGCAGTAACTGATGGCCACGTGCTACCTTCTGTCCGCTGGCATCAACTCTTGTACTGCTGGTGAGGGTGGCATCAACAGTAAGAAAAGGTCCCCGGCTGCAGTGAAGGCCTTTGGTGTGGATGGCATTGCAATAGAGCTGGCATCACACTGACCCTCCAGTGCTGACAGATCATCCAGGACTGGAATTACCAGTGCCAGCATCAAGGCCAGAGTCAATGGAACCGACTGTGAGCTTCACTCAAATACTTCAGGCAACTGGAGTGCGGGTCACTCAGGGGCATAGCCTTGTTGCAAGAGGCATGGAGTACTAGGAGCAGAGGAAATGCTGCTAAATAGCTAACAACTAACAAAATATGAATAATCTGAAAATTATATACAAACAGCAATACAATCCACAGAGGACTTGCAAGAGCAAGAACAAGAGGAAGTTCCACCAATAGTCACAAGCAGTAAGAAGGAACTGAGGGGACGTGCCATGAGCGCGCATCCCCAGAAGGCACCAATGCTATGAGTGTGTGGCACCAGAGCCAAGCCAACAGACACCACTGAAGGAAAAGTTCCAGCAACCGTGCTTGGGGTGTGCACATACCTACATTGGAATGGCCATGTGCAATGACTCAAAGAAGAAGGATCATTTTGTGATGAACTTATGGCTGAAGTGCTAGAGAGGGCCAACAAGCAGGTGCAATACCAAAGACAGAGATTTGTGGTTAGAGGAAAGGCCTGCCAAGAGGCAAGAGGAAAGGCTCAGGCTGGCTGCACAGCTTGAGGACAGAGTTTTAGCAGGGGATCAAGCACCTGCTTCACAGATCCTGGAACAGGAAAGGCAGCTAAGATATGACAGAGCTCAGCAGAAAAAGCTGTACAAGTGAGTCATATCAGTAATGACTGTGAGAGCAGCAGCTCCTCCTGCATCACCCACACCACAATCTAAGTCCCGGTGTGCTACCTGTGCTATGGTCCAGAAGCAGCTTGGAAGCCTCAATGGCTGGGTGGCCCAGGCAATCAGGCCCCATGAGTGGCTGGGCAGGGCAACCTTGCCCATGCAGCCCTCCATATTGACCCCCTTCCATTGTGAATGCCTCCACCTCCCTCCCACAGTTCCACATGCACAGCAAAGGAGGAATGAAGGGAAAAGAGAATGGGTGGCCAGAGGACATGCCACAGTAGGTGGTATGCGTCTTGTATGTGGTTTCACTGTTCACACTTGTTCATGTACTTTGTTTTTACTCTTTTTTTCCTGTAAGATTCTGTTGTTACTGATGTTTGGTGTAGTAACGGCAGCTGGCCTTCCTGGAAATGGGTGAAGGTTGTACTTTTCTAATACGTTTATTTCATCAAGAAAGTTTATTGCTATCACTGCTTCACATCATGTAATCAAAATAATAAAGGTAAACAGATCATGAACAATTAAGAATTAGCATGACAATACTATCCCTGAATACAGTCATCTATAGCAATTCACATTTCAATCACTTTCTTACATCATTCCATACTGTGAATAATTCCCCTCTCCCCATTTCATAAGTGGTCATGTCATTCATTAGTACATTGCATGGCACTAAAATTTCACACTCCTCCCCACAATCAATGAGTTCCCATACCACTGCCACAAACAAGCAACTTCATAAAGGTACTATTCCTTCTCTTCCATTGGGCCACTCAAGTCCATAATATGGGAGCACAAAACATCCCTGACTTATGTTGCCTGAGTGCACCCAACTTCATGGAGGGTAGCAATTCAGCGGCCCTTCACTGTCATAGATTCCATTCGAGGGGGAAATGGTGCACTTCTGGCTTCACAAAGATTGTGAAGAGCATAGTAATGTGGACAGTACCGACGACACTGGAATCCAAATGGGTCTGTAAACATTTCCAATGGGATTTCAATCTGCCAAAAGCATTTTCAACAATTCTGTACCTGCTGAGAGTGTAAATCAAATCACCTTTTGCCAAGGGCCTCTGAAACCAATGTAGTTTCACAAGCCAAAGCTCGTGGGAGGTGGGGACTGAACCATCAAACTCATTTGGCATGACAGGGTAGATACCACTTGTCTTTTACCACCAGATCCCCAAGAAAGGGTGAGAGTATATGCGAGGAATGGTACAAGAGATTACCTTTAACATTATATTACTGCTATATTTGTGTGTGTTTTGGAGCATGTGTGTCTCTATTTATTGTGCTAATAAAATTGCTTAAAGCTTTGCCCTCAGTGTGAGGGTCATCTCTGTGCACTTCAAGGTTCCCAACCAGATATTGAACTTGATAACCTGAATTCTGTTGTGCCTGATTCTGGGACTAGATCTCATCAACCCCAGCTCTTTAAATTAATATTAACTGGAAAATATTAATAGAATCAGTAACCACTTAAAGAATCAGGCAACACAGCACAGTTTGGAAACTCCATTCTCTGAAAAGCATCAATTACTTCAGGAATATTTTATGCCCCTCACTTTGGGTCAAACCATGTGACTGATTGCCTCAGAAACCTCCACCACCACTTTACCCACAGTTGACTTTCCAACACAAAGTGGTTGGCAATGGACCTATAGCAGCTTCCAGATGGCTACAGCAACCTGCTTCTGGCCCAGGAAGGGTATCCTCATGCATGTGTCTTTATGCTGGAGAGTTGGGGTTAGCTGCTCATAAAGCTCAAGAAACATAGCTGTATTCATATGAAAGTTCTCACTCACTGCTGATCATCCGAGGTCTGCATGACCATGCGATCCCACCAGTCTGTGCTTGTGGGCTCTGGTCCAGAAGCACCTGTCGACTTATGGGGCATCAGCAGCTATACCAAGCATTAATGAATAGATTCAAGTCTGCCATTCCTGGGTACTCCTCCACCTTCATCAAACTGTGGCAGGTGCCTTTGGTGGGTCAGAAAATGCTGCCGAAATGTCCACCTGTTTCTTACAGAAGGTCTGCCCATTTCCTGACACAGTTGTGAAAACACAAGCAATAGAAGTTCTTCAGAAGGTGCCTCTTTCATGTTGCTGGCTCCAGTAGCTGGGAATGCACTAATCAAAATGACTGCTCAACAGGCTGTGTTGGCAGGCTGTTCAAACTTCCTGTAATGTGCAGTATGGAGAGTTACGTTTTCCCACAGCGCACCACAAAGAGCTGGAGAGTGGCCACATTTTGGTGGGGACTAAGGAGTCTGGGATATGGTTGCTTTGACTAGGGTCTGTGTGCTGCACTATGGATGCCAGAGCCCCAGGTTCAGGCCTGGGTTAGAAAATTCCTAATCTAGTGTTAACAATCAGTGTAGATGCTCAAACCCTGTGTTCTCTAACCCAGGATCAGCTGACTTGAGTCCCAGTAACCGTGGGCTTATATTACAGTGTAGGCATACCCACAGACAGCCAGGAGCAATTGGGCCGATTGCCAAATATACCCTGATGCTGGAGTCTTCCTCTCCTTCAAGTGCATGAATTCAGGAGGGGACTACCTCAAGGTCTCAATACGGAGGTACATGAAGTTAGGTATACGAGGCGAGGCTGTTTTGGAGCCTCCTCCCTTGGTGTCTCACATGGAAGCTCTGCCTTGTCCAATGAGCCAGAGCTCAATATCACCAATCTGAAGCACTCGTGACCCAAATGCCTAGAGCTGCATACACTTGGCAGAACCTAGGCTTCAGTGGTGAAGTTGTCTCTATGTGAAGTAGCTTGCTGGGCTTTCCGAAGGAATGGGAAAAACTGAGTTTGTGCCACTCAGGCAGTGCTAACACTAAGCCCTGGCACTTGATATTCTTGGCCAACTTGAGCTTCTGCTTTGAAAACTTACTCACTCTGAAGCACTTTGAACAGTCCTTTCATTAGATTTACATGAGTTTCCTTGTGAGTGGGGGCCCTCAAGGGGTGGGAAGTGCCCCCCTTCTTTCTCAGGACCCAGGTTAACACCTGAAGGCATACCTGGCACCTCCTATACAACATGGATGACTCTTGAAGCAGACAACTCAACAAAAATGACAGTCTGTATTCCACAGTGTTAAGCTGAGGTCATAACTCCCTCCGACAGAATTTCCCAAACCCAGAACTGCAGAGATGTGATTCTTATTCCCTCTGAGGGCATTACATGTTATGTAGCCTTTCTCCTACGTGAACTTGGGGAAGAAAGAAATCCCAAGGGTTTGAGACATTTAAGCTGGCAGGAGCAGACACAAGCAGCAGCCTCAGCAGGAACTATTGAACACTCATGGTATCATTAGAGTGCTTTCCACAGTTTTTACTCTGTATAGTCTCTCTTCTGTGCTAACAGGCTGAAGTGAAGAGACTGTGATGCAGAGGGCAGAAGCTAACAGCCATGCTCCACTTCCCCTGAATCTCCTCTGTCCTCCTCTCCTGCCCGATCTTCCCAAATTCCCTCCAGTTTAAGGACCCTATCTTCCATTACTTTCTCAAATCTTCACTTAAGCAAAATTATTGACCCAGTGAACATTTTGCCTGAGTGCAGCAGGATAAAATCCTAAAAGAAGTGGAGTGAAAATACAAAGGTTTGAAAAGCAGCTGATTATGCAGTGAAATTTCTCCCTCATATTTACATATTATGGCAAATAAAACTCATCTGATATATTTATATATTAATGGGTAGCCTTTTAAAACATGAATTTCCCATCATATAATATAAGAGTACAATGAGATGCTTTTATGTATTATACAATAGTCTGATTTTATATTTTATATATTATGTACACACACACCAAGCCTAATCATTTCTTCACTCTATCATCATTGATATAAGAATGGCAGCAGGCGGCTTAAGGGAAGTTTCTTCTTCCACTCCAGAAGAAAAGTTAAAATTTTATGTCTTTAAAAAAATATAAAACTAGTCTAACTCTACATCACAGTCAGTCACATTTTAAATAAGTGAGGGTACTGAGAGCAAATTACAACTTAAACACTACATTGCTATTAGGAACCATTATGGTTAGCATGAACTATTCAAGTGAATTTTAAAAACATATTTCCTTATAACCACCATCTATGAGAGACAAATTGAGATTGCTCTAGTTCCTAAGGCAAAAGTGATGTGGATACAGTATCTTACCATCCAAAGTAGACTGCAGTGGTCCTATTCTTCCCATTCTTCTGACTCTCCAAACATGTCTGGCTGATGGCACATAAAGCTGTGTAACCTAGTAAGTTAATAAACCTTGCAGTTAAGCATTTCCTATTAAAGATGCAACTAAATACATGCTTAAATAGTACATTGATGAGTCCAAGCAGTTGTGTTTGAAAATCTAAATAGTTATTAAAATAATATTCAACTAAAACTAGTGTAAATGCAATGTTAAGATAGAGAAATCAAGAACTCAAAAATCAGGACGTGACTGGGTGAAAGGTAAGCCTTAACTCTGCCTCCTTGTGGTTATAATGTAAAATATGGTTGTAAAACACTGGTGAAATATAATATACAGTATAATTTACACCACCGATCACTGTATATTAGAATCATGAATCATAGAATATTGGAAGGGACCTCAGGAGGTCATCTAGTCCAACCCCCTGCTTAAAACAGGACCAATCCCCAGATAGATTTTTTGCCCCAGTTCCCCAAATGGCCCCCTCAAGGATTGAACTCACAACCCTGGGTTTAGCAGGCCAATGCTCAAACCACTGAGCTACGCCTCCCTCACCTGGAGCACTAGTTAAAGGGGGACTAGAGGGGGCCACTTAGGGATCTGGGGCAAAAATCAGTACTTGGTCCTGCTAGTGAAGGCAAGGGGCTGGACTCGATGACCTTTCAAGGTCCCTTCCAGTTCCAGGAGATATACCTATCTCCAATTATTACATATTACATAACATAAGTTACAGTACTAAACACACAGTCTTCAGATATAGTTTGGTTTTTTAAGTGTCAAATGAAAACTCATTCTTTTCAGCATTTCTGTGAGATATCCAAGCACAAGATCTTAACAAGCATGAAGAACTGGACCATTCCAGAAATTTAGATTCTCTCAAACTTTGGGGAGTCTCAAGTGTGTACATCACATAAAATAAACAGGTTTTTTTTTTATTGTGCACAAGCAACACGACTAGCTGCTAAGAGCTATACAGTTAAAACTGCTGGACCAGTTGACTTCAAACTTGGCTTGTTTCTTAGATCCAAGCCTTCAACTGTTCCAGTTATGCTTGTGCAAATTTTCTCACAAGCATATTAGTATTCCATCTTTCTCTCTCTCTCTCTCCAGAAACAACAGACATGATTTTGCTCAAACTTTGAAGGAAATAAAGTCTCTTTTTTCACACAACGAACAGTCAACCTGTGGAACTCCTTGTCAGATGTTGTTGTACAGGGCAAGACTATAACAGGGTTCAAAAAAGAACAAGATAAGTTCATGGAGAATAGGTCCATCAATGGCTATTAGCCAGGATGGGCAGAGATGGTGTCCCTAGCCTCTGTTTACCAGAAACTGGGAATGGGCAACAGGGGATGGATCACTTGATGATTGCCTGTTCTATTTGTTCCCTCTGGGGCACGTGGCATTGTCCACTGTCGGAAGACCAGACACTGGGCTAAATGGACCTTCGGTCTGACCCTGTATGGCTGTTCTTATGTTCTCTTCTAGGGTGAGATCAAGCATGAACATTTTTATTTCAAAAGCAAAGCTTGACTGCTTCCACTACAATTCAGAGAAATCCTCTTTCAAAGAAGTAATTCTTGCCATAATGTATATTCCTTCCAGTGAGAAGAGGCTCACTATAACCCAAAGTGTAATTTGCCTACTGTAATGTATCGAGACAATTTGGGACTTGCATTCTCCTTTCACTATAAATAGAACATTACTACATCCAGGATCACTGTAAGTAGGTTTCACTTTACAAATTGGTAACATGACTACATGTAATGTCTTCTGATTAGTTGCAAGACTAACTAGAGATGTTTAAGAGAACAGCAACATATGTCTAGATTTTAAACTAAGTTAATTCCTGTGCAATATCGATGCCACACTCCAAAAGTAATTCTCATACCTCACAGTAAATATCTGACTATGTATTAAAACATCATATAATTTAGTCTTGCACTAGCTGTTACTAGTGCACACTTTCCCAAGGAAACCCGATTCCCTGTATTTCGGAGTTTAAATATACTTGATAAAATACAGACTAGATGGCGAAACTCAAGGTAAATATCTAAAATGTTGTGTGAAGAAACATTATTGTTACCTTATCTGCTTTAATGTTTTCTTGTTCTGACAGCCAGTGATTTGGTGGACAAAAATTCCTTCTTGTGTCTCTAGATTTCAACATTTTCACTAAATTAGTGATGACCTAGACGACAGAAACAGTTCTATTAAATATAAACTAGTTCACTAAATGAAGCCATGCATAGGAAAGGTAATTCTTCAAAGCAAATTTCTAAAGAAATCATGTAAATAGTGTGTCAGGTTAAGTTATTTCTCCCCCTAAATAACACTACATTGTTCTCATTGCTAATACTTTAGAAGACGTGATTAAGCAATTGAGATCTGGCCATAAACCACCACTACAATTAGTTTACTGAAAAGTGCTTCCCCTTCTGCAGATCACAGGAATATCTCTAATGTATAAAAAAGTTATATGCTAATTCAGAAAAGCTAAAAGTAATCACATCAGCACAAAATAATTTCTTCCGTAGGATCATTTATTAAAAATAAGACCTAATTCTAAGTATTTATACTGTGCTTATCAAGTTACCTGAGCCTTGTATAAGATTTTAAAACATTTTTACATTAAGCATATCATACCACCTTAGTCCCATATCCTAAGACTGAGTACACATCTCAGGCTGCCAGTTCCAATTTTAGATTAGAAAAATTGTTTTTTTAATAACATTCCCCACTTCTTCTCTCTCCAGCACCAAACATTTTTCACAAACACCAGATACTGACCTAATGTAAAAAAATAAAATCATACTTAGTCTTGAAATTGTATAACTCCAATCTTCTCACCAAAATATTATTGTATATATTCATACATAGTTGACAAAAATTAAAATTTAAAATAAAAGAAGGCCATTTCAATATCAGATGGTCCAAGAGAATGAGTGTACAGATAAACACAAAAATCTGACATTTTCATATATTTATATAACAAAATGAGGAAGTTGGGGAAAACACTTATCCTGGGCACTAGGCACCTCTGACAATTTAAACAAAATACAACAGACACATCAGCAGCTCCCCAAAACTAGAAAATATCCACTCAGAAATATCAAATCCAACAGTAACTTTACAATACCCTATTGCACCCACAAATATCACCCCTGATCACACCCCTCCTGCTCCCAAATCTAAGTACAAATATATGAAATGACTTAGGAACCCTACCCAAATATATGTAAAACAAATGGAAGGATGCATTATATTTTTACAGGAGAACTAGCCTAAAGCAAGTTACCAAAGCTACCACAAGTAGGAATCCCCTTTGCCACTTAAAATTATAGCACTTGAAAAATGAGTAGAAGAAATGCACAGACAGTGCTTTCAAGGTATTTCTTGCTTAAACATAGTCTTAATGGGCACGTGTCAAAAGCAACAAAGAACTTAATGGACCTTCCCAAGAGCTTTGTCTCCAGATACTAAACAAAGGACCTTTTAATATCCAGTTTGTAAAGGAAGGTCCCGCAGGTTGGAATAAGACTGAAAGAAAATGCTATCAGGAGAACTGTTTGATTACACAGGAATTTTTTCATCACTTTCCCCTTGTAAAATTCATGGCAGCCTAGATCAGTCATTAAAGTTCTGAGATTCCATTAGCCGCCCCCCATCCCCACCCCCCAGTTACAAAATCTAGAAAGAGATCTTCCATGTGAAGTAAAAGGATGTGTTAATAAAAAAAAATAAAAACAGTTTAAAGAAGACTGTATTAAATTAGCTGGGACTGGAGTTACCCCCAACAAAACATATTGGATTCTTAAAAATGAAAAGCACAACAAAAAAAAATGTGTCCTTTAAATTTGTTTATATTTTTTAAAAACTACATAAAAATGGGAGTTTCCTTCTAATAACGTACCAGACGCAAGCATCAGTGCAAGTTAAACTTCAGGAAACGTAGTTTTTTATTCTACTGTTTTAGAACGGTCAACTCAGAACTTAGTAAAATATAATCAACTACTTAAGTGTTTGAAAAACTCCTCTTATTGATTCCACAGAAAGACTTAGAATTCTAAATGGATCAAATCATATTTTTACAGATATTTCTATTTCAATATTCATATCATAAGAAGAGAGGTATTCTACTGAAAAGGAAAGAGATCAGATGGTTCCATGTGTCAGATCCTGTCACTTCTCATGCCCCAGTTATGCTCATGCTTAACTTTACTGTGAGTAATCCCATTTATTTAAATTGAAACTACTCACATGCTTATCGTTAAGCATACCTGCATTTGCAGGATTAGGATTTAAGTGTATATCAGTATTAAATATTGCATACATGTGCTTTCCATTAATGGAGGGGGAACGTGGAACACATGCAAAACAAGTAATAGAAATCCAGAGCATAGCTCATAGAGAAGACTATATCTTATTTTCTTAGCTGTGTAGCCATGGCATTAGGAACCAGTAATCTTTTCCCATTTTTACATGGTTCAGAAAAATGAAAGGAAAAGCAGATAAATATTTTCTCAATCATAGAATTACAGGACTGGAAAGGACCTTGAGACCTCTTCTAGTCCAGTCCCCTCCACTGAAGGTGGGACTAAGTATTATCTAGACCAGTGGCTCTCAACCCTTCCAGACTACATACCCTTTCAGAAAACTAAGTGAACGTACCCTCTTCTCAAAACTAAGTGATTGGGCAAAAAATGGCAAATGAAATTTAATGTAGACAAACGTAAAGTAATGCACACTGGAAAAAATAACCCCAACTATACATACAATATGATGGGGGCTAATTTAGCTACAATCAATCAGAAAAAAGATCTTGAGTCATCGTGGATAGTTCTCTGAAGACGTCCACGCAGTGTGCAGAGGCGGTCAAAAAAGCAAACAGGATATTAGAAATCATTAAAAAGGGGATAGAGAATAAGACGGAGAATATATTATTGCCCTTATATAAATCGATGGTATGCCCACGTCTTGAATACTGCATACAGATGTGGTCTCCTCATCTCAAAAAAAGATATACTGGCACTAGAAAAGGTTCAGAGAAGGGCAACTGAAGTGATTAGGGGTTTGGAACGGGTCCCATATGAAGAGAGATTAAAGAGGCTAGGACCTTTCAGCTTGGAAAAGAGGATACTAAGGGGGGATATGATAGAGGCGCATAAAATCATGAGTGATGTGGAGAAAGTAGATAAGGAAAAGTTATTTACGTATTCCCACAATACAAGAACTAGGGTCCACCAAATGAAATTAATGGGCAGCAGGTTTAACACAAATAAAAGGAAGTTCTTCACACAGCGCACAGTTAACTTGTGGAGCTCCTTGCCTGAGGAGATTATGAAGGCAAGGACTATAACAGCGTTTAAAAGAGAACAGCATAAATTCATGAAGGTTAAGTCCGTTAATGGCTATTAGCCAGGATGGGTAAGGAATGGTAAACCTAGACTCTGTTTGTCAGAGGGTGGGGATGGATGGTAGGAGAGAGAGATCACTTGATCGTTACTGTTAGGTCAGTCCCTCTGGGGTACCTGGCATTGGCCACTCTCAGTAGACAGGATACTGGGCTAGACAGACCATTGGTCTGACCCAGTACGGCCGTTCTTATGTTCAGGACTTTGATTTGTCTTGCGTACCCCCAAGTTTCACCTTACTTAAAAACTATTTGCTTTATAAAATCAGACATAAAAACACAAAAGTGTCACAACACATTACTGAAAAATTGCTTTCTTTCTCATTTTTGCCATATTATAAAATAAATCAATTGGAATATATATATATATCTTAGTACTTACATTTCAGTGTATAGTACATAGAGCAGTCATGGTAAGAGATTTTAGTTCATTCTGACTTCACTAGTGCTTTTTATGTAGCCTGCTGTAAAACTAGGGAAATATCTAGATGAGTTGATGTACCCCCTTGGAAGACCTCTTCGTACACGCAGGGATGAGCATATGCCTGGTTGAGAACCACTGATCTAGACCATCCCTGACAGGTGTTTGTCTAACCTGCTCTTAAAAATCTTCAATGATGAAGATTCTACAACCCCCCAAGTAATTTATTCCAGTGCTTATCTACCCTGACAGTTTTCCTAATACTTAATCTAAATTGCCCTTGCTTGAAAACTCATGTCCCCTCTCAGTTGTCTCTTCTCCAGACTAAACAAACGCAATTTTTTCAATCTTCCCTCATAGGTTATGTTTTCTAGACCTTTAATTATCATCGTTCCTCTCTGGACTCTCTCCAATTCATCTACATCTTTCCTGAAATTTGGTGCCCAGACTGGACACAATACTTCAGTTTAGCCATAAGCAGCACAGAGTAAAGCGGAAGAATTATTTCTCATGTGTTGCTTACAACACTCCTAATACATCCTAGGATGATGTTTGCTTTTTGGCAACAGTGTTACACTGTTGACTCTTATTTAGCTTCTGATCCACCTTGACCCCTAGATCCCTTTCTGCGGTACTCCTTGACACTCATTTCCCATTTATATGTGCGCAAATGATTGTTCCTTTTGCACTTGTCCTTATTGAATTTCATCCTATTTACTTGATCTGGACAAACTGGAGAAATGGTCTCATTTTGAATTTTTATCCTATTCTCCAAAGCACTTGTAGCCCCTCTCATTTTGGTATTATCCGCAAACTTTATTAGTGTACTCTGTGTCACTATCTAAATAATTGATAAGATATTGAACAGAACTGGACCCCCCCTTGACTGTGAACCCTTCCAGCTTGACTGTGAACCATTGATGATTACTCTCTGGGAACAGTTTTCCAACCAGTTATGCTCCCACAGGATAATAGCCATCTAGGTTGTATTTTGTAGTTTTTTTTATTAGAAGGTCCTGCAAGACAGTATCAAAAGCCTTACTAAAGTCAAGATACACCACATCTACCGCTTCCCTCCATCCATAAGGCTTGTTACCTCCTCAAAGAAAGCTATTAGGTTGGTTTGACAGGATTTATTCTTGACAAATACGTGCTGTTACTTATCACCTTATCTTCTAGGTGTTTGCAAACTGATTGCTTAATTATTTGCTCCATTATCTTTCTGTGTACTGAAGTTAAGCTGACTGGTCTAATTCCCGGGGTTGCTCTTATTCTCCTTTTTATAGACTAGTACTCTATTTGCCCTTTTCCAATGCTCTGGAATCACTCCTGTTTTCCACTACTTTCTGAAGATAATTACTAATGGCTCAGATATCTCCTCAGTCAGTTCCTTGAGTATTTTAAGACGTATTTACACTCATCTAGTGCAACCGTCTATTATTTGATAAGCTATTCCAATTTCTAACTTCAGCAAAGTATTTTACCTTTTTTTTTTTGGTTGGGAAACATACTGCTCACTTTTCATTACTGCAAATCAGTGCAAAGCAAGTGTCAAGTCTGGATGGTCTCCTTTGGAAAAGACCTAGTGCCATACATTGAAATCTTGCCAAAACAAGGTGAATTTCAGCCTTCACTGTTAAATTTTATCAATAAATTAGTCATGTGTTTGAAAAGTAAACAAGTGCTGTTTTGTTATTAACCACATTTCTGATCAGAACTAGAGACCAAGATATCTAAGATTTACATTTATAATTTGCTTAATAGACAAAATACAAACTGCTGAGAACCGTATAGGTAAACTGAAAAGTAAATAATTTTTCTGGAGTCTAGTAGCTGTCTAGAAAAGAGTAATTTTTGTGTACTGTATACGCAACTATCATCTTGTATCAGAAGACACGAATTCAATAGCTGCTTGAAAGAAAACAAAATGTTAAGCCAATTTTATCATAACTTCAAGTGAAGGAGAATGATAAAATAGGATAAACTAAAAGGCAAAAACAGAGGAAGACATGATATAAACCACATACATAAAAATGTCCAACATGCTGTCATTCCCAGTAAAATAGAAATACTGCATCTCAATTTGTGACCTTTAAATTGAAAGTTTATTTGCTAATTTAAAGACAAGTAATTAAATTAAATTGTGCAAACATATATTAGATCAATCTGCACAAATTATAAATTCAGTGATGCATTAGGACTGTATTCAATGCAATCAAAACATTATCAGTTACTCTCACTGCTACTAATGCTCATAATGCTCATGCTCATAAGTGAAATGTGTTGTAAAATCAGGCAGAATGGGCTGGATAGAGGCTATCATAGACTTGTAGAATGAATAAGCATTCCTTAATTAGCCCATCAGGTTAAGTGCAAGCATTAATGGGCCTTTCCTAAAGTCTAGCATGACATCTTTCTCCAAACATGGCCAAGAAGAAAGTTCCATTAGCAATATTAATACAAGCTTAGTTGATCATTTTCATTCAATTAACTTCTTTCAATTAAATAGATAGCTTGACAAAAGCAGTGATAAAAGACCTGAAGGGACAGCTGATGACTCGAACTGAACATTAGTGCGCGCGAGGTCACCAGTATTAAACGGACTGTAAATCTAGCATTCAATTTGGAAAATGCATTTCTTCTGCTCCCACTCCTTTAATGAGCAATTTTAGCTGACTAGATGTGTTTGCTGCAGAAATTTCATGGCAAGTCAAGTACTCTTTTTTTTTTTCCCTCCTCTCAACAGTTATATTCTTTGTTTTTTTCCTATCAACATTCTCAGCTTTCCTTAATTTATACCTTCGGTTTCCGTGAGTAAAACTGGGTAGGAATGTATTGGTAGTTATTTAAAAATAACATTCATTTAGGTATCAGAGGGGTAGCCGTGTTAGTCTGGATCTGCAAAAAGCAACAAGGAGTCCTTGCCACCTTATAGACTAACAGATGTATTGGAGCATAAGCTTTTATGGGTGAATATCCACTTAGTCAGACGCATACGTTTAGGGTATGTTTATCATGCAATGAAATACCTGCGGCACATCCCCAGATGGCCCGGGTCTATTGACTTTGGCTTGCAGGAACTGGGGCTCTGCGGCTAAAAACTAGTGTAGACATTCAGGCTCAGGATGGGAGGGTCCAATCCAAGAGTGAACACCCACACTGTGATTTTTAGTCGCGTAGCATGAGCCCCACAAACCCAAGTCAATTGACTGGGCTCTGAGATTCAGTGTTATGGGTTTTTTATTGCAGTACAGATGTACTCTAAGTCTATTTCACTGGCCTGATTCACCACTGCATTATAGCAGTTTTCCACTACTGGTCTCGATGCAGTTGTGAAATTGGTGTAACAGCAGTGAATATCAATCTCGAGTCTGCAGGTCAGCAAGGCACTTACTCATAGAATCATAGGACTGGAAGGGACCTCGAGAGGTCTTCTAGTCCAGTCCCCTGAATTCATACTGGACTAATTGTTATCTAGACCATTCCCTGAAAGGTGTGTGTCTAATGTGCTCTTAAAAATCTCCAATGATGGAAATTCCATAACCCCCCTAGGCAATTTATTCCAGTGCTCAACTACCCTGAAAGTCACAACATTTTTCCTAATGTCTAACCTAAACTGTCCTTGCTGCAATTTAAGACCATCGCTTCTTGTCCTATCCACAGTGGCTATGGAGAACAATTTTTCTCCCTCTTCCTTGTAACAACCTTTTATGTACTTGAAAATGGTTATGTCCCCTCTCAGTCTTCTCTTCTCCACTCTAAACAAACCCAACTTTTTCCATCTTCCCTTATGCAGTATTTTCCATTTTGTATGTGTGCAAACTCTAGTTGACGCCTAATCAGTGCAGAGTAGAGAAGAAAAATTACTTCTTGTGTCTTGCTTACAACACTCCTGTTAATACATCCCAGAACGATGCGTGATTTTTTTCAACATTACATTGTTGACTCACATTTAGCTTATGATCCACTACGATCCCTAGATTCCTTTCCACAGTACTCCTAGGATCCTAGGCAGTCACTTCCCATTTTGTATGTGTGCAAACTGAGAGTGGAGATGGATGGCAGGAGAGCAATCACTTGATCATTACCTGTTACGTTCACTCCCTCTGGGGCACCTGGCATTGGCCACTCTCGGTAGACAAGATACTGGACTGGATGGACCTTTGGTTTGACCCAGTATGGCCATTCTTATGTTCTTATTGTTCCCTCTTAACATTAAGCATGTGAGCAGATCCACTGATGTTAATGGAACTTCTCACATGCTTAAAATTAGTCATGTCTTGCCGAATTGGGCTTCAATTAATACACATTCTATACCAACTCCTGCATAAAAGTCAATTAAAATATGAAACAAACTCATGTAAAAAAAAAAAAGCTATAATTATTTAATTTACAGTCACCAAATGCATCCGACGAAGTGGGCATTCACCCACAAAAGCTCATGCTCCAATATGTTTGTTAGTCTGAAAGGTGCCACAGGACTCTTTGCTGCTTTTACAGATCCAGACTAACACGGCTACCCCTCTGATACTTGACAAAATGACACTGTTATTCTGTGTACTCTTAAATGCAGAATTCACATTAAAGCAAATGTTATTTCCAAATTCCACATTTCCTAAAGATAACCTCTGAGATAGAAGTATAATTGTGAAACAAACTGCAGCCAAATACTATTATGATAAATGTCAATATAAGAAGGTCTAAAAGTCTTGTTTGATCTGTAACTGAAAAACGACATCCTGTACCTTAAACAGTTGAATCCATCGTTTTTGTTCTGTTTGTATACATTGCTGCATTTCTGTATTTGTTGTAACTCCAACACTTCTAAATGCTGCAATATATTCCTCACGAACTTCTGGCTTTGTTTCTGGGTAAGCCAACTTGATGATTCCTAAACATGCATCTCGAAGGCAGTGTGATAATATTACCAGCTCTTCTAGTGTAAAAGGCATCATTGATGATTGTCTTTGACCTACAGTTACATAAACAAGGTTACATTTCTAAAATAACATTTCTAATATTTTTTTTCTGTATTTATATAATTATTCTTTTACTCTGTAGTGCAAAAACAACAATAGTCACGCAACAGAGAAAGGAGACACAAAGAAAACAAAAGCTACAAAACATAAGAAGTTGGCAAAAATTACTGAATTATTATTACAATAGTACTGGCTTGAAATTACAATGAAATGGATATTAACATGCGCACTTTATTTTTGTACTACATACTTATTGTTCAACTAACAGCCTGCAGACTCAATCTTCATGGTCCTTATTTACTCCTGGAGGAATTCTGAACCAAAAAATTAAAAATTCTGCACACAGTATTTTCAAATGCTGCAAAATTCTGCATATTTTATTTTTCAAAATAACACAATATAATCATACCGGTTTCAATGATTTTTGGTTATTTTATTTCAAAATACCTGTTAGCAAGTATGTCTGTAACAATACAGACAACAAAAAAGTTTCAGGAAATATTTTTTGACAAATAGATTCCCGACTAGCTATATTAGTACAGAACTCTGAGTAACAATTCACAAACAACAAAACTATATTTCCCACACCCCACAAAAGCGGTGCAAAGGCTCAGGAGACTCAGGGGTAACAGAGAAGCTGAGGGAGAGAGAAGTAAGTTGCTGAAAAGGAGCCTAGATGTGAACTTGGAGGGTTGTTGGGTGTGGGTGAGAAAAGTATGGAACAGGTTTTTCTGGGGGATGGGGAGGGATTGTTAGGGAACTTCCCCCATGCAGACGCTGGCTGATCCTTAGCCTCTCCCATTCAGGTCAGGCACATCTGCCCCTGTCCCCATGTGTTCCTGCACCCCCATGTGTCCTTGAACTCCCTGTCCACATGTGTCCCTCCACCCCCACCCAGACACCCACTCCCCTTATCCCAGTGTGGCCCTGTAGCCCCATATCCTATGTGGATCTGTATCCTCTCCCCACTCCCCATGCGTGTCTATGCCCCCAACCAGCCAGTCCTGTGTGTCTATACCTTTTCCCCCTGTGCTTTTGTGCCCCCACCCAGCCACCCTCTGTCCCTATATGTAACTCTTCACCCCTCCCCCATCACCATGTGGCCCTGAACCTCTCTCCCCACTGTGGCCCTGTGCCAGCACTCCCATTCAGCTCCTGCCCCAGCCTGTCCTTCCCCAGTAGCCCTTATGAGCCTCCATCTGACCGCCCCCACAACAGTCCCACGCTATCTGTCTCTCCATAGCCCATCACCTGGCCTGACAGGCGCTGCAAAAAAGGCAGGCTCTTTCTCTTCTCTAGCTGGCTGGGAGTTGCTGCTGTGTTCCATTGCCACAGAGCTCTCTGGTGGGAAAAAGGCATAACTGCAGGAGTTATTTTCTGATGGGAGCTGCTGCTGTTCTTGCACAACCATGCCCTCTGGTAGGCAAAAGGCGGAACTGCAGCAACATTTTAGCAGAAGCTGTTTTTTCTGCTCAAAAAATTAAAAGTATGCACTTGTGTAATAGCGCAGAATTTCCCCAGGAGTAATTCTCACAAAACTCCTACTGAAATCAACAGTAATTTCAAGAGAGTAAGGTCTGTCAGATTAGATCCCAGAGAATGCTTGAAGCTCTTACCTTCTATAGGGTCACCAAAGAATTCATTATCATGTATAGAAATAAGTGAATGACTAAATAAAGAACTGAAAAGGTAGAAGAGTGGAATGATCCGACTGGAATCTTCTAAAGACATTGGCGATCCCCTTGATATTACCTGAAGCAGTGGGACCATAGACCTTAAAATATAAAAAATCAAAATACAAAAATCAAATGTTTCCTTTCAAAAAATGCTTTAAGATTCATCAACAAAGTCAAAATATTATTGACTAGTTCTATAAAATTTGCAGTGTTCTAGCCATGTTGGTCCCAGGATATTCAAAAGACAAGGATGGTGAAGTAATATATTTTATTGGACCAAATTCTGTTTGGGACAGAGACAAGCTTTTGAGCTTACAGAGAGCTTTCCTTCAGCTATGGGAAATGTACTCAGTGTCACAGCTAAGGGCAGCTCTACATTTAAAACATTGCAGCGTCACAGCTGCTGTAGCACTTCAGTGAAGAAAATACTGTGCCGACGGGAGAGCTTCTTCTGTTGGTATCTTTAATCCACCTCAGCAAGAGGCAATAGTTACATCGACGGGAGAAGTACTCCTGTTGACATAGTGCTGTCTACAGCAGGTGTTAGGTTGGTCTAACTGCATCATTCAGAGATGTGGATTTTTCACACCCTGAGGGTTTGGATAAACTTGCAGCTGTACAGCACTGGGAGTTACAGCTGTCTTCGTACAGCTGTGTAGGGAAAGAGCTGCAGTGTGGCCACACTGACAGCTACCAGCGCTGCACTGTGGCCACATTTGCAGCGGTGTTGGGAGTGGTGCATTATGGGCAACTATCCCAGCGTTCAAGTGGCTGCAACGTGCTTTTCAAAAGAGGAGTGTGGGGTGGAGTGTGACAGGGAGCGTGGGGGAGAGAGAGAGTGTGGATTTTTGGAGCCGACACTGTGTCAGCTCCCTGCCTTGCAAATTCCGACCACTTCCCCCACCCCTCTCTCATTCACTCTTAAATGCAAATAGCCTTCAGACCAGATAAGCAGCTGCTCCGACAGACTCCCTCCCCCTGCCTCAGCCATGCTGTTTCTCTCTTCAAGCAAACACTAACTGTGGACATTCCCTGTCTGCCTCTGCTCGAGCAAACAATTGCTGTGTTTGTCTTTTAGATAAGCAGCTCCGGGAGCCCCGAGTTCACAACAAAACAAAGAGAGGCATCGTAACAAAACAAAGAGAGTTCTTTAGTTAAAAGCATTATGGGAAAATTCCGGAGGTCAGTTACAGCGTAGTAAGATTAATCACTGTTTACACTGGCACTCCAGCACTGCAGCACCAGCGCTGTTCTCTTTATTCCTCTCATCCATGTGGAGTACAACCAGCGCTGTAGCCAGGGAGATACAGCGCTGTATGTGTCTTGCCAGTGTGGACGGGGAGTAAGTTGCAGCGCTGTAAAACCACTACCAGCACTGCAAACTCTCCAGTGTAGCCAAGGTCTTAGTTTAAATATCTTATATGCCCTCTGTTGGGAACTATATCCTGCTTAAGCAAGATGGAAACATTATTTATAGGGTGTCACTGCTTTATATCTGAGTGCTTAACAAATACAATTACCACACCCCTGTGTTAACTCTATTTTAGAATTGTGTCTTATTTCTGGTTTAGAACTGGAAAACAGAGGCAAAAAGAGATTAAGTGACTTGCACGTTACCACACAAAAAGTCTGTCAGAGCTGGGAACATAACTTAGATATTTTACACCTCAGTCTTGGACCTTAGCCATCCTTCATCCATAAGATAAACCTGATAGCCTAAAAGGTCTTTTTCCACCTCTAACTACTATGACCCCATATGAAGAGTCCCCTTATGTTTTATGGTAATTAAATGCATCTTAAGAATAGGCATAGAAGATACATCAGCATGCAGGATGACATTGGAGAAAGGACGGGTAGTAGAGTATAATGAAATATTTTGAATATAAGTACTACACTGCAATTGGAAACTGATACAAACTGAAACAATGCAATTACATACTTAGAAAATATATTTTCATATTTAATTTTTAAGCAAAAAGTTGCAACAAGGACTATCACTGTGTAATTATCAAATACACGTGGATGCATACTGAGGTCTAAGAAAAAGTGCCATTCGGTATCTATACATGTTATTTAAATAACTTGAGGGTGCTTCTTGCTTACAAAACAATCACTGCACCTTAGGCTGAAGAACCTCAGAGCCCAAAGACAAATGTGTTTCTAGCAAATTGACCTCAGAGGTCAAAGGTCAAATTTTATTAGCCCAGGGTATGATTATCACTTTACTTCTAAAACAGGAAGCAATTTAAATTTTTCATGAAGAAATGTAACAAGCTATTCAAATATTAAATTCAATGAAATAAAGAAACCAAGCAAGTCAAATTGCTGAAAGGCACACAAAAAAAATAAAAAATTAAGTTATAACACATCTGGTTCCTGCCTTTCACACTGTTCTCATTCTCCTTCTCTCTGTCATCATTTTCTTCTCCCTTCTGCCCTTCCATACTGACAGCTCCCCAACGCGCTAGCCCCTAAATTAACTGCAATATATTTGACTAACATTTTGCTTCACAGATGAATTGAGATGTGGGACTAGAAATTCTCAAAGTACACATAAAACATAAAACAGACATTCTGGGAACAAAAGCCCAACTGATCTTTAGGGAATGATTTGGGGAGTGAGATAGAAGGATAGGAAGAACAGTATTTTTGGACGGAGGGGGAGGGGTAGAGTAAAACACTCCCTCACAACTGTTCATAAGCCTTATTCTCTTTGCTTTCTTTAATTTCCTTTATGTGAAATTTAGGATTTTTTTCCAGAAATTTTTTCCCTCAGTAGTACCCAATGGGGAGGATCAAACACTCTTTGCTGCTGCACGCTGCATGCTGCTGGCATCAGTATATGGGGCCCAGATGACTCTGGGCTTGTCTACACTTACATTTTATAGCGCTCTAACTTGCTGGCTCGGGGGGGTGGATTAAACTGACTCATTGAGGTGGATTCCAGGAGCGCTAGGAGAGCTCTCTCCCAGCGCTTGCGCACGACCACATTCACACTTCAAAGTGCTGCCACAGGAGCAGTCCTGTGGCAGCGCTTTCAAGTTTCCACTGTAGACATACCCTCTGAGTCCCCTCAATTCCTTCTTTCTGGAAACTATGATGCAGAGGGGCAGGATGGTGGGTTGTGGAATGGAATGTGCAACACATCTCGAAGAATAACAGTTATGAAAGGTTAGCCCGTTTTTTTCTTCTTCAAGTTTTGCACATGTACATTCCACTCTTGGATCGGCCTTCAGGTACACACCCACACACACACAGCGGTACAGCTCGACCAAATACTGAGTGATGGCATAAAAGGAGGCAAAAGTGTGCACTGTTGACTAGGCTGCTGTTTTCCAAAGGTCCAGGATAGGGATCTGCCTTAGGAATGCCATTGAGGATGATTGTGATCTTGTAGAGTAGGCAGTCAGCTTTTCTGGAGGTGAGTTGCCTGCCAGATCATAACACGCGTGGGATACAAGAAGTTATCAAAGATGAAATTATCTTGAATAATAAATTGGAAAACTTTTAATTCTGTATGCTATGACCATGAACAGTTAGGTGAACTGCTGAAATAGTTTGGTCCTGTCTATGCAGAATGCCACTGCTCCTCTAACATCCAATGTGTGTAGCCACTGCTTGTCCCTGTGTGTGTGTGTGGTTTGGGGTAAAATACAGGTAAGTAAACTGACTGACTGATATGAACATCTGAAATTACCTTAGAGAGAAACCTCAGATGAGGGTATAAGTACACCTTATCTTGAAAGAAGTCTGTGTATGATGGTTCGGATGTGAGGGCATGCAGTTTGGAGACCCTTTTAGCAGAGATGAAAGCGATTAGGAAGACCACCTTCCAAGAAAGGTATAATAAGGAGCATGTTGCTAGAGGCTCAAATGGTTGTCCCATAAGTTTAAACAAAACTAAATTCAAGTTCCAAGGGGAAATGGGCTCCCTTAGTTGATGGTACAATCTTTCTGACCTTCAAGGAATGTAATTGTTATTTATTAGAAAAAACAGAACAGTTATGAATGTGAAGGCGGAAAGCTGATATTGCTGCCAGGTGAACCATGACAGGAAATCACTAAGCCTTGCTGTTTCAGGTGCAGCAAATAGAGTATTTATTGGATGGATGAATGCATCGGTGAGACTCCAGTTTGACAAGTCCAGATGGAGAACTGCTTCCATTTTGACAGGTAAGTGGCCCTGGCGGACAGCTGTCTGCTACCTAGTAAGATCTGGTGAACTTGCTCCAAAAGCAAGCCTACCCTTTGGGATTTAACCATGGAACTTAAAGGCCATTAAATGAAGGGTTCACAGGTTCAGGTGGATCAGCCCATCATGGTCCTGAAAGATCAAATCTAGATGCAACAGCGTTGGAGTTGCCACTGAAGTCCAGTAGAGCAGAGAACCAGCATTGGCATGTCATGCTGGGGCTATTAATACAACGCAGGAGTGGTCCCACTTGACCTTTAGTAGCACTCTGTGTAGTGGTGGGATTGTGGGAAAAGCATAATAAAGCTTTCCTGTACAGGGCAGCACGAAGACATCAGTGATAGAACCCAGACAGTGGCCTTGTACTGGTGACATTTTCTGTTGTACTTGTTTGCAAATAAGTCTATCTGGGGAGTCCTCCACTGCTGAAAAATGCATCTGGCTATATCCAGGCAAAGAGACCACCGGGGGTGATTGGAGCAAGACCTGCTCAGGTGATTTGCTAGCTTATTCTGCACTGCTGGAAGGTAAGAGGCCTTGAGGTTGATTGAATGGGCTCTGTTACATTCCCATAGGTGAATTGCTTCCTGACACCGGAGGGATGACCAAGCGCCTCCCAGCCTATTAAACATGTTGTCCATAAAGACAAACAGGTTATCCCCCAATATGAGGTAGGAAAAGCCTGACAGGCAAGACAAATCCCCCTGAGCTCTCAGACACTGATATGAAGAGTGAGCTTCATCAAGGACCAAATACCCTGAGTTCGGAGGGGCCTCAGGTGAGCTCCCCACCCTAGAGTCAACGCACCTGAGACTAGAGTCATTGACAGTTGAGGGCAGAGGAAGGGAATGCCTGCACAAACACACAGGATTCAACCACCAATTCAGCAAAATTAGAACCTGCTAAGATAGTGTGAGCACAGTGTCTAGATGCAGATGACCTGGCAAGTACACTGAGGCCAGCCACATCTGAAGGAGGTCTGAGGTACAGCCTTGCATGTTGTACTACATATATGCATTCGGCCACGTGCCCAAGGAGTCTCATATAGTTTCAGGTTGTTGTGATTGGATGAATCTTGAGGTTTGTCACAAGAGATTGAATATAATGGAACCCTGACTCTGGGAGAAGCACTCCCAGAGTAGAGTCCAACACAGCCCCTATAAACTCTATCTTCTGCACTGAGCAAAGGATAGACTTGTGGTCACACATTTGCATATGTTCCTAAAATACCGAAGAGCTGGGGTTAGCTCATGTTCCTGTGGTTGTTTGGAGTCATTATAGACAAACTCCCACTTAAATACTCTACTGCCAGTTTCCCAAAACTTAGGGGTGACCATTTATCTGTGCCAAAGTTCACAGGCCTCAAGCCTTATGTTAACTGCTGAAGCAATGTCTTACAGGATACAGGCCTGTAGTTTCCTTGCATTAGTGCTGAATAAAATAAATGCTAAAGCTAGTTATAGGTTACATTTGGCTTTCGGGATTAAGAAATAATGGGAGTAGAAACCCTTCCCTCAAGTTCTGCAGAATCTTTTCCCATCTGAAGAACCTCTTGGACCATACGTTATTTGTGAGAGGGGTTCCTAAAGAGGGACGAGAAGGGAGGGTGGAAAGGAGGGGAAGAAATAAATTGGAGGGTGTATCCCACTTCTACAGCACTCAACACCCAATAGTCTGTGGTGGTACAGGACCAAGCACTGAGGAAATGGGAAAAGCAGTTTGCAAACAAAGAAAAAATGGGGTCCAGCATCCTTGAGGGTCTCATCAAAATGCCTGCTTATAATGCACTATATGTTTAGGTGGAGCAGGCACTGAAGCAGAGGCAGAAGGAGGTGGTAGTCTACAATTTTAACCTATACTCTTTCCTCACACTCCATTGGACCTCCTGTAGGAGCCCAGAGAACTGCAACCAGGAGCTCCTACGCATGGCTCCTGCAAAAACCATGGACCTGGCGGCCAAGTCTACTGCATCCAGTTGCACCGCAATCCTCACCACCTATTTTCCCTCATCTACTAGTGAGAAGAACTCCTGTCTAGCCTCTTTGGGAGCAGAATGTCTTTAAATTTCAGTATGGAGTCCCATACATTAAAGTCATACCTGCCCAAAAGTCCATGGTGGTTTGCAATCTTGAGTTGCAACACTTCAGTAGAATGAACTTTCCTTCCAATTAGGTCTAACTATTTTCAGTCTTTTGATTTTGGGGTTGCACCCTGATTTCTCTGTCTTTCTCTCTCATTGGCAGCAGATATCACCAGACACCCCAGGAGCGGATGCAAGTAAAGAAACTCATAACACTGGGTGGGTATTGTGCTCGGCTGTCTTTCAAGTTGGGGGAAGGGATGCAGGTATCTACTACAATCCCTGAACTGTATCCATAATGGTGTCTTTGAGAGGCAGGGCCACTCTGGAAGCACCTGCAGTGGCTAAAATATCAACCAGGTGGTGAGAGAGTTTTTACTTCCTGAACCTGTATGCCCAGACTTAAGGCAACCCTCTAACAATTGCTGGTGTGCCTTATAGTCATCTGAAGGAGATGACATGCCCTCACTCCCTCTTTCCCCACTTCACGATTGCCTCATTGGGGAGGAGGAAAAGGAGGCAAGTACTGGCTGCAGACGCTCTTCCTCCTTTTTTTGATCTGCAGGGTCCTGTTGAGCTGGCACTTGAAGTCTGATCCCAGGCTCAGTACCAGAGTCAGGAACAGGTGCTACCTGGTGGGTAGGTGCCACATATCTTTCCGAGATTACCAAATAGTAGTGCCTGGAATATGATCAAGAAACTGGGGGAAAGCCCCACAGATTCCAAAGAGGCCACTGGACAGGCTTGGACCCCCAGTGACCTCCTGGTAAACCACCACACAGTACTCCTGTGATAGGATCCATTGAAAGGGTGGAAAGGTCTTAAGGAGGAGTTGGTCCAAGGATGGGAAATGTAGGACCCAACCTCCAATTCAGAAGATGCGCCTCCTTCCACTAACCATGGGGATGCAGTTTCAGAGGGTGCCGGTGACCTGTACCGAGTTGGAGAAGCCCACTAAAAAAAGCAAGCACCACAGGTTTCCCCTTGGATTGTACCAAAGCGCACATCATCAGGGGAACATGCAGATGGCATGGTACCCAGCATTGTAGCAAACCTGCCGGTTCTCCCTTGTCCATCGGCACCAGTAGCATCAACTCTTGTACTGCCAGCAATACTGGCACCGACAGGGTCAGGAGGTCCCTGGCAGCAACAAATGCCTGCGGCCTGGTCACTACGGTTCAGTGCCACAGATGTAGCTCTGGACTTGACAGAACATGCCTAGGCACCCTAGTAAACACTGCCATCTTTTGAGGAACTGAAGCAAATAAGTGCTTCGGTTTAGACCACACACTGCTCTTATTCCCATGCCTAGCAGACATGGATCTCCCAATTTCAGCACTCTGCTTCTTATGCCTCTTCTCAGGTACTGGGGATGGCAAGCAGTGCTGGGACTCAGGTATGGTAGGAGGTGCACTCCTCACCAATGCCAAGGCACTTGGCACCAACTCTGACTGACCTGGCTCAGAAGTAGGTCTCACGGCCACCTCCCTGAGTCTAAACTTTACCTTGGCTCTATGATCTTTCTGAGAGACTTAAAGTCCCTGTAAATTTGGCAATGCTCTCCATTATGAGCTTCCCTGAGGCACTTCAAGCAACTCAAGTGTGGGTCACTGACAGGCATAGCCTTATTGCAGAAAATGCAGGGCATGAAGCCCAGTCACAGAGACATCCCTCAGCACTGGGACTCGACCAATACCCTGAGATAGTTTAAAAAAAAAAATCTAACTGAATGCTAATAATCTTAATCACACTAACTATTTACAATACAAGAGAACACAGTTCTCTGACAGAATCTGTAAATGCAAGAAGAGCAGATCTAGAGGCCACCATGGGCAGCAGTAAGAAGAAACTGAGGGAACTTTGGGGTCAGTTGGCCCTTTATACCAACACCAGCGGCGTGTGGCAGCAGAGGGCGCTTGAGCCATCCTAATGGGTACCACTAAGATGAAAAAATTCTAGCACCTCTGCACACAAAAAGCAGAATGGACACGTGCAATCATTAAAAGCAGAAAGTAAGGGTATTGATAAACATTTGTGCAATGATGCTACAAGTCTCTGCCCTCTGGAAAATAGCTGTCAGCCAGATTATGGGTTTAAAAATATTGTACCAGTATTGAAAAACAAGCCAGATGTCCCTTAACAGAGAATTATGTAACTAGTGTACACACTTATGCATTAATAACTGCACAAATTTGTTGCATTCTGATTGGCTTAGACGCCTCTTCAGCTATCATACACAATAATGTAAACCCTGAAGTGCAACAGCACAGTTATATTTTTCCAATTTATTTAAAATTGTTTCTTTTAGAATATTGCATTGCCATTAGGAAAAATATTCTATTGCACAAAATTAGAACATAAACTTGTAACACCATTATGGGTGTTTAAGTAACTTTTTAAACATAACCAGTGTTAACACCCTGCACACATACAAACTGCTCCTAAAATCTGGTGGCATCAAGGAACATCGTGGGGGAAGAGCAGGAAGGCAAATGGCTGCTAATGAGCCATCTGCCATTTTACCTATGGCCACAGGAGTACATCTACAAAGGGAGTTAGGGTGTGGATCCAGGGACATACTGTTTTCCTCACCTCCACTGCTCACTATATCTATCCTGCGTATCTGGCCTGTAGACTAGTCTGACATTCTTCAGGTTGAGAAGAACCCGGGAACTGGCATAATAATTACAAAACTTCAAATACTGATATTTTTAAAATAATAAAGCCATTTTTATTTTTATTCTAAATAAAGATTAAGTCAAACTCCCACTGAAGTCAACTGAAATTTTGCCTTAGTAAGAACGTTAGGGTTTTGTTGGTTTTCTAGTTTGTTTTTCCTACCATCATATTTGCCCATTGTACCACTAATTCTCTTTTCCTTTTCATAAGACATGCTATATTATGAAAAGAGCTCAGTGATAGAAATGACCTAATACATACCCTGTAATCATTCGTGTAGTCATTGAAGAGATTAGATACCAAAGATGCCTCAGGAACCTGGCATTAAATGCTAAACTGTAAAGAAGCCTAGAAGAGAAAAACCAAATATATTACTGAAGCAAATGAATGTTGTCATGCAAGAAAACCACAATATTTGTATCATGCCTTTCAAATCAAGCATTCCCCAAGCTGATGTACAAAAATATAAATTAAGGTGGTCTTAATACATATAAACTTTAACAAGATTTTGAACTGTTAAAGAAAGGGAGTAATAATGCCATAAAGGTAAAAAAATCCAGCAATTCTACAATGAGAAATGCACAGGCAGACCCTGCATTAAAACCTGCATCACACTGCAGTCCTGAGGCCCAAATTTGTACAAAGAAATGAGGCACACATTAAACAAACATTACATGCTTCAAACCTCTGAGTTATTTTATGAGTAACACTATAATGCTGAGGTGGGAAACTGACAGGTCATTCTGTATGGCTTAATTTATTTTAATTAGCAAAGCAAATTGACTAGATTGTTTTAAAATACAAAAAATTTATGTCTTAAAATAGATTAAAATGTCTTATGAATAGTTAATCTCCACAAAAATAATTACTAGTTTAAAAATCGAATACACTTTTTGTTGTGTGTGTTCAGGTACAAGTTATGGAATCAAATACATTCCTTTTTTTAGAATTTAGCATAACAATTAAACCCAAGGGACAACGTTTGTTCTCAGATATACAGGTATTCTCCTTTTAGTTTAATAGGAGCTGCATCCCCCAGTGTACATACATATCCATTTGAGGGCAGAAAATGGTCCTCAAGTACTTTACAGATGTATTTAAAACTTGGCGCGCACTTTCACAGATTAAAGGTATCATTCTTCGAAGAATCTCCAGTCACAGGTAAATAATCGCCATTTCTTCTTCAAGTGATAATCCCTATGTGATTTCTACATGCGGGAGATTAGTTAGCAGCAGTCAATCAGGAGGGGGTACAAGGATGCAGATGGTCTAGAAGTCTGTAATACTGCCGCTCCCACAGCTGTATCTGTAAAAGAAGTCTGCACCAATGCACAATGTTTTGTAAGGGTATGGATGGATATCCTGGTAGCCTCCCTTCATACATCCAGTAATGGTTCATCTTGCAGAGATGCCGCAGAGGTTGCTTACACTCTGGTGGAATGGGCTTTCACCTCTGTCAGGGGGATGGGGAGGGAGAGAGGAGGAAAGCTTTGTGCTAGGTGGTAGATAGAATGATGCAGCCCGACATCCATTTAGAGAGAGTCTGTGCAGATAGCGGTTGACCCATTGATTGCTCTGCCAGTGGTTTACAATCAGTGGTCTGCGGATCCCAGGGGTACACAGATTATGTCAAATATTTACAAATGGATCTGTACCTCCATTCAAAATTTTTTAGGGGTCCACAAATGAGAAAGATTGAAAAACACTTGTCTAGGTATCTTTCTAATTGAATTCATTCTCTGTAGACATGTCTGTAGGGAGTAATTTGTTGGGAAAGAGTCAACATGGCCAATCATGCTTTACCAAACTGCTAGAATTCTTTGTGGGGGTCAACAAGCATGTGGACATGGGGGATCCAATGGATACAGTGTACTTAGATTTTCAGAAAGCCTTTGACAAGGTTCCTCACCAAAGGCTCTTAAGCAAAGTGAGCTGTCATGGGATAAGAGGGAAGGTTCTCCCATGGATTGGTAACTGGTTAAAAGATAGGAAGCAAAAGATAGGAATAAATGGTCAGTTTTCAGAATGGAGAAAGGTAAATAGTGGGGTCTGTACTGGGACCAGTCCTATTCAACATATTCATAAATTATCTGAAAAGGGGGTAAACTGTGAGGTGATAAAATTTGCAGTTGATACAAAACTACACAAGATACTTAAGTCCCAGGCAGACTGCAAAGAGTTACAAAAGGGTCTCTCAAAACTGGGTGACTGGACAACAAAATGGCACATGAAAGTCAATGTTGATTAATGCAAAGTAATGCACATTGGAAAACATAATCCCAACTATACATATAAAATGATGGGGTCTAAATTAGCTGTTACCACTCACGAAAGAGATCTTGGAGTCATTGTGTATAGTTCTCTGAAAATATTCACTCAATGTGCAGCGGCAGTCAAAGAAGCGAACAGAATGTTGAGAATCATTAAGAAAGGGGTAGATAAGACGACAGAAAATATCATATTGCCTCTATATAAATCCATGGTAGGCCCACATCTTGAATACTGGGCGCAGATGTGGTCGCCCAATCTCAAGAAAGATATATTGGAATTGGAAAAGCTTCAGAAAAGGGCAACAAAAATTATTAGGGGTATGGAACGGCTGCCGTATAAGGAGAGATTAATAAGACAGACTTTTCAGCTTAGAAAAGAGACAACTAAGGAGGGATATGAGAGAGGTCTATAAAATCATGACTGGTGTGAAGAAAGTAAATAAGAAAGTGTTATTTACTCCTTCTCATAACACAAGAACTAGGGGTCACCAAATGAAATTAATAGGCAGCAGGTTTAAAACAAACAAAAGGAAGTATTTCTTCACACAACACACGGTCCACCTGTGAAACTCTGCCAGAGGATGTTGCGAAGGCCAATACTATAATAGGGTTCAAAAAACAACTAGGTAAATTCATGGAGGATAGGTCTATCAATGGCTATTAGCCAGGATGGACAGGAATGGTGTTCCTAGCCTCTGTTTGCCAGAATCTGGGAATGAGCCACACGGAATGGATCACTTGATTACTTGTTCATTCCCTCCGGGGCACCTGGCATTGACCACGGTCAGAAGACATGATACTGGGCTGCATGGAACTTTGGTCTGACCCAGTATGACCATTATGTTAAGTCTTCTCTCTTCATCACAACAATAAGGTTTCAGAAAAGATACCAATAAGTGGATGGTTTGATTCAAAATTACTTTAGGGATGAATACTGGTTGGAGGCAAAGACTTTTTTATGAAAAATGATCTACTGTAAGTGATCCCACTTTGCTCACCCTTTTGGCTGATGTGATGGTGACTCAGAACGCAACTTTCATTGAGAAATGGGACACAGAATAGGTGGCTATTAGTATCTCCTGATAGAATCCTTTCTGCTTTGTCCGAAGATGGAGTGGACCACTGCCTAACATGAGACTCCACATTCAATACCCAACCAAACATCAAGCTTTGAGTTGTAGAAGTCCTGGGTTGTGGCGCCTGGTTACATCATTGTTTTGCATCGGTAGATCTGGAAATGATCTAGAAACCGGTATTCCTAAACTTCAGAGAAAGTCCAGTTATAGTCCGGTTCTGCAGGGCCGGCAGGCTCCCTACCTGGCGACACGTCCCTGGCTGCTCCTACGTGGAGGAAAGGCCACAAGGGGTTCAGAGTGCAGAAGGGTGTGTGTGGCGCACGGTCTGGGAGAGATTTTGGGTGCGGGACAGGGTTTGGGGCAGGAGATTGGGGCACGAGAGGAGTTTTGGGGTGCCAAATCCGGGAGGGCGCTCACCTTGGGCAGCTCCCCGCAAACAACAACCTGTCCCTGCTGTTTCTAGGTGGAGGCACAGCTATGCAGCTCTGCACGCTGCCCCCGCAGCTCCCATTGGCCGCAGTTCCCGGCTAATGGGAGCTGCGGAGTGAGTGCGCAGGGTAGGGTGGGGGCAGTGCGCAGAGCCGCCTAGCCACGCCTCCGCCTGGGAACAGCATGGACAGGTCTACCGCTTGCGGGGAGCCACCCAAAGAGAGCGCCCCCTAAATCCAGCACCCCAAAACCCCTCCTCGTGCTCCAACCCCCAGCCCCGCACCCAACCCCCAGCCCCGCATCTCTTCCTCTTAGTAAAACAGAAATTTTCACTTACACCCCAACATTCCAGATTTAAAAGCTTTTACTGTACTTGACTGAGATTTTGCCTGCATCCTTATTGAAAATTGGGCAGGGTCAAGTCCAACTTAAAATGGAGTGCAGGTTCTAACCCACCCACCACCATCCATTGCCAGCTAGCCTCATTTAAAACACCTCCAAATCCAGGTGAGACAATTTTCTGTGTGGACAGTAAGAAGGTTATGATTAAAACCCAGGTAAGAACTCCAGTTAATGCAATGTAGGCATAACAATACACTCAATGGCATTTCTGTCTACCTGTAATATGAGAACTGTGAAATGCCATATCTGATCAATCCCAAAATTTCAGGGAATGTTTTAGACATCAATGAGAAAAATCCTATTGATTTTGGTGAAAATACAAAAAACTAAAATAATGGGGTTTGCAGGGAGTCCCTGAAATAGAATGGAAAGGGAAGTTGGAACACAAGGAGCTTGGTGGGGAATGGAGGAATGCAAGGAGCCCCTTGTGTTCAAACATAGATTTTAATCATGAGTTAAATCAGCAAGCAGGAAACCTTGATTTAAATAGTTAATTTTTAAATCTTGTTTTGCATTTGTACTTTGTAGTTATTTTCATAGATTCATTCTCATTGGTTGGTATAACCATTAAACATGCTCATCTGCAATCAAACACAGAATCATAGAAATGTAGGACTGCAAGGGATCTCAATAGGTCATCTAGTCCAGTCCCCTGCACTGGGGCAGGAATAAGTATTATCTAGACCATTTCCTCACAGGTGTTTGTCTAACCCAGGGGTTCTCAAACTTCATTGCACTGCAACCCCCTTCTGACAATAAAAATTACTACCTGACCCCAGGAGTAGGGACCAAAGCCTGAGCCCGCCCGAGCCCTCCTGACCCCCACCCCGGGGAGGCGGTGGCTAAGCTGAGGCCCAAGGGCTTCAACCCCAGGCAGAGGGCCTGTAACCAGAGTCCCAATACGCAGGGCTGAAATCCTCAGGCTTTGGCCTCGGGTGGTGGGACTCAGGCTTCAGCTTCAGCCGTAGGTCCCAGCAAATCTAAGCCAGCCCTGGCAACACCTAAAATTGGGATTGTGACCTACTTTGGAGTCCCGACTGACAGTTTGAGAACCGCTGGTCTAACTTATTCTTAAAATCCTCCAGTGACTGAGATTCCACGACATCCCAAGGTAATTTGTTCCAGTGCCTAACTACTCTTACCATTAAGAAATTTTTCCTAATGTCTAACCTAAATCTCCCTTGCTGCAATTTAAGCCCATTAATACTTCTCATTAGTAAACGAAGATAGGACCACAATTTATTACCCTCCTCTTTATAACCACCTTTTACATACTTGAACACTGTTATGCCCCTTCTCAGTCTTCTCTTCTCCAGAAGAAACAAACTCAAATTTTTCAATCTTTTCTCATGGGTCTTGTTTTCTAGACCTTTAATCATTTTTGTTGCTCTCCTCTGGACCTTCTCCAATTTGTCCACATCTTTCCTGAAACATGGTGCCCAGAACTGGACACAATACTTCCACTGTGACCTTATAAGTTCTGAGTAGAGTGGAAGAATTACTTGCCTTGTCTTGCTTACAATATTCCTGCTAATACATCCCAGAATAATGATCTCTCCTCTTTTTCATTTTTTTTATTTTTTTTTTTTTGCAACAGTACTACTTTGTGGACTCGTATTTAAATTGTGATCCATTGTAATCCCCAGATCCTTTTCTGCAGTACTCCTTTCCTAGGCAAAAAGAACAGGAGTACTTGTGGCACCTTAGAAACTAACAAATTTATTTGACCATAAGCTTTCATGGGCAACAGCCCACTTCTGCAGATGCACAAAATGGAACAGAGTGAGGAGATATATATATACACATACAGAGAGCATGAAAAGGTGGGAGTTGTCTTACCAACTCCGAGAGGCCAATTAAGTAAGAGAAAAAACTTTTGAAGTGATAATCAAGATAGCCCAGCACAGACAGTTTGATAAGAAGTGTCAGAATACTTACATGGGGAGACAGATTCAATGTTTGTAATGGCTCAGCCATTCCCAGTCTCTATTCAAGCCTAAGTTGATTGTATCTAGTTTGCATATCAATTTGAGTTCAGCAGTTTCTCGCTGGAGTCTGTTTTTGAAGCTTTTCCGTTGCAAAATTGCCACCCTCAGGTCTGTTATTGAGTGACCAGACAGGTTAAAGTGTTCTCCTACTGGTTTATGAATGTTATGATTCCTGATGTCAGATGTCTGTCCATTTATTCTTTTGCGTAGAGACTGCCTGATTTGGCCAATGTACATGGCAGAGGGGCATTGCTGGAACATGATGGCATATATCACATTGGTAGATGTGCACGTGAATGAGCCCCTGATGGCATGGCTGATGCGATTAGGTCCTATGATGATGTCACTTGAATAGATATGTGGACAGAGTTGGCATTGGGCTTTGTTGCAAGGATAGGTTCCTGGTCAGTGTTTTTGTTCAGTGATGTGTGGTTGCTGGTGAGTATTTGCTTCAGGTTGGGGGGTTGTATGTAAGCGAGGACAGGTCTGTCTCCCAAGATCTGTGAGAGTGAGGGATCATCTTTCAGGATAGGTTGTAGATCTTTGATGATGCGCTGGAGAGGTTTTAGTTGGGGGGCTGAAGGTGACAGCTAGTGGTGTTCTGTTATTTTCTTTGTTGGGCCTGTCTTGCAGGAGATAACTTCTGGGTATTCGTCTGGCTCTGTCAATCTGTTTTTTCACTTAAGCAGGTGGGTACTGTAGTTTTAAGAATGCTTGCCTCTGTCTGAGGGATTGGAGCAAATGCAGTTGTATCATAGAGTTTGGCTGAAGACAATGGATCGTGTGGTGCATCCTGGATGGAAGCTGGAGGCATGCAAGTATGAATAGCGGTCAGTATGTTTCCAGTATAGGGTGATATTTATGTGACTATCGCTTATTGGCACAGCAGTGTCCAGGAAATGGACCGCTTGTGTGGACTGATCTAGGCTGACGTTGATGATGGGATGGAAATTATTGACATCATGGTGGAATTCCTCAAGGGCTTCTTTTCCATGGGTCCAGATGATGAAGATGTCATCAATGTAGCGCAAGTAGAGCAGGGGCGCTAGGGGACGAGAGCTAAGGAAGCATTGTTCTAAGTCGGCCATAAAAACGTTGGCATACTGTGGGGCCATGAGGGTACAGTGCCACTGACTTGAAGGTATATATTGTCCCCAAATGTGAAATAGTTGTGGGTGAGGACAAAAAAGTCACAAAGTTCAGCCACCAGGTTAGCTGTGATATTATCGGGGATACTGTTCCTGATGGCTTGTTGTCCATCTCTGTGTGGAATATTGGTGTAGAGGGCTTCTACATCCATAGTGGCCAGGATGGTGTTTTCTGGAAGATCACCGATGGATTGCAGTTTCCTCAGGAAGTCATTGGTGTCTCGAAGATAGCTGGGAGTGCTGGTAGCGTAGGGCCCGAGGACAGAGTCCACATACCCAGACAATCCTGATGTTAGGGTGCCAATGCCTGAGATGATGGGGCGTCCAGGATTTCCAGGTTTATGGATCTTGGGTAGCAAATAGAAAACCCCTGATCAGGGTTCTAGGCATGTGACTATACAGATTTGTTCTTGTGCTTTGTCAGGGAGATTTTTAGCAGATGGTATAGTTTCTTTATGTAATCCTCAGTGGGATTAGAGGATAATAGCCTGTAGAACGTGGTGTTAGACAGCTGTCTAGCAGCCTCTTGATCATATTCCAATTTATTCATGACGACAACACCTTCGTCAGCCTTTTTGAGTCATTTCCTTTTTTGTATTTGTGCAACTGATTATTCCTTCTTAAGTATACTACTTTGCCTTTGTCCTTATTGAATTTCATCTTATTTACTTCAGACCATTTGTCCAGTTTGTCAAGATCATTTTGAATTCTAATCCCGTCCTCCAAAGCACTTGTAACCCACCCCAGCTTGGGAGCATCTGCAAACTTTATAAGTGTAGTCTCTCTGCCATTATCCAAATCATTTATGAAAACACTGAATAGAATGGGTCCCAAGAATGATCCCTTTGGACCCCACTCAATACGCTCCTCCAGCTTAACTGTGAACCATGGATAACTATTTTTTTAGTATGCTTTTCTAACCAGTTGTGTATCCAACCCTACAGGAGATTCATCTATGCTACAGTTCTCTAGTTTGTTGATGAAAAGTCATGGGGGACACTATCAAAAGCCTTTCTAAAGTCGAGACATATCACACCTATTGCTTGCCCCTAGCCACAAGGTTTGTTATCCTCTCAAAGAATATTAAATTAGTTTCACATTATTTGTTCTTGACAAATTCATGTTGACTATTACTTATTACCATATTTTCTTCTAGAGGCTTACAAACTGATTATTTGCTCTATTATCTTTCTGAGTACCATAGATAAGCTAGCTAGCCAATAATTCCCTGGGTTGTTCTTATTCTCAGATGACCTATGTGACTCGTTGAATTTGGCCACCAAAGTTGTCAATTTTGTGAAGAACGGCGCTTTAAAAACTAGACTTGTTGCAGCTCTTTGCACAGATCTGGGAGCAGATCATACAACTATTTTGTTTCACACTGAGGTATTATGGCTTTCCAACGGGAACATGCTTTCGAGATTATTCAAACTGAAAGACGAAGTGGAAATTTTCCTCAAGCAACAGAAAAAAAGTTATATTGTGTGTTTACGGACCAAACGTTTGAACTTTCATTGGCGTACCTCATGGACATTTTTGAATCATCTCAATTTGAGCTGCAAGGAAACAAGGCTGCAAACGTTATAGTGCACCACAATGCCATCAAAGCGTTTATGGAAAAAATCAAGCTTTGGAAACGTGAAATGCAAGCTCAGATGCCTAATTTTTTGTTTTTTCCAACATCTTCATCACTTGCTGAAAATGAAGGTTTCCAAGAACTTTGTAAAGAGGATGCCAAGAACAAAATTGTGTTTCATCTGGACTGCCCTGCTGATGAATTCATCCACTATTTTTCAGACAACTTTTCTGGCAACCCTGTTCATAAATTAGCATGTAATCCATTCAACGTTGATGTCGATTCATTGTCAGAAGTATTGCAAGAACAAGCACTTGAAATGAAATACAATTCAAGTGCGAAAGGTATTTTCGAAAACTTAAGCTTGGAGGAATTTTGGATAAAATATTTCCCAATTTACCGAAAAGCTGGAGAAGAGGCACTATGTATTATTCTTCCATTTTCGTTGACATACCTCTATGAAAAAAAGCTTTTCAAGTTCAGTCATAATGAAAACGAACCAAAGAACTGACTGGATGTTGAAAACGATTTGCATTGCGCACTTCCATCTTTCAAACCTACGCTTTCCCAACTTGTGAAGAAAATGCAGCACCATCCTTCACATTAATTTTGTTTATGATATCTTATTTTAAATTACATTTTTATTCAATTTTTGTGCCAAGAAAAACTATTTGTGCTTATTTTTAATTTTAAATAAATTTTATATCAAGTTTTTGTATTTTTAATTTTAAATTATAAATTGAACTTGTCAAAAGGGGGTTTGGATGATGGTAAAGGAGAGGTGTGGAACATAAGACTTTCTCAAAAATTAAAAAGGAGGCGTGATGCCAAAAAGTTTGGGAACCAATGCAATACAGGGGCTCCAGAGGGAAGTGATACAGTGATCTCATTAAATGGATTAGTAAAAGATATAAAGGAGCCATTCTTTATAGGGGCAGAATGGGGTTCATGACTCCTATGGCAGGCATAGTAGAGAGCCAACCCCTCACTTAGGCTTCATTCAAGGTGGGGTCCCAGCAACAGGTTGGCTGGGGACCAGAATGAGTAAAAGCAGACGGCTGGCAGCAGTCTCTCCAGGTATATGTAAACAATTATGGAATTACCTGCACTGTACACTTATCTACCAAATACTTACAGACATTTAGGAATAAAGTTGCAGCCTAATTAAAATGCATGCAGTGTCTCCTGTCCTCCTTCTGGCGTTGCTAGACAACAATATATAGATACTCAATATAATTCATGACATTATGGCATATTTAAAAAGCTTGAGTTGATCTCAAAAGTTAGATGTTTTCCCCGATTCTGTGTACATTTAAAAAGCACTATCCCTTAACTTATTAAAATTTGAGGTAGGGTCATTGACAGCACATTTTTTATTTAAATGATTTTAGTAGGTTATAGTAGGTTTATGTTTTAACTATGGCTGTTGATTAATCACAGTTAACTCACATGATTAACAAAAAATTAATCACGATTAAAATTAATAGCAGTTTTAATCGCACTGTTAAGCAATAGAATACCAGTTGAAATTTATTACATATTTTTGGATGTTTTTCTACATTTTCAAATACATTGATTTCAATTACAACACAGAATACAAAGTGTATATATAGTGCTCACTATTATTTGACAGTGCAAATATTTGTAATAAAAATAATAAAGAAATTGTATTTTTCAATTCAACTCATACAAGTACCATAGTACAATCTCGTTACGTGAAAGTGCAACTTACAAATGTAGATTTTTTTTTGTTACATAACTTCACGCAAAAACAAAACAGTGTAAAACTTCAGCGCCTAAAGTCCACTTAGTCCTACTTCTTGTTCAATCAATCACTAAGACAAACAAGTTTGTTTACGTTTACAGGAGATAATGCTGCCCACTTCTAATTTACGTTACCAAAAAGTGAGAACAGACATTCGTATGACACTTTTGTAGCCGGTGTTGCAAGGTATTTATGTGTCAGATATACTAAACATTCATATGCCCCTTCATGCTTCAACCACCATTCCAGAGGACATGCTTCCATGCCGATGACACTTGTTAAAAAAATAATGTGGTAATTAAATTTGTGGATGAACTCCTTGGGGGAGAAGGCTATGTATCCTACTCTGTTTTACCAGAATTCTGCCATATATTTCATGTTATAGCAGATGACCCAGCATATGTTGTTCATTTCAAGAACACTTTCACAGCAGATCTGACAAAACACAAAGAAGGTACCAATGTGAGATTTCTAAAGATAGCTACAGCACTTGACCCAAGTTTAAGAATCTGAAGTGTGTTCCAAAATCTGAGAGGGACGAGGTGTAGAGCATGCTTTCAGAAGACTTAAAAGAGCAAGACTCCAATCCAGAAACTATAGAACCCGAGCCACCAAAAAAGGAAGTCAACCTTCTGCTAGCGGCAACTGACTCTGATGATGAAAACGAACATACGTTGGTCCGCTCTGCTTTGGATCATTATCGAGTAGAACCCATCATCAGTATGGACACGCGTCCTGTGGAAGGGTGATTGAAGCATGAAGGGACATACGAATCTTTAGCGCATCTAGTATGTAAAAATCTGGCGACGCCAGCTACAACAGTGCCATGTGAACACTTTCAGGTGACACTATAAACAAGAAGTGGGCAGCATTATCTCCTGCAAATATAAACAAACCTGTCTGAGCAATTGGCTGAACAAGAAGTAGGACAGAGTGGACATGTAGGCTGTAAAGATTTACATTGTTTTATTTTTGAACATAATAATACATTTGTAAATTCAACTTCCATGATAAAGAGATTGCATTACAGTAGTTGCACAGGTGAACTGAAAAATACTATTTCTTTTGCTTTTTACAATACAAATATTTGTAATGAAAATAAATATAAAGTGAGCGCCGTGCACTTTTTATTCTGTGTTGTGACAGAAATCAATATATTTGAAAACATAGAAAACATCCAAAAATATTTAAATAAATGGTATTCTATTATTAACAGCATGATTAATCGTGATTAATTTTTTTAATTGCTTGACAACCCTAGTTTTAACATAGGTTGTCAATCTCAAATTTAATTTTAAACATATGTATTTTAAAAAATAAATTAATTTAATTTTAAATATCTAATTTATAAAAAAAATAGATTTAAATTTTTTTTAAATCATCTATTTTTATTCACCTGAAACGTAATAATTTTACTTTCTTCCAGATTCCTATTATTCTGATATTTGGGTGGAAATTATGCATTACTAGTTACTGGAGGCTTATTAAATTATTTAAATAAAGAACAGGTATTTTCTCCATTAACATTGAAATATCTAAAACGACATAATTTGAATGTCTTGGTTTCTAAGCAGAGGAATTTGTGCAATGACCTTCAGTTCTTGGCCTCAGCTTCAAAAAGAAAAGCTATTTGGCAGAGTGCCTTTACATCTCCTAGGACATCCAAGTAAAAACCTGTTAATTTTACAATCATCCCAGGAAACTAGTTTTAGTTGAAATGAACAAATATCATGGACTGGACCTCCTATCATAATGTAATTTGCTTTTTCATTTGTTCTGGCAATGTTCAGTAGTATTTCTAAAAAACAGGAAAACTTTAAGAGCTTAGAAAAACAACAGTAGCCTCAGTTTTATCCATCTTTCAGAACTCTGAAAACTTCACCCAAGTGATTCAGAGGTTCAACTGGAACAACGGCTAAATATTATGGTCTCAGTTCTAAAATGATAAGCAACCACAGCTCCAACTGGTCACCAGAGACTTGCAGATGATGAGAACCTCTGAAATCCATCCCTTATCTCTCATACTTAACATAGATAGGACTGGTTTCAGAGTAGCAGCCGTGTTAGTCTGTATCTGCAAAAAGAACGGGCGTACTTGTGGCACCTGAGAGACTAACAAATTCATTTAAGCATAAGCTTTCATGGGCTACAGCTCACTTCATCGACTGAGCTGTAGCCCATGAAAGCTTTTGCTCAAATAAATTTGTTAGTCTCTCAGGTGCCACAAGTATTCCTGTTCTTTTTATAGATAAGACTGAAGATTTTACTGCATCACTCATTATGTTTTACAGATATGCCCTGCACTTGTAAAATATTGATATTCCATGCTTTGGATTCTTAGCCATTACCACAAAACAGCCGTTAGCCCAATAAACAAGGAATTAAACCAAGAAGTGCCAGGCTTGATTCATCATGTTACAACAGTTTTACATTTGTGTGACTCCAGTGAAGTGTCATCCATTGTAACCAAAGGAGCCACCATAAAACGTATGTAATCTAGTGCTGAAACTTGCTCTCAAATTAATCATTTTAGTTAAGGTAAACAAACAATGCAAATGAGGCTTTCAAGAATTCTCTTCTTTGTAAAGGTTTGGAAAAATAGCTGTTTTTAAATTCTTCTGGTCTTTCCTGGTGTACATTATCAGTCATAGAAAAATTTAAGAGCTAAAGAGAGACAAAAGATACTCTAGTTGTTGTTGTTTAGAACAACACTCTGTGTTTAATATAATCTTAAAGTCACTATTCCTAGACAAAACTACATCAAAATTGAATTAGGGTTGAAAATAAATATCATTTGGGTAAAATACATTACAGCGATGTTGTAATTATCCTCCAAACTAAGCACTACAAATCCAGTAAATTCAGAGTTACTGGTAAACTTAAAAGAAATCCAAGTAGTTCACATATGAAAATGAACAGTTAGGGAATTTAAACAATCTTAACTCTGCCTCCATCTTTTTTTAATTAAAAATGTACATGAACATTAACACAAACTCAAAGAGATTACCACCAATTCTAATGGTATAATACATTTTATTTTAAGTATTATGGTTGGATTCACCGCTACTCTCTGGCTGATTTATGCCACTCTGGAACAGTGCAAAGCAACCAGGGGTTTACACCCAAGTCTTCCCCTGCCTCCTGACCTGTTCTTCAAAATCCCTCTCTCTGTTCCATTACTGACATTATTGTGCATGGGTGTGTATGAGGCAGGGGGGAGGAGTGGAGAGGGGACAGGGAAGGTGTGCTAAATTAAACAATTTTCTAAAAGGAATAATAAACAGACTGACTTACAAATTCATTGGTACATTTTCAGAAAATTCATTTTATATTCAAAGTGACTGCTGTAATTTTTGGGAGGAGATGCTGTATTTTCCATATAATAAAGAGGTTGACTCCCTACTTTAAGTGCAAAAAATCAACTAACTCAACCTTAGGTACAACTAACGTTCTGATAATTTAGCACTTACAAGTAAAATTTAGTGCAATGACTTTTGCTATATCTATTTTCAACATGTTAAATCAAATGATCTCTACTGCTATATCTAAGTACATAATGACCATTTACAGCGAACCCTGTAGTTTCTCTCTGCGGGTGTCTAATTGTTCACAAAGGGCACATGATTTATATGTATTTGTTAAAAAAGGTATTTTTGGGTACCCTTGGTTTTAAAAATGTGTCAAATTCCTTCTGCACAATCAGATAGATTAAATGACCCATTAAGCTTTATTTAGCTGAGGCACCACTATAAGTTAATTAGTTAAAGGCAAGATTTTCAGTCTAGGTCATAAATTTAGCCCGGTTTCCCACTGAGACCATTTAAGTTAATGAAGAGAATACAACAGAATGAGACAAGCTCATACGGTCTAGTAAAGGTCACTATTGCAGGAGCAGTGTATTTTGACACTTCCTTCAAACTGCCAGGTGTCACAGGTAGAAAATAGCATATGTGACTACCATTAAATGAGCCATACAACTCCTCTGGCATAAAACTGCAAATGAAAGCTTCTTTGTGTTTCTATCTTTTTTTCTGAATATATATCACAACAAGATGGCATAACGCTGGTAATGTTAAAAGGTTTTTAAAAAATTAAATGCAATAGTGCTAACCCTTAGAAAAAATATAAGAGCAAATACAAGAAACAAATCCAAAATGTTTCTGTTAAAATGAGAACGCTCCCAGAAAGAAAAACAAAGGTAGCCATGTGGAAATACTAAATAAAAGACGGTTACTCACCTTTGTAACTGTTGTTCTTCGAGATGTGTTGCTCATATCCATTCCAGTTAGGTGTACGCGCCGCGCGTGCACATTCGTTGGAAAACTTTTACCCTAGCAACTCAGTGGGCCGGCAGGTCGCCCCCTAGAGTGGCGCCACCATGGCGCTCCATATATACTCCTGCCGGCCCACCCGCTCCTCAGTTCCTTCTTGCCGGCTACTCCGACAGTGGGGAAGGAGGGCGGGTGCGGAATGGATATGAGCAACACATCTCGAAGAACAACAGTTACAAAGGTGAGTAACCGTCTTTTCTTCTTCGAGTGATTGCTCATATCCATTCCAGTTAGGTGAATCCCAAGCCGTACAAAGGCGGTGGGGTCGGAGTGAAATGTGGCAGAATAAAACTGCCGAGCCAGAGGCTACAGCCTCTCTTGACTGCTGAACCAGGGCATACTGCGAAGCAAAGGTAAGGACCGAGGACCAATGGAGCTTCGCGACAGGTCTCGTGGGTAGAAACACGAGCCAGCAAGGCGGCAGATGAAGCCTGAGCCCTGGTAGAACGCACGGTGATGTGGCTTAGGAAAATATGAGCCAAATCATAACAAGTGGGGATGTCCGCCATCACCCAAGATGAGATCCTCTGAGAGGAAAACAAGCAAGCCCTCCCTTTGGCCCGCTACCGGGGCAGAGCTGGGGCACCTTAGGAAATGATTCTGTCAGCACAATATAATGCGAGCACTCCACAGATGTCCAAGGAGTGCAACGGTTATGCCCATTGCGTTGAGCTGTGGGTAACATGAAAGGCCAAAACACCTTAGGGAGGAAAGCCGGGTGCGGTCATAACTGCACCTTGTCTTTGTGGAACCTTCGTAAGAGCTCTGATCTCAGAGACCCGTCTGGCCAAGACTAGGTTGAGGTCCCAGGGCGGGGCTGGGCGGCGCACCCGAGGGTGCAAGCGCTCCAAGCCCTTGAGGGACCTCGAACCCATAGAGCGTGGGACACTGAACGTCCATCTTAGCCTGCTGGAAGGTAGGGATGGCTGCTGAGAGAATCCTCAGCGATGATACCGCCAGATCCTGCCGCTGAAGGCCAGAGGCAGGCCAAACAGAGGGGATCGAGACCTCAGCAGGAGCAAGATCGAGCGTACTGCAGCTGTAAGGAAACACTTCCACCTGGCTCGGTATGTTGACCAGGTGGAAGGCTGCCTGTCACCCCGACTCAGGTACGCAGGAGCCACCGTGAGGCGAAGAGGCTGCAGGTCCGAGTGACGAAGCCTGTCATTGCCCTGAGTGATGAGGTCTGGGCTGACAGGCCGAGCAACGTGGTATGTCGGTGCTGCCTGGACCACTCTGGAGTGATCATGATGATGCACGCTCTGCCCCTGCGGAGTTTGAGCAGGACGTAACGAACCAGTGGGAACAGTGGGAAGGCATAATGCAGTTGGCCGTTCCACGGCATCAGGAATGCGTCCAAGATCGATTCCGAGGAGAGACCTTGGAAGGAGCAGAACACCTGGCATTTCCTGCTCTCGCGGTGAGCGAACAGGTCTGTGTGAGGAACCATCTCCACTTCCGGAAAGCGGGACGCCTCACATGGGGCAGAGTGATCACTCGTAAGACAGGAAAAACCTGCTGAGTCAAAGAGTTAAGACGTTCCGAACGGTGACTACCATGACCACTGGCTCCCTGTCCAAGCGGTACGCCGAGGTGGGCCGGACTTGGAGAGGACGGAGGCGGAGCTTGGCGTGTTTGGTTACAAACTTGCGGGCAACCATGGACCCAGGAGACTGAGACAAGAACGAGCTGAGGTCGTTGGGAAAGCCTTCAGACCTCAGATGATTGATGCCATCGCCTAAAACCGCAGTTGTGATAAGCAGGCTCCGGCTAGGTAGGAGACCAAGATAGCCCCTAGGAAGCCCAACCTCTGCGTGGGAACCAGAGTGGATTGCTCTATAGTAATCATCAGGCCTTGATCTGTGAATAAGACCGTGACGATGCCCACGGGCTGAGTGGTTTGTGTCTCAGAGTCTCCTCGGATAAGCGAATCGTCCCAATACGGAAAAACGCATATCCGACATAGCTACGGTAGGCGGCGACTATGGCCGTAAACCGGGAGTATTCACCGCTGGCTATAAAGCGGAGGCATCTCCCGTGCGGAGGGAAGATGGCATTGCGAAAGTACGCGTCCTTCCTATCCAGGGCGGCATAGTAGCCCCCAGGAGGCAAGGATGGAATAATGGTTCCCAGGGATACCATGCAAAACTTCAACCTTATCCCAAACCGGTTGAGTCCATGCAGGACCAGGGAGGTCTGAGACCTGTGTTCGAGTGGGGGACTAGGGCATAACGGGAGTAAAACCCCTAGCCCCTTTCGTCCGCTGAAGGGGGACAGGGCTGGAGCAATTTAAAGGTGGTACCTATGCTCCATCGTGCGCAGGACCCAGCGATCTAAAAGTAACTGGGGCCATGCCAGGAGAAAGCGGGATCAGGATCCCGTCCTGCGACTGGTACACCGCCCTCCGGCGAACCTTGGAAGGTCCGTCTTTGGTCCCAGTGGTAATTGCGAGGGACCTTGACTTTGGCTTTTTAGGGGGCCTGACGTTTGTCTGCGACCACCTTGGCCTTGCCGTTTTCCAGAGTTCTGCCTCTGGCTAGGCACAGAGTATGGCGGCTGGGGCCATAAAGGCCTGCGTTTGGTCGCTGGCGTATACATGCTGAGACGCATTAGGACCCTATTGTCCAGCAGGCTTCGCAGTCTGGGGCTGTCTCTGCCGCGAAGATGCCTTTACCAACAAAGGGTAAATTCTTTCCCCCGTCCTCCAAGACGGCAGCGAACTCCAGGTGGGAGGTTCGAGGGAGAAACTCCTCCACCCAGGTGCTATAATTATCGCAGCTAAGCAAGGCTTGTTGCTTTGCTACCCAGAGGTGCAGGGCCCCTGCAGAGTACACCTTGCATTCGCCAAGGCTCTTTCTGCTTCGGGGCTGGCGCCCGCTGGCCATCATGTCAGGATCGTGGTCCTGAGCCTAAAATCTGCGCATATGGGATGACACGGATGCGTGTCCGGACGGCCATGGAGGTACTAAAAGAAGGCACGGGCCGAGTCTCTGACTCACTCGGACCTTGCCCAACTCGGCACCGGGGACCGGTCGGAACGGTGCCGATAGCGGGTCGGCGAACGGGATACCGACCGGTGCAGCGAGTGTGACCAGTACCGAGGAAAACAGCACCGGGACTGCCAGTGGTGTCCGGCGTGCCGACAGGACTGGGAGTGCCTGCGGGACCGTGATCATGAACGGTGCCGCTCTGCTGTACTGACAGGGGACAGTCCCTTGAAGAGACTGTATTACCCGTACCGGCGGAGCCCGGGTCAGGCAGCACTGACTCTGTCATGGCACTGAGAGCCCTCGCCGTTGGTAACATCTCCGGCGTTCAGGGAGCAGCAGGCTCAACCACAGTGCGTACTGGGGAGCTGTCAGGCACCGGATTCGACGGCCCTCGTGGGGCCGGAATCCACGGTACCGAGGTCATCAGAGCTTCGGTAGGTGCCGGTGCCGGGCGAACCGAGTTAGATAAGCTGTCTGGCTGCGGTGCCGTCAGCACTGAAGCAGCGGGAGTAATACGCTCAACCACGGCGCGTGCCGGGGAGCCGTCGGGCACCGGATTCGATAGCCCTTGTGGGACTGGAATCGACGGTGCCGATGTTGTCGGTGCCTCAGAGGCTTCGGTTGGCATGGAAGCAGCCGGAGCAGGAGCTCAACCACGGCGCGTGCCGGGGAGCCGTCAGGCACCGGATTCTACGGCCCTTGCGGGACTGGGATCGACGGTGCCGACGTCATCGGTGCCGCAGCAGGTGTCGGTGCCGGGCGATCCGACTTAGACTAGCCCTCTGGCCGCGGTGCCGTTGGCATGGAAGCAGCCGGAGTATTAGCTCGACCACGGCGCGTGCCGGGGAGCCGTCAGGCACCGGATACTACGGCCCTTGCGGGACCGGGATCGACGGTGCCGACGTCATCGGTGCCGCAGCAGGTGTCGGTGCCGGGCGATCCGACGTAGACGAGCTCTCTGGCTGCGGTGCCGTTGGCACGGAAGCAGCAGGAGCAATACGCTCGACCACGGCGCGTGCCGGGGAGCCGTCAGGCACCGAATTCTACGGCCCTTGTGGGACCGGGATCGACGGTGCCGACGCCATCGGTGCCGCAGCAGGTGTCGGTGCCGGGTGATCCGACGTAGACGAGGCCTCTGGCTGCGGTGCCGCTGGCACGGAAGCAGCAGGAGCAATACGCTCAACCACGGCGCGTGCCGGGGAGCCGTCAGGCACCGGATTCTACGGCCCTTGTGGGACCGGGATCGACGGTGACGACGTCATCGGTGCCGTAGCAGGTGTCGGCGCCGGGCGATCCGACTTAGACGAGCTCTCTGGCTGCGGTGCCGCTGGCACGGAAGCAGCAGGAGCAATACGCTCAACCACGGCGCGTGCCGGGGAGCCGTCAGGCACCGGATTCTACGGCCCTCGTGGGACCGGGATCGACGGTGCCGACGTCGTCGGTGCCGGGCGAGCCATCTTAGACGAGCTGTCTAGCTGTGGTGCAGCTGGCACAGAAGCAGCAGGAGCAGTAAGCTCTACCACGGCGCGAGCCGGGGAGCTGCCAGGCACCGGATTCCATGGTCCTGGGGGACTGGAATCGACGGAGCCGAAGTCATCGGTGCCTCTGCAGGTGACGGTGCCGGATAACGCAAGTTAGGCGAGCTCTCTGGCTGCAATGCAGGTGGCACGGAAGCAGCGGGAGCAGGGGGCTCAACCACGGCGCGTGCCGGGGAGCCGCCAGGCACCAGCAGGAATCGTAGACTCTCTCGACCTCGGAAGAAGGGAGCGGTGCCGAGTCGACATCGGTGCCGGCGACGGTCGGTGCCGAAAGGCCTTGGTGGTACTGGCGGGGTCCGGTGCCGAGGAGGCGCTTCTGCCCGCCGCTTGAACATCGCTCGGCGCCCAAGGTGGAGGGGTAAGTGAAAGTCCCGCACCTTTTTGTTCTCGGCTTAAAAGCCTTGCAAATGGGGCACTTATCTGTCAAGTGTGATTCCCTGAGGCACTTCAAACAGGAGTCATGTAGATCTCTCTTCGGCCGCGGCTTCTGGCAAGCCGGGCCCCTTTTAAAACCCGGTGAGCCATGCATGGCTCCGGCACTGGGCTCATGGAAGGGGCTACTTCCTGAACCCCGCTAACTAAACTAACCATGTTAGCAAAGAAAACACGCATAACCATACAAATATATATATAAAAGTGTTATAACTGCATAATTATATACGAGAAAACGAGTAGCTAGGGAAGTGGAGGTCAGCTAAGCCGCGCTCCACTGTTCCAACGACCGACACGGGCGGTAAGAAGGAACTGAGGAGCGGGTGGGCCGGCAGGAGTATATATGGAGCGCCATGGTGGCGCCACTCTAGGGGGCGACCTGCCGGCCCACTGAGTTGCTAGGGTAAAAGTTTTCCGACGAATGTGCACGCGCGGCGCGTACACCTAACTGGAATGGATATGAGCAATCACTCGAAGAAGAACTTCCTTTTACATGTGAAAGCAGACTGCTGACATTACACCACAATGTCAGTTTTCCAACTCATCATCTGCCCATGTGAGAAGATTAGCAGTGTTTTGAAAGTCAAACAGTAGTAATGTATTGTCACTATGAAGCAGTTTTACTGAAATTAGCAATTGCCCTACAAAAATCATCCAGAAGGCTGCTAATCAATAAGGCCCTGATCCTGAAAATATTACACAAGTGCTTAATTTTAAGCATATTGTGTAGCCCCACAGACTTCTTTTGAAATCAGTGACACTACTCAGATGCTTAAAAATAAAGTACCTGCATAAATGGCCTAAATAAGTCATTGAACGTATAGCATTTTCAACAAAGAGCCTTCAAAATCCCTCCTAGATCAGCAGTTACAGGTGTGTGCTATGACTCAGTTATTTTGTCGAGTCTTTTTATAATATCCAATAACAGAAATCATCAAGTTACATATAAACTTTACACTCAACAGATGAAATCCTGGTCCCATTGAAGTCAATGGCATACCTCTCTCTGACTCTGATAGAGTCAGGATTTCACCCTGTATCTCATTTGGTTTCCCAACATTGATTGATTATGACTATGTCTTCCAACATTTATGCTTCTTCCTTTAATTAGGCTTGTTAACATCTGTCCAATTTAGATAGTAAATTCTTCAGAAGTAATTGTTAAAACTATATGATTCTGCAATGCACCTGAAAAAGCACCAATGTTAATGCATCATATATGAAAAGATTTACATGCTAATTAATTACTGTAGATTAAGTTATGTTGTATTTAAGTACATTTTACCAGCTTCTAGTATTTGGTAAAATAGAAAAAATAAATTAATTTGCACCTAAATAGATGTACTATACAAAAGCGACTACCATAAAGGTAAAGTATAAGTGACTTCTTAACCTTCAAAAGCTTCAGTTCTCTCTCATATATGTATCTGATTAAGGAGAATGAAAGCAGTAAGTCATATTTTACTTCTGAGTTGCTTCAATGTGAAGTGAAGTCCAGTTCTGATCATGCCCATCTTAAAAAGAGACAAAGCAGAAATAAATGGGGCCCAGAAATAGGCAATTAAAATTATTAAGATTAGACAATGATACATGGGAAGGCTTCTTCATAAGAAGAGATTGAAAAGTTTAGGATTGTCTAAAGAAGAGAGGAGTAAAAGGGACTTGGATATGGGATGGGGGGGTGGGGAAGGAATAGAGAAATTCCTATTTAACATCTATCGTACTACAGAACAAAGGGAATATTCAGTGATTCTGACAAGCCAAAATGTAAAACTTATAACAGGAAATATTTTTTAACATGTAATAATTAAATTGAACTCATGGTAGCAAAGTATCAATGAGACCAAGAGTTTAGCAAGAGTCAAAGAAAGAGTGGATAATGAGAATATCCAAAGTTATGTTAAAACTGAATAAAAAATAGTGACATATACCCTCATTGTTCAGGGCAGAAGATAACCACTGACTATTTGAAGTTAAAAAGAAATATCCTCCACTGGCTTAACTATCTAGTACACAGATTCCTGTATCTTTCCCCAGAGGTACGTGGTATTGGCCACAGTTGGACAGGATATCTGACTAGATTTAACTATGGTCTGATCCAGCATGACAATCCTTATGTTTCTAGAATACTTTGCAACCAATGCATCTCTCCTGCTGCACTGAAGATCCATAGAAAGCAAAGGAACTACCTTTCCAGTGAGTTATGTAGTATGTACACATTGTAAGATAAGATTTTACTATTATAAAGAAAATAAACCATACATTTTTAGAAAGCTTTTTTAAAAAACCCACAGTCTTAAGGCATTCATTCTTTCCCTACTACTCATCTGAGTTAATCTTCTGCTAAATTTTTGTTCTAACAATATTTTCAGTTTTAAAAGGTATTTAATTAATTATTTTCATGTACTGTCTCACTTTGCAATGCCCTGCATTATTAATTGTCTTAATTGAAATGATTTACTTTTATATTTGAGAGTTCTATTGTTCAGTATACAAAATTTTCATGCTGATCCCAGACTAATTTTACCATTAAGACTTCAAATTTAATGGGAATTTTTTCCCCAAACATCTAATGCATTGTAAATGAAAGGTTATTTTGAATACATTATTCTTGTTTATCTACAATGTTCCCATTTTAACATGGCTTCTGCAAAAAAAGCATCATAATTTATTATGTAAATATTTACTCAAAATAATTGGTATTTTAAGTAAACCAGACTCAAAAAGACAAACTTTGGAGTAGCTTTAATAGCAACACTAAATCTGCCACACAATCACTTTTATAATATTGTAATCTTCGTTTATAGTTTAAAGTGGTGATGGGAACTAAATCTGTAACTGGCACTTAAGAGCTAGTTATCAGCACTCCTGAATTTCTAACACACATGCTGAAACAAGGAAGAGCCTTTTTCTCAATAGGCTATAAAAAAGCAATAGTATGTAAGTTGAAACAAATGACCTGTAAGTTTTGAACTACTTGTGAAAAAATATACAAAATGCAATACTTCAAAACAATAGGCAAAATCTCCTTACAATACACACACACAAATATTTGTAATAGCAGCCAGATAGAATGGGTTTGATCCAAAACCCATTAAACACAAATGGAAGAACTGAATTTAATGTCTTTGGATCATAATCTATAGATAACATTTAAAATTGTAATAAAAAAAGCACACCAAGGTTATATTTCTCTTCTTGAGGGTGAGTTTAACTTTAATTCTCTGAATAACTGCATTGAAGTCAATGGGCCTACTCGTGCTTAAAGTTGAATATATATGTTAGTGTTCACAGGACTGACAGCTTAAAACATAATGGAAAGAACGTTATGAAAATGTTTGAGAAAAATATCAATGACAGTTTTTACTGTTTGGCTTGTCTGATGCTCCTATGAAATACAGCAGAATTGTGCTAGTACATGAGAAACCTAAAGTGCAACAGGCTAAACATTTACACTGATTAACCTATTTTCAATGTTGAGGATTATGTAAAAGTAAACTACCATTATAAATGGAGAAAAGTAATATAGGTCCTGATCACATACCTACTGAAGACAAAGCAAGCTTTATCATTAATTTCAATGGGTCCAGCATCAGAACCTCTGATTTTCAACTTCAAGCAAATTTTAATAATGAAAGATATTATAAACAGATACAAAGTTAGTCTTTCACAGCTAGTTGTTTAGCTGACAATATTCCTTTAAAATATACCTAACTTTCTAATAAATACCCTGAGAAAACAGAAAAATCTATGTTTCTAATATTTAATTCTGTAGAAGACAAACTCAACTTTTCAATAACTATTCCAAAATAATTACAATGCGGAACAGCTGTGTTGCTCTAACTGATTCAACACAGGTTTGCATATTTTTAAGTTGTTGAACCATCTTACATAACCTGTGACATATATACTAACGTTACCACCGAACACATTACCACAAATAATTACAGACTTCTAACTATGGTTCCTCAGAGGAAACAGATGCCTTACTCATACAATTAAGGCTATGTAAGACTTCTTTATTCATTAAGCACCTCTTCCACACAGTTTACCAGTAAACCTCAAGCCAGAGCAGTGATGCATTTAAATCCAGTAATTATTATCCAAGGCAATGGACTAGCTGCAACAATAAAACAAGCGTACTAATTCAGCTGCTGCTATGATCTTCAGATCTCACATCCTGTCCTAATGCAATTAGTCTACAAAGAGCTAATTACCCTAATCGAGCAATCACAGTTTCACTGACATCTTACTTCCTCTAACAGCTATAAACACCAGTGGGCTAAGATAGAACCTAATTAGTTTGGTGTATCATTGTTTACAATGCAGTTTGAACTGATTAGGTTTACCACATACCAAAAATACTTAAGAGCTTTTCATTTTACTACCAGTTACTATATACGTTTTTAACCAAAATTATTCACTCCAGAATAGTTTTAATATCAAGGCTATCAATTAATCACAGTTAACTCAGATGATTAACCCAAAAAAAAAAAAAAGAATTGTAATTAAAAAAATTAATCGCGATTATTCGCACTATTAAACAGTAGGATACCAATTAAAATGTACTAAATATTTTTGGATGTTTTCTACATAGTTAAACATATTGATTTCAATTACAACACAAAATACAAAATGTACAATGCTCATTTTATATTTATTTTTGAGAACAAGCGTTCACATGGGACTTTTGTAGCCAGAGTTGCAAGGTATTTATTTCCGTGTCAGTTATGCTAAACATTCGTATGCTTCTTCATTCTTCGGCCACCATTCCAGAAGACATGCTGATAATGTTCGTTGAAAAAAACTAATATGTTAATTGTATTTGTGACTGAACTCCTTGGGGGAAAATTGTATGTCTCCTGTTCTGTTTTACATGCATTCTGTGACATATTTCATGACATAGCAGTCTCAGATGATGACTCAGCGCATGTTTGTTTTAAGAACACTTTCACAGTAGATTTGACAAAACACAAAGAAGATACCAATCTGGGATTTCTAAAAATAGCTACAGCACTTGACCCAAGGTTAAAGAATCTGAAGTGCCATCCAAAATCTGAGAGGGACGAGGTGTAGAGCATGCTTTCACAAGACTTAAAAGAACAACACTCATATACGTAAACTACAGAACCTGAACCACCAAAAAAGAAAATCAACCTGCTGGTGGCATCTGACTCAAATAATAAAAATGAACATGCGTCCGTCCACTCTTCTTTGGATTGTTATTGAGCAGAACCCATTATCAGCATAGTTGCATGTCCTCTGGAATGGTGGTTGACATATGAAGAGACATATGAACCTTTAGCACATCTGGCACAAATATCTTGCAGCGCCGGCTACAACAGTGTCATGTGAATGCCTGTTCTCACTTTCAGGTGACATCGCCAACAGGAAGCTGGCAGCATTACCTCCTGCAAATTGTAACCAAACTTGTCTGTCTGAGTAGTTGGCTGAATAAGAAGTAGGACTGAGTGGACTTGCAGGCTCTAAAATTTTACATTGTTTTATTTTTGAATGCTGTTGTGGTTTTTTTTGGTCTTTTGTTGTAAATAATTCTACATTTGTAAGTTCAACTTTCATGATAAAGAGACTGTAATAAGTGAACTGAAAATACTATTTCTTTTGTTTTTTTACAGTACAAATACTTGTAATCAAAAATAAATACAAAGTGAGCACTGTACACTTTGTACTGTCTTGTAATTGAAATCAATATATTTGAAAACGTAGAAAACATCCAAAAATATTTAAATAAATGGTATTCTATTATTAACAGTACTATCACGCGATTAACCATGATTAACTTTTTTAATCGCTTGACAGCTCTATTTAATATTTATTACTGATGTGTCATTTAAATTAAATAATCTGATAAAAATATAATCAGGATCTTTATTTTGAATACAGGAAATTAAGTATCATCATAGTTACCTGTATTTTTCAATCTTTTTAAAGGGACACTATTGGACAAAATTAGTAAGTCCAAATTTTCATCTACATTTATAATTTCAATCCACACACCCCTCCAATACACACACACACGCGCTAATCATGAGTACTCTATCAGCTTCAGACACCTACGACTGCAATACAGGTGAAGTACTAACTTCACTGGGCATCGCATTAACAATAAATGAGGGGTGCACACTTATGTATTCAGTGGTCCTTTCCAGAACGAGCAGAAAGCACACTCAGTAGGCACAGTATTGCGCTACAAAAGAAGTTTTCTCCCTAAAGTGCATGAAAAGCAGGATTGTTATACATTTCAATATCATGATTGAGCACAAAACGAAAAAGTCGACAGACAAGCAGAAGAACATCATTACAGGAATGCATGACACTACAAACCAGAGCCAAACTAGTTTTAGGCCTACTAGAGTTATAGGTCCATATTATTGGTACTTGCCTGACTTTTGGCACCATCATTCGGTGTTGCACCATTAGTGTGTGGCAGATTGATGCCATCAGCGTGAAGACTTCTTCACTAGCTGAATCTCTCCAGACCATATTCAGTAGAGTGTTTGTCTGTTGTTTTGTATCCAGTTTCTTTAGACACTCCTCAGTTATATACTGCACTGATATTCTCCCATCACCCTGTAAATATACCCAAAAACAATCTGTTTTGAAGACTTCTTAAGCTTTTAACACTATGGAGCCTACACCTTCTTTAAACAAAGCTTCAGAATTTTACTATAAACAACACAATTCATTCTCCCACAAAATAAATGTATTAACCATTTCACAGATTACAGCAAAATATTTTGGCGGTGGTTTAACCCCCCACAGCAGGCAGGTACTTGTGTCAATACAATATGCGCCAGATCCAATGCCTGCTGAAGGTGCTAGAAAGACCACCTTTGACTTCAGTGGGCTTTGGAGTAGACCTGTATATGCCTACTTTCCATGTTCATGCATATGGCCAGATCCTTATCTGGTGTCAAATATTACAGTTCCACAAATATCACTGAGCTATGATGATTTAGCCCATGGATGGGAGCACTCAAATCTTTCACTGTCTCTCTAGCCAGTTGCATACATCAATCAGGGCTTGCTCAAATGTATCTGGATACCTAATGCGTGTGTATATATAGATACATGTAGAGAGCTCCGGGGAGGACAGGGGGAGAAAGGGAGGTGTGGCAGAGTGTTATTAAGCAGTAGTCTCCTCAGGGCAGGTTTTGCCTACTCTGTTTTAAGTCAGGTACAGTGGGGTATTTATTAATTATTGTAAATTGTCTCTGAACATATTTTTAGATTTCATTTTTACCAAATCAGCATTCAGGTACACCGCTAGCTCGATATAACACCACCCGATATAACACGAATTTGGATATAACGCAGTAAGGCAGTGCTCCGGGGTGGGGGAGGGGGCGGGGCTGCGCACTCCAGTGGATCAAAGGAAGTTCGATATAACACGGTTTCACCTATAACGCGGTAAGATTATTTGGCTCCCAGGGACAGCGTTATATCGAGGTAGAGGTGTACCACAAATGTACATGGAACATTTAGTTAAACATCTGCCAGCATTTACATTATCAAAACCTAAAAATTGCTAAGTCATGAAAATGTACTCTATGCAGTAAGTTGGCACACAGTGTCTAAACCCAAACCAACAATTTTTTTTTAAATTGACAAGATGACCAGTTTATTTTTAACTTGTTTTTAAATGCACTTGATTCATTTAAAGACATTGACTGACAGAACAACATTTGACATGCAAATAATCTATAGCCTAATCACTTATTTTTATTTTGATAAATATTTAAATAGAGAATTTATTAACATTAACAAAATGGCTACTAAAGACTTTCTAGAAAGTATTTCATTTGGGTTTTGATTATGTACACTCACTACTCTTCTACAAAGCTGATAACAGCAATGGTAAACATTCTAAGGAATTGTATACAAATGATTCAAAGGTTAGTGCAACTTTAGCTCCATAGCTATATACCACATTGACTTTATACGTCAGACTCATTTCTTTAGGGTGCTTTCAAAGCTACTATAAACTTATCTTTAAAGATTTTTTTTAAAATAAAGATTCTGACATTTTATTTTGCGTAGTTTTGTACATAAAAGAAAAACAAAGATTCTGGGGGCATATATTAATTATTCACCCAATAAAATAGTTCATTTACAGCTTCTTAGAAGGCGATTCCTGGGTGATGCTAACACACTGTATGTATTAAAAAAAAAAAAGTCAGTGTACATATGCAAAACTGACAAAAATCTGACAAGCAGCCTTTGCTGAGAGGTTGTTCTCAAGACTGGTTTGTATTCATAGTCAGCATGACATATCATATAAATAGACAGTTAGAATAATATCCGAGTTTGGAAAGATGGAAGCCAACGTACCAATTTCAGAACTTTGCCATATTACTGGAACATGGCATTAAAGAAAGTATTCCAGTTACTACAAGAAATGACAAACAAAAATACTGAAGGAAAGAGAACAATAAAAAAATTCCTACTCAGTTCTCACAACCCAGCAGAGCAAAAAAAGCTGGTGATTAAGCTACATGTACTAAACCCACACACTGTGAAATTTCACATATTGTATAAGAACAGATCTCAACTGTCTGCGTGTTCTGAGTGCTAACTGTCTTTCAAGAGAAAGCAGAAAGGATAACATCAAAGGAGTTTGAGTCTGAGGCTCTCAGCCATATTACTCCAACTTTTACTAGTGCAAAACTTTTCTTGGTTTGAGCATCGGATAGTGAATATTAATATAAATCCTGAAGATTCATTTTCCTGAGAGGTTTTCTTAACATTATAGAGAAAAGTGCTGTTTACACTGCAATCTCTATTGACTATTATTTATTAACTATATAGAACAGTAGTTCTCAAACTTCTGTACGGGTGACCTCTTTCACATAGCAAACCTTTGAGTGTGACACCCCCCCTTATAAATTAAAAACACTTTTTAATATATTTAACACCATTATAAACGTTGGATGCAAAGCAGGGGTTAGGGGGTGGAGGCTGACAGCTCATGACCCCCCATGTAATAACCTTGCAATCCCCTGTGGGGTCAACCCCCAGTTTGAGAACCCCTGATACAGAGCAATAGGTGTGCAAGGTGCTTTGCAATGTGAAATAATGAGGAATTTGCAATCTAATAATACAGATAACAAAATGAGTCAATTCAACATTAGCAAGGGATGATGATTAGCAGACTGACAAAGTAAAGAAAGCTGGGAGCATAGTGCATAGGATGCACATTGTTTTTATTCTGCATGCGGCACTCACAGGAACTTTAGGATGTGATAATAGGAGTTACGTTGTGTTAAGTATTATTACTTTTATTTATGATAAGGTGAAGGACTAAAAACCGGAGCACGACTGAAGGTTAGCAGCAGAATGCTAGCCAGCAGAAATGAATACTGAGGAGGCATGTAAAGGAGACCTATGGCTGCCCAGGAGAAGAAAGTCTATTTCAGGCAAAGCAAAGTAGCATTGAAGGGGCATGGAAAAGACTATTAGGATGAGAAAAATAGAGCTAGCACAGTATGCAGGGGAGTGAAGAAAGGAAGCTGTGAGAGCGCAAATACACGCAAGGGTAGAGTTAAGAAGACCTCTGAAGGGAGGACAAGAACTCTGATCTGATAGAGGAGCTAGAGAGCCCGTGCAAAGACTCAGGAAAAAAAGTGACAAAGTCACAGCACCTGGAAAGAGATTTTTTTTCAGATGTGTTTTGGACAGACTGAAAGGGAGAAAAAGGGTATATCATGTTAAGGAAGGAGACTGAAGCAGTCAAGGCAAGAGATGATTATAGGCTGAGATTGACTGTGGCGATATTGAACAAGTAGTACCACCATGACCTGGTGACAACCAGGATTGGGTGGGATGAAGATGAGGTGGGAGGAAAAGCATCACAACAAAATTGTGAATGACAACTAGATTAACTGAATTGTGAACCACAAAGGAAAATGAAGATAAGTGGAATGGTGTATGGCAGTGCAGTAAACAGGTATGTGACCCTGCATCCATATCTCTGCTGCACAGGAATACAGACCTGCAAAGAGCCACACATGGCTGGACTCTTTGGCACACAAGTAGAATGTGTGTCTATTGCATGGGATCCACAAATCCTGCATCAGACTCTGCACAATGAAACTACACTAGTTCTCAGAGGGCTGTCCACAGCCAAAAAGCAGGGGGCAGGATTTGTCCCCAAGAGTCAACCATCTCCACTTGTCTCAGTGTGTTGTCAACACAGAATTTTCTTCATGTATTCTTGTCCTACAAAAATTATCCAAGTTATAACTGTGTAATTGTTTATTTTAAACAACAAAGATGGCCATAATTATTGTGAAGTTACTTAAATGTAGTGAAACCTCAAAAGCTATTTTGTCTTCACACAAGCACAACTTCCCAGGAAAATAATGGATTAAAATTAGGGGGGAGGAACAGTGTAAACTTAACAAAAATATTAATCCTGATTAAAAAAATTAATGGGAAATGAAATGGACATGAGCAATGCATCTCAAAGAACAACAGATACGAAAATATAGGTAACTGTTTTTTCTTCTTCAAGTGCTTGCTCAAGTCAATTTCATTTTAGGTGACTCACAAACAGTGCCCACAGAGGTGAGCTCAGAATTCACAGCTTAGCGGCTTGCAATACTGCCCTACCGAAGCCACCGTCATCCCAGGTCTGCTCGTCAGTGCATAGTGGGACATAAAAGTGTGGACATTCTACAGATGCCCTGGATAGGTACATGGGCCAGAAAGGCTGCCAAAGAGGCCTGTGCCCTAGTAGAGTGGGTGGTGACAATCGCCACACGTAGCACCTTAGCTTGGTCATAACAGAAGCGAATGCAGGCAGTGATCCAAGAAGAAATTATTTGAGTGGGTACAGGAAACCATTCCTTCTGTCAGCCACAGTAACAAATAATTGCTTTGATTTATGGAACGGCTTGGTCCTGTCAATGTAGAAGGCCAGAGCCCTTCTGACATCCAGGGCATGTAGCCTGCGCTCCTCCTCCAACCTATGCGGCTTCAGAAAGATGACCAGTAGGTAAATGTCCTGGCTCAAATGAAACAGAGACTACCTTGGGAAGAAAATCCAGGTGCAGCCTTAGCTGGACCTTATCCTTGTAGAAGACAGCGCATGACGGCTCTGAGGTGAGCGCCCGAATCTCAGATACCCAGCGGGCTTACATCACCACGACCAAAAATTCGACCTTCCAGGAGAGGAGTTGGAGGGAGCAGGAAGCCAGCGGCTCAAAGAGAGGATCCACGAGCTGTGACAGTACCAGATTCAAGTCCCACAGAGGGATGCGGTCCCTGATATGTGGGTAGAGGCGCTGCAGGCCCTTAAGGAATCTGGCCGTGACATCCTGAGCAAAAACCGACCTGCCTTTGAACAGTGGGTGGAAGGCTGAGATGGCTGCTAGATGGTCTTTGATCAATGAGAGGGACAAGCCCTGAAGCTTGAGGTAGTCCAGAATAAGCTGCAGTGAAACCCACCCAGGATGAACACCCTTGTCTTCAATCCAGCAGGTGAACTGTTTCCACTTGGCCAGGTAGGTTGCTCTGGTGGAGGGCTTCCTTCTTTCCAACAGAACACGCTGAAGCTCAGCCGAGCACTACCGCTCCTGCATGTTTAGCCACGCAGCAGCCAAGCCGTCAGATGCAACACCCTCAGGTTGGGGTGCAGAAGACTGCCATGGTTCTGGGACAACAGGTTCAACCTGAGCACTGGCTGGAACAGGGTCACCACCGTGAGGTGCAGCAGAGTGCTGAACCAGTGTTGGCGCAGCCACACCAGCATTATGAGGATGACCTTTGCCCTGTCCTGTTTAATCTTGGTGAGGACCCTGGGTAGCAACAGCACCGGAGGGAAAGCATACATCAGCGTCCCCGACCATGGGAGCAGAAAATCATCTGACAGGGATCCTCTGTCAATGCCCCCAATCGAGCAGAAGACATGGCACTTCCTGTTCTGCCAGGATGCAAACAGGTTCACCAGGGGGGTTTCCCACTTGCGGAAGATGGAAATGCCCACCTTCGGATGAAGGGACCACTCGTGGCGAGATGAGAACATCCTGCTGAGGCAATCTGCCAAAGCATTCTTGATCCCTAGAAGGTGAGCAGCTACAAGATGGATGTCGTGCTGCAGACAGAAATCCCAGAGAGGGCAGATGTCTAGATAGCAGCTCATATCAAGCGGAGTGCCCATGGGGTCGGTCCTGGTGCCAGTTCTGTTCAACATCTTTATTAATGATCTGGATGATGGGATAGATTGCACCCTCAGCAAATTTGCGGATGACACTAATCTGGGGGGAGAGATAGATATGCTGGAGTGTAGAGATAGGGTGACCTAGACAAATTGGAGGATTAGGCCAAAAGAAATCTGGTGAGGTTCAACAAGGACAAGTGCAGAGTCCTGCACTCAGGAAGAAAGAATCCCATGCATCACTACAGGCTGGGGACTGACTGGCTAAGCAGCAGTTCTGCAGAAAAGGACCTGGGAATTACAGTGGATGAGAAACAGGTGTGCCTTTGTTGCCAAGAAGGCTAACGGCATAATGGGCTGCATTAGTAGGAGCACTGCCAGCAGATCGAGGGAAGTGACTATTCCCCTCTATTCAGCACTGGTGAGACCGTATCTGGAGTACTGCATCCGGTTTTGGGCCCCCCACTAAGGAAAGGATGTGAACAAATTGGAGAGAGTCCAGTGCATGGCAACGAAAATTTTCAGGGAGCTAGGCACATGACTTACGGGGAGAGGCTGAGGGAACTGGGATTGTTTAGTCTGAAGAAGAGAAGAGTGAGGGAGGAAGCGGGTTTGTTGCAAAGAGGATGGAGCTCGGCTGTTCTCAGTGGTGGCAGATGACAGAATAATGAGTAATGGTCTTAAGTTGCAGTGGAGGTGGTCTTGATTGGATATTAGGAAACTATTTCACTAGGAGGGTGGTGAAGCACTGGAATGGGTTACCTAGGGAGATGGTGGAATCTCCATCCTGAGAGATTTTTAAGGCCCGGCTTGACAAAGCCCTGGCTGGGATGATTTAGTTGGTGTTGGTCCTGCTTTGAGCAGGGGGTTGGACTAGATGACCTCCTGAGGGCTCTTCCACACTAATCTTCTATGATTCTATGATCTGGCTCCGCCCTGCCTGTTGATACAGAAGGTGTAGCCATGTTGTCAGTCAGAACCTGGAGCACTCTGTTTTGTATACAAGGTGGAAAGGCTTGGCAGGCTAGCTGAACCATTGATATTGATATGCAGGGAATGACTGCGACTGGACTGACAACCTTGAGAGTGTTGAGAGAGCCCTGGTGGGCTCCCCAGCCCAGGTCCGAGGCATTGGAGCCAAGGGTCACTGATGAGGCCAGTGCCGTAAAGGGAACCTTTCCAACATCGATGTGGGATCCTGCCACCAGATGAGGGACGACAGTATGCTGTCCAGGATCCACACCACCCAGTCCATGCTGTACTGGTTGGGAACATAGACCAATGTTAGCCACTCCTGAAGAGGTCTGAAGTAGAGTCGTGCGTGCCTGACCACATACGAACATGCTGCCATGGGGCCCAACAGCCTCAGGCACGTGTGGGCAGTGGTGAGCAGGTGGGCCCATGGTCTCACGATGAGATCCACCATGGCCTGGAACTGAGTCTCGGGAAGGAAGGCCCTGGCCCGAGGGGAGTCAAGGACCACTCCAATGAATTCCATGCGTTGTACTGGTGTTAAGGCTGACTTTTTCTCGTTTATGATCAACCTCAGGTCACAACAGGTGGAACATACCAGGTCGACATGTCTCCACAGCTGAGCCAGAGACCAGCCCCCTTATTAATCAGTCGTTGAGGTATGGGTACATTTGGACTCCCCGACGTCTCAGATAAGCGGTCACTGGCGCTATACACTTCGTAAATACTCTCAGAGCCTATGAGAGACCAAAGGGCATTGCCATGAACTGGAAATGGCACTGGCCCAATATGAAGCGGAGGAAGCACTGGTGCCCCACGAGAATGGAAATATGGACGTATGCGTCCTTTAAAATTAAGGGTGGTATACCAGTCTCCCAGATCCAGGGATGAGACGACGGAGGCCAAGGAGATCATGAGAAACTTCAACTTCTTGAGAGACTTGTTGAGGCGACGCAGGTCTAGGATGGGTCTGAGGCCCTCTTTTGCTTCAGAATCAGGAAGTAGCAGGAGTAGAATCCTCTGCTTTCCATGTTTCGAGGGACCTTTTCCACTGCCCCCAGGTGCAGGAGATTTTTGATCTCCTGAACGAGGAGCTGATCATGAGAAGAGTCCCTGAAGAGGAATGGGGAAGGAGGATTGGAGGGGTTGTCAGTTACAAACTGCAGGGTATAGCCCAAAGAAACCGTACCTAGCACCCAGCATTCCAAGGTGACACAGGACCAGGCCGACTGGAAGGGGTGGAGGTGGTTGACGAAAGGGAGGGTTGGATCCAGTACACTGTCGCCGTCCGTGAGCTCACCCTCAAAATGACTGTTTCTGGCCTCCCTGACTTCTGGAAGGGTCAGGTTAGGAAGCCAGGTTGGAAGAGGACGGGTAGCATCTCTTAGGCCCTTTGTCCATCTCCATTCTCCTATAGGAACCAGACCTGGGAACCCCCAAAACCTAGACTGCATTGGAGGTGGCGGCAGAGAACAGATTGGCTTCCTGGCTGCTGAGGGGTGTGCAAACCCAGGGATCAGAGGGTGGCTCGTGAGTCCTTGAGCCCATGGAGCCTAGAGTCAGTTAGTTCAAAAGAGAGCCCAGAACCCCCAAATGGCAGGCCCTGGATTGTGGTCTGCATCTCTTGGGACAGCCGAGAAGCCTGCAACCAGGAGCTACATCTCATGGCCACTGCCGATGCAACCACCCTGGCAGCCAAGTCCATTGCGTCCCACATGTGGAGGACTCCCTGGGCCACCGCCGTGCCTTCGCTCACTAACGTGGTCAACTCTTGAACATGCTACTGTGGACTTATTCAGAGTGTCCCACAGGTTAAATGTATAAGGTCCTAGCAGGGCCTGGTGGTTCAAGGCCCGAAACTGTAAACTGGCCATCAAATAAACTTTCCTGCTGTATAAGTCAAGTCTTTTGGCCTCCTTATTTTTCAGTGTTCCTCTGGGGTAGCCCTGCCTGTCCCTTTCGTTCACTGTGGACACGACCAATGATGCCACGGGGGTATGAGTATACAGATACTTGAAGCCCTTTGAAGAGACATAGTATTTATTTTCCGCTTTCTTTATTCCATCAGCAGAATAGATGAGGGAGCTTGCCACACAATTTGGCTATATTGAGTATCCCTGGGTGGACAGACAATGCAATTTTTGTCTGTGTGGTGGCTGAGATGACATTGAAGAGGTTGTCTGCCTCCTCAGAGACCTCCTCAATCTGCAGGCCAAGATTTTCAGCCACCTGGTGCTCCTTAAAACTGTCCAGGAGACTGCTGGTATGGGAGGGTCTGGCCACTGCCTCATCCAGGGATGACGAGTTACGATTGTATCACCTGAGGGATGGTGTCATTCCCTCCCTTGTCGGGGTAGGGCTCCCTTGGTGTCAGAGTACGGTGCACGGGCTCTGCTTCTGTTTCAGTGCCGTGTTCCGATTGTAGCATCAGCAGTACCTCAGCTGGTTTGTCTGATGCGGCCAGGGAGGGCTGGGGGGTACTGGACCGGCATCACCAGCACCCTCCACAGGTTCCAGTACAGTCAATGGGGGGGCCCAGGCTCCTGCTGCGTCAGCACCGCAGCCAGTAACGCCTCGATCTCCCGCATCAGAGGAGAGTTGTCCCATCTCGGTAACAGGCTAAAATCATGGTCTAACTCTGACCACTATCCCTCTGGTGACCACAGCGGGGCCATTGAGGCCTGGGTCTGCCTACTGACCCTGGTAGGCGATTGACAGGGGGACTGGGAGAAACACTGCCTGCCAGAGGAAGGTACCAGGATGAGCAGGAAAGACGCCGAGATCCCAACAAGCCCTCTAGGACAGAGACTGATGACAATAAGACCTTCTGGGAGAGGGTGTTCAGTGCATAGGCGACCTATGGCCAGACAGTCATCAGTACTGGCAGTACGGGGAGTGGCGCCACGAGTCTGGAGTCCCTCGCCTAGTAGGAAGGGATCTCGATGGAGATCTAGGTAGTCTGGCCAGTAAGCTAGATTGCGCTGCCGGGTCCTGAGGTTGCAGCGATAGGGATTTGTGCCTGTGCTCTGGGGACCTGCTGTGCTCCGCCAGTCTATCCTGCAGCACACCAGTGGCTTTCCCCTTTGGTGCCGCAAGGTGAGCCGTACAGGTCACCTGGCATGGCAAGTGTGGAGCCAGTCGGCCTTGCTCCTTAGCCGCTGGGACAGCTTCGGGGACCTGAAGGCCCCATCACTGGCTGGGAACCCCTGCCGCTGCCCAGGGTGGAGGGTGCGTCCTGGCGAGGCTGGTGGGTCCGACCTTCACAGTATCCCCATAAAGTCCCACTGCCTGACACAGGTCCTTCGACCGAAGACCCTCTCTCCTTCAGTGCCGAGGGGCTTCTTTTCTTCAGCCTTTTCTTCTGACCAGGTGAAATGGAATGGTGCCGGGTCAACTCCGATGCCGGCGGTACGCTGCGCGCCAAAGCCAAAGTGCTGGGTATAGGTGCCACAGTAGAGGGTTCCAACACCGGGCGAAGAGCAGCCTGCATCAATAACGTCCTCAAATGGATTTCCTGCTCCTTCTGGGTCCTAGGGTGAAAGTTCTTACAGATGCGGCACCTGTCTTTTCTATAGCCTTCTTCCAGAGGCTTAAGAGAGTTATCATGCGAATCGCTGATTGGCATCGGCCTGCTGCATGACACACACAGCTTGAATCCGGGGGAGCGGAGCATGCCCCATCTGGAGCAAAGTTCCAACTGGGACTCTACTGACTACTTAACACTATCTATGAAACTATGTACAACAACAACTAAACCAGTCAATGGATAATCGCTGCTGCTCTTGCAAAGCAAAACAAGGCGCTCCAACTAACCATCACAGACAGTAAGAAGAAACAGAGGGCACAGGGCTGGTGGCATCTGATATACTACTGCATGGGAGCGCCACTCCAGGGGGGGCACCACAGTCAGCCCTACAGATAGCGCAAAGGCAGAAATCTCTGATAACTGTGCACTTGGGTGTGCACACAAATAAATGGAATCAACATGAACAAGCACTCAAAGAAGTATGTATAATTTCTCCAAGGGGAGAATATAATATTTTCAAGTGGGAAGATTTGATGGCTATGTTTCTTAACAAATCAGTGTTATCAGATACAATCCCTATAAGGTCCCCTTTAAAATACAAAATTAAACTAGGAAAATAAACTATTATTTCTTTTTCTACTAAAGTAAATCATTCTTATACGTCTTCCTGCTTAAATTAATTTTAACAGGTCACTTTTTTCAATAATTTTATTTTGCTTGAAGATGGAAAAATCTGAAAGTATATTAAATTTTTAAAAAAGTGTCTTGATCTCAGCAAAATTTAATGTAGAAAGCTATTTTGTGACCCTTTCATAAGCAGTTTCTATAAATGTTTCTCTGTGGAATCCAACATTTACCACCCATCTCTTCCCCTCTAAGAAAGATTAAAAATAAAGGAAGTGTTTATTCAGATAACGTTTTATGTAGCAACACATTTTTTTTAATATAATTTGTGTCTTAGGATTGTGTTGCTGCTCTTGTACTTTTAAGAATTCTTGGTTATTATTTGTATTCTTGTAGTGCCTAGAAGCCCCAGTCATGGACCTGGACCTCACTGTACTATGCGCTGTACAAATATAGGATTATATTTCGGATTCCATTTTAAAAAAATAATGACTAAAAATGGCCTACCTCAGAAATTTAGATTCAGATTTCCATTTGTATGTGTGTGCATATATGTATATGCAATACAGAAATGCTTGTACATAAACACCTACTAATCAGAGTCACCTTTCTTTACAATAATCAAGGTCTACACCTCCCTCAGAGTTCCATTCTTTTCCACTGTAAATCACATTGCCTTTTGCAGCCAACTGCATAATGTGCTATTAAACAACTAACTTGCCTACCCCCATAAAGTGCATTGTAAGCAAACTACAGTACACCTGGGAATGGAAATTTTTATACTTACCGTTTGTCTATACAGAACAGCAATATACACTACGGGAGCATGATTTCTAAAGCACACTAACTTGTTACACATTAATTAATCTGTATAGACCCTGCTGGTGCACACAAAAGGTTTCCTAATATGCTTTAATGTAATATTATTTGAATTAGCATCATGTTAAAAGACACTACGGAGCCTTTATTATCTTCAGGCACCTAAATATCTTTAAAAATCTGATCCCAATTGACCACAAAGGTCCTAAATAAAAAATTCATTTTCAATGTTTTTGTGCACTTCACAATAAAGAAATATTTTAAAAAAAAATTACAGTAAAATTTGAATTATTTGGTTCTAACAACCAAAATAAGCTGTCTTCGTGGTAACCACTTTTAAAATGTTTCACTGTATCAGCGGTAAATGAAATGAGCGGGATACAATGAAAGTGTTTTCCTCAATTTTAACTAGGGAGTTTCTATAAGAAGATTTTATTCAAATGAACTCTTAACGCTTACAGGTATGGTCATCATCTTACTGATTTCTTCCTCCTCATCTTCAGAATCACTGGTTGCATCTTGACAATTTGCACCAGTAGCAGACACAGGTAACTGAGAAAGAAATGTTTGGAGTACCCTTAAGTACACAAGTAGCCCTTCCTCTGAAAGGGATCCTACAGCAAATAAACAGAAATAAAAGAAAGTGAGCCCATCATACTCTACTATCGCTGAATAGAACAGTGTTCAACAGATATCCCGTATCACACAACATGCCCAAAAGCTTACAATTAAAGTATGCCCTATATTGCAAAGAATTATATGAATCTTGGAGTGGGATGTAAGAAGAATACATCTAATGATCTTCATCTTTAAAATTGTCCATCACATTTGATTTCTTTTTCAGACTATGAAATATATTAAAATATACTATGGTGACATGTAACATGTCAATTGGAAGAACTATATTATACAGTACACAAAAATTAATTTTAACTGAATAGATTATATATTTTTCATACCTAAATATGTTTCACCAACTGTCAAAACAAAGTAAAAGAGCCATGGAGCTCTATCACTTTTTCTTGAACGCCTGCTTTCTGTTGATAATGCATTCAGGAAGAGTTCATAAGGAAAAAGTGTTTGCACATCTGCAAGTGCTGGAATGATGAAATGGAATATCTGATCTGTAAAAGGTGCTGCCAGAAACTCCTCTGTGAAGGCAGCAAAAATCTGTTGCCTGAAAGGGGAAGAAAAAAGGTTCTTTACTGAAAATGTAAACATAATTTTTCCACCAGCACATCCATGAAGTGATTGATCATCAACTTGCGAGTCTAAACACATTCTTTTATCCATCAAGGAAACTATGTATTGCTTCATTCCTTAATTCTATGCCACTATACTAAGCTTGTCAGATTACCCAAAAATTTAATCAGCCCTTCTCAAAATTATTTATTTGTATTTTTCTTTAATGCCTAATGCACCCACATAAAACTAGTCAAACTATTTCAAGATTATGAAAAAATTATAATTTAACTGAACAAGTGCTGTAAAGAATTTCAGAAAACCTACTTCAGTACATTATTGCCCTATCACATAATAAAACTTTTTTTTCTGTAATACTGTGCACTCCACAGCACATATAAAATCATAACTAAAAACTGTATGTACCCTATGTATCTCAGATAATAATGAGTTGATATACAAATATTGAAAGATCTCCTTTGTTTACCTTGCACCCTCTGGACAGGAGCTATATGTAAAGTGCAATGGTTTCAGAACATTCTCTAGCAGTATTTTTGCAATAGGAACTCGAGAGACATCAGAATATTCAATACTCGATGGAAGCTTGTTATTAATTAACAAATAAAGAGACCTGTAGTATCCTGAAACAAATAAAAATATATGCAACCATTTATTTCTTGAGTTGTAAAGAAAACTGCAATTTATAAATAGGAGCTCTTTACAATTCATAGCATAAAGTCCGTTTCAAACAATTAATAGATAAACTGTAAAAATGCAGCGAAAAGCTACACTCATAAAAGAAAATGGACAGGTCATCAACAGTTTTTTGGAAATGCAGTTTATTTTGTAAATTGCAGAGACAAATGAATGTACACAGAACTAGCCTCTTTCAAAAATAACCTGCTCCTGCTGAACTGGCTCTTTAAAGCAGTTGCCACCTAAACACAGTATACTAAATCTTCTATTTTTCTGAACAGGGGTTTTTTGGCCTTTTAGACACCACCTAGATCCAAAGCCTTCCAGAGTATCACATGACATCTTACACACATACCTGCTGTTGGAGGAGTGTCACAATTCTACAAATACTTCTGACCTCCACCAGTCTGGATTGAAAATTGTTCCTGAATCGTGGTTTTCTTACATAATAACATTATGTTCCGTTGACTATGCCACAAAGACGTGGGTGGGAGGTAACCTGAACAGCTTTCATGTCAATAAGGTTCAAAGACTATTTCATGATTCCATCCTATCCTTACTTCACTTTCTTGCTTAATGAAATTAAAAGTGTAGACCATCTGGAAATTCAGGTAGATTCACACATTTTCTAAAGATATTACAGTTCTCATATGCTTTTATCATCAATAATAAAAACCATCCTATTCAAATTACCTGCTCTAGTCAGTGAAAATCGGTCCATGACAACAAGAGATATCACAAAACCTGGAAATGTATATTTGAAGCTCACTTGTTAGACACTATAAAACATTTGTTCAACTTTAAGTAAGAGGGTATGGTTAAAATAGTGTGTCTTTTAATGGTATTTATTGTATTTCTCAAATGAAGCACTTCTTCTCAAGCGTACAATTGTAAATATGGATGTGCACTGAACTTGCCCTGTAGCTAACATTTCAGTTAAACTGATACTACTCAGTTTGATAAACGGCCCTTAGGTTACCTAGATTTCATACATACCTACAATTTACTAATACTAGGGCTAATGAAGGGGTATTTCAGCAGTAAAAATTATTTGTGTTTGAAAGTTCCAGAAATCAGTTTCTTATTTTTGTAAATTAAAATGCCTTTATACTGCCACACGCTTTTTCTTACTATAAGGCCATGTGTACACTAGGAAAAAGGTGCATTTTTAAACACAGTAGCTAATGCATATTAACACATATTGAGAGTCTAGTACTGACAAGGCAGCTGTACTTCTAACATCTATGACTTGATCGAGGTAAAACCTAGGGCTCCTCTAAATTTTACCCCTTACCAACTTATAAGTTATAATTAATGGTTACTTTATCTTACAGTTACTGTTGCTCTTAGAAATGTGTTGTCCATATATATTCCACGATCCATCCTCTTTTCCTGTTCTTATGAAGTCGCACAACTCATGGATTCCATATTGCAAAGGAATGGAGGGTCCCCTGTCCTTTTTCTTCCCAGGCGAGCGGCACAAGGACAGTCAGGGAACAGGCATGGCCCCAAGGAAGAGTGTTGGCCAAAGGAATCCAAACTCAAGTGCGCAAGGCGCATACACACCAACAGAAGAATATATATGGACAAGTACTTGAAGAACTACAGCTTGCCTAGTCTATATCACGATTTTAACACATTAGCTAATAAGTGTTAACATGAGTTAAAAATACACAAAAATCTTTTTCCTAGTGAAGACAAGGCCTAAAAGGCTGATATACTTTACCTATCCCTCCTCCAGAGGAACACTGCATAAAGTTTCATTTGTACTCTACTCCAAAGTCAGTATTTAAATCAATACACGCACGCATTTCAATACATGAGCACATTCACAGATAACCACTGTGTCCTTTACAGGTCTTTCCAGAAGCTATGAATAATTAAAAATAAACATTTAAAAATGATTTCTCTGTGTGATTTCAATGCTTTGAATTTCATTTTTAAATGTGAATATATTGTTTATCACTTGAAAACCCTGAAAACTGTTTTGTTCCCCTTTTTATGGTGCAATTTCTTTTCATTAAGCAGCTCTTGTGTTCCCTGAACCAAATCCCACTTGCCTTAATTCACTCAAGTTATTATCAACAACTTTGTATTACAGTAGTGCCTAGAGGTTTCAATGAAAAATCAGAGGCCCTTTGTGCTTGGACAACATTGCATAAAAAACTGTTAAGCTCTTTGGGGTAGGGGCTATAATGATAAGATGTAACAAGAGGTGGAAATAACAAATGGAAAGTACAGGGGATGCAATAGCTAAGGTAATAGTTATCAGAAACACAGGCTAGATGGATTGTGTGGAAAACAGTTTAAAATGATATAAACAAAGATCAAACAAGTGTTCTGTACAATAACTCAGGTCTCATCTATGGTTAAAAGGACAGCACAACTGCAGTTATCATGCAGTCTTACTATTTTTGCTTTTTGTACCATGATCAGACAGACAGCTGAATTTTATTGACTTAGATTTTTAACCTATCCAGACTTAAATTCTCATACATCAATTTTGAAAAGTGAATGTTATGTAGTAATGACAAGGTAACAACACTATATGGAGGTGACAGCTTCCAAAATACTTTTTACAAGAGTTAAACAAAGATACTAATTATGGTATTCTTAATAGCATACTATGAAAATTTGTAATAGCTTTAAGGCAATACAATTAATGTATTGCAATCTCACTCACACTGTATTATGCTCTGGTAAAAAGTAATTTCTGACTGTAGCAGTTCCTTCTAAATCAACAGTCCCAGCATTAGAGCAGGATTTAATCCACAATGTATGTTTTAAAACTTTAAAATATGGATCTATTCCAAGAAGTGACTGTAGAAATGACATCCTGGAGTTCTCCAGTTTTTTCCTATAAAAGGTTGTCAGGTCAAACACGATCAGTTAAGAAGAAAAAGTTTTTCCTTTCCCTTTGATATGAGTCTGGCAAACTCAACCCAGGATCAGAAAGCCAAACGGCCTTCTTTCCTTCTTGCACATCCCACAAGTAATAAAAGTTCCACAAGCCAAATTACACCCTCAGTGACACCTATGCAATCCATTTGCTTTCAACAGGTTTGCACAGGTGTAACTGCCTGGAACTTAGCAAACAGCTCTATTGATGATGGAACAAAGGAAACAGAACCTAGCTCACTATCTCTTTGCTGTGTTGGTGCTAACAGGATTAAAAATTAACAAACACTTTAACACCATTTAGCAGATAAAGGGAGATCATCTGTTGCACAAGAAGGTAACATTTTTACAAAGTCATTTTTCAGAGTAGAACTGTAGTTTGGGTTTTGGGGGGAGGTTATTTGCGCATATGTAAAACAGCAGTTAGAGAAATGAAGCATATTCACTATATAATATTAGCATATTACTAACTAAACAGTAAAACACATTGCACTAGCAACCTAGTAAAATATATAGTTTAGAAACACAATTCCAAAGAAATCAAGTACTGAGCTGTAACTTTTTGTTCACAAACATGTTCATTAAAACTATAGGTCAGTGCCTGCACTACTTAATGTTAACCATAATGTCTGTTGTCAAAATACAATGTGTTTCAGTAACATGGCCTTCAGCAGTTACACATTTGTTCAAAGTTTGTGTTTTTACCGCAACTTCTAATATTCCTGCTACTGACCTTTTTGAACCATGTAGTGCAAAATTTGTTCAAATACTGATGCCACATAGTTGGCATCTTGTAAAACAGGTAAATACGTATTCTCAGATGAAAATACCTCAAGCATTCTCATAGGAAGTGCAACATTCAGACTGTCATCGTTGCAGTTTTGCAGTAACCTGTAAATAAATTACATTCACAATTACTTAACATTAGAGGTTTTTCCCATTTAAGATTTATGCATACTTCTTAAAAATTGAGCTATGAAGATTTTCACATATTCCTTAAAAATAAACTTATTCATAATGAATTCTAAACATTCTCAGGACTTCAGTTGTCTTTGCAAGACAAGTGCTTCAACAACCCTGGAACACAGGAATTGCCAAACTAGATCAAACTCATGGTCCATCTAGTCTAATATCCTGTCTTTGGCAGTGGCCAGCACTAGATGATTCAGGGGAAGGCACAAGAAACCGTGCAACAAACGGATGTAGGATAAACTTGTCTCACACAAACATGTAATTTTAATTCCCAATACAGCTTAGCGTAAACCCTGAAGCATAAAGTTTTCTGTTCTTTCCTGAAGTATTTTTTTACATATTAACTATAACAAATCTCAATTTTCTTTTCCATACAAATATCCAATCCCTCTTTGCTAAATTCTTGGCTTCAATGACTTGCAAAGCTTAGTGGCCTGCTGCATTCACTAGATAGACACAATCATTATGAAACTCCTCAGGAGAGAAGTCCAGAGTATCTATTTGCCAACAGTTATGACATGAACACAGAAAATGAAGCCAGGTCTGGCAGGACTAAGCTGTGTGGGATTCTGGAGAGGCAGCTGAAGACAGTCAGATGTCTGACAAAAGCTCTGTTCTCAGCTATGGAACAAAGTGCCAGACATTCTACTCTCTATACTTCTTTGCTAAACTATTCAGCAAATACCTGCAACTATAAAAATGGTGAAGAATAAATATATGGCACCGCGGGGGGGGGGGGGGGGGGAGGGTGCGCATATGGGCAAGGAAAATTAGGAAGGGAAAGATTAAAAGGATAGCCCCAAAATGAAGGAAATAGAACCTCAGAACATGAATGAAGCCTATGGTCCACATAATCTAGCTTGCATTAAATAGTTTATTATATTATATACACACACTCCTATATTATAGTGAAAAAAATCAACAATGTATTGGGTCACTGCCAACTTGAAATCTAACCATTAAAAAAGCATTAAAGTAGTTTGTTACTATCCATGCCTCAGAGATCTCCAGCCAATTTTTATAATTTTATATTTTCCTATCCTTCTTTTGCTACGTAAAAAGCCAATTCAAACAGAGAGAAAATGACAGGCTATAAAGGAGAATCAACGACACTAAGAATACATAAAATACTGACAAATGCACAAAGTAAATAAACTAAAAATAAGAGAAAAACATTTCCAGTAATTTCTTTACTTTATAGTAATTTTAGGTGTCATTTCTAAAAACACTAGTTAAAAAAGGTCCAGAAAAAAAAAGGGACGATTTTAATTGACAGTGTAACTTTGAATCAAGAACAAAAACATGTCAAACGAACCTAATAGCTCTGACAGGGTAACAAGCATTGTGGATAGGGGGGAAGCGGTAGATCTGACTTTAGTAAAGCTTTTGATACTGTCTCCCATGACCTTCTCATAAACAAACTGGGGAAATGCAACCTAGATGGAACTACTATACCAATGATGCATAACTGGTTGGAAAACCCTTCCCAGAAAGTAGTTATCAATGGTTCACAGTCAAACTGGGTAGGGCATATCAAGTGAGGTCCCGCAGGGATCAGTTCTGGGTCCAGTTCTGTTCAAAATCTTGATCAATGACTTAGATAATGGCATAGAGGACACACTTACAACGTTTATGGACAATACCAAGCTAGGAGGGCTTGTAGGTACTTTGGAGGATAGGATTAAAATTCAAAATGATCTGAACAAACTGGAGAAATGGTCTGAAGTAAATAGGATGAAATTCAATAAGGACAAATGCAAACAAAGTACTCCTCTTAGGAAGAAACAATCAGTTGCACTTATACAAAATGACAAATGACTGCCTACAAAGGAGTACTGTGGAGAGGGATCTGGGGGTCGTAGTGGATCACAAACTAAAATTAACAATTTAACACTGTTTCAGAAAAGCGAACACCATTCTGGGATGTATTAGCAGGAATATTGTAAGCAAGACACAAAAAGTAATCCTTCCCCTCTACTCTGTGCTGATTAGGCCTAAACTGGAGTATTGTGTCCAGTTCTGGGCACCACATTTCAGGAACGATGAGAACAAAAATGGAGAAAGTTCAGAGGAGAGCAACAAAAATTATTAAAGGTCTAGAAAACATGACCTATGCGGGAAGATTGAAAAAAATGGGTTTGTTTTTAGTGGAGAAAAGAAAAAACTGAGGGGGAACAAAACAGTCTTCAAGTATGTAAAAAGTTGTTATAAAGAAGAGGGTGATAAGTTGTTGTCTTGTTCTTAGTGGCTAAGGAGAAGTAGTAATGGGCTTAAAATTTCCACAAGGGAGATTAAGGTTACAGTTAGGAAGTTTTTTCCTAATGTCTAAGAGTAGTTAGGCACTGGAACAAATTACTTAGGAATGTTGTGGAATCTCAGTCACTGGAGGTTTTTAAGAATAGATTAGACAAACAACTGTCAGGGAATGGTCTAGATAATACTTAGTCCTGCTTTGAGTGCAGGGACTGGACTAAAAGATCTCTCAAGGTCCAACGGCTCACCAGCTGTTTTAATACGGCCCTCGAGATGCCATTGGGGAGCAGAGTCTGGGGCTTGCCTAGCTCCAGCTGGGAAGCGGGGGGTGGGGGGGCACTCCACATGGCTCCCAGAAGCAGTGGCATGTCATAGAATATCAGGGTTGGAAGGGACCTCAGGTCACTAGTCCAACCCCCTGGTCAAAGCAGGATTAATCTCAACTAAATCATCCCAGCAAATATGTCTCTTCTCTGGCTCCTATGCATCGGGGCAGCCAGTGGACTCCGCTCTGAACCGCAGCCAATGCGAGCTGCAGGGGTGGTGCCTGCGGACAAGACAGCATGTAGAGATGCCTGGCTGCGCCTCCGCGTAGGAGCCAGAGAAGGGACATGCCAGTGCTTCTGGGAGCTGCCTGAGGTAAGTGCCATTTGGAGCCTGCACCCAAGCCTCTCCCTGCGCCCCAATCCCCTGCCCTAGCCCTGATCCCCCTCCCACCCTCCGAACCCCTCAGTCCCAGCCTGAAGCACCCTCCTACATCTTAAACTCCTCATCCCCAGCCCCATCCCAGAGACTGCACCCCCAGCTGGAGACCTCACCTCACCCCACCTCCTGCCCCAGCCTAGAGCCCCCTCCCACATTCTGAACTCCTCATTTCTGGCCACATCCCAGATCCCACACCTCCAACCAGAGCCCTCAGCCCCTCCCACACCCCAACCCCAATTTTGTGAGTATTCATGGCCCGCCATACAATTTCTATTCCCAGATGTGGCCCTTGGCCCAAAAAGTTTGCCCATCTTTGGTCTATGAAATACAGTGGGAAAATGTACGGAGATAACATCAGCTTTTATTTTTTCTTTACAATTACTTATCTTGGTGCTTCAATTCACATGAATTTATTCCCTGTTTTTTTGTTTTTTTTTTAAGCTAACCTTCCTACTGAATCAATGCTAGAAACTGATACATAACTATTTACACTGAGCAATTTTCTCAAATGGAAATAAACAATTTTAAATAAGCCCATTACTTTCTAATCTCAAGTACAATGTATACTTTAAATTCTATTTCCAAGGTAGACTTTACATTATCAAGGGACACATTAAGAAGTATGAGAAATATACACAAATATTGAATCCATGAGAATTGACAGAACTGAAACTTCTGATATATAAATATAGAGGTTATCTGAAAATATACATTAGTATCAAAAACCTTTTTGGTTACATATTGCAACAACATTTTAGCTGTCTTTAGTCCAAATATTTTATACAGTAAAATATACAGTGAACTCCAATATAATAAAACTTATTTTCTAAAGTAGAAAGAATATCCCAAATTATTTCAAATTTTAAAACTGTGAATTGCAATTCCAATTACAGTGAAACTTCACTTCTAATGCAGTGATATCATGAAATGAAAAGGTCTTAACTACCCTGTATTTTAGTTTACAGAGTTTTGATGTCATAATCCACTATGTATATGGTATGTATACAGTTACCAGAAGAATGGAAAAATTAATCAAATCCAAGTACATTAGGCATTCATTGTCTAGACATGCTCTTAATATTAACTGAATTAAGACCATAAGACAAAACATATCTACATGTCTAGTTCCACGGTTGGCTCTGCACTCCAAGGAAACAGGAAACAGTATCTTCTTCACAAGACCTTGTAACTCTGGAGAAGGGAGCTGGCTACCATTATCATGTCAACGTTAAGAATAACCTTTTTGGTTCCAAAGAGGAGAGTGGGCTACTTCTACCAGATCCACGTCAGCTACTTATCTCTGCCCCAGTAGACTTTGCTTCCTGTGGCCCTATGAAGGCACTCTCAACATCACTATCTGCAATTATCACATTGCTGAACTCAATGACCTGCATGCACATCATGCCCCAAATTCAAAATAAAAGTGGGAACAAACAGTATTTTAAACAACCATATTAGTCATAAAACAGCAAAAAACATGTTAGTAAAAGGCATTTCGTGACCAACTGCGGATTCTGGTATGATTCACACAGCTCTTCGCAAACGGTCATTAGTTCTGCGGAAATGTTCTGATTTGGACAATTATTGCTAATGGCCCCAATTTAGGAAAATATTTCAGCACATGCTTAAATCCATCACTATTGTGGACAGCCCTCAAGCACATGCTTAATTTTTCAAGTCAATGGAAAATAAGCACATGTGTAATTACTGGGCTGAATAGGAAAGATTTTCCTTTATTGGAGCCTGTATATCTAACATTAATTAAAAAAAAAATCAAACAAACAATGAAAAACCCTCTCTACTAAACAAACAGAATCACATTTAATTCCTATATTTTATCTTGTGATATGAATACATGTTTTCTGAACATCATGTAGATATTAGTTGGGAGAAAGAAAAAGATTTACCTGCAACATAGGCCCAATAGTCTTTTTATTTGGAATAAGCAAGTAAGTCTGTCAGGACCATCCAGCTGCTTAACGAACTGAGAACTTTGTTTAATTAAGTTCTGACACATCCATATCTGGGAAAAGCAAAATGCACAGATTTGATCAAAAACTCTGTAAAAATGAATGCTGTTATTCATTATAGGCCGATCATGATTTCCTCATTCATTTTGAAAAAGCACCTTACTCTACCAGAAGGCCCATTAAAGCCAATTCATGGAGAAAGGTATGAGTGAGTATATCATATTTTGGCCTACCATTTTACACTTGGCATACCATTTTACAGTAAGTTATAAAATGGGATGTAGTTTAGCACTGTGAATTATCTAATGAGAATGTGACAAGTCATTAATAAAAAATTTCTCTAATCAGGATTCGATTAAGCCACTGGCACAATAAAACCAAGCCTGGGTCTCCAGCTACTGGAGTCACGTGATTATGTTAGTATGTCAAAAGGTAACTTTCATCTAAAAAGTAGTTTCTAGCCCTCATGTTGCAAAGAAAAGCTTGAATATGAAAATTGATTATAATCAATGGTGTCTGCCTGAGACTGCAGACAGCCTGAAGCAATATCTCTGTAAGTTTCCCTATACAGCCAAGACCCACTACTCAAGGAGGTCCCGCCACCATGGCTGCAGAAGACTGACGTTGTGAGAAGAGCGCAGCTGTGACAATTTGGGAATATGTCTGTACAATTTATGAATTCTGTGTGAGATTATGATCCCTATATGTCTGCAAACTCCACTCTGAACGTGCAGTCTTTTGACTTCTCTATGGTCTGTTTCTCCATAGTTGGTTGAGATTCCAAAGCTTGGTAGAAAAAACAAACATACAGAAAGTAGCTGATTCTAAGTATCCAATCTATACATTCATACATTGGAAATCTATACATTCTAGACAAAAGACTGGTCCTTGCCCTGAAGAACTGGATTAGCAGGAGGCAAGTCACCTTGACAACAAAGTCACCTGGTAGGGTTTTGTGCTCAAAATGGGGAAGCTGGCAAGAGTGTCACCTGACACAGGTGACTGAGATTCTAAAAAGAACAGAAGCTATTCTGCTCATGGGCCATTTTCTCCAGTCCATGATGGAAAAACAACCAAGCATGCAACAGCTTATGAGGCTGGGGACTCCCTGCCTGCCTTCCTGGACCCAAATGCAGTGGCAGAACTAATTGATGTACATGTGGCACCTTTTCAAGCATATTATGCAACTGACAAAAGTATGTGTATGACATGAATTTTCACACAGGGCTGACGAGTGAGCCCACCCTGCACTCGGACAGCAGCAGTGCTTCTTGTTGCAAAAGGCTGGGCCTGATTCCCCACTCCTAATGTTGTGACACGGTGCATGTCACAATGTCACTCACTCAAATTTGGCCTGGTCACCACTCCGAAATAACACACTACTCTGCAACCCTATGTGATAAGTTGCAACACGTGGAGCGGAGAGGTCGGCCCAGCCTGCCAGGACAGGAGCTGCTGCTGCCAGGTGAGTGTGGGGGTAAGCTTGCTCTTCATCCCACCAGCAATGACCCATCCCTCTTTCCTGCCCTCCCCCCACTCCCCAGGTGCAAAACCTGGCTCCATCACTGCCCAGCTGGTTCTCCCAAGACTCATAGCAGAGGGGTGAACTAGTGAGGGACACTTATGTTTAAGATGTTTATTTTTGGTACGATATGTACTCTCCTGGGCTTTCTGTGATTAAATAAAGACTGTGTGTGTTAACTGCTTCACAATGCTGCATGTCCTTGAATTAAACTGGAACCAAAAGCTTCCTAACTTTGGGAAGGAATTCTCGCAGAGGGGTGTGTTTAAGTAATTGGGGTAATTCAGGGCTCAGTGCTGCTCCTGGGAGCTAAAGGCAGATGGGCTGAGAAGCTCCATTTCCGAGAAGGGGAGCAGACTGAGAATCAGTGCCAAGGAAACATGCCAAAGAGGGCAAGGAAAGGCCCAATGATGCAGACTGCTGAGATTCTAGAAGCTTGACACATCCTGGGGATCCAGAACAGAAGAGGCTTGGACATCCCTCACACTAGTCCTAGAGAGCAGCCATGAGAGACACTTGCTAGGATCTGTGACAGCAGCAAATCTGACACATCCATCCAAGCAGATACCTCTCAACTGCTAAGATAGGTACTTCCCCCAACCACCCTGTTGCCTCTCCTACTGCTGGGAGGGTAGGGGGAGAAGAGGACCCCATAATGCTACCCCACCTCTCTGAGAGGGGAAGGAGATACCCTGCCACCACCACTCCACGCAGAGACAGAACAATGGCAGGCCCCTTACTGTGGTGTGCTTGGTATGCCCCAGGTTGCCTATGTTTGACCCTGTATCTACAATGAGGTAAACGACATTAAAAAGTTTATTTTATGAACCTCTTATGTGGCAATCCCAATTTCTAGTTGGGGGGGGGGGGAAGAGATTTTGTTCCACACTCCTATGTTGGTTATGCATGCTTACAGCACTTTACTGCTCTATTATCTTAAGTGTAGTACACCTCCACCCCGATATAACGCTGTCCTCGGGAGCCAAAAAATCTTACCGCGTTATAGGTGAAACCGCATTATATCGAACTTGCTTGGATCAGCCAGAGTGCGTAGCCCGGCCCCCCGGAGCAGTGCTTTACTGCGCTATATCTGAATTCATAATATATCGGGTCGCGTTATATCAGGGTAGAGTTGTATTTAAAAATGCTTAATTTTTTTTCAAATATTTAACAGAACATTTAAAAATATGCATAAAATAGTTTACTATTCTTCCCTAACTCCTCAAATGTAAAGTATTTTGTGTGAAGCATCGTAATATGGCCCCCAAAAAAAAAAACTGACTACAAAAGAGTACATATCAAGGGCAAATAGTGTGCTCAACATTTAGAAATTCTCTTCTTGTTTTCTTTTCTTGGCTTGGATTTACTGATAAAGTTTTATGATTCTTTTAAATGTTTTAGGCATTTTCTTTGATGTCTTCATTAATTACTCATTTCCTCTGAAGTTAATGTAATTAGGTTATTCTTTCAATGGGAAATATCTCCAAGACTTGATTTCACTGCATAAGTACCTTCACAGGGAGAAAATACTGGATAATAAAGGGCTCTTTAATTGAGCAAAAAAGGCATAACAAGAACCAGTGGCTGAAAGCTGAGGCTAGACAAAGTCAAATGAGAAATAAGGCAGAGATTTTTTTTAACAGTGAGGACAATTAACCAATGGCACAAACTAACAAAGGAAGTGGTGGATTCTCCATCTTTTGGAATCTTTAAATCAAGACTGGATGTCTTTCTGGAAGACATGCTTTAGCCAAACATGAATTATTGGGCTCAATACAGGGTACCTGAGTGAAATTTAAGAGCCTGTGATATACAGGAAGTTAGACTATATGATCTAATGATCCCTCCAGACTTAAACCTCTCTGAATCTATGAAACACCTTGATGTCATCTGAAACGGTCGCGGTTAATTACCAGTTCCTTATAATAGACTATTTTTAATTATTTATATATATTAGTAAATATTATTCACATTTCAGATTCTACCGCTGTAGAATAGAATGAGAAGGCAGTGAGACTGTTGCAACAGGAAAGAGGTATGAATGATATGATGGCTGCTTAAGCGATTTGTTGGGATAAGAAAAGAATGCCTTGAACACACTGACAAATTTTGTAAGAAGATTTAAATACTGGTCTGAATGATATGGACCAGGAAATACCACTTATTAACATCAAAAATAGTCTAGCAGCAAGTTTTTAAAATAAGTATTATCTGATCCCCTATACAGGCAAAATTTTCTGGTAATACATGTGGGGAAAAACATAAGCAGAAGGTGGTAAAGCGTTTGAGCTAGGACTGTAGAAAAAGCAATGATTTTCAGCTATAGTTTTAAGAAGGTCAGCTTTTAGGCAAATATTCAGCGTGAACTGTACACTAGGACTTACTAATTTAGAAATGACAGGGTTAAAGAAATTGCTGAGGAAATGGAACGAGGTTAGATATTGGATAACTAGTGGACCACTCGGAAAACAGGAATGGCTACCCCTCTTATCTAAGAATATAAACAAGGGTGATGCAAGGTAAAAGGGAATATACTGTAATCTAGAATGTATGAACTGGTTAAAAGGTCCTATTATTGAACATATTGGCTTTCAGAAGAGTTGTGTAAATGTGTACAATTACAGGGTCAACTAGTTTATACCCTCCCTCCCACTGCCAAATCTGCAATGTTGCATAAAAATAATATCTATATTAGTCCTTTAAAATTCTCAAAGCTAGGCTAACAGACTAAGCAGCCATGTCTTGTCTTAGTCTATGTTTTATATAACAGTCTATATGGCATGTTACAAATGAACCAATTTAATACATTATCTTATACATATTCAGGCACACTAAATGCCCAAGGCACTTTACAAAACACAGACTAAGATGTACTAGCATTTTCTTCACTGAGAAAGAAGGAAGTTCCTCATTTGAAAAGTTTTAAGAGATGAGAAATGTTCATCCCATCTTTAGAAGTTAAAATGAAAAAAAGAAAAATAAAGTTAAAACGAAGTTAAAACGAAAAAAGCTCTAGACTTCTAACCAGGAAAAAATGTATTCTTCGTATATTTTAAATTTTAAAACTGTCACAACAGTTTCATATTCGTTTACTTTAAAGTTTAAATCCTTCTTTCTTGCAGGATTTAGACTTCTGCAGACATGCTATCCCTATCAGTCACAAATGGATCAAAAGGATAACTAAACCTGTTCTGCAGTCACCCACTTATTTCTGCTGAATGAAGCAATTAGTAATGAAGTGACTAAAAAACATGCAAGAAATAAAACTAACTACAATAGAGTAAAATATGTACCGGCACTCACCAAACGCTTAGAATCCTCTTTCTGTCTATAAAAAAACAGAAGTTGACGTACTAAAAGGGTCAGATTAGCTCCACTGGTAATGGAGACAGTTCCTCCAGATTGTGCCAGATTAGCACAGCGATCAAATTCACTTCTTTGGATGGAATACTTAAAAGTTAAAAATAAATTAAAATTATGTTCTGATAACACATTAAAATATAAATGCAGGATTTTAAGCTATTTGTTTTGAGTTTCCATCTTAATGACAGGTAAAGTGTAGGTAGTATTCTGATCTTACATATTTGTTAAGAGTCCAAGTTATACAAATCCCCTCAACAGCATTATGCTGATTCTTTGTTTACAATTTGTCCTGAAGATCCATGTTAAGAAATAATACTATTTAATATAAACTTGTTTTGATCCAGCCCACTCTGTTAGCCAGTCCATAAACAAACAACCCTTCTGCAGAATAACTAACCCAGGGCTGTCTTAAAGAAGTCCCTTCAAAACCAACCTATCACCTAAATTATACGAAGAATCATGTTTGTGTATCACACACTAGAAATGCTATTTCATCACTTGAAACATTTGGTCCAATTTTCAGAGGTGCTAAGCAATCCCAGATTCTCTTCATGTAAATGGGATCTTCAAGAACATGGTCCAGCAATGCCCTTATGCATGTGTTTAACTTTGAAAACATGAATATTCCCATTGAAGTCAATGCTCAACAATGCCCTTTAAAAATAAGGCCAAACTGAGAATAAAACAAACTCTCGCTTTTCACTATTCTTATATGGGTTTGAACCATGCTTACCAAAAGGAAGCTAGCAATATCAAAGTTTCTCAACAGAAATGGCAAGGACTATAGTATTAAGAAACCCCAGTTTCAATTAAATTGTTTTACACATTTATTTTATCACACTCTCTCTCTCAATTGATGAGAAAAATACCTACTTGATACTTTCTGGCCTTGTACCCCCGTACGAAGGACTGGATGATTATTGCATTTTTCAGCCTTCGTCTTTCTTCCTATAAAAAGAAAGAAATAAGGCAGTCAAAAACACAGGATGCAGAACTGAATCTTGTTTCTATTATTTTATCATATATATCTGTATTCAAAAGTATTTTTGTTTTTTGTATACTCTATCCAATTTGCTTTTTCTGTACGTTTGCGTATTTATGAAAATTAAATATATCTTTATCAAAATAAGAGAAAGGTGTCTGTGACTTAAACATCAGTAACAAATACATATACACAATTTAGTCTTGCCCAGGAAGAAGTTTTTTTTTGTTTGTAAAGGCAATGTAAATTTAAAGCAGGATAAGCAATTTTTAGTAATAGATGATAACATTTCAAGAACGGAACAGGAGTTTTCATATCTCATTAAACATAGTGTTTTAACACCACACTTTTCAATGACTGATTCAAATCTGATAATACTTCTTACTGGCAAATGAAGTGTAAAAATACAATTAGGAAGGCCAAAAAAGAATTTGAGGAACAGCTAGCCAAAGACTCAAAAAGTAATAGCAAATGTTTGTTTACGTACATCAGAAGCAGGAAGTCTGCTAAGCAACCAGTGGGGCCACTGGACAATTGAGGTGCTAACGGAGCACTCAAGGACGATAAGGCCACTGGAGAGAAACTAAATGAATTCTTTGCATTGGTCTTCACAGCTGAGGATGTGAGGGAGATTGCCAAACCTGAGCCATTCATTTTAGGTGACAGATCTGAGGAACTGTCCCAGATTGAGGTATCAGAGGAGGTTTTGGAACAAATTGATAAATTAAAACAGCAATAGTCACCAGGACCAGATGTTATTTACCCAAGAGTTCTGAAGGGACTCAAATGTGAAACTGAAGAACTACTAACTGTAGTCTGTAACCTATCATTTAAGTCAGCTTCTGTACCAGATGACTAAAGAATAGCTAATGTGACACCAATTTTTTAAAAGGGCTCCAGAGATGATCCCAACAATTACAGGCCTGTAAGCCTGACCTTAGTACCAGGCAAACTGGTTGAAACTATAATAAAGAACAATATTGTCAGACATATAGATGAACATCATTTGTTGAGGAAGAGTCAACATGGTTTTAGTAAAGTGAAATCATGCCTTACTAATCTACTAGAATTCTTAGAGAGGGTCAACAAGCACATGGACCAAGGAGATCCAGTGGATATAGTGTACTTAGATTTTCAGAAAGCCTTTGACAAGGTACCTCACCAAAACCTCTTACGCAAAGTAAGCTGCCATGGGATAAGAGGGAAGGTCCTCTCGTGGACTGGTAAATGGTTAAAAGATAGGAAACAAAGGGTAGGTATAAATGGTTAGTTTTCATAATGGAAAGAGGTAAATAGTGGTGTCCCCCAGAGATCTGTTCTGGGACCAGTCCTATTCAACATGTTCAAAAAAGATCTGGAAAAAGGGGCAAACAATGAAGTAGCAAAGTTTGCAGATGATATGAAATTACTAGATTGTTAAGACCCAGGCAGACTGCAAAGAGCTACAAAAGGATCTCTCAAAACTGGGTGACTGGTCAACAAAATGGCAGATGAAATTTTATGTTGATAAATGCAAAATAATGCACATTGGAAAGCATAATCCCAGCCATACATATAAAACGATAGGGTCTAAATTAGCTGTTACCACTCAAGAAAGATCTTGGAGTCATTGGGGATAGTTCTCTGAAAACATCCACTCAATGTGCAGCAGCAGTCAAAAAAGCAAACAGCACGTTGGGAATAATTATCTATCCCTTTTTTAATAGGACAGAAAATATCATGTTGCCTCTATATAAATCCATGGTATGCCCACATCTTAAATACTGTGTGCAGACGTGGTCGCCCCATCTCAAAAAAGATATAACGGAATTGGAAAAGGTTCAGAAAAGGGCAACAAAAGTTATTAGGGGTATGGAACTGTTTCTGTATGATAAGAGATTAATAAGACCGGGATTTTTCAGCTTGGAAAAGAGACAGCTAAGGGGAGATATGATTGAAGTCTATAAAATCATGAATGGTGTAGAGAAAGTAGATAAGGAAGAGTTGTTTACTACTTCTCATAACACAACTAGGGGTCACCAAATGAACAGCCAGCAGGTTTAAAATAAATAAAAGGAAGTATTTTTTCACACATGCACAGTTAACCTGTGGAAATCCTTGCCAGAGGATGTTGTGAAGACCAAGAGCATAACAGGGTTCAAAAAAGAACTGGATAAATTCATGGAGGATAGGTCCATCAATGGCTATTAGCTAAGATGGGCAGGAATGGTGTCCCTAGCCTCTGTTTGCCAGAAGCTGGAATGAGACAGGTGATGGATCACTTGATGATTACCTGTTCTGTTCATTCCCTCTGGAGCACCTGGCACTGGCCACTGTCGGAAGACAGGATACTGGGCTAGATGGACCTTTGGTCTGACCCATAGGGTCATTCTTATGTTATATATACCCTTTGACCCAAGCGATTAGCCAAAGTTCAGGGGCTTTTAGGGTTGTTTCTGTTAGGATAAGAAATAGATGACATCAGTTGGGTATACTCTTGGTGTAGTCTTAATCCATATAAAGGGATCCTATGCTTCTGAGAGGAAGATGAGATCTGGTGCTTCAGACCCAGGGACATGGCATGGAGATAGGGAAAGACACTCTCTCTTCCCACAAAAATTAGACAAAAATGAGGAACATTTTATGGAGCCTTCTCAGTGCCCAGGAATGTCTTAAAAGTATCATTTCCTTAAAGAGACTTAATTTCTGCAAAAAGAATTAAGCATAAAGCCAAGCTGGCTCAGATACTAGAGAAGTAGTTCAATAGTTTCTACTCCTAGCACAGCCAATTAAGGTGATAAGAAATATCTGAGGAAAGTGCATATAGATTACATTTCCATTCATATCTGTACTATTTGGTAGGATGCATTACTGGGGAGAGAGGAGGATAAAACTGCAGATAATTGGGTAAGGAACTCTCAAAGGCAATGGCTGAGGACAGGGGAAGTAGGGAAATCGGGCAACAGCAAAATCAGTGAAGGTTACTTGGGGACAGGTTAACATTTTTCCTTTCTGTTTTAAATCACTGTGACAACCCACTTCCATTTTTACAAACAAGAAAAAAAAACGAAAGGCTAAAGTCTCCATGTGACATTTGATGCTATTTAAAAGTTTCCTGTAGACATACAAGCCATTCTTATTATCCTAATTAACCAGTGATTAATTTACCAAATATGCCTTTGTCCTGTTTTCCAAGACAAGCCATTTTTGAGATGAGGTGTCAAAAAAGCATTAAAAGAATTTCAGAAACACGATCCAACATCTGCAGTATGTTTTTGAATCCCAGGTCCCCAAACAGATTGTTTGACTATTCCAAGATTTAAGCAAATTAATTCTGTGCCAGCCCCAGACCAAAACACAAAATTTGAAATATCAAAGATTTTAAAATTTTAATGGATGGAAGGGCAAAATTAGGAAAAATTATCAACCTCAACTATGGAGATGCACCACCTCTCCATAATATCAGAGGGTGAAATTATGCAGCAAGGCAGATATATTTTCCCTCTCTGTAGGTATGGGTTTCATCCTAGAATACATAATTATCAATTAGTGACCCATAATTGTGAGTTTGAAGTCTGAGGCCACTATTAAGATTTCACTGCATGCATTTTTTCAAAGCCATTACTGATTTTATTCTCAAAGGACTCATTCTTTTAAAAGAAAAAACTCTCTTCTAAAAAGAGACTTTTCTTTCATACTGTAAAACTAATACATGTGGAGATTAGGGCTGTCAAGTGATTAAAAAAATTAATCGCAATTAATTGTGCGATAAAAATTAATGGTGCAATAAAAAATTAATAGCGATTAATCATGCGATTAATCACGCTGTTAAACAATACAATACCATTTATTTAAATTTTTTGGATGTTTTCTACATTTGAAAATGTATTGATTTCAATTACTACACAGAATAGAAAGTGTACAGTGCTTGTTTTATATTTATTTTTGATTAAAATATTTGTACTGTAAAAAACAAAAGAAACAGTTTTTTTAATTCACCTCATACAAGTATTGTAATGCGATCTCTTTATCGTGAAAACTGAAAATTCAAATGTAGAATTATGTACAAAAAAATCTGCATTCAAAAATAAAACAATGTAAACCTTTAGATTAGTGGTGGGCAACTTGTGGCCCATCAGGGTAATCCACTAGAGGGCTGTCAGACCCTTTGTTTACATTTGCACAGCAACCCGCAGCTCCCAGTGGCCACCGTTGGCCGTTCCCGGCCAATGGGAGTAGTGAGAATATATTTGAAAATGTAGAAAAACATCCACAAATATTTAATAATTTTCAATTGGCATTCTACTGTTTAACAGTGTGATTAATCACGATTAATTTTTTGAGTTAATCGGGTGAGTTAACTGCAATTGATCGACAGCCCTAGTGGATATATACATTATACACAGATTTGTGTGATACATACACAAAGTATATGCCTATTATATACCCATACATGGTGCTTTGTTTCTGATGCAAGTATTAGAAACTGAATGAGTGTGTTAGCTACTTGTCACTCAGCAAAATGTTTCTGAAACACAGAATAGTACTTTTGCATGTTGGTAAGGATTGGCATATCATAAATGGGAGTAGTAATTTAAGATACAAAATACCAAATTGCATGTGTAAATTCAGTACATAATGGTACACCCAACTTAAAAATCAGATCCTTTTATATCTCAAAACCCAGTAACTAATATAAAAAATAGTGAATTACAACAAAACTTGTTAGCTATCTCGCAAAAAACCAAAGCACAGGTTTATTAGTCAAATGTTCTTGTTTATGTTCTTTATCAGCATGAAACTATTCAGGTACACATTGTTGTCTGAGACCAATTATCTAAACTTAAAGGAGTATTTTCACCCCTTTTAAAAACAGAGAAGGTCAAACAAAAATGAATCCTTTCACTTTCCACTTACTTGGTATCATTTTATTGCCAAGTTTGTTCATTAAAGACAACTATGTTTGGAAAATGGTATTTTCACTGTTCCCTTTACATTCTTTTCATAAGTGATTTTGGAGTAATTATGGCAGCAGACTAATGTCACCAACACATGATAATGATTTAACTGCAGGCTCAAGCATCATCATCATCGTCCCTAGTCCTCACAGAGCATTTTTCATCAGTAGATTTCAAAGTACTTTACAAAGGAGGTCAGTATCATTCTCTTTCCACAGATGGGGAAACTGAGGCGCAGAAAAGGGAAGAGGCCAGTGGCAGAGTCTGGTATAGAACCTAGGTCTCCTAAGTCCCAGTCCGGAAGAATCAGGGATGAGGGAGGCATAAGGAGAAAATTCCTGGCCACATAAATTCCTTTTTCCATTAAGGCCTGATCCAATGCTCATTGAAGTCATTGGCAAAACTCCCATTGATTTCCATGGACATTGCATCAGATACTAAATACTTCTTTTAAGTAGTTCTTATAGAAGAATGTTCATATTGCGGAAATCCAGGGGGGAAGTTTAAATGCTTCTGTTGATTCCAATATATGGAAGAACAAAATGTACATAGAAAGTTCACAAACTGGAAAAAAAACACCCTATAGAATAATTTCAAGTAAAACTCTACTAAAGTACAAGATTTCAAAGTGTAACTATCATCAGGTTGAAAAAAATTACAGCGTACATGCAAGCTGTTGTTTTCCACGATACTATCTCTATTTTACCTCTCGTTTACGCCTTTCTTCCTGGGTACGATGCAGAAGAGAAGCCTTTTCTTCCTAGAAGGGGACAAAATAAAGCTGCCGCAGTGTTTTCACTCAAAAGTTCAGGTATTTGTATAAAGTAATACATATTTTTAAATAGTTCACAGTACAGAATACAGTCCATGTTCAAGAAAAGGCAGAAAAATGACCTATTAGCATTTTCGCTGTTATGGGCCCAGATCTGATGCAACTAATTACATTTGGTATTATCTATCTACTTCTGCCTAGCCATTTGTTACTTATATGGCCCCCATCACCATCCATCTGAAAGTTCACAAATATTAACAAATTTATACTCAGAACCCCTCCCTGTAAGTTAGGGAAATACTATCCCTATTTTACGGATGGAAACCTGAGGCAGAGAGAGAGACTAATTACCCAGTCCAGCAAAGGACTTAAAAACGTGTGTAACTTTAAGAACGTTATACATATGCTCAGCACTTGTTTGGGAACAAAGTGACTTTTCCAAGGTCTGTGACAAAACCAGGAGACTTGAGTCCCAGGTCTTGGCTACACTGGCGCTTTACAGCGCTGCAACTTTCTCACTCAGTGGTGTGAAAAAACATCCCCGAGCGCAGCAAGTTACAGCGCTGTAAAGCACCATTGTAAACAGTGCCCCAGCGCTGGGAGAGCTCTCCCCCAGTGCTGGCGCCGCAACCACACTCGCACTTCAGAGTGCTGCCGCGGGAGCGCTCCCACAGCAGCGCTTTGGAGTTTCGAGTGTAGCCAAGCCCCCAGTCTTTTGCCTTAATCACAAAATCATTAGGCTTCCTCCATCTCCACAAAACATGGTGTGAGAAGCAAGATGTCAACAAATTGTCTCAACATATTGTGTGCAAGGATATTTTGACATCCTTATATAACCCCCCCCCAACCCCAGTATAGATGTATCTATATTGGTTCAAAAGGAATTAACTATCTGAACCTATGATGTGCAGAGCACTCAATTCACATGGCAAACAATGGGAGTTGAAAGCTGTAGTTCCCCATTCTTAGCCAATGGGAGTTGCAGGCAATGGTGCCTGCAGGCAAGGGCAGCACACGGAGCCCTCTGCACCCTCCCTCCCCCACGAGCAGCAGGGACGTGGTGCTGGCCACTTCCAGGAGCAGCGCAGGGCCAGGGCAGGCATCCAGCCCACGGGAAATAGTTTGCCCTCCCCTGCTCTAGACTCATAGATTTCAAGGCCAGAAACAACCATCAGGATTATCTGGTCTGACTTCCTGCACATCGCAGGCCACAAAACCTCACCCACCCAATCCTGTAATAGACCCATAACCTCTGGATGAGTTACAGAAGTCCTCAAATCCTGGTTTTAAAACATCAAGTTAGAGATTCTACCATTTACTCTAGTTCAAACCAGCAAGTGACCCAGGACCCACATTGCAGAGGAAGGCAAAAAACCCACAGGGTCTCTGCCAATCTGACCACCTATTCCTCTAAAGACAGTATTTTAATTTTCAAAGACACCATTACAGTCATTGGTCTCTAAAAGAGAACTGTTTCCGCATATTATTCCACACAATAAAAAAAGATAATAAAAAGATCTTAAGATTTAAAAAAAAAAAAAGCCACCATTCAACTAGAAAGGAGGCCTCTCACACTGGCACGGTAAATTTCTGACTATATCATGTAAAAAACAACTGAAATTAATAATATGCCATGAATTAAATATATAAAAGGGTAATTTTGATAGCAAGTATGAATTAACTGATAACTTGAGTGTTTAGGATATACCCTTACAGATTACCTCTTTTCTAGCAATTGATACCCAGTGGACTACGAGCTTTGGCACTTGATGAAACATTCTGAGTATCAAACTCCTGCACAGAAACACAATCCCAGGGACACCACGTACTTGCTTCACCTGTTTCACTCTGCAGACAGAACCAATAAGAAAATGGTCCTGCTCTGAAACATGTACACATGTAATTTCGCACATTTCAGGGTGGAGGGAAAAACAGGAGAGAAACAGAAAAAGGAAGACATATCTGGCTAAAGATGAATGTGAGTGGGTGAGGGATGAACAGAGGGAGATGGGAAAGAGACAGCCGCAGTACATGAAAAATGGGTTGAAAAGACATACATGGACAGGAAAAAATGGGAAGAGGGAGTGGAGGCCCAAAACCATATTCTCCTTATAGTCTGCTTCCCCCCACTCCTCCCTTTGTGGCCCTTTCAGTTTCAGTAAACTAATGATTAGTTGACTGCCATGTTAATAGTCCATTTCCTCACACCTGAGTGAACACTTGTCTAAACTGATATACTTATAAAAATAAAATTAATGCTCTTGATCCAATATTGTATAAATACTTCAAGTTACAGTATTCAAATACCCTTTAATTTTGAGAGTATTGTATAAACTAGATATCATGGACAAACTAACTTTCAGAGAACAAATAGAACAATTAGATGTGTACAGCCTGGCTAACCAATAACCAAAGGAGAAGGGAGACAAATATCCATTTATTTGAGTTTTAAACATCAATATAATGGAATTATAACTACGATTAAAGGGTACACTTATAATGAAAATCAGAAAAATCTTTTTGACAGTGGGATTTACTTAGCTGTGAAATAACCACTCAAGGCAAGTGGTAGAAAACTCATCACTTAAGACATTTTAAAAAATTTGACTCCATAAAGAAGCAGTAAACAAAGACCTGTTAGAATTGGAGTAGCTGACTTAACATGTATGCTCTATGAGTAACAATTCTGGGGGAAAATCTCAGTAATTATTTGTATTTCAGGTGCATCTTTATCTATCTAGTTATATTTCTTTGCTTTTGCATTTAGAATTACCACACCGGAGGAAGAACAGAGTAGAGGAAGTTTCACTAGCAGTTACAAAATCTATCACAGTAGACAACAGAATCAGTCAGTCAGAAACTAATAACTGTGGATTTCTGCAATCTCATTACTGGTACTGAGTCATATTTGGCTTCTTTCATCTAAGGTGTCAACTAGTTTCCTGACAGCTACTAGATGATGTTTTTAACTCCCTCCTCTGGCATATGGCAGTGGCCTGAGATACTGGCACATTGGACAGTCACCTAGGTTTTAACATTGCAGTGGGCTCCAAAATCATCTCCCTGTCATGCTACTTTCCTGCTTTTCTGCCTCATTGCTGCTGTTTCTGAGCATCTATCAGACGTGGCTGCTGCCACCTCACTCCCTTGCTGGACAGCCAGCCAGCCAGCCACTTCTTAATTGCAGCACGTACTTCTCATGTTTGCTCCACATTCGGAGGGTACAGATGCAGGGGGTGTGTAGCTGCAGTTCCTGCCTTGGTCCCTTAGATCTAAATTAAAGAGTCTTTAGGCGGGGTAAGGCCCAAGCAGGAAGACAAGAAGAGATGCAGATGCAGTAGAGGAGAGCGGAGGCATAAACCTGGGGAGAGAAGAATGTAAGGAAGCCAGAAAAAGAGGCAGGCAACAGTAAAGATCTCTGTGACTTATGAATAAAAAAAACCCTTGAACCCTTCACCATTACCAAATATGTGCAGTTTAAATCTCCATCATTGCAACTATTGAGTGAAAAACAAAATCAGGAAAACAGCATTCCTGTCCTCTCTTGCATGTCACCAGTTTGCACTGCTATCTTTAGAGGGATTGTTCTTACATATTATTTATCTTACACTGCATATCATTACTGAGGGAAGTTGTGCAGAGACATGGATTTTCCACTGCACCCTAAAAAAGGTAAGTAGAGAGACAGGCCAGCTGGCAGTTCTTCTTCACAGTTAAGGCATGGACTGCATCTGTGTGTTTCACACAGCATGGAGAACAAAGTCAGCACTTAATAAATAATAATCTCTGTTCCAGCCATTCTTTCTTCCAATGGAGAGTCAGAGGTGAGGCCACTCTCCCCTGCAGCAAAGGTTGCCAGTAGCCATTTTTGCAGGCTCCCCAGATGCAGTATACTGAGCCTGGGAAAGTATTGTTTCAGAAGCCCTCTATGACCACACAAGTGGCTGTTGTACCAGCCAAAAAAAATCAAAAACCTGATATGATGCAATCCTAGAGGCAGGTAAGTACAGCATGAAAGAGTACCACATTTTGAAGTGAAAGCAGACAGTAGCTTCAGACATTTCACTATCAAGCACAGGAAGCAGATATGCGGAGCAGAGCTAAGCAGAAGAAAGGTACAGAAAGCACAAGGACAAAGACAGAAGCAAGATGACAAAAAATAAATATGTAAAGATAAAATGGAACAGACAAGACAGAAGAGCAGATGAAGACTGACACAGGCAAGAAATTTGAAGCAGAGAGGAGAGAAACAGAGAAGTGAAGGAAGCAGGTAGAGGACACAGAGTATATTATAAAAAGAAAGGCTCATGGCATGAAAATCAGTGATTATACTGGAAGAGACACTTTTTTAAAGTAACATTTACAATACCGGGGATAACAGTTTGCAGCTTCTGTAGGCCATACTTACTACACACAACCACAACTCCCTCAAAACTCTGTCACTCTCTCTACCCCTTCTTTTTCAAAAACTCCCTTCAGTCTCTCCTGGACAGGAGTTCGGTGTGCCCCTATTCCTCCCCAAGCCCAGGGGTTTGTCTGCCCCTCAATCATACTTTCACCCGTACTAGAAGGTCTGTATGCCCCTATCCCTCCCTTCCTATATCAGGGTCCCCCAATCTCCCACCTGCCAGGGACTGTGTGCACGCCCTAATTCCCCAAACATCCTCCTGTCATTATTCTTCTTTCTGTCTGGGACATAAGACATTCAAGGTGTTGACAAGTTAAACTCTATTGGGAGAATAAGCCAAGATGAAATGGGGGAAGTTGTTATGCTGGGAAGCATTACTGGTGCCATCAACCAGTTGTTTGATCTATAGACAATTGCAGAGTGCCTAAAGATGTGGCTGTGCTATTCAGATGGCAGGGGCTCCATCTGTGCTCCATTTTTCCTCTTTCAGTTTCAATTTTTCCTAAAATCAATAAGGTTCTGTCCACTGGTTCTGAGAACATTCTCTAAAATTTTGGAATTGATTAGACATGGTGTTCAAAAGTTATTGCATTACAAAGAGCCATGAAGTTGTGTGTAAAGCCTTCGCAAGGTTCACCAATTACATTTTAAACTCTAGATATGGCAAGCCAATAATTTAAAAACTGGCTGTACTGCATTATACATAAGGGAAAGCTGGCAGTTTCATTGGTGTATTAAGTAAGATACCAAGGTGGATAAAAATCAATGATTTTTTAAAACAAAATTTTAAAAAAATCAGAATTTAAATTGTATTTTTTTATAAAATGCTTTTTGAGAAAAAACCTAAAGATAGTTTTAATTATGATACATTATAGCTCAAAGACATCTCATCATGGACTACGGATTATAAATTCTAATTCTATAGTATGAGACAATATATTTAAGTAATATTTAAGAAAAGTTTTGTAATTGAGTTCCAATAGTTCATTGATTATGGACCCAATCTTATGGGGTTCCAGGGGCTTCTGTATAGATTACTTAGGTTAATTTTTCTATCTACCCAATGGGACAAAGTGCTCAGTCTAGAAGTTACCATCAGAGATGCTTAGTTTTGTAGTTCTCAAACTGTGGATTTGTGTCTCCAGAGATAACATGTTTGTTAACAGCAAAAATGTTTTCAAATAAATAATATATAGAAGTGAGACATAACAGACCTCAACCCTATTATCCCTCTGCAAATGTGTATACACAGAGTCAATCCCTTACCTCACTGTAAAAGTGCAAAGTTTCAAAAAGTTCAATGAATAGAAGATTGGTCAAGGGTGGAATAGATCTGGACAAGGAGAAGTCTGGAGATAAATGTGAGAAGGGAGAGAAAGGCAGTAGAAACAAAAGTGAAACTGTTTGGGCAGCATATTCTAGAATGCACTTTTATGTAGAAATCCACGATTAAATCGAGCCTTCCTGACTAGTGATTTAAATCATGATTTATATCAATTTGATTTAAATCAAATCCACCGTGTAAGATATCAATTGAAGATATGTTTTAGAAAACAGAAGTATGTTATTGAGTGACCATCAGAAACACCAATACATAATAAACAAGAAAACTCAAAATTAGAAACGTTTCCTTCTCCTCATTTTGCTTCTCTGTAATGTAAAAAATGATTTTACCAATCCTAAGACTTGACTTTATGGGTTCATGGATCTAAAAAGGTCAAAGAGATGCGAATGAGATCCTGGTCCTACTGAAGTCCGTGGGAGTTTTGTCATTGACTTCAGTGAGGCCAGGATTCTACCCTAGGATATTCGCACTATTACCAGCTCTTCGGAGAGTAATACGTATTTCCCAGTTGCTTGCAAACTTAAACTTAGACCTTAATCCTTCATTTATGAAGAAACTTTGCTACAAGTTCATCCACCCATACAACTTTGATGTCATGTAAAGCTCCACTGACTTCACAGACTCCACAAGGACATGATGATTGATCCACATGGACCTGTTTACCAATCTGAATTTAAGTCTGTAACTCTTTGGGGCTGGGACTATCTTTACTATATGTCTGTAAAGCAATGGGGCCCTGACCTGACTTGAGCCTCAGGCTCTACTGTATTATAAATAAACAGGTGATAATTTTTAGCAGCATGTTCTTTGATTTATTCTATCAAAACTGGAAAGATGTATGTTTTCCACTGCCTGATAACTAAGTGTTTTGTTCAATTTTTCTGAAATTTACAGAAAAAAGTTCACCTTTAAGATTAGAAATTTCAGCCCAAATTTTGAAAAAGTACCAAAGGATTAATAACAACAGCTTAGAATGGAATATCTTCTGCAACCTTAACTATCACTTCATAATTTGTAGCTTCAATTTAAAGATGAGGAAAATTCCTTATGAAGTAGAAGGAAGAAACCCCCCAGAAAATATATGTATTTATAAATTGTTTCGAAGGTTTCCCTGGTGAGATAAGAATACTTGAACAGCATTATCTCTGAACTCCAAATCTATGCAGTGGAAACAGTGTAGTCTACTGCAAAACTTAGGCCTCGGTACTTCAGAAGTATCGGTATGGGCAAAACCTTACACATCCACCCTGCTATAACGCGACCTGATATAACACGGGATTGCGTATAGCGCAGTAGCAGCGGGGCTCCGGTGGTGCTCTAAAGGGTCCAGGGCTCCAGCTGCTGCAGGGAGCCCCTGGCCCTTTAAATCAACACTGGAGCCCTGCCACTGCTACCCCAGGGCTGCGGCAGCGGGGCTTGCCGGTGATTTAAAGGGCTTGGGGCTCCGGCTGCTAGGGAAAGCCCTGGGCCCTTTAAATCACCATTCAAGTCCTGCCTCCCCTATCCCGGGGCTGTGGCAGCGGGGCTCCACCGGCGATTTAAAGGGCCTGGGGCTCCCCGCAGCGGCTGGACCCCGGAGCTCTTTAAATCACCGCTGGAGCCCTGCCACCCCTATTCCAATATAATAGGGTTTCAGCTATAACGCAGTAGGGATTTTTGGCTCCCCATGACCACGTTATAGCGGAGTAGAGGTATACCAGTTTGGAGTCTGGACGCCACCTCTGCATAAGGGTCTGCCGATGCTGTATCGTTTGCAGATACAATAAAGCAGTATAATTCTTTCCCAGGGTACCAACACCCAAAACACAAATTTTAATCACATAATCTAAAGCCCTAGGAGCCAGTCATTTAATAGTGATCTGGTGTACAGTTATAAATGCAATATAAAATATTTTGTTTCTTGTAAAATGCATTTCTAAGAAAAAATAGATATAATGAAAACCTCTAAATAAAATAAGGTTAAGACTTCCTTTTTGAAAGAAAGGATGAAAAGTTTTTAGTCAATATGCAGTTGTGTCACATATCACTTTTTTTTCATTCAAACAGATCCCACAATTCTATAATTCTTACAGATGTATATAATTGTAAATCCAGATCCCACAATAAAATCTATACCAGCAGAGCCCTGTGCCTGTTCAGATCTCACTGCAGTACTGGGGCCCTAAATCCTACTGTTTAGCTCACTAATTTCTGTTTATTTCCTAGTGAGTCATTCCATGTGCTGTCTATATTATGCAAGCTAAGTTATTTCTCTAGATCCTATCAGTGTACCTCCTATTAAAAAAATACAAGAATCCTCATTCTTAAAGTAATATTGTCAATGGAAGTCATACCAATATTATGTGAACAAATTTCTTAGTTCATTATTAAAAGCCTCAAATTATTCAAATTGAAAGAATTTTAAAAGTCCAATTTACTTGACACTATTTAAGCTTTGTTAACTCCTCATTTCTCCAAGTACCAATTTAATAAATAAATAAAATATCAGTGAAGTCCATTTCACTTTCAGTTTTGTGGTACTGAAATATCTGAGTCACAAACACTACAGGGGAATATATATTTTAAAACAGGTGTTGGATTTGTTGTTGTTTTTTTTTTTTTTAATTTTGATACTATTTAATGGGCTTAAGTTTGATGAAAGTTTGTTTTACAAATTCTACATTTTGAGATAAGCTTGTATTGACAGGATCCCTTTTAACAGTTTGTCCTGTCAAGTATTACAAAATGTCATTACTCTGCTAAGAGCTCTCATGGGCAGATCCCTACTCTCATGCAAAGTCCCTTGCCTTCAATGGGATTCCATACAGGGAAGGGATCTGCCAACATGGATGCAGTTGCAGATTTAGGACCTAAGTTTCTGTTGAGGGTAAAAGTTGACCAACCTTGACAACTGGCCAGTACTGTAGGTCTGACTATAATTAATCCAAAGTATTTAAAGCAGTTTTTAGCTGAAATCAAGGACAGCCTAAAGATTTTTGCAGCAGGTCAGCAAAGTGATTCTTTGGCCCATCACTTCCCAAACCAACCCTTCCTCCCCCAAATCAGAGGTTCTGTAGCTGCAAGCCTTTTAGACCTCAAAAACAAGCTCTGGAGTAGGTGGAGAAGGTAGTCCACAAGTAACTAAGAATATTATGGGGATTTTTCTTCAACTCTCAACCCTGACAATCAGTTTTCAGTTTGAAGACTATCTTTCAAATGAAGAGGCCTAGAAACTTATTGAAATAGTTAAGTGAAAACTGAAACTAACAGTGATATTCAAAGGGTCTCAAAAGCCAGGGTACTAGTGTGCTTTGTAGGAAGACAAAAAATGAAAATAAACCAGCTGGTCATCCAATTCTAAATCTGCATGGATAATAGCTGATCCTGCAAACAAATACACAACTAGTATGACTAGTCCTATTGAAGTCAATGGGTCTAAGCATGAAAGTAAACACTACCAGTGGTGTGTTTGCAGGCTCTTTGATAGAAGATATCATGCATGCACAAATTTATTTACTATGAAACATTTTAAAAATTACAAAAAAATATTACAATTGAAATCTTCAAAGGAACTTGCTCAGGTACTGTAACATTGCCAGAAAAAAAAACTGTTCCTAATCAAGAGGTTTAATGACACCTAAAACAAAAATTAAAGATTTTTTTCGTTCAGTTAAAAGACTTTAAAAATTACATTCAAGATTATATTGATGCACATGAACCAAAAAGTAAAATTATCTAGAGCAAAACTGAACCCAAGCCAACTCTACACAACCATAGTGATAAATTATATTACATTCAGCTTCCTGGATCAAGAAAGATGTTAGTAATCCCAGTAAATAAATATTTTTAAATATGGTTTTTAACTCAGTGTCCCTTTAAGAAAGACCTGCCATTGTATGACACAGTGTGGGCCTATTATCAAAAAGAATCAGCTTTTAGGCCCAAATACTAAGTGTTCTTTCCAAAGAAATTGACCCATTAAAATGTCCCTTAGGACTGGTCTACACTTAAAGGTTGCACCAATATAGATGTTAGTTAGGGAGTGAGATTTTTTATTTTATTGACATAGCTACTCCAATATAACTACATTTATGCCAGTATAGTTTATGAACCTACACTAAAAGTGTTTTGCCAGTTTAGCTATACCAGTATAACCATACCAGCAAAACATTCCTAGAGCAGACAAGGCCCTAATTTCAGAAGCAGACAGTCTATATACATACTTAAACAGTACCATTTACTTGAACCCTAATCCTGCAATTGTATCAATGTAGGCAGAACCATGCACCCATACAGAGCTTGGCTGGACTTCAGTGGAGCTCTGCACTGGTGCCAGGATCTGCCTGGGTGGATTCTTTCACAAGATTAGAGGTTTGAAGTGTATCTTTTTTTAAAAAAGGTACAAACAACTTGGGGAAGGGAGAGTTTTTACCAAAGAATAGTTCAAACTTTCAGAAAAGGTTGACACAAGAAACAGGTTTTGGATTTTGTAATTAATTAGTATGGGGAAATTCCCCACAAAAGTCTATCATGTGGTATAGCAAAAATAATGAGATGCACAATTCCTGAACTCTATGCAAATATTTGCCACACCCATATATTTACTATAGCATGTCCTGTTGTGCAGAAATTGATAATCTGTATTTTTCATATGACATGACAAATAAAGTTCAATTATTACCTTCACCAAATGCTGTAAGTACTTTCTTCAAAACACATATCTATATTAGAGCTTCCTATGGTGTCCATATTAATACTGAAAACCGTGACTAACTTAACTCAAGTAAATAGTCCCACTGATAACACAAACAATAAATAGATCTAGGTGGGCAGATGCATGCATCAGGGCAGAGCTACTGAAGTCAACAGAGCCCACTCATCTAGATCAGATTGCAGAAGTGAGTTGTATACTCAATTTTGGCTTTCACATTTCCTTACTTTTGAACATTTACCCTTGCAACTTTACCCTTATAGGAATTTATCCTTTGTGTGTGCTAATTCAGAATATATTAGTAAACTGTATTCCATATTACAAATTATTATTCCATATTATAAAATATTATTCCCACCATGATTGGGAATCCAACTGCAATTTGCATAAACTAGAGAAATTAATAATAGTATCAGAAGATATTATGATACTTTTTTCCCTTTCTGGAAGAGGAAACATATTCTGTAAGTGATACTATTAGTGATCATAACTTGATGCCAAAGGATGTAAAATACCTAAAATACATTCCTGAAGAGCAGGGCATGCTCTGCCAATTGCCACTTCTAACTATTAAGATTTATTCTACTTTTGGCATACAAAAATGTAATGCCATGTATGAGCTCTAATGACCATAAATGGCTTTTAGTCATCAGAAGTGTCAGAGGAAGATAGTTCCTCCATAATTCAGATGAATAGTTACACACACTTAATACAGTTCTGATGTACATTTTCTTTATGAAAATATGTAGCAGATAATACTGTGATAGCAAAGTTCACTGTGAATTTAATCATCATAGATTATTAGGGTTGGAAGGGACCTCAAGGGATCATCTAGTTCAACCCCCTGCTCAAAGCAGGACCAATCCCCAAATGGCCCGCTCAAGGGTTGAACTCACAACCCTGGGTTTAGCAGGCCAATGCTCAAACCACTGAGCTATCTCTAACACAATTTTCTCTTAATAGCCCAGACTTCTGGGACTTTCTAGATTAGGTAGTAAACTGAGAACAACAACAAACATGATTATAATGCACAGCCCCAAATCTATATTTTCATTTATGTTACTGAACAATAAAACAAATACACTACATCAGAGCTCAAACAGCTCCCCCATGATAAATGTCAGAGGGGTAGCCGTGTTAGTCTGGATCTGTAAAAGCAGCAAGTAATCCTGTAGCACCTTATAGACTAACAGAAGTTTTGGAGCATGAGCTTTCGTGGGTGAATACCCACTTCGTCGGATGCATGTATCCCACGAAGTGGGTATTCACCCACGAAAGCTCATGCTCCAAAACGTCTGTTAGTCCGTAAGATGCCACAGGATTCTTTGCTGTTTCCCACATGATAGCGATCATGACAAGCAGAACCAGAATCTAACTGATGAACCAAAGGGAGGAAAACCTTTCCAATGAAGCTGCTTCAAAAACTTTGTTTTGGAATTTGTTTGCTCTTTAGATCTGAGAGTCCCCTGTGGCTCACAAAAATTACCAAACCTTTTCACTTCCTACTCACTCTGCACATGACACATTGATTTCAGTTTGCTGTTTGAATGCAAACTCAGCGAGGAAGGGGTAAAATTGTACCCTGACAACCCTGAGCCATTTAGGATGGAGGCCCCATGAATTTGCAATTTTAAATTCTACAAGTATATCCCTCCCCCATTCCAGTGACGCATGATTTTTGTTGTGTGTTTCAAAGAAGACTTTAAAAGAAACGACAGAGGTTCCTAACTATCTCCCTTCACTCAAAGCGCCCCAGAAACTAACTGCTCCAAGCATGGTTCCCACAACAAATCAGATCACTTGGAGGGGGGAGTAATTTCTCTCACACACTTTTGAACGCACCTGGAGCTTTGAGGGGTGCGGGGCCTGATTTAAAATACAAATCAAAACAAGGGAGCACACACATCATCCATGGGCCTGGAGAGCTATTTCTTCCTCTGCCCCTACGAAACCTTAGTCACACCTGCTCCCATCTGTAAGGCCCAGCAGCCGGGTGCAAAAGGCAGCACAGGCAGGCTAGGAAAATCAGACACGAGCGATCATTCAGACAGCCCCCCCGCGCTTCTTACCTTCCGACTTGCTCCTCCAAGAGACACCTTGGGCCTGGTTTTGAAATCCCCTTCAAAGCTGAACATGTTTACAGCTTATCCCATCTAGAGCGGCGCCCTTGCTGCCTCCCAGGCTGACGCTGCACAGGGGCAATGACCGGGGCTTGGGAAGGGGCAGCCGCTGCCCGTCCAGGGGAGGCACAAACCCAGTCACCCCCGTGCCACCTTCGCTGCCTCCCTCCCACTGCTGCTGCCGCCGGGCTGCCCCCACGCAGGAGGGGCTGCTCCTCCTCCCGCACGCCCCCCCAAGCCCCCTCCCTCTCTGACCACCAGCTGCTGCTCCGTGCAGCGGAGGGGAGCTGGCTCGGCTGCTTCCCTTGCACTAGGGATCAGCCGGCTCCGGAGAGAAAATGGCCGCCGACCAGCTCCCTCTGCGCGCTCCCGCCGACCAGCCAGTCGGCGCGCGGCCCCGCCGCAGCCTCCAGGAACGCGCGCTGCCTGCCTCCCGCGCGCGCCCGGCCTCCAGTTGGAACTCGTCAGTGTCAGAGCGTGACCCAGCGGCGGGCAGGGCGCGCGGGGGGCGGGGGCTCCGCTCCGTGCTGCCCCTCGCCAGTGGCGCAGCCCCGCGGCCGCTGCGGGCGCGTGGCCGAGGGGGGCTGTGCCGTGGCCCCTGGGTCCTGACCAACTAGGAGTCTGGGCCGGCTCCTCCATGCCTCAGTCGGGGGCAGGGCCCTCCGTGCCCTCAGATCCGTCTCCGCAGAGCCCCTCAGCAGCCCGGCAGGCCGCCACCCCTCAAGTACAGGCAGGCCCTGGCCCCGACTGTCCCCCGAACCCACCTCAGTTTTTCCAGCCCTCCAGGGCCTGACTCAGAACCCCTGGTTTCCGAACACATGGCACCTCATCCAGCACCCCCGAGTCACCGTACCCAGACACCCCCCCCCTTCGCTAACCCTGAATCAGGGGCGGCTCTAGACATTTCGCTGACCCAAGCCCGGCGTCATGCCGCGGGGGCGCTCTGCCGCTCACCGGTCCTGCGGCTCAGGTCGACCTCCCGGCGCCGGTGGAGCCGCGGGACCAGCGGTCCCTCCGCAGGCATGCCAGCAAACGGCAGAGCGCCCACCGCGCCATGCTGGGGCCTGCAGCCGCCCCTGCCCTAACTGTCAGGTTAGCCAAACCCTTCTTATCTCAACCTAAATGTCACATCCAAGCGCCCCTGATCTGAACCCCTTATCCACATTTCAGTTCCTCCAAAATGCGGTGGTTTTGCCCAAACGTAGAATGTGTCTAGGAAAAATATTTTTATCCAAAGCTCCCACTAGCTGAAGGATTTAGATGCTTTCCCCTTGACAGTTAGATAAATGTGAGTTGTCTGTATGTAACTGAAGTCTACCCCAAACCAGAACACTAAAACCAGACCCCTCTGAACTGTAGTGGGGAAGTTCAGCTCCAGATCCAAACTTAACTCTGATCTGTCACCATAACAGACCGAACACAGATCAGGTTCCAGTTGTGGATCTAAACTTTGGATAGTTACATTGTCTAATTCTTAGGGCTGTCGATTAATCACAGTTAACTCATGCGATTAACTCAAAAAAACTATTCGCAGTTTTAATTGCATTGTTAAACAAGAGACTTGAAATTTATTAAATATTGGGAATGTTTTTCTACATTTTCATATATATCTTGTATTCTGTGTTGTTATTGAAATCAAAGTGTATATTTTGATTTAAAATATTTGCACTGTAAAAATGCTAAACAGAAGAAATAGTATTTTTTCAATTCACCTCATACAAGTACTGCAGGTCAATCTCTTTGTCCTAAAAGTGCAACTTACAAATGTAAAAAAAATTTTGTTACATAACTGCACTCAAAAACAAAACAATGTAAAACTTCAGAGGCTACAGTCCACTCAGTCCTACTTCTTGTTCAGCCAATCCCGAAGACAAATAAGTTTGTTTACCTTTACAGGAGATGTTTTAAATAAGAAGAGGACAGCATTATCACCAGAAAGTGAGAACAGGCATTTGCATGGCACTTTTGCAGCCAACATTGCAAGGTATTTACATGCCAGATATACTAAACATTCATATGCCCCTTCATGCTTCAACCACCATTCGAGAGGACATGCTTTCATGCTGATGACAGTCATTAAAAAAATAATGTGTTAAATATGTGACTGAACTCCTTGGGGGAGAATTGTATGTCCCTGGTCCATTTATATATATATGTTATAGCAGTCTTGGATGATGACCCAGAACATGTTGTTCATTTTAAGAACACTTTCATTTTAAGAAAATTTCAAAAAACTCAAAGAAGGTACCAATGTGAGATTTCTAAAGATAACTAGAACACTCAACCCAAGATTTAAGAATCTGAAGGGTCTTCCAAAATCTAAGAGAGACATGGTAGGGAGCATGCTTTCAGAAATCTTAAAAGAGCAACATTCTGATGCGGAAACTACAGAACCCAAACCACCAAAAAAGAAAATCAACCTTCTGTTTGTGGCATCTGACTGAGATAATGAAAGTGAACATGTGTTGGTCTGCGCTGCTTTGGATGGTTTTCAAGCAGAACTCGCCATCAACATGGATGCATGTCCCCTGGAATGGTGGTTGAAAAATGTGCATCTGGCATGTAAATATCTTGCAACGCTGGCTATAACAGCGCCACGAGAACACCTGTTCTCACTTTCAGGTGACATTGTAAACAAAAAGCTGACAGCATTATCTCCTGCAAATGTAAACAAACTTGTTTGAGCGATTGGCTGAACAAGAAGTAGGACTAAGTGGACTTGCAAGCTCTAAAATGTTACATTGTTTTATTTTTGAATGCAGTATATTTGTACATAATTCTATATTTGTAAGCTCAACTTTCATGATAAAGAGATTGCGTTACAGTGCTTGTATTAGGTGAATTGAAAAATACTATTTCTTTTGTCTTTTTATAGTGTAAACACTTGTAATAAAAATAAATATAAATATAAAGAATGCCACTAGCCGTCACCTTCAGCCCCCAACTAAAACCTCCCCCGTGCATCATCAAGGATCTGCAACCTATCCCGAAAGATGAACCCTCACACTCATAGACCCTGGGAGACAGGCCAGTCCTCGGTTACAGACAGCCCCCCAACCTGAAGCAAATATTTACCAGCGACCACACACTGCACAACAAAAACGCTAACCCAGAAACCTATCCTTGCAACAAACCCTGTTGCCAACTCTGTCCATATATCTATTCAGGGGATACCATCATAGGACAATCACATCAGCCACACCATCAGGGGCTCTTTCACCTGCACATCTACCGATGTGATATATGCCATTATGTGCTAGCAATGCCCCTCTGCCATGTACATTGGCCAAACCAGACATTCTCTATGCAAAAGAAAAAATGGACACAAATCAGGCGTCAAGAATTATAACATTCAAAAATCAAGTATCAGAGGGTAGCCGTATTAGTCTGGATCTGTAAAAGCAGCAAAGAATCCTGTGGCACCTTATAGACTAACAGATGCATCTGAGGAAGTGGGTATTCACCCACGAAAGCTCATGCTCCAAAACATCTGTTAGTCTATAAGGTGCCACAGGATTCTTTGCTGCTTTAACATTCAAAACCGGTCTGAGAACACTTCAACCTCCCTGGACACTCAATCACAGACCTAAAAGTGGCAATTCTTCAACAAAAAAACTTCAAAAACATACTCCAACAAGAAACTGCAAAACTGGAATTAATTTGCAAACTGGACACCATCAAATTAGGCCTGAATAAAGACTGGGAGTGAATGGGTCATTACACAAACTAAAAACTATTTCCCCATGCTAATTTTTCCCCCGACTGTTACTCACACCTTCTTGTTTGAAATGGGCCACCCTGATTACCACTACAAAAGTTTTTTTTTCCTCCTGCTGATAATAGCCCACTTTAACTGATTTGTCTCATTAGAATTGGTATGGCAACCCCCATATTTTCATGTTCCATCTATCTATCTATCTATCTATCTATCTATCTATCTATCTATCTATCTATCTATCTATCTATCTATCTATCTATCTATCTATCTCTTCCTACTGTATTTTCCACTCCATGCATCTGATGAAGTGGGCTTTAGCCCACAAAAGCTAATGCCCAAATAAATGTGTTAGTTTCTAAGGTGCCACGAGTACTCCTTTTTCTTTTTGCTGATACAGACTAACATGGCTACCACTCTGAAAACTGTACACTTTGTATTCTGTGTTGTAATTGAATATATTTGAAAATGTAGAAAACATCCAAAAATATTTAAATAAATGGTATTCTATTATTGTTTAACAGTGCAATTAATCACAATTATTTTTTTAATTGAGCGATTAATCACGATTAATATTTGTAATCACTTGACAGCCCTACTAATTATCATTATTATTATTATTATAAATCTGTTTATACCCAGGAAATGAGTCAACAATAATCATAATATAAAGCATTTACATAGACTTGGTACCTACAAGGTGTTGTACAAATATTAATAATCTAATTCCTCACCCTAGAAACATTCAAATGGCATTTTAGTAAACTTTCCCATAAAATGTAGTCCCCAAACATCACAAGCCTCCATCACAACAGACAAAATTGGGACTCCACATTAGAAGGTGACATTCGAGGATAAATGTTGGAACGGTTTAGTAAAATGCCATTCAAATGTCTCTAAGTTGTGCGATTTTTTAGGATTTGGGTGACTCAAGAGTTTGAACTTTAAAACTTCAGACTTGTCATGGGCTTAGTCCTTGAGGGAAACTAGAGCTTGACTACTAGTCCTTTGTTTTTAGTGTTGCCACAATTTCAAAGAGGTGATGCTGCATCCTACAAAGATAGCTTGTAGATGCAGCTATATTATGGAGGCTTATGAAATACCATGTTATAATGTTGGGTCACAGATTCATCACATTGCAATACTGGGGGGCAGTATCCCCACATTGAGAAGCACAACTTTATCCCTGTGAACAAACACCAAAGGCTGGTAGTGCAAGCCTTTGGATGTTTGAAGAAATTTCATTTCTGGTGAATTTCAACCAAAGCAAGCCATTTTAGTCCCACATACAAAGCTTAAGAGCCTGACCCAAAGCCCACTAAACTCAATAGGAGTCAATTCATTCATTCTAATGAGCTTTGGATCAGGCCCTAAGTAGAGCATTATGTGTAGCATGTCTTTGACAAGGCTCATCTTTTGGCCCAGATTATTCCTGAAGAAGTGGTTTGAAATATTTCCAATTATTATTAACTGACGAGTCCAGCTGATGAATGTATGTTTGCAAATATTAATGATATTTGCACATGCCCTAGAGACCACTCTAGATGTGTTTTTATAAAATAAAGGAAACTAACATAATAAATATATGTCTGCCTGTAACTCCATATATTGAATAAATTGCACTTATTGAAACTAGCTAAGCATACATGAGGTTTCTCTGTTTGGTTTCTTTAAAAAAAAAACAGAAAAGGTGCACAAAAATATGTTGATGTTATATCTGATAATTTAAATGCACAAAAGTCAGAAAACTCAACTTTACAGTTAATCTGGAAGACAAAGAATGGCTCGTATTTTACACATAAACGTAAGAGTTCAGGAATATATATCTACTAGCTAGTCCCCTTTGAGTACCATTAATATGAATTCACTAGCTTCCCCTTGCCTTCTGCACCATATTTCAGCTCTTTGTCTTCAGTATAACACATAATATAGTTAAATTCAGTGCCTTGCATGGTGACAGGCACGACTGCTCCTCTGAAACCTATCCACATAATATAGTTGTTCCTTAACTCTCTGATCTTCTTTCTTTTTGTACATTCTTTGAACCTTTTCTCTCTTTCCAAGCCACACAACAACCCCTTCATCTTCTCCCATCATTTTGCAGGAACTGGGACTATAAAGGTTTGCTCACAAGTCTGGTTTCACGAATAGAAGCCAACTTGTCCTTCATGAACTTATTCTTAGTCTTTCAAAAAGATGCTACTGCTTGTGATTTCTTTGTTCCTAAGAACACTGATATCTCTTTTCAGCAATAGATATTGTAACTCAGATACATTGTGCTAAAAGGGGAGCATTTCTGTCTTTGCTGTCCAGCATTTCTTTAAAGCGTCAGTCTAAAATTCTTTACATTAGTAAAAAACAATCAGAAATTTTACATTTAGAATTTTTTACTACAGCACAGTGACATTCATTACATCTATCTTTACGCTATTGTTATTTATTCTTACTTGATTGCTTATGAAGTTAGGCAAAAATTTTCCAATAAAGTTTTTTATATGAAAATGTGGTTTTGTTAACATTGACATTTTCCACAGGAAAATGTTAATTTTTAATTTTTTTCCCCAAGGTAATATTTCAGATTGAAAAGTTTTGTTTCCTGTCAATTTGAACTGAAACGCTTCATTTAAAAATGTAGATTTGAACAGAAACATTTCAATTTAAAACATCATTTTAAGATGAAATGCCAATTGAAAACTAAATATAGTTGTTCAAATCAACATTTCATGTAAATAAAAAATGTCAAAATATGGCTTTTTGGCATTCCAAAATCAATTTTTTTCAGAACTTTTCATCCTCAAAAAATATATGACAGTTTCACTTTTTGTCTCAATTTGGGATGAAAACAGTGTCAAAATATTGTTACGGCCTAAAATATCAGTCCTTTAACAAATGAATAAGGGATTGGTGCTCAAGGTTGAAGCCAAGGACACATAAAACAATATCAGTCCTTACTAGCTTGAAACAGGAGCAGAGGTACTTCTTCTGCACCTGTATTCCTATTGTTGGATCAATTGTTGTACGAGCAGGGAAAAGTCAGTGTTCAGAGTCTAGAGACAAAAGAGTCGGATTCAAGCAAGACAGGCTGTTCAGCTACTGCTACAAAAGCCATAATCATGCTGCTTTCTTCAATGTCAGGAGATTTCGGGAGTGCCACCATATGTGTGACCCCAGAGATTTACACAGTAGTCAATCAACTGGAACAGTGCATTTGAAGTGCCACTTTTCAGTGGGGTTTATAATTGTCTAAAATCCTTAAGTAACAATCTTCACAGAAGTTTTAAAAAATAAGGGTTAGATTCTGTTCTCACTTGTACTTGTTTAAAATTACAGTAACTGCACTGAAATGAGTGGAGTTTCTCCAGATTTACTCCTCTGAAGCTGAGGTCAGAATCTGTCTCTGAGACTGGGCCCTGAAAGAGGGTAGGACAGCTAGCAAAGAAGGAAAAACAGGATTCTTTCTGTGATCCTTTATCATGGTCACGTGACAGAATTCAGACACAGGTTGAGGTCAATCTTAAGTGTTCCCTAGGAATTTTCTGATATTACAGCCAATTATGAGAATAAAATAAAACAATAGTAATATATAATAATACCTAACACTTATATATAGCTTTTGATAGCATTCACAGGACCAGCCTATGGCGCATTGTGTGGGCATATGGAATTCCTTTCTGTATAATCAATGTAATCAAAAGCTTCTATTTCAATTTTACATGCAGTGTTGATCACAGTGAGCTCAGTTTTGAAGTCAAAACAGGAGTACGTCAGGGTGTGTCTTGTCTGCAATCCTCTTCAACATTGCCATCGACTGGGTAATGCAATGTACAACAGTAGACATGCCAAAAGGTATTAGATGGACACTCTTCTCATTCCTTGAAGACCTAGACTTTGCAGATGATGTCACTCTTCTATCAAATACCCAACACCAAATATAAGAAAAAACAACTCGACTCATCACATTCAGCCAGCAAATTGGACTGAAAATCAACTGCAATAAGGTAGATATCATGACCTTTAATGTTGCTTCGCCATCACCAGCATGGATAGAGGATTATGTTCTCACTAATGTAGAAATGTTCACATACTTGGGCAGCACCATCAACCAGGATGGTGGAACAAGCCAGGACATCCAAAACAAAATCAATAAAGCCAGGAACACGTTCAGAAGGTTAAATACAGTCTGGAAATCATCAAAATACAACACCAAAACAAAACTTAAGATTTATCAGAGCTGTGTACTTTCAATACTACTTTATAGTGCAGAATGTTGGGGAACGAGAAAGTATAACATGTCCAAACTGTCTTCATTCCGTACAACCTGCCTCAGAAAAATCCCCTGTATCTTTTGTCCCAGAACAATCTCAAACCAAGATCTATTGACACAGTGCAGCCAAGAGGATCTGAGCATCATCATTTCCATGAGGAGTTGGAGATGGATCGGTCATTTGCTTCGGGTGGAAACTGATTCCATCAACAGAGTAGCAATAAGATGGACACCTGAAGGCAAATGAAAATAAGGCCGCCCAAAAACTACATGGCAAAGAGCTGTGGAAGCTGAGCTGAAAAACCTGGGGCACAGCTGGGGAACCACTGGAAGACTTGCCAGAAACAGACAGGAGTGGAGGAGCCTCCTCACTGCCCTAAATGCCAGAGGCATAATAGGAACATGATGATGAACACCTTTAAAGCACATTACATTTTTAAAGCACAATACAACTGATTAAGAGCAGAGAAATACTTTGTCAAACCCACAATATTTTTTCTCTACTGAGGATGGGAAAATATCTCTATAACAGATACAAAAAACTGCCTAACTCTTCTAATATATGTTGTTGCAAAAAATAAGGAGGACACTATCAGACCAACGTATTGTACACTTAAAAGGTAGGTTCTATAAAAACAAGGTTTTGACAAAATCAGTAGAAATGTTTTCACAGAATTAAAAACAATCTAATGAATACCACTGTCCTTTGGACTTAAATAGTCCCTTGTATTGTACAATGCATCAGAGCTAGGAAAGTGATAGTCAGTATAATGAAAGTGAAACTTAGTCTATTTTCACCATCAGTGCTGAGCAAATAATCACAGTTACTAGTGAAAAAAACATAAATTCAGTTATTCATATTTTTTCATTGCCTGAAGATAAGGCTGCTCGACCCTACGTTATAAGACCCTCTTTTCAGTTGCTTATAACTTTGCCAAACTTTAACTGTTCAGGCTGAAGTTTTCCAGATCAGGTGTTTACCTCCAGCTGAATTTTTTTGGAACGTTTCAGCTAAAAGGTTCAGCCTTTCCAAGAATGAGATCTGGGGAAAATACATGTTTTGCCTATGTTAAAAAAAATCATTGAGAAGCAGTAGAATCTCTATGCTTTGGATCAAGACCTAGAAATTTGTCAGGGTGATCACCTTGGTGCTAGGGATGTGCTTTTTGCCATCCCTCTGAAAATCCACCCAAATTTGACTAAATCATAAACCCTTGAAAAATCTCAGTTTATATGCGCTCAGTAGAAGTTTGTTAGAATTTGGTAGCTTAAATTCTCTAAACAGTTGACCTGCATTGAGGATGCTCCATCTCCTCACAGCTCCTATGTGCTGAGTGGAGTGTACCTGCGCCATCCCCACAGAGCAACTAGGGATGCACCAAACCTGGACCACAGAGGCTCAGCAGGGCTTTCCCTTCAATTGCGCTGCTTGGTAAGGGTCATGTAGAAAAATAGTATGTATTGTAGTCATATAATTATTATCATTATCATAATGCATACACACAAAAATGCATACATCTGGGATGCAGGATACAAGCCAGCCAGAGAAGATTACAGTGGCACCTGAGGAGGAAGGTGAGCCAGCTGCTCTTCAGGGAGGAGACTGGCTGCTGGCCACCTTGGACAGTACACAGTGTTCAGGTCCCTATCCACATCCCCTGTTTGCCTAAGTCAAGAACTGGGAGGAGGAGTGGAAAATAGCAGTAAGATCATAGAAGCAACAAGAGGGAAAACAGCAGGGGAATCAGTGTAACATCTTAGATATCTGTATACAAATGCATGGATCCTGGGGAATATACAGGAAGAACTGGAAGTCTTAGGACACAAGCTAAATTATGACTTAATTGGTGTCTGTCATAAACAGATAGTTAAGGGTTAATGTCTCTTTTACCCGTAAAGGGTTAACAAACAGGGAAACAAACACCTGACCAGGGGACCAATCAGGAGACAAGATACTTTCAAATCTCAGTGGAGGGAAGCCTTTGTTTGTGTTTTGGGGTTTGGCTTTGTTCTCTTTGGGTCCTGGAAGGGACTAGACGGGCAACCAGTTTTCTTGCCAATCTCCCTGCTACAGTCTTTTATAGTGAGTATTTTAGTAAGAAAGGCGGTTATAGTCTTTTGATTGTTTCTGTATTTGCAAATGTGTAGTTTGCCGGAAGTATTTTAAATTGTATTTTGCTGGGGGGAGGCTTCTTTCTGGTGTCTATAAGCTGACAGACCCTGTAATATTCCATCTTGAATTTACAGTGATTTTCTTTATTATTTTTTCTTTTATTAAAAGTTTTACTTTTAAGACTTGTCTGATTTTTCCCCTTGTTGAGGCTCAAGGGAATTGAGTCTGTACTTAACAGGGAAGGAGAAGGGAGGGGGAGAGAAAGGGGGGAAACCCACCTGATTTCTCTGTGTTGTGATTCAAGGAGTTTGAATCACGGTAATCTAGTGTACCCAGGGTGGGAAAGATCTGGGAGGAAGAAAGGAGAAGGGGGAATCCCTTTGTTTAGATTCACGGAGCTTGAATCTGTATATCTCTCCAGGAGCCCAGGGAGGGAACACCTGGAGGGGAGGAGGAGGAAGGGAAATGGTTTATTCCCCTTTGTTGTGAGACTCAAGGAATTTGGGTCTTGGGGGTCCCCAGGGAAGGTTTTGGGGGAGACCAGAGTTTATCAGGCACTCTACTCAAGTCCTGATTGGTGGCAGCACTACAGGATCTAAGCTGGTAATTAAGCTTAGGGGAATTCATGCTAGTACCCATATTTTGGACGCTAAGGTTCAGAATTGGGAATTATACTATGATAGTGTCACGGAAATTTGGTGGAATAAATCTCCTGACTGGAATATTGGTACAGAGTAGTATAGCTTTTTCAGGAAGGACAGGCAGAGAAAAAAGGGAAGAGATGTTGCATTGTACATTAAGAACATATACACTTGTTCTGAGGTCCTGAAGGATCTGAGAGGCAGGTCATTTGAAAGTCTCTGGGTGAAGATAAAAGGGTGGGGGACAGGGATGACATCAGGTTTTTACAAGGAGGGGGTCTACAAAATCAGGAGCAGAAAGTCATGAGACGCTATTAAAACAAACATAAATGTCCAGAGCATGAGACTTTCACTACCCAGACATATGTTGGAAAAAAGGCATTTTAGACTTGATTCTGACTGACAGGTTGGAATTGGTTGCAAGTCTGAAGGTGATCATGAAATGACAGATTTCATGATTCTAAGGGTATGTTTAGACTACAATGTAAGCCTTGGATTACTGGAACTTGCATCCATAGACCCTGGGTTTCCAAGCCCAGGGTTTGAGCATCCACATTGCATATGGACCCTAGGTTTAGACTGTCTGGACCCAGTGCCCAAACATGGGGCTCCACATCCACACTGCAGTATGCAGACCCTAGTCAAACCACCATATCCAGACTTCCCAGGGCCCACCCCAGCTGTAGCCACTTTAGCCCCTGGTTTGTGGTGCAGTGTGGAAAAACTTGACTCGCCACCCACCACATTTCAAGAGGTTGCCACAGTTCACCAAGTTCCCAACAGATTCTGCTGAGCTGTCTTTTGGGTCTGTACACTCCTGGCAACCAAAGCTGGCAACATGGAGGAATCGCTATTTGTGATACATGAGGGGGGTGGGGAGTACCTCCCTTTGATGGACAGCCAGCCAGCCAGTTAGCTGTAAAATCCCTCTTGGTGTCTGTTATCTGCTTGGTTTACCTGTAAAGCGTTAACAAGCCCACAGGTAAAAGAAAAGGCGTGAGCACCTGACCAAAAGTGTCAACGGGAAGGCTAGAACTTTTCAATTTGGAAAAGAAACTTTCCATTTGTCTGTTGTTCTCTGGGCTGAAGAGATGGGGCAGCAGGAATGCTGTGTAAAGTTTGAACCAGATGTGAAATAATCAGATCATATCTAGAACTATTTTTAATAACCCAAAGGTGAAAGTAAATCAGAATGTTTAGCTAGATGCAATCAGGTTATTTCTGTTTATTTTTTAAGGGTTGTGGATCTCCTATGTGCTAACCCCAGATGCTTTTGTTTGCTTGTTACCTTTAAGCTGAACCCCCAAGAAAGCTATTTTGGGTGCTTCATTTTTGGAATTGCTCTTTTAAAATCTAGCAAAAGCCTAAGTTCCAGATGTATTTTCTTTCTTTTTGTTTTTAATAAAATTTACCTTTTTAAAAAACGGGATTGGATTTTTGGTGTCCTAAGAGGTTTATGCACGTTGTTTGATTAGCTGGTAGCCACAGCTAAACTCCTTTGTTTTCTTTCTCAGCTCTTCCCCAGAGGGTGGAGTGAAAGGGCTTGAGGGTACCCCATAGGGAGGAATTCCCAACTGCTCCTTCCTGGGTTCAAAGGGTTTTTTTTTTTTTGCATTTTGGTGGTGGCAGTGTTACCAAGCCAAGGTCAGAAAAAAGCTGTAACCTTGGGAGTGTAATACAAGCCTGGAGTGGCAAGTATTAATTTTTTAAATCCTTGCAGGCCCCCACTTCTGCACTTGGAGTGACATAGTGGGGATTCAGCCTTGACACCATTTGAAGAGCGTCTTTTGCTTGGGCTTTCGCTCCTGTTTCATCAAATGGGCAGAGCATCCATGAGATTCTGGTTGACAGTCTGGTGGTGGTTTTCTGACCTACCAAAGGCCTCTGATGGAGCAAGAGGAAGAGGAGGAAGACTGGAATATTGGTATAGAAGGGTGCAGCTTGCTCAGGAAGGACCACCAGGGAAAAGGGGAGGAGGTGTTGCTTTATATATTAAAAATGTATACACTTGGACTGAGATTGAAATGGAAATAGGAGACAGACTTGTTGAAAGTCTCTGGGTAAGGATAAAAGGGGTAAAAACAAGGATGATGTCATGGTAGGGGTCTCCTACAGACCAGCTAACCAGGAAGAAGAGGTGGGTGACGCTTTTTTTAAACAGATAACAAAATCATCCAAAGCACAGGACTTCATGGTGATGGGAGACTTCAACTATACAGACATCTGTTGGGAACATAACACAGCAGAGCACAGATTATTCAGTAAATTCTTGGAATGTATTGGAGACTATTTTTTATTCCAGAAGGTGGAGAAAGCTACTAGGGGAGAGGCTGTTCTAGATTTGATTTTGACAAATAGGGAGAAACTGGTTGAGAATTTGAAAGTGGAAGGCACTTAGGTGAAAGTGATCATGAAATGATCTAGTTAATGACTTTAAGGAATGGTAGGAGGGAGAACAGCAATATAAAGACAATGGATTTCTAGAAGGCAGACTTTAGCAAACTCAGGGAGTTGGTAGGTAAGATCCCATGGGAAGCATGTCTAAGGGAAAAACAATAGAAGACAGTTGGTAGTTTTTCAAAAAGACATTATTAAGAACACAAGAGGAAACTATCCCACTGTGTAGGAAAGATAGGAGATATGGCAAGAGACCACCCTGGCTTAACCAGTAGATCTTCAATGATCTAAAAATCAAAAAAGAGTCCTACAAAAAGTGGAAACTAGGTCAAATTACAAAGGATGAATACAAACAATTAATCAAGTATGTTGGGACAAAATTAGAAAGGCCAAGGCACAAAATGAGATCAAACTAGCTAGAGACATAAGGGTAACAAGAAAATACAAATACCTTAGAAGCCAGAGGAAGACCAAGGACAGGGTAGGCCGTTACTCAATGAGAGAGTGGGGAAATAATAACAGAAAATGTGGAAGTGGCAGAGGCACTTAGTGACTGTCTTTGTTTCGATTTTCACGAAGAAGGTTGGTGGTGTTTGGACATCTAATGTAGTGAATGCCAGTGAAAATGAGGTGGGATCAGAAGAGGCTAAAATAGGGAAAGAACAAGTTAAAAATTACTTGGACAAGTTAGTTGTCTTCAAGTCACCAGGGCCTGATGAAATGCATTCTAGAATACTCAAGGAGCTGTCTGAGGAGATATCTGAGCCATTAGCAATTATCCTTGAGAAATCATGGAAGACGGGAGAGATTCCAGAGGACTGGATAAGGGCAAATATAGTGCCCATCTATAAAAAGGGAAATAAGGACAACCTGGGGAATTACAGACCAGTCAGTTTAACTTCTGTACCCGGAAAGATAATGGAGTAAATAATTAAGCAATCAATTTGCAAATATCTAGAAGATAATAAGGTGATAAGTAACAGTCAGCATGGATTTGTCAAAAACAAATTGTGTCAAACCAACCTGAGAGCTCGCATGACCTTCTCATAAACAAACTAGGGAAATGCAACCTTCATGAAGCTATTATAAGGTGGGCGCAAAACTGGTTGGAAAACCATTCCAAGAGAGTAGTTATCAGTGGTTCACAGTCATGCTGGAAGGATGGAATGAGTGGAGTGCCGCAGGCATCAGTTCTGGGTCTGGTTCTGTTCAATATCTTCATCAATGATTTAGATAATGGCATAGAGAGTACACTTATAAAGTTTGCAGACAACACCAAGCTGGGAGGGGTTGCAAGTGCTTTGGAGATAGGATTAAAATTCAAAATTATCTGGACAAACTGGAGAAATGGTCTGAAGTAAATAGGATGAAATTCAATAAGGACTAATGCAAAGTACTCCACTTTGGAAAGAATGATCAGTTGCACGCATACAAAATGGGAAATGACTGCGTAGGAAGGAGTACTGCGGAAAGGAATCTGAGGGTCACAGTGGACCACAAACTAAGTATGTCAACAGTGTAACACGGTTGCAAAAAAAGAAAACATCATTCTGGATTGTATTAGCAGGAGTGTTGTAATCAAGGCACGAGAAGTAATTCTTCTGCTCTATTCTGCCCTTATTAGGCCTCAGCTGGAGTATTGTGTCCAGTTCTGGGTGCCACATTTCAGGAATGATGTGGACAAATTGGAGAGAGTCCAGAGAAGAGCAACAAAAATGATTAAAGGTCTAGAAAACATGACATGAGGGAAGTTTGAAAAAATTGTGTTTCTTTAGTCTGAAAAAGAGAAGACTGAGAGGGGACATGATAACAGTCTTCAAGCGTGTAAAAGGTTGTTACAAGGAGGAGGAAGAAAAATTGTTTTTCTTAACCTCTCACAATAGGACAAGAAGCAATGGTCTTAATTTGCAGCAAGGCTGGTTTAGGTTGGACATTAGGAAAAACTTCCTAACTGTCAGGGTGGTTAAGCACTGGAATAAATTGCCTAGAGAGATTGTGGAATCTCCATCATTGCAGATTTTTAAGAGCAGATTAGACAAACACCTGTCAGGAATGGTCTAGATAGTTAGTCCTGCCATGAGTGCAGGGGACTGCACTAGATGACCTCTTGAGGTCCCTTCCAGTTCTATGATTCTATGTTATAGACATGGAAAAATGGAACTGGCTGATGCTGCTTACAACCTCTGATGCCCCCTGCATAGAATGGAGCTTCTGGAGCAGGGCCACAAATGCAGACTGGTAGGATCATATCATCATATAGATCTGGGATGACCAGCAGTGGATCCAGAACTTTCACACTAGGAAAGCTGCATTTCTAGAGTTTTGTGAGTAGCCTACCCCATCCTTCTCCATCACAAGACATACGAGGGCAGTCACATCGGTCCAGAAACAGGTTGCTATTACTGACTGGAAGCTGGCTACCCCAGGCTGCTACAGGTCCACTGCTAACCAATTCAGTGTTGGAAAGTCAACCATGGGTAAAGTGGTTGTGGAGTTTTGGGGGTATATCAGGCATGTGATTTTCCAAAAGGTGGTGGGCATAAACAATATCCCGTAAGTGATTGCTGAGAGAATAGAGTTTCCAAACTGTGCTGGGGTCATTGATGGGACTCATGTGCCCAGAGTTTGTCTTCCTTAAGGAGCATGTGAGTATATAAACTGCAGAGGGTACTAGTTCATTATTATGCAGGCCTTGGTGGACCACAGAGGCTGATTTATGGTCACCTGCTGCGGTGCATTGGAAAAGTTCATGATGCTGGGGTTTTATGACAATCAGGATTCTACATTCATGGGGTGGCTGGCTGGGACACTATTCCTACCTGGCTGGGACACTGTTCCTACCAAATGACATTGTAATCAATGAAGTTAATGGCCCAACATACCTTCTTTTGCCTTCACTTATGAAACTATATCCTGATCTCAGAGGGCCTCGCAAAAAAAGATTTGATTATGCTCTCTGCAGGTTCAGAATGGTGGTTGATTGTGTGTTAGTGTTTGGCAGACTGAAATCCCTCTGGAACTGTTACAGACACATTTGGATGCCTATGTTATTGGTGCTGGGCACATTACTGTGTCTTGCTGTGCTCTTCATAATCTTAGAGAAGTCAAAGATGATCCATTTGCCCCTGAATGGAGTTATAACAGTAATGGATTGTGAAACCTGTACACTCAACTAGAAATTGCACCTACTACAGCTGGGGCAGAATGCACCTAAGCAACCCAATCAAGGATACTCTGTGCTCCCACATTATAGACTTGCATGGGCCAATGGAAGAGGGAACATAGTATGTTTATGAATGTGCTTTTACAGTCTCTATTACAAATGAGGTATTATCACATCATGCAATGAAATGGAGCTTGGGGGCAGGGAAGTGGATTACCATGCACTGTAGTTCTGAATGACATGACCACTTATGAGATGGGGGGAGGAATTGATTGGAATGCATTGTAGTTATGAATGGCATGACTGCTTATGAACTGAGGTCAGAGGATTGATTGCCATGCATTGTAGTTATGAATGACATGACCGCTTGTGAACTGGGGAGTACTGTGGATTTACAGTATGGCTTGATGTAGAGTAGTGTATTGGGAAATAGTGTTTGCATACAACTTCCCAGTTGTTCCTTATCATGTGTTTACCTTTATTATTTGAAATATATATCATTTGATGTCATGCAGTGATGGCAATAACATTTCTTAATAAAATAAAAACCTTGTTTTTTGCTCATACATTAGAAAAACGCAACATTAAATAACTGCATGGCATTAGCACACCAAAACACCAGTAATAATCCAACATCAAAACCTTTAACAAAAACCAGGTTCATGGACAGTGCAAACAGTATGGCCAGTTCCAAACAATAAACTCCTTATTGTTTCATGTCTCTTGGCTCCTCTGTTCTCCTTTCCCTTCCTTCCACGTTTAGTGAGAACTTGGCACCACTGCAACCGGTTGAGCTGTTCACAAGGGCAGTGCAGTGGAGTGGAGGCCTTCAGAGCGGTGTAGACTGATTCTTTAATGGTTAAAATTGTATTGGTTGCCAATTAATACTAATCTAATGAGTTGGAGGTAATAGGATTCTAGTCCCTGAATCAGACATAAGTCAATTAAAACTAACAAGTTCAATATCTATAAGGAAAGACACTCACACTGAGGGCAAAGAAAAACCTTAGCCACTTTTATTAACACAATCAGTATAGACAAGAAAACTCCAAACCACATAAACAAATAGCAGTAATATAGTATTGGGGATATTTTTGGTATCATTCCTTGCATATGCTCATATGCTTATATACTCACATCCTTCTTTGGTGGTAAGAGACAAAGGATCAGCCCTGTCCCTGGCATGCCAAATGAGTCCAATGGTCCAGACCCCAGTGCCTGAAGGTCAGTTGTAGCTGATGACAATAAAGAGCTGAAGGGTCAGTGACGGAAAGCTCGCCTCCACTTATAAAGTGGCTGGGCTAGTATAGGGTCTGGAGACTACTATGAATATTCATTCTGATGCCCAGCCTCCCATGTCCATATCTAACTTCCTCACCCTCATAATACTGAGGTGACTTTATCCTATAGGTTAACATATTAATGCCTTTTAGCTCATTTTCATATACATCAACTATTGCTCAAGCAAGTTTGTGGTTAAACATCTGCCAGTGATTTTATCTGAAAATACTCAAACCTAGTATCAGTCCAATATTCCTTAGGTTGCCTCATCTCGTTATGTACCAACTCCCCTCTTAAGCAAGCTGTTCCCAGCTCCCCAAAATCTAGGATAAAAATTGGGCCATTTTATCTATGCTAAGGGTCGTAGGCCTATGCTTCACTTATACTAAGCTGCTTAAGCCAATGTCTTTCAAGACACGGGCCCAGAGGTGCCAAAAAGAGATTTTATTTCAAGCTGCCAGTGGCAAGCCAGCTGTGTATTCTACAGAAGTTTTCAAAGTATGGTGACAGAGCAGCATATCTAAAAGTGGAGTGTGCTAGCGTCCTACAAAGGAGGGTCTGGGAAATAGGCCCTTCCCTGAAATTTGACTACCTACCTGGGGTTCCTAGTGCGGGAAAAGTTTGCAGTTATATGCACCCAGGATTGGGTCAAAATTCATGAGAGAATCCACAGAATGCTGCATAAGTGTCTACAGGGATGACTGCCTCCGTATGGCTACATGCAACACCTGGTGTAGGCAGATCTGAACACATCCACCCAGGGACTGCATGCAAACACACATGATAATATGGACTCTCAAAGAACTACACAGCCATCCCTTTGCCATCCCCCACACATTTCTGGACTGCCATCAAACACCCACCCATACTCCAGACACTGATTTTGTCACCCATGGACTACATTTATCCTTTCCTTCCCCTACCCAGAACAGTTTTCTGTTTACAGGAGGTTTGCTATGTTGTGGCATGCTCAATTTGCATGCCATGACATACTAAAAGGGAAGGCAATATAAAGTTCTTATTTCAAACACTCTGGCACATCTCTGTGAGAATGTGCAAGTTTCTAGTAAAAAATTCATTTTAAATGTTTGTTTCACTGTAGTTTGTGCTTCCCGGTCTCCATTTTGAATGCAACATGGTGGTAGCGGTGTTGGGGAGTTATGCCAGGGCACTGATGTGCAATCTGCTATTAGTGGACACATGCTGCTGCCTATGGCTGGCAAGAAATTTTGCATTGGGTAATGAACAGAAATCTCTCCTATCCCTATACTACTAATAACAAACATGGAGCCAGAAGCTTACCAGGCTTAGAGACTACTTCTGCCTCTTGTGTTTCTGATGCCAGTTCCTCAACAGGCAACTTCTCTGGAAAGGCATTAAAAATCTCCTCTGAGTAGAGACCCAGAAGGTGCTGCAGCTGCTCCAGTGGCAAAGCCTCCTCAGATACTGGTTTGAGTACAAGAATCATTTCAGCAGTCTGACCTGGTGCCTGTTGGTTTCCTGCAAGTCCTACACTGGATTCAGGGGGAAGGAAGTCTCCATCCAGACTGAACAAGCTGTCATGAAGTGCATGTAGCTCAGTGCTATGCGCAGTACCCAGCACTTGGCTAAATTCCTCACAAAAGCAGCAGGATGATGGTAAGTTCCCAGTGGGTCTCATCCGTGACTTTCTGGTAGTTGGTCTTGAGCCACTTAATCCACTCCCTGCACTGGTTGTTGATTCGGCAAATCCCCAATGCTACCAGCTTCTTCGCTGTTAGCTGGTACACACGGTCACTCCGGGAACTCTTGCTAAAGTCGAACTGTTAGCTCCCCTTACACCAGAGATCAACCAAAATCTAACTGTCGGCAAAGGACTTCTACATGTTGGTGAAACAAACGCAGGAGAAGGTTCACTCTGCTTGCAGCTCCGTGGTCAGAACAAAATAGAAGGGTTAGACACCAAGCAGCTGTACTTGAATCAGGAGGCTGGCCTCCATTTCCTGGGAGTCAATTGGCCAGTCTTGGGATAGAAAGGACAAAGGATAATGTCCCATGGTATTGTGGGATAGCATTGGTGGACTCTCAGGACCCAAGTCTAGGAGGCCCAGGCTCAACCTGCATCCACACTGAAAAACGATGGAGTATGGGCTTGAGCCCCCATGGGAATCAGGTTCAAATAGGATTGTCAGCCCTCCAGGATTGGCCTGGAGTCTCCAGGAATTAAAGATTAATCTTTAATTAAAGATTATATCATGTGATGAAATCTCCAGGAATACGTCCAACCAAAATTAGCAACCTTAGGTTCAGATCCTCCACTACTGCGGTGCCTGAGCCCAAGTTAGACAGAATTGTGTGTGAATGGAAAGAGGGTCTGGGCTTCAGTTCGAGCCCAGGCTTACATTGCAATGTAGACATACCCTAAGGAAAGCAAGGAGTGAGAGCAGCAGAATGATAACAGACTTCGAAAAAGCAGACTTCAACAAACACAGAGAACTGGTAGTAGGGTTCTTGGAAAGAAAAGGAAAAAGGAGTTCAGGAGCAGTTTCTCAGACAAAATCTGTAACCACATAGAGGATAATACGTTGATAAATATATCTTGATTGTAGTAAGACTTTTGACACAGTCACACATGGAGGTCTCATAAGCAAACAAGGGAAATGTTGTCTAGATGAAATTATTAAGGTGGATGCACAACTGGTTGAAAAAGCATACTCAAAGAGTAGTTATCAAGGATTCACTGTCAAATTGGGAGGGCGTATCTAATGGGGTCCCACAGAGGTCAGTCCTAGGTCCGATACTAGTCAGTATTTTCATTAATGACTTGGATAATTGAGTGGAGAGGATGCTTGTAAAATTTGTGGATGACACTAAGCTGGGAAGGGTTTCAAGCACATTGGAGGACAAAATTAGAATCCAAAAGGGCCTTTACAAATTGAAGAATTGGTCTGAAATCAACGAGATGAAATTCAGTTCATAACAAATGCAAAGAACTTCTCTTTGGAAAGAAAAATCAAAAGCACAATTACAAAATGGGGAATAACTGGCTAGGCAGCAGTATTGCTGAAAAGGCTTTAGGGGTTATAGTGGATCTTAAATTGAATACAAATCAACAATGTGATGCAGTTGTGAAAAAGACTAATATCATTCTGGGGTGTATTTAACCCTAGTGCTGTATGTGAGACATGGGACATAAAGCAGACAGAAGAGTTGGCCAAATTTAGACTGCCATTTGTAAAACAGCAAAGAGTCCTGTGGCACCTTATAGACTAACAGATGTATTGGAGCATGAGCTTTCGTGGGTGAATACCCACTTCGTCAGAATACCCGCTTCTACTACTACCCACGAAAGCTCATGACTCTTTGCTGCTTTTACAGATCCAGACTAACATGGCTACCCCTCTGATATTTGTAAAACAGGTGTGCAATTTTGACATGGTATTATATCTTGGGCTGCTCCTGGATGGCCAGGTAGCAATGTGGTTAAGGGCACTTTTTTCCCCATCTCTGATTTGCAAGATGAATGCAAACTTTTCTGTCATTGTGGATCTTTGTCACTTTGAGATTAGATTGCTGTGATGCTGTGATGTTGTGATGTTATCTGATTAAAATATGACCATATAGATCATTGTTGCAATCACTGTTATATATTTGCAGCAAATCTTGTACAAAGGTGGTCAAGTGAGGTGTCTGTGAAACACCTCACTTGCTGGTTATGATTATCCTATCTGTATGCATGTATCATTTTTGTATTTGAAGTTAAAAGTATTGGCTCTATACTTGGATTTCAAATGTTTGCTCCTGGGGTAATGCCTACAAGCTTGCCAGCCAGCACATCTTGGAGGAACTATTCAAAATGAGTGGCCCATCAAAAGAACATTTAACTGACAATGGACCATGGATGCCAGTCTACACTTAATGGCTTCCTGCAATGACTAGGCGAAATGCATGGACATGTTACTTGCCCATGTGACTCCTAACTCCATCTTGTTGCTTGTAATCTTCCACAGTAAGAGCAATGGGGTTCCCTCCACATGGCTGAAGCTATAAAAGGCCCTGGAAACCACAACATTTTGCCTCTATTCTGCTCCAGCCTCTTTCTTGCCCAAGCCTCTGGACTATGAATTTATACTAATGGGGGGAGCATTCCAATCAAGGAATTGAGGACCTTCCAATTATTTGGAAGCAACCAGAGAGAAACTTATTAAGCCAGCAGTTTATTCTATCACTGCAACAAGCCTAAACCAAGAACTTTGCAATTACTGTATGTATTTGAATCCTTTAACCAGTTTTAACTATCACCCCTAGTTTTTGTTTTTTGAGGAGTAAATAACATTTCCTTATTTAGTTTCTCTACACCAGTCATGATTTTATAGACCTCCATCATATCCCTTCTTAATCCTCTATTTTCCAAGCTGAAAAGTCCCAGTCTTATTAATCTCTCCTCGTATGGCAGTCGTTCCATACCCCTAATAATTTTTGTTGCCCTTTTCTGAACCTTTTCCAATTCCAATATATCTTTTTTGAGATGAGGTGACCACATCTCCATGCCATTATCGAGATGTGGGCATATCATGGATTTATATAGCGGCAATATGATATTTTCTGTTTTATTATCTATCCCTTTCTTAATGATTCCCAACATTCTGTTTGCTTTTTTGACTGCTGCTGCACATTGAGTGGATGTTTCCAGAGAACTATTCACAATGACTCCAAGATCTCTTTCTTAACTGGTAACAGTTCATTTAGGCCCCATCATTGTATATGTATAGTTGGGATTATGTTTTCCAATGTGCATTACTTTGCATTTATCAACACTGAATTTCATCTGCCATTTTGTTGCCCAGTCACCCAGTTTTGAGAGATCCTTTTGTAACTCTTTGCAGTCTGCCTGGGACTTAACTATCTTGAGTTGTTTTGTATCATCTGCAAATTTTGCCACCTCATTGGTTATCCCTTTTTCCAAATCATTTATGAGTATGTTGAATAGGATTGGTCCCAGAACAGATCCCTGGGGGACACCATTATTTACCTCTCTCCATTTTGAAAACTGACCATTTATACCTACCCTTGGTTTCCTATCTTTTAACCAGTTACCAGTCCATGAGAGAACCTTCCCTTTTATCCCTTGACAGCTTACTTTGCTTCAGAGCCTTTGGTGATGGGCCTTGTCAAAGGCTTTCTAAAAACCTGAGTACACTATATCCTTTGGATCCCCCTTGTCCACATGCTTGTTGACCCCCTCAAAGAAGTCTAGTAGAAATTCACTCTTTCTGTTTCTGCCAGCCCTTCCTGCTGGCTTCCTGGTGCAGATTTGAAGAAAAAGAGCCCATATCCCCACAGGGCCTATGACACATGGTTGAGCAGCTCTGATTCCATCCAGGAGATGGCACTGGTACACAGACAATATATTTGTCTACTTGTTATAACCTATTGCAAAATATGTGGAAAGCTGCATGAACATAAGCACTTATAGACCTTGATTTTACAAGCCATACATGAAGCCCAGCAGGGAATGCAACATTGTTCTGTTTCAGCGCAAGTATGAGTGAAGACTGTGCAGGAGCAGAAATAAGGCTAAGTGCTGGGTGTATTCGTTTGCACTGTATGGAGGTAAATCTGAAACTACCTGAATGTCTACTCTTTTAAGGTATGACTACACTGCACTCCAAGGTGTGATTGCAGCCTAGGTAGACACATCTGCAATACCACGATTAAAATAGCAGTGTAGACGTGGTGGCACAGGCTTGAGCATGGGCTGTACAAACACACAGATGACCCTGGGTCTGTACTCAGGTTGCTAATCTGCACTGAAGCCCATGCCACTGGGCATCTACACTGCTATTTTTAGCCATGCTATTCCAGGTAAAGCTAGCATGGGTATATCTACCTGGGCTGCAATCAGACTGCAGTGCATAGGATGAAAATGCAGAAGTGCATAGGATGAAAATGAGGCAAGGCATGGGTAGAAAATGGTCATATCTGAGGACACATGAAGAAAAGCACAATCCTCATCATACTAGAGAGCAGAGCCGGTGCAAGGCATCAGCAGACTAAACAATTGCTTAGGGCTCCAAGCAGCTCAAGGGGGGCCCCATTCACTTTTTCTTATGTGTTTTGCAGGGAGAGGCCAAAAGTATTCCTGCTTAGGGCCCCCAATGAGCTAGCACTTACTCTGCTAGAAAGACCTTTAATATGCACTCTTTCCTAGGCCTAATTCCTGGTACTGAAAGACAGGAGAAACACCATGGCTATATAGCAGTCTTCTGATTAACACAGGACCATGTTTTCTTATGCTCCCTGACCCACCCATCACTTTTTACTTTGCACTTTTGCATGCAACACTCCATGCCTGCACCAGGGCCGGCTCCAGGGTTTTTGCCACCCCAAGTGGTGAAAAAAAAAAAGCAAGCCGTGATCGCAATCAGTGGCATTTCAGTGGTAGCTCCACCGTGTTGCTTTCTTCTTCGTTGGCAATTCGGCAGCTGGTCCTTCCTTCCGAAAGGGACTGAGGGACCTGCCGCCGAATTGCCTCTGAAGAGCCCGACATTCTGCCCCTTCCCCTTGGCTGCCCCAAGCACCTGCTTGCTGAGCTGGGTGCTGGAGCCGGCTTTGGTCTGCACTGTTCAGTTGCAAGGCCTTAATGTAAATCTGGTGTATCAGCAGCATGACATCAACACTGAGCAGACAAGAAACAGGAATGATTATTGGGCTATTGGCAGTAATGAAAACAAAAGAAACATCTTTCCCAAGAATTGATGAGGACTTTCAGTTAATGGACCGCTGAGTGCTAATTTACGACTGTAAATGTAACACTTACTGAAAATAACATGTTAACTTTTATAATCTGTTAGCTACTTATATTAGTGACTTACTGTTACTTTAAGCTACAGGCACAGCCTTGCCTCTGTCAGGGACAGATTTAATAGTTTTCATAAATTCTCACTCAACACATTTCTACAAAATTAAATAGCATTAAAAAGCTAAGAAATATTGCACATGCTGGTGATATTACAATTGATTAATTTTATTAGTGCTATTTATATACTTTGAGTTTACAATAAAAATGCATTAACGCTAAACAAAGCCAAAAATAATGTATTTGCAACACATTGTTACTGCAGTAATCCTGTTCTGAGCATTTATTTTCATCACCTCACTCAGCACTTAAAAAGGATGGGCAATTAAGAATTTATTTGGCCACCACACAGTACTTTAGAAGCTGGTGGCCAAGTTCTCACAAATTCACCATGACTTTTCCATTTCTGCATACAGTTATAAGATGTCCTGAGCTTTTACATAGACTCACCAAACTCAAATTCAGTGCTACGATATACACACAGACAATGCCTCACTATGTGATGCATTTTCCTCAGATGCAGCAACATACTTCTACAACAGTGCCTAGTAAATACACAGTAAGTGAATGGAAAGTATTCTAATTTATAAGAGTCAAGGTCTGAGGTCTATCCAAGTGTTGTGTTAGGCCAGCTTCTGACTTCTAGTAATATTCATTAAGGTTTGCTACAAATAGGGTCTGCCAGGTTTTTTTGTTTGGTTGTTTCCCCTCTCCCCCTTCTTTATTTACTCTGAATGAAACACTGAAAACTCGACCTTTTCTGTAAGATAAGACATTGGCAAGACAATTATGTAAAGAGCTCTTCACTTGAGCACTTTCCTTTAGTTACACATGTGTGCCAGCATACGTTGCCAAAGAATGAAGACATTTTATTTAAAATTACACTGGCAACAGACCATCAAATTATCCTTAACATTTTCATTAAATTGAGATACAGATATAGTTAGGGCAGTAAATCTTTTAGATACAAGGAGTTTATTCCAGAGCCCAGGCCCAATGCAGCAGTAGTTGTTGGAACTATTAAGGCCTAAGGCTTTGTCTACATTGCTAATGGAGCTGTCCAGTTTAGCCAGTTATGAAACCCAGACAAGGACCCTTCCATACTACAAAAATGGAACTGTGTTGTAACCAGATCAAGGAATAATAATGCTGCAACTGGATTCTGTACTAAAGCAACTATTTCATGTCATGCTGGCCTGATTAGATGGGATCTGAGTGTAAGTACACAATATTGCCAGTGGAGATTTTTGTCAATGTCTCTATACTATCTTCAGTCCATATTCCCAAAGGCTTTAGAACAATCAGACAAATAGAACTGATATAACAATAGTACTTTGCTTTTCTATAGCACCTACTAGCCAAGAATCTCAAAGCACTTCATATTGTTAGATTCAAAGGCCAAAAGAAATATTATGATCATCTAGTCTGACCTTCTGCATAACACAGGCCATACAATTTCACCTGGTAACTCCTGCATCCAGCCCATAACTTCTGGCAGAACAAGACCATATATTTTAAGAAGACATTCAATCCTGATTTAAAGACTTCAGTCATAGAATCCACCACACTCCTAGATAAAATTGGTCCAGTTGTTAATTATCCTTATTATTAAAATGTTGATCCTTATTTCTAATCTGAATTTGTCTACCTTCAGCTTCCACCTATTGGATCTCATTATGTTTTTGTCTGCTACATTAAATAGCCATCTCCCCTTAGAGACCTCACTCAAGTCAAGTCTTTACCTTTTCTTTTATAAGCTTAACAGGCAAAAGAAGTTCAGTGTCTTACTGTAGGGCAGGTTTTCCAGACCTCGCATCATTTTTGAAGCTCTTTTCTGAACCCTTTTCGGTTTGTCAGCATCCATTTGGAAGTGTGCACACCAGAACTGGCCATGGTATTCCAGCAATGGTCTCAGTAATGCCATATACTGTGGTAATAATACCTCACTTTGTCAACTCAGTACTCCCCTTCTTATATATCCAAGGTTTGCATTTGCTCTCTTATCCACCACATTGCACTGGGAATCACCAGCTTTTCCTTTTCCCTGGGGATGCTCAACCCCACTTGGCCCTAAGGCCCCTCCCCCACTTCACCCCATCCCCCAAAGCCGCACCTTCGCTCTGCCTCTTCCTGCCCCTGCTCTGCCACCCTCCTACAAGGCCCTGCCCTGGCTCTGCCCCCTGACTGAGGCCCTGCCCACTCTCCCCTAGACCCCTTCCTGAGCCGTCAAACAGCTATTTGGCTGTGGTGGTGCCCCCTATCACCTGTTTGGCAACAGCACAGCCCCCATCAGATGTTTGGCAATGGTGGCGGTGCCCCCACATCAGCTGACGAGTGGGGGCAGGGAATAGCTATGACCAGTGTGTGCTGAGCACCCACAATTTTTTTTCCATGACTGGTCCAGCCCTGGAGCACCCATAGTGTCAACATCTATGCTGGGAGTTTGTACACACTTAGTTGTCTACAATGTCTGCCAAGTCCTTTTCTGAGTCACTGCCAGCTAGGTAAACATGTGCTTATGTTCTTTCCTTAATGGGGAAGGACTTAAGCATGTGTTCAAATGCTTTCCTGAATCAAAGCCTCAGTGAGTTGCACATTAGGTTTGATCTGTTTACCAGTAAACTGCCAGCCCTGCAAATACAACATGGAATCTGAAGGTCAAGCTAGGTTTCCACGTTCAGTCATCCGGAGCCCAAATTATTTAAGACAGTACAAAGCCCATTTGTTTTTCTGGGCATTTGCGGAGGGAGTGGTTAAGGACTTATGGTTTTACTGGTGCGATGGGCAGGCATTAATGTGTTATTGAAAGGGTGGTCTCTTTAATATTGTGAATTTTATTTTGTATTTTAGATTATAAATATGTAAAATCATCTAGGCCAAAGTATGGGTGAGTCACAGAAATAAAAATAAATAAAATAAAAATACAGGGTGGGATTTACAAAGCCACATAGGAGATTTGGATACAGATTCTCATTAATTTTAATAGGAATAGAGCATGCAAATTCCTTAGGTAGTTTTGAGAATCCCAGCCACAAAGTACAGATACCATCAAATCAGCACAAACATTCCTTCATATTTAAGATTACACAAGAAGTACAAATAGGATACAATTGAACATAACTGGAAAATTTCCCCATCTATACCTTTATAGAAATTGCCATTCCAGGCAAATTTCAACATGCTCCTTTTATGCTGACAGTGACACATGTATTCTGGGCGAATGTACATCTAGCTGTTGGCTAAACAACTTCTACCTCATTTTTCATTTAAATCATTTGGACCCTATTCACCCTTCCTTTGTGCCCATTTAAAAGGGGCCCTATTATGTCTTGACTCAAACAACAAACCACAGATTTACATGGGTTTTGAAGGGAAAAAAGCATTCAAATGTGTCTTTAATTCCAATTACATTAATTCCTCTGTTTGGAATATGGTGTGAGTTTTAGAGAGATCAACATGTGCATGGAGGAGGCTGTGGAGATCCCCCTGTTGCTGTAGCTGGCAGGGAGCTGCGGGGGTCCCTCTGTCCTCCCGCAGTGGCCAGAAGCTGTGGGGTATCCCCACTGCCCATGGCAGCTGGGAGCTTGGGGACCCCCTTCTTCAGACAGTGGGGTACCTCACAGCTCCCTGCCACTGTGGGAGGTGGCAGGACCCTGCAGCTCCCAGTCATCTGGGCTGAAGTCATGGAGATCTTTGGAAGTCACCAATTTCGTGACTTCCACCACCTCCACGACAAAATCGTAGCCTTACTTATGGTCTCTTATGGCAGCAAGAGCATCTGGTTACTAAGGCACTTGTCATAAACAGATAGCTAAGGGTTAACGTCTCCTTCACTTGGAAAGAAGTAATCTGAACCACCTGACCAGAGGACCAATCAGGAAACAAGACTTTTTCAAATCTGGGTGGAGGGAACTTTGTGTGGGAGTCCTTTGTTCTTTGGTCTTCTGCCTGACTCTCTCTCGGCAATGAGGGGATTTCTATTTCCTGCTTTCTAATCTTCTGTTTCCAAGTTGTGAGTACAGAGATCATAAAAACAATAGGGGTTATTGTTTTTTTCTTTTGTATTTACATGTCTATAGTTGCTGGAGTGCTTTGAATTGTATTCTTTTTGAATAAGGCTGTTTATTCAATATTCTTTTAAGCAAATGACTCTGTATTTGTCACCTTAATACAGAGAGACCATTTTTATGTACTTTTTCTTTCTTTTTATATAAAGCTTTCTTTTTAAGACCTGTTGGAGTTTTCTTTAGTGGGGGACTCCAGGGAATTGAATCAGTCCTCACCAGGGAATTGGTGGGAGGAAGAAGTCAGGGGGAAATCTGTGTGTGTTAGATTTACTAGCCTGACTTTGCATTCCCTCTGGGTGAAGAGGAAAGTGCTTGTGTTTCCAGGACTGGAAATAGAGAGGGTGGACTCCCTCTGTTTAGATTCACGGAGTTTGCTTCTGTGTATCTCTCCAGGAACACCTGGAGGGGGGAATGGAAAAGGTTTATTTCCCTTTATTGTGAGACTCAAGGGAGGTGGGTCTTGGGGTCCCCAGGGAAGGTTTTTGGGGGGACCAGAGTGCCCCAAAACACTCTAATTTTTTGGGTGGTGGCAGCTTTACCAGGTCCACGCTGGTAACTAAGCTTGGAGGTTTTCATGCTAACCCCCATATTTTGGACGCTAAGGTCCAAATCTGGGACTAGGTTTATGATATGGTGGCAGCGGTGGGATAGATACAATCCAGAAGCCAGTAGGAATATTATATTTCTCTTTTCTCTGCTAGGGGCTTTTTAGCAGAGAGAAACAGTTTGGTTTTAAAAGGGAACCAGAGAGAATTTTTTTTTTCTGCTCTCTCTGGCAGTTGTGGCTTGCATATTAAGCAAGAAACCATTAAGAGACTGTTAAGGGTCTTTTGTAACACAATAGCACTCCCATTAGGAGGCAGATACCAGCACTATACTCATGCAAAAAAAGTGGTTTTTCTGGTTTACTTTACATTGAAAAAATTAGCTAGAGGAAGAAAGGGAAAAAGGCACTGTTGCTAGGCAGACCCCAGGAGGCAACAGAGAACCTGCAGATCAGAAGATAAACACCAGAGGGCACCCCAACACAAGAAAACAGGAACCATGCCTAACAAGACAAAAATGGGGGCCTAAGAACAAATCAAAGACACCAAGCACAGGCGAGAGATGGAAAAAAACCCGAGGAACTAGAAATAAAACAAAAAGAAATGGAGATGAAAGAAAAGGAAGAAAGCATCAAACTGGCAGCCTACAAAAGAGAACAAGCAGCCAAAGAGGCAGCCCACAAAAGAAAACTAGAAGAAGAAGAGGTGGCCCACAGAAGGAAACAAGAAGAAGAAGACATGGCCCACCGCCGAGGAATGGAAAAACAACAAAAAGAAAGTGAAGAGAAGGAAAAACAGAGAAAACATGAACTGGACTTAGCGCAAGCTGGGCTGCATGCGCCAGCCAATCCTAACAACCCTTCGCCAATTATGGTTCCACATCACAGAAAATTTCCCACCTACAAGGCAGGTGATGACACCGAGGCCTTCTTGGAAAATTTTGAAAGAGCCTGTCTTGGGTACCGCATCTCTGAAGACCAGTACATGGTAGAATTGAGGCCACAGCTCAGTGGACCTTTAGCAGTGGTGGCAGCTGAAATGCCTAAGGAGAACATAAACGACTATAAACTTTTTCAAACCAAGGCCAGATACAGAATGGGGATAACCCCGGATCATGCCCGTCGCCGTTTCAGAACCCAAAAGTGGAAACCCGATGTGTCATTTCCCAAACACGTCTACTACGTTGTGAAAAATTATGAGGCCTGGATATCAGGACACAATGTTAAATCCTTGGAAGAACTGCACCTCCTCATACAAATGGAGCAGTTCTTGGATGGTGTTCCTGAGGACATAACCCGGTACATACAAGATGGAAAACCCAAAAATCTCGCTGAGGCGGGGGAGATTGGAGCCAGATGGATGGAAGTGGCAGAAAGCAAGAAAGCTACTGTCAAAGGGAACGAATACCCCAGGGGGCACACTGACCATAAACCCTACAACCGAGGACAGCCAAAGACCCCACATACAACCCAAGTAAAGCCACAGACGCCCTATTCTTCCACCTCACCAGTCTCCAGTAACTCACCTCGGCCCAGTGACCCATCAGATGGAAGATGTTTTAAGTGTAATGAACTGGGACATATCAAGGCCAACTGTCCAATGAACGTCATCCGAGTGCAGTTCATTACACCACCATCACACCAATGGCCTGGTGGAAAGGTTTAATGGAACTTTGGGGGCCATGATACGTAAATTCGTCAACGAATACTCCAATAATTGGGACCTAGTGTTGCAGCAGTTGCTGTTTGCCTACAGGGCTGTTTAGGGTTTTCACCGTTTAAACTTGTCTATGGTCACGAGGTTAAGGGACCATTACAGTTGGTGAAGCAGTAATGGGAGGGGTTTACGCCTTCTCCAGGAACTAACATTCTGGACTTTGTAAGCAACCTACAAAGCACCCTCCGACACTCTTTAGCCTTTGCTAGAAAAAACCTAAAGGATGCTCAGGAAGAGCAAAAGGCCTGGTATGACAGACATGCCAGAGAACGTTCCTTCAAGGTAGGAGACCAGGTTATGGTCTTGAAGGCGCAACAGGCCCATAAGATGGAAGCATCATGGGAAGGGTCATTCACGGTCCAAGAGCGCCTGGGAACTGTGAACTACCTCATAGCATTTCCCAATTCCTCACTAAAGCCCAGAGTGTACCATGTTAATTCTCTCAAGCCTTTCTATTCCAGAGACTTACAGGTTTGTCAGTTTTCAGTCCAGGGAGATGATGCTGAGTGGCCTGACGGTGTCTACTACGACGGGAAAAAAGACGGTGGCGTGGAAGAGGTGAACCTCTCAACCACCCTGGAACGTCTTCAGCGGCGACAAATCAAGGAGCTGTGCACTAGCTTCACCCCATTGTTCTCAGCCACCCCAGGACAGACTGAACGGGCATACCACTCCATTGACACAGGTAATGCTCACCCCATAAGAACCCCACCCTACCGGGTGTCTCCTCATGCCCAAGCTGCTATAGAACGGAAAATCCAAAACATGCTACAGATGGGTATAATCCGCTCATCTACCAGTGCATGGGCATCTCCAGTGGTTCTGGTACCCAAACCAAATGGGGAAATACGCTTTTGCGTGGACTACCGTAAGCTAAATGCGGTAACTCGTCTGGACAACTAGCCAATGCCACGCACCGATAAGCGATTGGAGAAGTTGGGACGTGCCCAGTTCATCTCTACAATAGACTTAACCAAGGGGTACTGGCAAGTACCGCTAGATAAACCTGCCAAGGAAAGGTCAGCATTCGTCACCCATGCGGGGGTGTATGAATTTAATGTCCTTCCTTTCGGCCTTCGAAATGCACCCGCCACCTTCTAGAGGCTGGTAGATGGTCTACTAGCAGGACTGGGAGAATTTGCAGTTGCCTACCTTGATGATGTGGCCATTTTTTCAGACTCCTGGCCCGAACACCTACTACACCTGGAAAAGGTCTTTAAGCACATCAGGCAGGCCGGACTAACTGTTAAGGCCAAAAAGTGTCAAATAGGCCAAAACAGAGTGACTTACCTGGGGCACCAGGTGGGTCGAGGAACCATAAACCCCCTACAGGCCAAGGTGGATGCTATCCAAAAGTGGCCTGTCCCAAGGTCCAAGAAGCAGGTCCAATCCTTCTTAGGCTTGGCCGGGTACTACAGGCGATTTGTACCACACTACAGCCAAATCGCTTCCCCACTGACCGACCTGACCAAAAAGACCCAGCCAAATGCAGTTAAGTGGACTGATGAGTGTCAAAAGGCCTTTACCCAACTTAAGGCAACGCTCATGTCTGACCCTGTGCTCAGGGCCCCGGACTTTGACAAGCCATTCCTAGTAACCACAGATGCATCTGAGCTTGGTATAGGAGCAGTGCTCATGGAGGAAGCAACAGATCACAACTTCCACCCTGTCGTGTTTCTCAGCAAGAAACTGTCTAAAAGGGAAAGTCACTGGTCAGTCAGGGAAAAGGAATGCTATGCCATTGTGTACGCCCTGGAAAAGCTACGCCCATATGTTTGGGGACGGCGGTTCCAGCTACAAACTGACCATGCTGCACTAAAGTGGCTTCATACTGCCAAGGGCAACAACAAGAAACTTCTTCGTTGGAGTTTAGCTCTCCAAGATTTTGATTTTGATATTCAGCACATCTCAGGAACTTCTAACAAAGTGGCTGGTGCACTCTCCCATGAGAGTTTCCCAGAATTCAGTAGTTAAAAAGTGTTCTTAAAATGTAGAAGTCTGTTAGTTATATACTTAGCGGTATATGTAAAGGTGCATGTGTTGTAGTAATCTGTTTATTTTAAAGTTCTAGAAGGAAATCACTGCCAGTGTGCTTCCCCACTGTCTGCAATTTGGGGGGCGTGTCATAAACAGATAGCTAAGGGTTAATGTCACTTTCACCTGAAAAAAAAAAGTAACCTGAAGCACCTGACCAGAGGACCAATCAGGAAACCGGATTTTTTCAACTCTGGGTGGAGGAAAGTTTGTGTCTGAGTTCTTTGTTTTCTGCCTGACTCTTTCTCAGCTATGGGAAGGATTTTTCTATTTCCTGCTTTCTAATCTTCTGTTTCCAGTTGTAAGTACAAAAAGATCAGATAGGATTTATATGTTTTTTTGGTACTTACATGTCTATAGTTGCTGGAGTGCTTTGAATTGTATTCTTTTTGAATAAGGCTGTTTATTCAATATTCTTTTAAGCAATTGACCCTGTATTTGTCACCTTAATACAGAGAGACCATTTGTATGTATTTTTCTTTCTTTTTCTGTAAAGCTTTCTTTTAAGACCTGTTGGAGTTTTTCTTTAGTGGGGAACTTCAGGGAATTGGGTCTGCAGCTCACCAGGGAATTGGTGGGAGGAAGAAGTCAGGGGGAGGTCTGTGTGTGTTAGATTTACTAGCCTGATTTTGCATTCCCTCTGGGTGAAAAGGAAAGTGCTTTTGTTTCCAGGACTGGAATTACAGAGGGTGGACTCCCTCTGCTTAGATTCACGGAGGTTGCTTCTGTGTATCTCTCCAGGAGCACCTGGAGGGGGGAAGGGAAAAGTTTTATTTCCCTTTGTTGTGAGACTCAAGGGTTTGGGTCTTGGGGTCCCCAGGGAAAGGTTTCAGGGGGACCAGAGTGCCACAAAACACTCTAATTTTTTGGGTGGTGGCAGCAGTACCAGGTCCAAGCTGGTAATTAAGCTTGGAGGTTTTCATGCTAACCCCCATATTTTGGACACTAAGGTCCAAATCCACCTCCACGACAAAATCGTAGCCTTACTTATGGTCTCTTATGGCAGCAAGAGCATCTGGTTACTAAGGCACTGGACTGGAATTCTGGAAATCCAATTTAAATTTACAGCTCTTTCATAGACTCACTGTGTAATCACTTTGTTTCTCTCTGCCAGAGTTCCCCATATCAGTAAATTGGGAATCATAATATTCTGAGCTTACAGACACATCAATTATAGTTTTGTCAGGAGAACACATTCATTTATATTTATGACACACTAAGATACTATGGGGATGGGAGCCATATATGCAGATGGGAAGAAAGAAGAAATAAAATCACAAATGATGACAGCAGCATGGATGCTTCCTCAAGAGGCTTAGAAATGCCAACATCAAAAAAAGCCCACCTTATTTTCAAATATATGTCACAGCCAATTCACAGTGCAAAGTGCTTCTTAACTTATGAACTTTCAGACTACTGGGCTGAGGAAAATATAGAGTTTTCTTGAAATAATTAGGCCCATTTCTCAAATCAATTTTTGTCAGGCTCTTGGAAACATTTTTCATTATCAGATTCCAAATTGCAGTGAACAATATGAACTTATGACCCTTTATCAGTCCAGTTTTGGGCAATCTGATACATCCCTGCTCTAGTTCAATAAATCAAGAACCTTAATTAACGAATGCTGGCATGACTGCAAAAGCAATGAATTAGTTTGTACCCTACCTGAGGGATCACAAAAGTACAGTAGTTATAATTAATGGATTTAATTTTAAATGCTGGGGCCTCTGCTTGAAAGTGCCTGAAAAGCCCATTTTGGCATTCTTATTACTCTCTAATTATAATTGATGTACCTGGGAAAGGTGTCAGCAGTGTACATTTTAACACAGGTGCTAGTTTCCCTTAAGAGTTTGCAGTCTTTGCATGAAGCAGTCAATAATATGCAACAAGATTTTGATGACATCCAAATTTATTAGTGCTATTAAAAAAGACTTTAATTATTAGACACTATACACATGTAATATGGTACAGCCTTTTTTTAATGAACACTTTTATATATTTCAGGTTGACAATTAAGTTTTATATTTATTTTAAAATACTCCCTCTTGACCCCACCTTTCACTTTTGTTCCTTGCAGTTTCGCTTTGATCCTTTTTTTTTTTTTTTTTTGCTCTTGTCTCTGCCTCAGAAGAGGCCTTCACTGCTCAAAGATATATATTCTGATGTTGTTATGTGTAGGGGAACTCCCATTAAGAGCCACAGAAAATGAACAGTGAAAGTCAAGTTCAGAACACTGCTAAAAATATACCTGACTCTCCCCTTAAATGATAACACAGCAATTAACAACAGCTGGGGTCCTGAGCCCCATTTAAATGTGAACAGAATAAAGGTGAAGTATTTTCCATCATAGATCCTTGATTCTGGAATATATTCCTCCGTCTTGCACCTAATCCAACAGGACCCAAGTCAGCATATTGCAAGGTGTATATGTTTTCATAGGTTCTCTCAGAGGCTCGGAGGGTGTAGATAAAAAGGATGTATATCTGTAGGGTTACTAACTCACATAATTGTATCATGAGTCTCGTGATATTTGATGTTTCTCCTAACTGCCCAGCTTCTGGAGGCAATGGAACAGGTGAGAGTCTCAGCCTTCACGTAAAAAGGAAAAGTGCAGTTTTAGTCCTCGTGTTTGCAGAGATCATCTTGGACAGGTGAAATGAGAGAACCCTAAAGGCTCAGAAACCAGAAGGCCAATAAAAAGAACATAAAATGAATTTTGCTTTTGACTTCAATGGAGCCAAGATTTCCCCCATTATTGTTAAGCCAATCACAATTTTTAAGTGCCTGACTCATGGTTTTTGAATGCTTGAAGTTGGCAATATTGTAATCTGAAGATTATTTAATGCAGCCATTTGGCCAGCTGGGAATTTTTGTATATTTTAAAGCCTTGTACTTTGGAGGGATATATTTTAAAAACCAAAACTGAATAAATTAATTAAGGTAATTAAATCTTGTTCTGGGGTAATAAAATGCCAAGTTCTATTACATCCATTTTTCAGATTTATCAACCTGATGGCGCACCAACTGAAGTCAATAGAAAAACTCTCATTAATCTGAGTGGTGAAGGACCAGGTCTTTTGGGGAAAAAAAAAGTACTTTAAACTGACAGACATGAAAGGCCAGATTAAGCAATACACTCTGGCTGCTTTGCACTTCTGTGGTGGCACAGTGCAGGCATAAACTCATATTTATAGATTCATATTTGTAGATGTTAGATAAGAAGGAAACATTACATCATATAGTCTGACCTTCTGTATAACATAGGCCACAGAATTTTACCCAGATACCCCTCTACTGAGCCCAATAACTTGTGTTTGACTAAAGCATATTGTTATGCTGAGAGATATTGGTGACTGCCTGGATCACAAATCTCTTTGAGACTGAGTGTGAACATACTCCGCAGTTAACAAAACTGTCAGAATAAATTAATCACAAGCCCCTGACCTAAGAAAAAGGGGGTTGTGAACCTGTCCCGGAGTTTCAGACTGAATGGGTGGAGGGGTTTTGCTGAGTATTGTTTGAGTAACGGCATATGTGAGAGAGTGAGGATGGATAGGCAATGGAGTGAGACTCAGAGGCAAGAAGAAAGCCAAGCAGCTGTGATCCTGGAGAAACCTAGAAGAAGTTTCCAGATTTGGGGCTGACTAGAGAGGCATGGGGCTGTAAGCAAAGAAATTATCCCCTACTTTTTGATTCTTCCTGCATTCAGAGAAACAGGACTTCGTACATGACTTGTAAATAAACAAAACTGCATCAAATAAAATACCAGACTTCATCATCAATTTTTACTCCTAAATGAAACATCCCGAGAGCTCCCAACTTCGACTAGCCACTCAATTCAACAGAGGGCGTCAATATTGTTATCAGTTAAACTGGGACCACAGCTTCTTTGAAAAAACGTAACCATGCAAAGCAGCCAAAGCGTACCAGAAAACCTGAATTTGTCTCTCACTGTCCCAAGAAACTTATAACCCAGAACAGAGACAAAAAAAATACAGACATGTAACACATCAGGTGGCTGGAAGGAAGATTAAGCTTGCAAATGGTTTGAATTTTGTTATTTGATTAATTTATTAATAACCATTTGAAATGAGATTTGTTTCTATGGTACATTATCTCTAGAAGAGCCTTATTGCATATACAACTGGTGAATACTACTACTAACAGATAACTAGATTAGATGTTCTAGATAATCTTTTATTATTTCTCACACAGTTAATTAAACTCTCACTGCTTCCACTTTTTAAATGTTTTGCCAACAATGATGTAGCATGTGTAACATCATTGGGAATCACCAGGTGACACCATGACAGATAGTCTAACAAGTTTTTGTTTAGCTGAATGTACAGGAAGGACAATTAGATTTTGGCTAAATGCTAGTCCTTAGCTGGTGTTAGCTGCGGTGAAATTCTTTTTAGAAGCTGTGCCTATCACATGTACAGTCTGTTCTCTTTTCCTGACTGTCTTGAACTGAAATCATTGTTCGGTGCTGCTGTCATCAACAGGCAGTACCCACACAAGCAAAAAAACATTGCATGGTACTAAAAACTTTCCAGCCCCATTGCCTATTGTGAAACGTATTTGTTGGTCACATACTGTTCAGCACCAGTCTAGCTTTCAAGACAGCAAAGAGGAACTACATTACAGTTATCTTCAACTTTTGAATCCTTGAAATACTGTTTATTTTACTTAATTTCAGACTTATGACTAAAACAATAGCTTTACAGGACAGTTTCACAGAGTACATTATATTCTAATAATGTGTCATTGCTAACCATGAATTAGCTACAATCATAAAATGGAAAATATATATGGTAACAATTTCTCTTTACATGTCATATTTGGTCGATTATATTTTGATTTCAGGAAATTGATGCTGTATATTTCAATCCTCAGAACTAATAACAAGGCCTATTGGAGAGTAATAGTTTCCTATATAGTCCTGGTGGATAGAAAAAAAATTATAGCCATGAACACAGAGAAAGCATAATTATATTCAAAGAGCAGTTATTGCTGTACTTGCATTAACCTTGCAAGTCGCACACCTAAAATGTCTATATAATGTATTTAACCTTGCATTTGATAATGAAATATGATGAAGAAATCATTATAGTACAGTGCAGAAGATGATCAGTGATATCCCTACCACGCACTGTTAGGAACACAAGATGAAAACTAGGATATACAATTGTAAAATATGTGAGATGTGTTTGGATGAGAAATATTTTTTGTAAAAAAAAAATGGATAGGGAGAGAAAATCTCAGTTGTTAACATTATTTATATCATGGTGGTGCCCACAGGGCCCATCTGAGACTAGGGCCTGTCACAGGTTGGGTAGTTCTTTAAGGGTAGCTGGACTCCACCACACCTGTGCTAGATTAGTTATCCTGCACCCCTACCCCTGCTGCTCATAATCAGCTGGATAATTTCTTTAAAAGACTGAGAAACTCAGTTTAAAAGTGGCTTCACAGAGAGCAGGTAGGCTTCTGTGCAAGGGTCTGAGCAAAGGTCTGCAGGAGATTGTGAGAGGACTTCAAGGAAGGAAATTGGAAGTCAGGAATCTATCCCACAGCCAGAGAGACTGAAAGGTAGCCCAGAGGGTCTGAGATTCTGAGAGGGACTCCAGACAAGGAGTCTGGGAGTCAGGGGTCCGTCCCAGAGCCAGAGAGACTGAAAGATAACCCAGAATAGACTGGGAACTGAGCCTGAAAGGTGGGCTGAAGAGCAGCCCAAGTGGAGTCAAAGTACTTTTGTTAGGACCTGTATTACCCCAAAAGATGATTGAGTTCAGAGTGATGCAGCTGGAGAGCTGAGCCACGAATCCCTGGGAGAGACATAAAACCGGGGGGGGGGGAGGTCACTAGAGTTCCCATGCCAGTTGCCAGAGGCAGCAGAACCATCCGAACAGATCCTGGTAATCCTCTGAAAAATTCAGGAAATCCAGCAAAAACAGCAGGATCTGCAGCTGGATTTACAGAGGCAACTGACCAGGGTAGAGGAGCAGCAACAAACCATGCTGGAGATCATGTGTAAGGAAACTGTCAGTATAGTAAGCATCAAGCTGGAGGGAAAAAATGGTATTTGGGACCCAGGACCCCGGAGGCCCAGCGAAGGATATGCTATGCTATGCTCATGGGAAAGTAGAACACAGAGGCAGTGCTTGCTCCTAAGTAAGGCAGGACATAAAGGCTTGCTCCGGGGAAAGACCACAGGAAAAACCACAGCCTCGGTGGATATGGACCCCCTGTGTGTGTTTTGGGTAAGGAAGAGGATCTGCTTTCACAAGGAATCAAGATGCTGCAATGGGAAAAGCAGGTCCCTTGGGAACAAGAATGAAAAGGAGGAACTGGTCTGCAGCACAAACATTAAGGCTGCCTGTGAAGTTAAGGTTGTGGGAGTGATAGAAGTCCTCATACTTTTGCACTTGATCTACTCACTAACAGGCCAGAGAGAACTAAGGGACAAAATTGCTACCACAGAGATAAAGTGGGCTGATGTTATAACAAAAATGTGTACTAAACAGTCCATGGAGGGAGGGGAGGAGAAAGATGGGGAAGCAGTCGCCTCCACGAACATGGAGAAGGATGGATATGTGAAAGTACATTGACCTTGGGTGTGTAGCCAAGGGTCAGATAGAACACCAGATGAAAAACCTGGAGCATGGATGGCAGGGGGCGAAAAGGGATGGGACTAAAGATGCAATGGTGGAAGCAAAAGGTTGGCAAGAGAAGCTGGCAACAGGAGAATGGGCCTCACAGGTCGCCAAGCAAGAGAAAAATTAGACTAAAAAGTAGTCTGGGTGGGAAGTCTGGAGAGAACACTTGAAGGAGAAACTTCCCACGTGGATGAAACCCGTGGATGGAGTATAGACTATAGATCTTGTCCTAAGTCTGGGTTTGGTTCTAGGGAGGGAGGCATGTCATGAGTTTTTTGGCCTTTTAATAGTAGTTAGGCTCAGCCACACTTGTGCTGGATTAGCTACCTCCACAGCTGGTCTTCATCAGCTGGGTGATTTCTTTAAAAGGGCTGAGAAACTAGTTTGAGAGTGGAAAGGATTCTGTGGAAGGCTCTGAGAAAGTGTGCAGGAGACTGTGAGGGAAGTCAGGGCTATATCTCAGAGCCAGAGAGTCTGAAAATAACCCAGAAGGGATGGGGAAGAGGAGCCCAAGTGAGGAGAAGTGCTTTGAGGTTTGTTTGGAATTTTGTTACTCCACAAGGAGATTGAACTCAGTGACCCAGCCAGCCAGCTGAGTCATGTGAATCCCTGGGAGAGACAGAAAACCCTGGTGAGGAGGAAACTGAGACAGGAAATGTCTGCCACACTCAGCCAGCAGGGGTGCTACAGGGTAGGCAAACCCTGTGATAGGCCCAATTGTGTTAAATACTGTAATAAGAAACAGTTCCTATCCTGAAGAGATGGACACAGGGCCAGTGTAACCACTAGGCAAACTAGGTGGCCGTGTAGGGCGCTAAGATTTGAGGGTGCCAAAAAGCGGTGAACCAAAAACATTTTTTACACTATTGCTGGAAAATTAATGAATAAAGAAAAGAGAAATGTCGTTGAACTTGCATTTTAACTTGTCGTTCTTCTCTCATACATTACAGCTATAGGCTACGCCAGCTCTGCATTGCGGACACAAGCGTACTGCTTCACTATGGTACAAAGTGGCAATAACGTCATTTTTCTTGTCGCGCACAGCTGTTACCCATTCTGACAGGCTGTTTAGAATGTTAACTTTCCTAGTTTTTGGAGGTTGTCGACTGAGGGTAACTATTTTTGTTGAGTTGTTTCAGATCTAAGACTCTGGCAATTGTTGCTGCGTCATTTTGCTAATACTTTGTGTCAATTGTGTGTGTATGTTAAGTATCTGAGTGTATATGTTTATCTTGTGTGAATATACATGTGTAGGTTGTTGAAATTTGTCATATTGAGTTTGTCAGTTGTTGTTGTTGTATGACAGAGTATCCGCCATTCTAATTTTATAATGTTGTTAATAACAATAATTGGATATTCCAAAGGTAGAATAAAATGTAGTAGATTTTGATATGAAAGAAGGAAGGAAGGAAGTATACGGGAACAATGCCACATTATGCAGTATTTATTTTTGAAAGTTCATAATAAGCAATGCTCCCAGGGAAGCGGGAGGGGCGGGGGCACAAGGTGTAAATTTTCACCAGCCTTGGGTGGGGAGAAAAGGTGGAAGTATTATTATCCCCCATAGATGCAGATAGCTCCACACCAGTGACACTAGCCTGCCAAAGCCTTCTCACAATTCCCCCTGTGTGCCCAGATAGGATGGACAAGTTTGCCCACAATTCACTGGGAAAGAAATGTGTAGGGTGACTGATCTTACTCCAGCACAAAGAACCGGGGAATATGCCCCCAGAAGTCTTAGTGCCACAATACAGTAAACACAGTGCCAGTGTGGACAGAGCAGCTTGAATGTTATTTCCCAGTGTTGCTGCTCTCCCTTGAGCTAGGCTGACTTGGGAGGAATAACTGAGGGAAATCTGCAGTGAGGACATACCCTAAGCAGGAGCGGTACCAGGGTTTCTGACGCCCTAGGCAGACAGCCATTTCGCCGCCCCTCGCGGGTCCGGTGGACCTACCGCAGTCATGCCAGCGGACCGTCCGCTGCTGGAAAGGCTCCGGTGGAGCTGCCGCAGTGATGCCGGTGGGCGGTTCGCTGGTCTAAAGGCTCTGGGGGACCTGCCGCAGGAATGACTGCGGTAGGTCCGCTGGAGCCTTTAGACCAGCGCATCATCTGCCGAAATGACTGTGGCAGCTCCACCGGAGCCTTTCCAGCGGCGGACTGTCCGCCGGCATGACTGCGGTAGGTCCACTGGACCCGCGTGCCGCCCCCCTGGCAAAATAGTGCCCCTCCAAAATTCTGGCGCCCTAGGCCATTGCCTAGGTAGCCTAAATGGTAGCGCCGGCCCTGACCCTAAGTCTAACTCAATTCATAAGAGCTGTGGATACTCAGACGCTTTCAGGATATGATTCAGTGACAAAACATGTAGCTTCCAAGCATCCAAAGAGCATTTTACTTTAACATTTGGGTGCAATTGCTTATACCTAAAGCACTCAGTCCGGAACATCTTATTCAGGCGTAAACAGTTTGAAACTAGGAGTTTTGGCTGAACAAGGACTTCAGGACTGGTCCTATTATTTATTCTGTGCATTTAGCCTTTATAAAAAGTAGGAAGATATGGTTCATGAGACGTTTATTATGGAGGCATCAAAGTGGCTCCGTAGTGAAGGTTGCGTTAAGGTTTACACATGAAGCTGGGGTTCAACTATTTTCTTATATCTGAATAACAGTGTCTCCTCCCCTAAATTTGTAGCACTTATTCTCTGAGTTCACTGATTTTCTGAGAATTTACAAGTAAATCTGTTAGTTTGTAAGTTATATGCACGTCGTAATGGACCCCTTAAGATTTTTTCCCCTCCTTTGGTGAGTGTAACCTTTTATTCAGCTCCCTATCATGCATAGATTCCTGATTCAGTAATTTCAAACTCGACTTCTATGTTATAGCAAAATCAAAGGCATAGGATATTTTTTAAAAGGATTTAGTGCTACTTTATTATTTATTGATACTATTAGTCATATGTACTTTTCTGTAAATTATATTTATTGTTGATTTTTTTAAAAAAAATGTTTCTAGCCCTTATGATTAAATCTTGACAACATGACGAGTGAAAACTAATGTGGTGGTATCTTCCCAAGCTTTCAGACAGCCTAAAACAAGCACTCTGAGAGGTATGAACTACTGATTCTGAAACATGACAATGACTATTTGAATGTCAATATCATTTGCTATTTAGTTGCTGATTATTTTAGTAGAACCATCAACAAATGTGACCAATGGATCTGGTAACAAAGGAATTAAAAATCATATGTCAAGTGGGTTTGATGACAAACTCTAGGGAGGCAGAACAGTGCTTAAGGTTGCATTGACATTTGCACTTAAAGCAGGAATTAAATCACTTTATAATATATAAATAATGTATGGATAATCTCTAAGCTTCCAGCTCTTACTGAGTCCTGAATGCACTTGCTGAAAATGTTCAAATCAATTTTACAGAATCCCTTTTGGAAACTTTACCAGTGAATCTAAACTTTTTCCAGATCTGTCTAACACAAAAGTTCCTGAAGTCTGAGAGCTGAAAACTGACTCTCTTGTAGATTAGTCCAAAATCTTAGACATGGGCTAATTTAGAGTTTAATAGTGTGGAAATGTCTGATTTAGTAAGTGTTAGTCATCTCTCTTTCTATTTACACTGCAATGTTTGCCATATAATATTTTTTCTTCAAATTAATTTGTCATAAAATGTTTTCCATGGCAAATATCACAGCATATAATTGATTTTGTATCATTTATTTTTGAGCAGGAATGGGCTGCACAATGTGTTTTTTGCAGGACAAGTGATACAGTGGAAGCCAAGAGAGAAAGTCCTTTGGCCAGAAAAAAGCCACTAATTTATAGCTTTGCCAGAGTGATTCAGCTCTTCACTGGCTGAACTATAAGCTTATCTCCTGGACCTTGGGATGGAAGCTTGTCCAAGACCTCCTCCCTCAAATGTCCTCCCCTTAAACTACCCCTTTCCTCTACTGCTGCCCTCTTTCCATTGCCAATCAGATTTGGTAGAATAGAACCTCAGTTTTATGATGACCAGTTATAAAAAACATTTTTCCATCAACAGACAAAAAGAAAACCAGTGAAAGTGATGTTGAAGAACAAGTCAACATCCCATCATGTTCCAATGCCTTTGGTACACTGGAAATCAATTGGCAGCCATTTGAAGGACAAGTGATGCGGTGCACCAGACTGCAACATATGCACAGCACCTACCATAATTTTGAGATGTTCAATGTTAAGAACTTTTCGGTTTTAGGAACTCCTCAGTCCCCAGTTAGTTTGTAAAAGCAGGATTCTACTGCACACATAAACTGTAGGCTAAATCCTGCACAGTACTGAGCACGCTGGTCCTGATCCAAGAAAGCACCAAAGCTTGTGCTGACATAAGAGGAAGAATTTTCGCTTTGGTAGCTGTCTTACATTTTTTTAATCCCATGCCCACATCTTAGTTCCCAAAAGTTTAGAGATTGGAGACCAACTTAATGAGTGTTAAAGCAACAACAAGCTGAAATCTGGAACCCTGTGCTTCTTTCACGTGCAGCATAGTTACCTGACCCAGCACTGAAAAAAAGGTAGAGACATTTTTTAATAAAAATACAACTCCAATGGGATTTTAAGTCATTTTTTTTACAATATGAAGCAGCCACTTGAGCATCTCAAGAGTCTTGAATAACTCATATAATCAGAACAGAAAGCTGATATTTTGGCTGCCATAAGAAGTTCAGAACTCCTGCTGACTAAAAAGAAAACAGAGCTGGGCCTTTCCTATGCGTTTTGCTTCTTTGTCAGAAAAGTAAGAATTGTGCTACATCTTTTCTGCATATTTCTTCATGAATAAGAAATCTATTAATTATTTTTATGTGATATTAGGGCAATTTGTCTGGAGCCTCTGATCAGGCCAAGCTATGCGCAGCATGTTACTGGAAGAGGGAGCAAAGGAAGTTTTAAGCCTCGTTTAAACTTGCCATCCCAATCATGGGGCTATTGGCTACTCTAAGTTAACACCCCTCTGCCAATGGCCCTAAAAGGACATTCTGGCAGCCAGGGATCACCAGAGTGCAGGAGAAGTCTGGCTACACCCCTTTCTCGGAGAAATACACCCCTACACAAGGGGAATCCCTAGCTAGCCAGTTACGATGGCTTTCCAGTTGCATTGCGAGGCTGTTGAGATACAAAATAGCTATAGAAGGATCAAGGATCTGGCCCACTAGAAAAACAAATAAATTGCTCATTTCCCCTGATCCCTAAAAAAATCCTTGACAATGGATAGGCAGCTAGTGTACTGAGACCTCAGCCTACCATGCTGCTCAATACTGTCTCATTGTTCTGTTGTGATCCCGTCTCTGTCTGTCTGTATCCACTTGTTGCCTCTTGTCTTATACTTAGGGCTAGTCTACACCTGAAATGCTACAGCGGCGCAGCTGCGCCAGTAGCATTTCAGTGTAGACATTACCTATGCTGACAGGAGGGGTTGTCCTGTTGGCATAGATAATCCGTCTCCCCAAGAGGACATAGCTAGATAGATGGAAGAATTCTTCCATTGACGTGGCACTGTCTACACTGGGCATTAGCTTGGCTTAACTCAGGAATGTGGATTTTTCACATCCCTGATCAACATAGCTGAGTCATCCTAACTTCTTCGTGTAGAGCAGACTAAGTTCTTTGGGGCAGGGACCATCTTTTTGTTCTGTGTTTCTACAGTGCCTAGCACAATGGAAGCTCCTAGGAGCTCCTGAAGTACAAATAATAATAAAGTCATAAGAAGAAGAATTAGAGTTAGGCTCTAGTGTCTGACATTATCAGGGCAATACCCCAAGGTTCCCATCAAACGTGGTCCCCCCTAGATAGCAGTAGCAACACTCTTTCTTGGCTTTGAGTCACTACTATGACTATCAATTATTCAGAAATTTTAGGAGCAACAAAGATTATAGTAAAAATACAGTCTCATCAGTCATTTTACAACAGCACCACCAGCAATATGCAGTGCTTTAAATACTCTTCAGGTCGAAATTAAAAATGGAATAATTTATTACCGCTGAATTAGAGATTAACATTGTGCCAATTAATCAATGATTCAATTGACAATTAATTGACATTTCTCTTCCAATCTGGCAAAGTCTTTTCACCTTGTGGCTGAGGATTTAAACTCTCTGTCTGGAGTGGGAGAACAACTATTTTTGGAGTGAAAGGGGACAAAGGGAGGTGGACAAAATAAAAGCCTGGCCATTTTCACCCAGTCTAACTGCATAAAGAGCATTTGGAGACTGCATGTATAGACTACACATAAGGAGGCATCTTTCTTGACTTGCTCTACAATCACAATCCACAGACTAGGAAGTCGATGCTCATCATCTTCCTGAGACTGGATATGTTAACAAAGAAAAAACAGTCAGAGAATTTACACAGCTCATCTCAAGCCTTCTCTTCAGACATGGCTATTTCTATGGTTCTTCTCTCAGGCCAGCTCAACCTGCACCTCAGGTCCTCCCTCCATGAAGAGCCACTTCCACCTGTTGTTTTCTTTATATTCAGGCGTGAGATCAGAATCAGATCTAACTTCATTGACTTCAGTAGAGCTGCTCCTGATCTGTGTGAAATCTGAATCAGGACCTTAGTCTGAATGTTTCTTATTTGCAAATATGCTATAACTGGGACTGCCATGTGGGTGAAATGTGCATGACTTTGGCTATTGGAAATATGATCCTCTGCTTTGCACCTTGTGCAATTATACCAGTATAAAGTAGGGTAAAACTCTCAATCTTTAGTATGCATTACATACAGTAAAACCATGAATGACAAAGAGAAATGTGAGTCTTAAGAATATTTTTCTAAAAGCAGCAATGAGTCCTGTGGCACCTTATAGACTATTGGAGCATGAGCTTTCGTGGGTGAATACCCGCTTCGTCGGATGTTGCATCCGACGAAGTGGATATTCACACACGAAAGCTCATGCTCCAGTATGTTTGTTAGTCTACAAGGTGCCATAGGACTCTTTGCTGCTTTTACAGATCCAGACTAACATGGCTACCCCTCTGATACTTAAGAATAATTGAGAGCCTTTTATGTATTATGGGTCTGATAATGGTGTAAACCTGAAGCAGAATAGTGGTGAATAGATTTAGGCTGGCATAAAACTGAAGTAATACAGAGGTAAGTCATGCCCTGTCCCTATAATGCAGGGATACTTCTCCTTAGAAAGGCTTGCAATTCACTGCTTTCTTGAGTAGAAAACAGGGCTAAGTTTTCATTATGTAATGAGTATAGCATTTTTGTCAGGGAACAATTCTGTTTGTGTATTTATTCTCATTGTCATTAATGGGAATATGTGGTTATGTTACTTAAGTGGAGATGTGGCTTTTGGAGTTAATGAGGGTTTATTATTTCTACCCTCAAACTACATTTCTTTGTTAAGAAAAAAAAATCAACAAATGCTAATTCCCTAAAGGGGAAAGCAACTTCCCCAACTAACATCAATACAGCTACCCCTGATTAATGCTGGTTTAAGTAAGAGAAGAACCAGGCCAAATGGGATTATACTAGTGTAAAATATGTGTTGGATCAGAATCATGCCCTAGGTCATGATTCCAGCCCAAGTCAGTTGTGAGAGAAAGTCATTATCATATGCAAGGTGTTTAGCAACCTGTGTATACTGACCAGTGAGGTTCCAAAAAGACTGGCCATGTTTGACTCACTCTGAAAAAGCAAGGGTTGCATAGTGCCATGTTCACCAAGAAAAAGCCTATACACTGATCTTGGTCTATAGCAAATGTTTTTTCTACATCAAATTGATTTTACTGCAACTTTCCTAAGAACATCACAGAAATCATTGTACCTATTGTGACAGGAAAAGAGAAGAAGCCCATTGTTCTGTGGTCAGTAAGTGAAGGCTGGCTAATGAGCTTCTGAGCATGTCCATCTTGGTTGTGCCCAAACCTCTGTCAATATAGCTCCATTCAGAGTCTGAGGAGTGTGGTACTCCATATACTTCAATTTACTGCTGAGGGTCAGGCCCACCTACCAAGAATGGTCTGAATGTACATGAAGAAAGGATTATTTCTTCCAATCAACTGCTTATTTTCATTCCTTGTATGGGAACAGAAAGAATAAAAATCAAAGCTCCAACATTAGGTTTAGTACAATATTCACAAACCCACAAAAGTTGTATAAATGTAAGGTACCAAAAACCGTCAGCATTTGCATCAATTCCAACAGTGGGAAATGGAAAAGCAAAGGAGAGCATTAGCATTTAAGTAGCTTGTTAATGTTTGGAAACCAAAACAGTCACAGAACAGCAATAAAGTAGCTCTTCAAATGTTGCTGGAGGATGTCCATAAAGAGGATATAATGAAACGGACTGCCCAAATGTGCAAGGATAATATAGTTAATGTATTACTTCTTTTATTATTTTATCATCTTTCATTAATTGCTGGCTTCATTCCTACAGGAGTTGGTTCCATGAAAAGGGCTTTTAGTCAAATGTCCTAAATGAAACAACCACTTAGAACCTAAGAACAAGGTTGAACCAAGGTTCACTTGATTTCTTTAAATCATGCCTGTGATGCGGGGGGGGGGGGGGACACGATGACACATTGGGTTAGTTTTTTGGCAGCCTCATGGTTGCTCTATGGGGAGGATCTGCTCTAGAACCACTCTTGGTAGGATCAATTCCCCAGGCTGATAGATTCTGTGTGTATTGCAGTGACTCAGTACTTAGGTACTGCTGCTTTTCCTGGACTATCTCAGAGGCAACCCACTAAGTGAAGCTCATCTTTGATTACGCATTAGTGCGAGGCTAATAGCCCATTACTTGTATTCAGGTGATATTTGTATTCAGGAGACTATTACAGGGATATCTGAACCCTGAATATGAATCCAGAGACACCTCCATTATCCAGCTGCAACAGAGGAACGTGAAATTAAGTTGGATGGTCAGGGTGTCACAAAGAAGTTTATGGGCTAAAGACGGAAGGCCGCAGAGTTCGTAGAAGAAAGGCCCATTTAAACATTGCAGCATTAAGCACAAAGTTTTCTACATAAAAATTTTAGGCAATTTAGTCAAATTTCCAGGGACACAGCCAGCATTTTGGGATCTGATCCAAAGCCCAATGGAATCAATAGAAGAACTCCCATTGACTTCAATTGACTTTGGCTCAAGTCCTTGGTGAACTAAGATTTGACTAATCTACTTGTAGTGGGGTGGCTACCCGCTCCAGTCCTGACAGGGTTAAAACCAGCCCTGGGAGAGGGCTGAAGGGCTGGGAGAACAGCCCAGGCTTAGTGGAAAGCAGGCTCAGCTGGGACCATGCCCCAATCAGGGCCCAGCTGGCCCTATAAAGGCTTGAGCCAGGAGCTCAAGCAAACAGTCTCTCGCTGCGTTCAGAGAGAGAAGAGCCTGGCTGCACGGAGCTTAACCTAGTGCCGAGAGTGGAGTGCCGAGAGTGGAAAGCCCCAGGCTGCAGGCCTAGGGTAAGGCCAACGGGGCACTTACTGGGTAGGCAAGGCAGAGGCAGCAGGTCCAGACCCCCCTTGCCTGTGATGAGTGGCTGATACACTGCAGTCTGCCCCAGTGAATGGGGGCTAAGTGGTGACTGGCAGTAGCCAAGACTGAGGCGAGGTGGGGATAGGGGGTGGGGGTTCCCCTGGGAGGTGACAACCTGAGCCTGGGGGATACTGCCAGAGGGGCAGCACCCCAGAGAAAGGGGCACTGGGGTCCTGGGAGGGACATGGGGTCAGCGATAAGGCGGATCACTGGCCTAATTCCTGAGATGACCAACAGGAGGCACTGAAGGGGTGAGTCCCACAGGTTTGCACTACTGTACTAACCAATCAAAATCCCTCTTCAATTCTTCCTAACAAGACTAAGAGTTCCCTCCCCCGCTGCACCCTTTAGCTTCTGGAAAGTCCTGTGAACTACTCCCCCTCCCTTCAAGGACAGCCAGCTGCCAAACTTCCTTATCCCATTTTTTGAAGGAACAGACAGTGAGCTTTCCTATCTACATTCATGTGGTTTTCCACAGCAAGACCTACAACTACTTTCCTGGGTCCCATTATAGCTCCTGCCTACCCTTTTAGGAATTGGGGGATGGGGACTGTAACAAATCAGACTGTCACGGGGATGTGAAAATCACCACTCCTTTGTGAATATCAGAATTTTTGTGAAAATGTGTATTTCTTTTTAAAGTTTATCGTGACACTATTTTCCAGAATTCAGCGTGACTGTACGAATACCATCACCATTCCCCACACTGTACAATATCATCACTTCTATGCTCCCAGTGTGAGCAGTCACCATTCTTCTGTTCCACTGGCTTGCGCTGTCCTTTTTCCAAATCCCAAGTGTTTAAGCATGTTTAAAAAGTAAAACAGAGATGACATTTTTAAACTTATAGGAAATATGTCTAGAGAAGAAACCAAACAGATTTGTAGTGGGGTAAGCAACATAAAGGCAACCCTGGAAATCAAGAGAAGTCAAAAACTAAGGGAAAATACATTTCTCTTCTCTTTCTGAAGAGTCATCCTGACATGGACATTTTCTTTCAGAGCAAGATTACGGCAAACCCATGTGCTTGATTCCTTTCTCATTTAGACCAGTCCACTGATTTCAGTGGAGTTACTCCTGATTTACGTGGCAGTAAGTGACAAGAGAATGGATCCCTCCATCTTCACATTTATTATCAATATTGCAGTGGTGCCCCAGTGTGCTAGGCTCTGTACAAACACAGAACAGTGACAGTCCCTGTATCAGAGATCTTGTCTAACCTAAAAAAGTTGCACTGTTTTAACTAAATCAATCTAGTTAAACTGATGCAATACCCTAATATAGACACACTCAAATCAGTTTAACCCTTGCGTAAAACAGTTTACCTCAAAGAAGAGGGGGAATCAATTTATATCTATATAACCCACTGGTTGATGTGTTACACGTCCCTCTCTGTGTCTGATCCACAGAGAATATGACAATCTGAGTCTGTCACAGCCCCAGCAACAGAAGCTGCCTTTTTAGCTCAAGCTATGGAAGAGACTCAATGCTTTAGCTCCAAAGATACCCAGTTCAATCTAGTCCGTATAGATTCTTATACTGCACTTATCACCATAATATCTGAGCATTTTCCAGGTATGCATTAAGCAACATAACTAACGTCTGCTATGGTTTTGTTCTCTCATCGTCTCCCCGGGAAGAGAAATGTGTGCGGTGGAGTGCTTTTTTTTGATAGGGTGCTATATACATGCACACAATGTTGCTATGCATTTATGTTAATGAGATATACATTGCACTTGGAGCAGAAGTTGATAAGGTTTGTGATGGTCCTTAGTTTCTGTGGCTTGTGATGGTCCTTTGTTTCCTCCCCAGTCTGCTAGAATTCTTTGAGGGGGTCAACAAGCATGCGGACAAAGGAGGTCCAGTGGATATAGTGTATTTAGATTTTCAGAAGGCCTTTGACAAGGTTCCTCATCAAAGGCTCTTAAGCAAAATAAGCAGTCATGGGATAAGAGGGAAGGTTCTCTCATGGACTGGTAACTGATTAAAAGATAGAGAATAAATGGTCAGTTTTCAGAATGGAGAAAGATAAATAGTGGTGTCCCTCAGGGATCTGTACTGGGCCCAGTCCTATTTAACATTTATAAAGCATCTGGGAAAAGGGGTAACCAGTGAGGTGGCAAAATTTGCAGATGATACAAAACTACTCAAGATAGTTAAGTCCCAGGCAAACTGTGAAGAGTTACAAAAGGATCTCACAAAACTGCGTGACTGTGCAACAAAATGGCAGATGAAATTTAATGTTGATAAATGCAAAGTAATGCACATTGGAAAACATAATCCTAACTATACATATACAATGATGGGGTCTAAATGAGCTGTTACCACTCAAGAAAGAGATCTTGGAGTCCTTGTTGATAGTTCTCTGAAATCATCCACTCAGTGTGCTGTAGCAGTCAAAAAAGCAAACAGAATGTTGGGAATCATCAAGAAAGGGATAGATAATAAGACAAAATATCGTACTGCCTCTATATAAATCCACGGTACACCCACATCTTGAATACTGTGTGCAGATGTGGTCGCCCCCATCTCAAAAAAGATATTTTGGAATTGGAAAAGGTTCAGAAAAGGGCAACAAATGATTAGGGATATAGAACAGCCTCCATATGAGGAGAGATTAATGAGACTGGGACTCTTCAGCTTGGAAAAGAGGCGACTAAGGGAGGATATGATAGAGGTCTATAAAATCATAAGTGGTACAGAGAAAGTAAATAAGGAAGCGTTATTTACTCCTCATAATACAAGAACAAGAGGCCACCAAATAAAATTAATAGGTAGCAGGTTTAAAACAGACACAGGAAAGTATTTTTTTTCATGCACCCACACTGTCAGCCTCTGGAACTCCTTGCCAGAGGGTGTTGCGAAGGCCAGTACTATAAAGGGGTTCTTCGTGGAAGATAGGTCCATCAATGGCGATTAGCCAGGAATGGTATCCCTAGCTTCTGTTTGGGTTACAGGACATGGATCACTTGATGATAACCTGTCTATTCATCCCTTTGGGGCACTTGCCATTGGCCACTTTCAGAGGACAGGATACTGGGCTTGGTGGACCTTTGGTCTGACCCAGTATGGCCGTTCTTATGTTCTGGAGGAGTTCATTCCATAGTCTCAGACTAGCCCTTGAGAAAGCAGTTTCCTGCACAGATAAGATTTACTCTTATTGTAGGGAGTTCCATTGTGCCAGAGGAGCAAAGTTGTCAATCTTGGTTTTCATCCTGGAGCTTTTGGTGGTCTTTTAAGGCAGACTTAAAGTTCTGTGTCTCATGCTAAAAACAGGGAGTTGAACTTTCAGCTGGATTTAAATTTGCATAGCCCCACTGATTTCAAAGGAGCTTCCCTGATTATACTAGCTGCAGATCTTACCTAGGGAGTTTATGCCACTAGAGGTACATCTGTACTGCAATTAAACACCCGTGACTGGCCCACGCCAGTAGATTCAGGCTCATGAGGCTCGGGCTAAGGGGCAGTTTAATTGCAGTGTAGATGTTCAGGCTTGGGCTGGAGTCCAGGCAATAGGACCCTGAAGTCCAAGCCCAAATGTCTACACTGCAATTAAAAGCCCTATAGCCCAAGTCCCATGAGTCCGAGTCAGCTGGCATGGGCCAGCCATGGGTTTGTAAATGCAGTGTAGATGTACCCCGAGGGCCTGGCCGGAAGCCCTGCATACCTGCTAGCATTTGACAGTAGGATTGTAATGGAGCCTAATACTGGGATTCAGGCACCTAAACCCCAGACTTAGGTGCCTAAATCTAGGGGTTAGGCACTTAAGTGCTTTTGTGGATCGGGACCTGAGTCCCCTGGAAGGGAGGCTGTAGCAGCCTCATATGCATCCTCTGTGGATCAGGCACAAACTCCTTGCTACACATGTTCCTTTAGTGTTTCTTAGGACATTATGCCTGCATTCCTATTCTCTTCTGTTCAGTTTATTGTACCAGGCCCAATACCTTGGTTTCTAAGCTTCCCTGCAGCTTCTCACCCAGCACTCCCAAGCCTCTAAAGAGAACTAGATAAAAGTGCATTAGAAACTGTTAATAAGTGTCAGCAAGGTGCACATGGACATCAGCTAGTCTCAAAGAGAGAATACTGGTTCTTCATTATACAATCACTCAAGATTTTTATTTTACTACTGGCACATCCATGGGCACTTTTTTTTTGTTGCTTTGTAGCATTATATTGCTCTCTTTGACATAGAATGTGTAAAATCATATCTGCTGTTGGCTGGCTGTGACAAAGGCTAACGCAAAGCATTCAGTACTATATACTCCTGTGTCAAAATGCATTTGATTACTCTAAAGTATGCAAGAGCATCCATGAACATCAATTTGCTGCACTTATGGCAATGCATAATATAGGGAAGGGGGGAACATTTTGATATTAACGTCATGCAACTTGTATAAATCTTAGCACCAGCAGAGAGTACTTTTGTATATTGTCAGCATTTTATGGTAAATTCATCTCTCAAATTAAAGCTATGACTATGGAACTTCTAAGGGGAGGCAGGTGGCCCATTGACATTCTGCCTAAGGCATCAGATGGTCTTGAGCAGCCTCTGCCTCTATCAACAGATAGCAGAAGATCATTCATCAGTACCATTAAAGCTGTTTCAGTTCCACATCCTGGCCTGAATCCAGATTGTGCTAGTTCTAGGACATTATCGTCTATTAGAAGAGTTTGAAGTTGGCCTTTGGGTAGCTTCTCTGTGAGCTTGGTCAGGAATGAGAGGTTTGACAGTGGCTGACAGCTGGCTGGAACAGAGTGGGTTTCTTCAGTTTTGGACTATTGCATGTTTGAAAGAAGAAGAGAAGATTCCTTCCCTGAACCAAGCATCAGCTACTTCAGTCGTGAGTGGCACCTGTTGTTCGTAAGTCTCTTTCACAAGTCAGGAGGGCGCGGTTTATATGCACAGGTCTTGGATCAAGAGTCCTTTAGGGTGTCCAGAACTTCTTTGATGAGTGAAAGTATTGGACTCTGGAAATGTAAGTGAGCTGTTGGTTGGTAGGTATAGGAGGAATGGAGAAGACTTCCCCTATGTACATGGTAGCTCCAGAGAACTGGGATGATAGATCTTCATAGCACTTAGTGCTCTTGTTTTGATGCAGATTGTAAGCACTCAGGATTGAAGAAGTGGCTTAATACCCTGGATAGCTCATGTGGGCAGGACTGGCCAGCTTCAATGGAAGCTGATAGGAAGGGTCTCTTGGCCTGTGATTCAGCCTCAGCATAGGCACTGAGGAATTTGTTATGCCTGTATCAGCCTTTATTTCCCACCATCCTCCTCTATCTGGTAGAGGGTGTCAGAAAACCAAGGAAATCTGTGTTGGCAATGGGGAGGAGGCGCACGTTTGGGGGCCGGTTTGTCGATGATCATAGGCTGTCGATGATCATCCCAGAGAACTGGGACGATAGATCTTCATAGCACTTAGTGCTCTTGTTTTGATGCAGATTGTAAGCACTCAGGATTGAAGAAGTGGCTTAATACCCTGGATAGCTCATGTGGGCAGGACTGGCCAGCTTTAATGGAAGCTGATAGGAAGGGTCTCTTGGCCTGTGATTCAGCCTCAGCATAGGCACTGAGGAATTTGTTATGTCTGTATCAGCCTTTATTTCCCACCATCCTCCTCTATCTGGTAGAGGGTGTCAGAAAACCAAGGAAATCTGTGTTGGCAATGGGGAGGAGGCGCACATTTGGGGGCCGGTTTGTCGATGATCATAGGCTAATGTACAATGATGATTCTTCAAGTCTTCAACTCCATCCTGTGGGTGGAGTGCTGTTGTCTCCTTTAGGATGCTTTAGAATTGTTGGAGTCCATGATCTTCATGATCGAATCTTGTTGCCTGGGAGCTGGACCACTGCCTTAATGATGCAACAGGCTGTCCAGCATGGTGGCAGAGTTGTGATGTCCTCAGTCTTGACATCTAGACTGAAGATCAGGTCCAGCATGTGATCGGCTGTGTGGGCTGGACCAGAGATGACCTGTGAAAGTACCAGGCGACAAGTGAGATGAGTTTTATGGCTTTTACTTCTATAGACTTGTCGGTATGCATGTTGAACTTTCCCAGGATGACAAGTCTGGGGTATTTCACCACCATCCCTCACAATGTATCAGTGAAGTAATTTATGAAGACATATGGTTGTCTGTATGTAAGCATAAAATCTGTGTTCTATTTGGCTCTGGTTTCTATTGTCAGAAGAATGGATTTGAATGCAGTTGTCTTATCAGAGGCACATCTCTTGGATTTCATGTCTGCATTAGGGATTTATACCAGCTTGACTAAACTGATTACAAAAATATTTGTAGATTCACAGAGTTTAAGACCAGAAGGGATCATTAGGTCATCTAGTCTGACCTCCTGTATAACCCGGACACAGAATTTTACCCATTTACCCTTGTATTGATCCCAATAATCTGTGTTTGACTAAAGCACATCTTCCAGAAAGTTCAGTCTTAATTTCATGACATCAAGAGGTGGGGAATCCATTTCTTCCCTTGTTCGTTTGTTCCACTGGTTAATCACCCCACATAGCTAAAAATGTGTACACTATTTCTAATCTGAATTTGCCTGGCTTCACCTTCCAGCCATTGGTTGTTGTGATATTTATACCCTGTAGTCAAGTCATCTCTGTCTTTTTTTATTTTTATTTTTTGATAAATTAAACAGATTTATTGAAGTGTCTTACCACAAGGCATTTTTTCTCCAGCCCTTGTATCATTTTTGTGGCTCTTTTCTGCACCTTCTCCAATTTTTCAAAATCCTTTTACAATGCAGACACCAGAACTGTATGCGATATTATAGTATCTAGCAATATACTCACCAATTCCGCATGCATAGGTAAAATCACCTCCCTACTCCTGCTCACCACCCCTCTGTTTATAAATCCAAGAATGGCATTAACTCTTTTTGCCACAGTATCTCACTGGAAATTGACTTGGAGTTGCTTGTCCACTATGAACCTAAATCCTTTTCGGAGTCAATGCTTTCCAGCCTATAGGTTCCTATTCTGTAGGTATGGCCTGCATTCCTTGTTCCTAGTTGTATATCTAATTAAATCAAAGCAAACTTTGCATGTGCACCAGTCATAAAATGACATTTGCCTCTCTTTTGAGTTTGAGGCAGGTGGTACATTCTCATCTGGATTCACAGGGATTTCTCTTATGTATGGTGATTAGAATTAGATGCCAGATCCAAACTTCCCTCGAATTTAGTGAACTGCTCAGATCCAGAGTTCTGTCTCTAGCCTAGCTCAGACTGTAACGCCCCCTGCAGGGAGTCACTGTAAGTACTGTAGTACACCAGGCCCCTGAAGTCTAGTAGCAGACTGGGTGTAACACAAACTCACAGGCAAACACTATAGGCACTTCTAGCACTAGGCTCTTCATGTGCTGGGCAGGTTCCCAAACAGGCTCTCTCAAACTTTGAGTGAGTGAGGATTTCTTTACTAGGGCTGTTAGAAATAAAAGATTCAAATACCCAAGGCAGGATTGTTTTAACAAGAAATAAAACAACAGTTACTAACTAATGGTACCGGTCTTATACCCTTCCACACCATCCTCCTTTTCTGCCATGATGCTACTGCTGGCCTCTTGCCAGCACATGGGCCAGGCTCAGGCTGCTCATGACTCATCCTTCTCTCCTCTGCTGTTCCTGCTCACATACAGCTTCTGGCTCCCTGTGAACCCCAGTCCCCTTTGACCTAGAGATATCACTTTCCTTTCTTGTTCATTGGAGATTATGGAGCACTCTATGGCCAGGTCCAGACTAGAGCTTTAAATCGATTTTAAGAGCTTTAAATCGATTTAAAGCTGTAACCGTCCACACTACAGAGTGCATAAAATCGATTTTAAGGGTCCCTAAAATCGATTTTGGAACTCCATCAAAACGAGAGGAGTAACCCCAAAATCGATTTTTTAAAATCGATTTTATGATAGTGTGGACGGCCATCGAAGTTAATGGCCTCCGGGACGTATCCCACAGTGCTCTAGTGGCCGCTCTACACAGGTAAAGGTACTCTTCTGCTGGCCAGGTAAACAGGAAAAGCCCCGGGAACTTTGAAATTCCATTTCCTGCTTGCACAGCGTGGAGCTCTCAGCAGCAGAGAGAACAATGCAGTCTCCTGAAAATAGGAAAAGAGCTCCAGCATGGAGCACACAGGAGTTACAGGATCTGATAGCTGTATGGGGAGAAGAGTCGGTGCTTTCAGAACTGCGCTCGAGCAGACGAAATGAGAAAACCTTTGAAAAAAATTTCTAATGCCATGCGGGAGAGGGGACATACCAGGGACTCGTTACAGTGCCGAGTGAAAGTGAAAGAGCTCAGACAGGCGTATCAGAAGACCAAAGCAGCAAAGGGCAGGTCAGGCTCTGCCCCCAAAACATGCCGGTTCTACAACGAGCTTAACGCAATATTGGGGAACAGCGCAACGACGAACCCCCCCTTGTCTGTTGATTCAGAGGTGGGCGTCGTGATTCCTGCAACTACGGAAGATTTATTTGATGGCGATGATCAGTATGATGAGGACCAAGAGGAGGAGGCTCCAGCAGAGAGCACAGAGCATTTTATCCCCCCAAACAGCCAGGATCTTTTCCTCACCCTTACTGAGGTTCCCTGCCAGCCATCTCAAAGCAGTACTCCAGAAAATGAAGCTGAGGGACCGTCCTCTGGTGAGTGTAATTTTTTTTACTAAAAGCTTTGGTTTAATGTAAGCCTTTTTTACTGGGTGCTTCAAATCACTACCTGTACTTAGAGTCACTGACCAAGTAGATTAAAAACCTTTCCTAAAACACTGACCCATGAGGTGGTTTTTAGAAAAGTCTCCATCCTGCTTGTTGGGGGAACGCGAGAGCAAACCGGGGAAGGAGAGTAGCTTCGCCGCGATTTGCTCTCCCGTTCCCCGAACCACCCAGCAAACCGCAGGCAAGGAGACCTGCTTGTTCGGGGAACGCGAGAGCAAAGCAGGGAAGGAGACCAGCTTCGCCGCGGTTTGCTCTCCGGTTCCCCGAACCACCCAGCAAACCGCAGGCAAGGAGACCTGCTTGTTCGGGGAACGCGAGAGCAAAGCAGGGAAGGAGACCAGCCTCGCCGCGGTTTGCTCTCCCGTTCCCCGAACCACCCAGCAAACCGCAGGCAAGGAGACCTGCTTGTTCGGGGAACGCGAGAGCAAAGCAGGGAAGGAGACCAGCCTCACCGCGGTTTGCTCTCCGGTTCCCCGAACCACCCAGCAAACCGCAGGCAAGGAGACCTGCTTGTTCGGGGAACGCGAGAGCAAAGCAGAGAAGGAGACCAGCTTCGCCGCGGTTTGCTCTCCGGTTCCCCGAACCACCCAGCAAACCGCAGGCAAGGAGACCTGCTTGTTCGGGGAACGCGAGAGCAAAGCAGGGAAGGACAGTAGCTTGATTACCAGTACAATCTACTACAGGGATTACTAGCCATTATTAACTTCCCATTTTCTCCGGACAAGGTCTGTGTGCTTCCCTGACCTGCGTCTGAGCAGAACTCTCTGTCCTCAGCCACAAGCAATAAGTATTAAAGGAATCCTAAGGTGACCTTGTGGTAAAGTAAAATGTTCAAGGTTCGGTAACAGGCACAGGTCAGTGAGGAGAAAGACTGTATGAATGGTTGTGTGAAATGTGTCTCATGATTCTTTTATCACTCTTTCCAAACTCCACCCCCCCACACACAGCTGCACATTTCTCCAGCCTCCCTCTCGCTTCTCATCTACGTGGGGGGGGTATCATAAGAAGACTGAGGAAAAGGAGGACGTGTGAGGACATGTTCACCGAAATTATGGCAGTAACCCGTACAGAGAGAGCTCAGCAGGGAGACTGGAAGCAATTGGTCGCAAAGTACAGGGAGGCTGCCAGTCAGCGCGAAGACAGGAGGGACCAACGCGAAGACAGGAGGGACGCCAAAAATGATGTCAGGTGGCAGGAAGATCAGCGCTGGCGAGCAGCAACTCTGGATCTTCTTCGTGATCAGACTGACATCCTCCGTGATATGCTGCAAGAGCTCCGTGGTTTCAGAATGCCCCTACAGCCCGTGTATAACCTCCCTCAGTACTCACCCTGTCCCACACCTTCCAGAACCAGGCGTGTAAGAACGCGTGGGGGAAGGCTCTCTGCACCAGCCTCCTCCACTGCTGCGGACACTCCAACCAGAAGGCTTTCATTAGATTGAAAAGCCCTTTGTGTCCTGTTTTTTCCCTCCTCTAATGATCCAAACTTCTCCCATGGCACCTTTGCCTATTTTTACTCTCAGGTCATGCTATTAAGGCAGTGTGACTGTAGTTTGGTAATGAACTAAAGCAAGCAGCTTTGGAAAGCTGCACGGAAGCTAGTTATCAGCATCAGGATTTGACAATTGGGGATATGGGTAATAAAGGGAAAACAAAGAAAGCAGCCATACCGTAACCTGGTCCATGAGAATTCTTGTTCTGTCTTCTCTGATGCACTTTCTTCTTTCAAACCTCCCTCCCCCTTCCTCCAAACCTCCCTCGCTCCGTCCCCCATAGAACGCTGAGTTATGAAATTTCATGCACAGTATTGTAACAACAAGCATGATGCTTGATTGATGAAAGGATCTGATTTTAAATAAAGAACACAATTCTTGTAACACATAGTAGTAACTTTATTTTCAATAAAAAAGCAGTTAAGGAAGGTTGCAGGTCCTGTGCCTAGCAGCAGACGGAAGCAGCTAATGGTGGAGGTAGGTAATAATTGGGAAATACAGAATTATATGTTTTCCAATGGACAGCTCTCGCAAGTAACCTAAGCAAGCAATTGAGGAATGCTGCAGGCAAAGTATCTTGCAGCAGCAACACCGCATAGACGGGGAGGGCAGCAATCAATTGAAAGGAAAATCAGCATTCAAACTGTACCCTGGCCCATGAGGAAGCTACTTTTCAGTGCTTCTCTGATGCGCACAGCATCCTGGTGAGATCTTCTAATTGCCCTGGTGTCCGGCTGCGCATAATCAGCGGCCAGGTGGTTTACCTCAGTCTCCCACCCCGCTATAAAGGCCTCCCCCTTGCTCTCACAGAGATTGTGGAGCACACAGCAAGCAGCAATGACAAAGGGGATATTGGTTTGGCTAAGATCTGAGCGAGTAAGAAGCGTTCGCCATCTCGCCTTAAGCCTGCCAAATGCACATTCTACCACCATTCTGCACTTGCTCAGCCTGTAATTAAACAACTCCTGAGCACTGTCAAGGCTGCCTGTGTATGGCTTCATTAGCCAGGGCATCAAGGGGTAGGCTGGGTCCCCAAGGATAACTATAGGCATTTGGACATCTCCAACTGTTATTCTCTGATCTGGGAAGTAGGTCCCTTGCTGCAGCCGTTTAAACAGTGTAGTGCTCCTGAAGACACGTGCGTCGTGAACCCTTCCTGGCCATCCCACGTGGATGTTGGTGAAACGTCCCTTGTGATCCACCAGGGCTTGCAGAACCATCGAAAAGTACCCCTTGCGGTTAATGTACTGGGCACCCTGGTGTTCTGGTGCCAAAATAGGGATGTGGGTTCCATCTATGGCCCCCCCACAGTTAGGGAATCCCATTGCAGCAAAGCCATCCACAATGGCCTGCACGTTTCCCAGAGTCACAACCTTTCGAAGCAGCAGCTTAATGATTGCTTTGGATACTTCCAGCACAGCAGCCCCCACAGTAGATTTGCCCACTCCAAATTGATTCCCGACTGACCGGTAGCTGTCTGGCGTTGCAAGCTTCCATATGGCTATTGCCTCTCGCTTTTCCACTGTGAGGGCTGGTCTCATCCTGGTATTATGCCGCTTCAGGACAGGAGAAAGCGAGTCACAAAGTTCAAAGAAAGTGCTCTTACGCATGCGAAAGTTCCGCAGCCACTGCGAATCGTCCCACACCTGCAGGACTATGCGGTCCCACCAGTCAGTGCTTGTTTCCCGTGCCCAAAAGTGGCGCGGAACGGGTAGAACCTCACCCATAACCGTCAGGAGCTCCAACGTGCAGGGGCCCGGGGTGTCAGAAAACTCGTTCTCCAGTTCGTCATCGCTGTCGTCCCCGCATTCAAGCATTCTCTCTTGCATTTCTGCATCATGGGTCAGCAGTGATAGAACGAGAATGCGTGAATTATTTACAGCATTCGCGATCAAGGACAAGAGCAGACCTGGATCCATGCTTGCTGCAAAATGGCGTTTCCCTCACTGCAGCCAGTAAAAACAGCGCGAACTGACTGTGTGCCGTTTACAGGAAGGGGGGGGGGGCTGTACCTAGAACCACCCAGGACGGGGACTTTGATCCCATCATGCACTGGGCTAGTAACCCATAATTCCAAAGGGCAGGGACCCGTGCAGGAACTGTGGGATAGGTACCCAGAGTGCAACGCTCAGGGAAAAGATGGACGCCAGGGAACATGGACGCTCAACATCGATGTAAGTAGCCCTAGTGTGGACGCGCAAAATTGATTTTATAAAGCCTGCTTTATAAAATCGATTTTAATAACATCGATTTTACCCTGTAGTGTGGACGTGGGCTATGGGTTGGATGTTACAAAGGGTAACAAAGAACCTTCCACCTCGTCCCTTTCTTTCTAGCTTAGGTAATGAGCCAGCAGGTCCATTACACTACGCACGGCTCGAGTCACGCTAGTGTGACTCTGGAGTAACTCCAAGTTCATGGACAGAGACTGAGAGCAGTCTTATCATTCTGAATATATTCTAATAATACATTGCCATTATCATGCATCTCTAACTGAGATCTCAAAGCACTGGGTACTCTTCATTTTACAGACAGGGAAACTGAGGCACAGAATGGCTAAGTGATTTGCTCAAAGTCCCTCAGCAAGTCTGTCAGATCTACACAGTTGATATTTACCTTACTGCCAGAAGCGTGTACGTGCTAGAGGAAGCTGAATTATTTTTTGGGAACTGACAAATTTAGCTCTTTAGTTCATTTGTCAGTCAGTCGTCGATAGATCCTGATCATAAGTCATTGAACAATATTGATGAACAATTTTCAACCTACAGTCACCAACTATTCACTTTGAGTATTTGCTATTTGTGGCATGTGACTAGTTACTTAAATAACATGGTATTGTTTCTGCTGTTTGACTGGTTGCCTGCAATAAACAGGAGACTCATTAATAATATTGAAGAGAAAATTCTCTTGTTCGTAGGTGAATATGGCTATCTGCACACGGATAAATTCACCATTGTGCAGAGAGCCTGCATAAGACCTTTAGCACTAAAAACACCCATTCCACAAACATTTACACCAACAAAAACTCATGCACATAAACATTCAAAGCAATAGCAAAGAGAGAAAGAGACCAGTGTCACACTGTCTGGAGTGGTTCATGACCATGAGTGCCAGCCTCAGAACAGACTGTTAAAAAGTAGATTAGAGACCCCCAAACTGGTGGTGTGTTCTATAATTAGATTTCACTAACCCAGTAACAAATATGAACTCCTGGATCAGTATAACAGTCTTACCATGGAGTCACAGAAAGTCCCCTGGGGCACTCCAGTCTATCTTGACTCCCAGACAAGCTGGATGTACTGATAAATGGTCACCAAAATATTCAGGTTGCTGTCCAACCCAAGAGACCAGTCACTTACCCCAGATCAATTTGTTCCTTAGATCTCACACCAAAGACAACGCTGGTAGCCAATCATAATAATCTAACTAAGGGTTTGTTAATTAGGAAAAAGAAATGAGAGTTATTTACAGGCCAAGGAAGGCAACATATAAACACAAATAAGTTAGAATGTATGATTCCAAAAGGTGACAGAAATGTAGTAATTTGTGCACTGAATGTCTTTTAGGGCTAACTCTAGTTGACGCTGGGGATCACTGCTTCTCGTTTCTTAGCTCCAGCTTCTGTAAGAATTCAAACAGCTAAAAGAGACCCATTTCTTCTTGTGAACATCTATAATGCTAACAGACCCCAGTCATCAGGATGGGACCTCTGGAGCTTACTGCATGAGCCTCGACCACACGAGCTAAAAGCCAACTGGCTGTTAGCTGAGGCTGTAGAGCAGACTCATTAATTGCTCTCTCTTTAAGTGGTCTCAGTTCCACTAGATGGGACAGAACCCCAGAAGGTGTGTGAGTTACACATCTTTATATGCCCGTTCCCCAAAGTTCAAACTAGTGGGAGGACGATTCCTGCATAACTTCTTCATGAGTGGATGAGGCAATCCACAAAGTTTTTGTCCTATAATGGCCCATTTAGTCTTGATAGTCCTTGTTGATAGGTGAGGGAATCACTCTTCCTGCCTAAGTTCACAAGTTCAGAGCAGGCATTTTGACAGTTATAAAGCAAAACTTACCTATCACCTAAAAGTATGAGATACAGACATTACAGCAGTGGTTCTCAAACTTCTGTACTGGTGATCCCTTTCACATAGCAAGCCTATGAATGCGACCCGCCTTATAAATTAAAAATACATTTTTATATATTTAAAACCATTATAATGCTGGAAGAAAAGCTGGGTTTGGGGTGGAGGCTGACAGCTCAGGACCCCCCATGTAATAACCTCACAACCCCCAGTTTGAGAACCCCAGCATTACAGGTAATGCACGCAGCAACTTACAAGCATTTTATAGAGTCTAAACACAAAACACAGTTTTACAAGTCTAACACCTATCCTGAATAATATTAACACACAGGTGATCTGGTCTGGTTTCCAGCTATGAATTTGTCAGTGTTGGGCTTATGCTTACAACCTTGGCAAGAGCTGGCACCTGGTTTATCAGCATCACAACAGAAATATAGAATCATAGAATAGTACGACTGGAAGGGACCTCAAGAGGTCATTGAGTCCAGTCCCCTGCACTGATGACAGGACTAAGAACTATCCTAACCTCCTCCCCCCTCAGTCCAATGCTCCATTAGTCATTAATCAGACAGTATTTTTCAGTTCCATACTTCTGCCTGGGGTTGGGAGGAATCACACTCTTGGGGTTCATTTTTAGTTGCCCTGCAGATTTTTCTTCTGTGCACATTTACAGTTATAACCATCTTACCTTGTTAAAATCACCTTTGGAAACTTTTTGCTGACTTTGTTCCTCCCAGTCTCAAGATTTTAACTGTGGAACTTTTGATAATTTTCCTCACTTTGTGCAAAAGCCAAAAACACTTAAGTGCCTGCTCTGCCTCTCACAATGGGAAGAGAGCACAGTGCACTAAAAAGCAGATTCTGGAGTTCAAAACCCAGGCAAGGAAAGATTGCCAATATTTTAACAACCACTCATTTCCCTTACAGAAGGACAGCAATTCTATAACAATCCTATCTTTTATTGTCCTCCTAGTGTTTGTGTGCCAGGAGGTACTCTACAGGAGACACATTTTCTCTCTTGGACAGGCCAGACTAACTCACCGCACTTTTAAAGTCAATTATATTACACCAGAAGCCATCCGCAAAGAACTGCTGTCAGATTATTCCACTAAAAAAGACTTTGATGCTGAAGACTCATCAGTGCCCCTCCCAGCACATACTTCATGCTTTTTTTCCTGGCAGGCCCTTACACATGGAGTGGCCTCCTTTACTGTGATACCCTTGGTAAAATGCTCACCGATAAAGGCTAGTGACTGGTTTAGAGATCTATCAAAATCTCTTGCTCATTTCCTTTAGTCCTCCACTCTGCAATGTGCTGTTGTTGGCCAGTCTCTTATGTGCATGCAGAAGTCTCACTGAAGTCAATGGGTAGCTGAAGTCAGTGGGTGCCCATTCACACAGATCAGATTGCAGGAACAGTGCCTGTGTTTGTACAGCATCCAGCACACTTGGGACCTCAGTCCAGACTAGGATCTATGTGCTACTGTAATACAAATAAGAAATCTTCAGCCTAGGACAATCAGTAGATCCCAGAGGAGAGTGGAAAATGGAGATATTCTTCCATCCCCAAAGTAAAATTGTATTTCAGGCCAGGGTATCTCACTAAAGAATAATTCTAAAAATGTTCTGAGTTACTTGATTCTACTATTGCTCGGCTCTACATTTTCCCTCCAACACTAATTCACATTTGAAAGCTAGTTTAGGATCTGATGTTTCAAACACTTCCACATGGGCTTAACTTTGCATTGAAGTCTGTGGAACTCCTCACTTTTATAAAGTTATGCATGTGGAGAGCTGTTGCAAGATCAGAAGCTTCAATTCAACCATGGTCACAGTTCATTAGTGTCTGCTTTCCACTCTTTTGCCAGCAATGCCCCTCTACTATGTACATTGGCCAAATCAGACGGTCTCTACGCAAAAGAATAAATGGACACAAATCTGACATCCGGAATCATAACATTCAAAAACCAGTAGGAGAACACTTCAGTCTCTCTGGTCATTCAATAACAGATCTAAAAGTGGCAATTCTTTAACAAAAAACCTTCAAAAACAGACTCCAATGGGAAGCTGCAGAACTGGAATTAATTTGCAGACTGGATACCATCAGATTAAGCCTGAATAAGGACTAGGAGTGGTTGAGTCATTACAAAACCTAAACTTAATTCCCCCAATACTAATTTCTCCCTACTGTTACTCACACCTTCTTGTCAACTGTCTGTAATTGGCCACTCTCTTACCACTTCAAAAGTTATTTTTCCTCCCTTGGTATCCTGCTTTTAATTGATTTATCTCCTTAGACTGACCTCACACTTGGTGAAGCAACCCCCATCCTTTCACGTATTTATACCTGCTCCTATATTTTTCACTCCATGCATCTGATGAAGTAGGTTCTAGCCCACAAAAGCTTATACCCAGATAAATTTGTTGGTCTCTAAGGTGCCACAAGGACTCCTCGTTGTTTTTGCTGATATAGACTAACACGGCTACCACTCAAACCTATGGCAGAGCAGTGTTTTTAAACATGCACATTGGGTCATTTTAGCACCTTGAATTTCAAGAGTGACATGATCCATAATTTTATTCTAAGAGAAGTGTGCCATGCCCAGCTACTCTTTTCAGAAGGACATTGGTCTATTTATTATCAGAGACTCCAGCACTGTGCTCCCTTGCAAGATTAGCCATTTTTATCAGGTGTTTTTCCTCTTCCCCCTTCTATTTCCACGGAAATGGATCATTTGCCTAGTGTGCCTGGATACCGAAATTGATAGGATAATTAGATTAGTTTAATTAAGACCAACAGAGTAGTCACTTCTTTCGACTCTTTGATCTTTATTAGTTATCTGTATTTTTCAGACTGACAATATTATTGAGGTGGTCTAACCTCACAGTCCATTATGTCCTCCATCCGCATGACTGTGGTTGAAATCAGTAAGGAGCTGTGTAGGTGGATCAAAAGCACATTAAGACAGCAGGTTTCAAAGTCAGGGACCTACATGAAGAGCACTGGGCAGAAAGCAGACACCAGTAATAATTGACATGGCTGTTTCTTAATTTTAGGTTTAACCATTTTTCACTTCTGTTTAGAGAGAGTTCCTTCACATAACTCACCTACAAGATCATTCACATTCCCATGAAACTAGCGCTTTCTTACGTCTCCCAGGAAATATACTACAATGCCAGAGCAAGAAATGCCTCTGTGTAAAGGTAGTTAGCTCAGAACCCAGTCAAGTCAGGAACAGAAAGATATTTGTCCCAATTTGCTAAGTCACTCCAAGTGGGCAGACCCCTGCAGAGCCCCACTGAAGTCAGTGACTGTCATAAACAGATAGTTAAGGGTTAATGTCTCTTTTACCTGTAAAGGGTTAACAAACAGTAAACCAAAAACACCTGACCAGAGGACCAATCAGAAAACAAGATACCTTAAAATCTCCGTGGAGGGAAGCCTTTGTTTGTGTTTTTTGGGTTTGCTTTATTCTCTCTGGATTCTGAGAGGAACCAGACATGTAAGCAGATTCCTCCAATCTTTCTGAAAAAATCTTTTCTGTTCTAATTTTAGTAAGTACTAGGAAAAGGCGAGTTTAGTCTTTTGATTGTTTTCTGTATTTGCAAATGTGTAGTTTGCTGGGAGTATTTTAAATTGTATTTTGCTGGGGGGAGGCTTCTCTCTAGTGCCTATAAGCTGAAAGACCCTGTAACTTTTACCATCTAAATTACAGAGACAGCTTTTACTTTTTTTTCTTTTTTTTTTATTTAAAGTTTTGCTTTTTAAGACCTGTCTGATTTTTTTCCCCTTGTTGAGGCTCAAGGGAATTGAGTCTGTACTTACCAGGAAATTGGTGGGAAACAGGGAGAGAGAAGGGAGGAGGGAAAGGTGGAATCCCTTTGTTTAGATTTACAAAGCTTGAATCTGTCTATCTCTCCAGGATAGCCCAGGGAGGGAATGCCTGGGAGGGGGGGAGAAGGAGGGGAAATGGTTTATTCCTCTTTGTTGTAAGACTCAAGGAATCTGGGTCTTGGGGGACCCCAGGCAAGGGTTTTGGGGGACCAGAGTGTACCAGGCACTGAAATTCCTGGTTGGTGGCAGCGTATCAGATCTAAGCAGGTAATTAAGCTTAGAGGAATTCATGCTGGTGCCCCAACTTTTGGACTCTAAGGTTCAGATTGGGGAATTATACTATGACAGTGATGCTCTATGCAGAGCTGGCCACATACAATAATTTAGAGGATCAGGGCCACAAATTACACGTGCAGCCAGGTTTCAGTCTCTTCTTCATCCAGAGCTCAAAACAAAGAACTGGTTCCCATCACTCCAGACTTTTAACTAGAAACTTACAGACTGAAAGCGCTTCACAAACATCCATTAATGAATGTCAGCGCTTCCTAGGTTTCAAAGTCAAATGAAAGGGAGAACTTACACCACGGAACAAGTCAAGCCCAAGACAGAACTTTTCCACAAGTACAGAAAGCTCCCTCCCTCCTGCAGGTTTATATTCCCAACCCCCAAGGGGGATCACATGCCTGTTGCCAAGCTCCACCGCCTCCTCTGCCCCAGCCTGTATCTCAGACACCTGGCCTTGCCCTCTAAGCCCATCTGGTGGGAATAGGAGAATGTCAGTAGCCCATGCTCTGCAAGGCTGGGTTCTAGCCCCATACCTCCTTACAGTATGTGGCAGAGAAGCAATTAGCTGAAACTGCTACATGCTAGTTCACTTTATCTATTCTCTGTGTCTTGAGCCAAGCCTGCCTGGTCCAATCCAGTCTGGCACTTCCTATGTCTGTTGCCAATTAGGTCTAATTACATGTCTCCTGAAAGAATATCAAGTGCCACTTTTCTGCCATGAGGCTTTCTGGTTGCCTAGATCAAGCTATCAAACCTGTCTGCCAGGCTGGGGAGGAATTCTTCCATCCCTTTACTTCATATAGTGAGCTATGAGGAAATTCTTATTGACGGCTTTAGAAGAGAACCCATTTGCAAATTGGAGAGTCTAGATCTAGAACAGAACTCAAAGCTCTTGCGGTTCTAATTCCATCTGATTCAGCCAAAACATGAGTTCTTGGCCTCTGACTATTTTCCTTTTTTCATTAACCCAGGAGTCACAGGAGCCAAGCAAATATCACTTTTAAATATGGAACTTTGTTGTTTGCATAGCATTGGCTTCCATTTAGTGAGAAAAACATTTTGTTTTTTTCCAATTAACCATCTTTTGAAAAATTATCTAAATTGAAGGGGAAATGTTTAGTGAAACAACAACAAAAAAAAATCATTGTCCAGAAGTCTAAATGTTCCAGAGCAGTGAGTCTCAAACTTTTTGTATGAGTGACCGCTTTCACACAGCAAGCCTCTGATTGAAATCCTCCTTAGAAATTAAAAGGGGAACATTATTTTAATTTAATTTAATGGGGGTTCCGACTGTCTGCCCCATGCATGGCAGGGTTTGGAGCTGTCAGCCATGCACATAGCGCAGCTAAGGTTACCATTGGCCAATATTTGACTGGCCTGCCTGGTTTTTTTATGGATTTACCAGTTGCCAGAAAAATAATTGAATCTACCAGGTTTTTTATGTGAGTCTAAAGATTTGCATTATTATCACAATACACTGGATAAACGTTTCTTGTCCAGCTAAAGATGCTGCAGTGTTCCTGCTTCTACGGTTTAAGCGATAGCAAAACTGTTGCAAATACAGCAGCTGTCTGCCCATCAACATGTAAGTGCACCATGCATGTGTATGAGAGGGGGGTTGAGTCATGCAAGAGTGGGGCGACATGCAATGTTATCAGTTTTATCTATATGTGTTCTCTCTCTAGATACTATAAATGGCTGTTGAGGGGGGGTTGCAGAGTTGCCTTGTGGCTAGGGGTTGGGGTTGCAACTGTGGCAGGTTTGCTTTGGGTGGGGGGGATGTTGTGTTTTTTGCATTTCATATCTCGTAACCCTAGGTGGGGCTCGGGGCCATCAGCCCCTGCGCATGGTCAGACTCAGGACCAACATCTCATGACCATCACGTAACCACCTCATGACCCCCTGAAGAGTCACGACCTGCAGTTTGAGAATCCCTGTTCTAGAGGTTTTGTGGACCCCAAATACGCAGAGGTTCTCCTTATTATGAATCAACTAGGGCTGTCAAGTGATTAATGTTTTAATCACGATTAATCGTGCGATTAATTGTGATTAATTTTTTAATCATGATTAATCACATGATTAATCATGCTGTTAAACAATAATAGAATACCATTTATGTTCCTGTCTTGACTGGTTCTGAGCTAACTACCTTTACACAGAGGCAATTCTTGCTCTGGCATTGTATGTTTCCTGGGAGACACAAGAAAGCACTAGTTTCATGGGAATGTGAATGATCAGTTCTCAGATGCAGAAACTACTGAACCCAAATCACCAAAAAAAGAAAATCAACCTTCTGCTGGTGACATCTGACTCAGATGATGAAAACGAACGTGCGTGGGTCTGCTCTGCACTGGATCGTTATCGAGCAGAACACATCATCATCATGGACGCATGTCCTCTGGAATGGTGGGTGAAGCATGAAGTGACATATGAATCTTTAGGGCATCTGTAAATATCTTGCGGCGCTGGCTGCAACAGTGCCATTCGAATGCCTGTTCTCACTTTCAGGTGACATTGCAAACAAGTAAGCGGGCAGCCTTCCCTCTTGCAAATTGTAACCAAACTTGTTTGTCTGAGCGATTGACTGAAGTAGGATTGAGTGGACTTGTAGGCTCTAAAGTTTTACATAGTTTTATTTTTGAATGCAGTTATTCAATTATTTGAATATATAATTCTACATTTGTAAGTTCAACTTTCATGATAAAAAAATTGCACTACGGTACTTGTATTAGGTGAATTGAAAAATTGAAAAATACTATGTTTTTTACAGTACAAATATTTGTAATAAAAGTAAATATAAAGTGAACACTGTGTACTTTGTATTCTGTGTTGTAACTGAAATCAATATATTTGAAAATGTAGTATGAACTGGAAGGGACCCTGAAAGGTCATCGAGTCCAGCCTCTTGCCTTCACTAGCAGGACTAAGTACTGATTTTTGCCCCAGATCCCTAAGTGGCCCCATCAAGAATTGGGCTTGCAGTACCAATGCTTGAACCACTGAGTTATCCTTCTCTCTTTACAGGACCAGTCCCCAGTTTTTGCCGTTGTCATAACCTAGTCCCAGATTTGGACCTTAGCGTCCAAAATATGGGGGTTAGCATGAAAAACCTCCAAGCTTAATTACCAGCTTGGACCTGGTACTGCTGCCACCACCCAGAAAATTAGAGTGTTTTGGGGCACTCTGGTCCCTCCGAAACCCTTCCCTGGGGACCCCAAGACCCAAACCCTTGAGTCTCACAACAAAGGGAAATAAAACTTTTCCCTTCCCCCCTCCAGGTGCTCCTGGAGAGATACACAGAAGCAACCTCCGTGAATCTAAGCAGAGGGAGTCCACCCTCTGTAATTCCAGTCCTGGAAACAAAAGCACTTTCCTCTTCACCCAGAGGGAATGCAAAATCAGGCTAGTAAATCTAACACACACAGACCTCCCCCTGACTTCTTCCTCCCACCAATTCCCTGGTGAGCTGCAGACCCAATTCCCTGAAGTTCCCCACTAAAGAAAAACTCCAACAGGTCTTAAAAGAAAGCTTTATAGAAAAAGAAAGAAAAATACATACAAATGGTCTCTCTGTATTAAGGTGACAAATACAGGGTCAATTGCTTAAAAGAATATTGAATAAACAGCCTTATTCAAAAAGAATACAATTCAAAGCACTCCAGCAACTATAGACATGTAAATACCAAAAAAACATATAAATCCTATCTGATCTTTTTGTACTTACAACTGGAAACAGAAGATTAGAAAGCAGGAAATAGAAAAATCCTTCCCATAGCTGAGAAAGAGTCAGGCAGAAAACAAAGAACTCAGACACAAACTTTCCTCCACCCAGAGTTGAAAAAATCCGGTTTCCTGATTGGTCCTCTGGTCAGGTGCTTCAGGTTACTTTTTTTTTTCAGGTGAAAGTGACATTAACCCTTAGCTATCTGTTTATGACACGCCCCCCAAATTGCAGACAGTGGGGAAGCACACTGGTGGCGATTTCCTTCTAGAACTTTAAAATAAACAGATTACTACAACACATGCACCTTTACATATACCGCTAAGTATATAACTAACAGACTTCTACATTTTAAGAACACTTTTTAACTACTGAATTCTGGGAAACTCTCACGGGAGAGTGCATCAGCCACTTTGTTAGAAGCTCCTGAGATGTGCTGAATATCAAAATCAAAATCTTGGAGAGCTAAACTCCAATGAAGAAGTTTCTTGTTGTTGCCCTTGGCAGTATGAAGCCACTTTAGTGCAGCATGGTCAGTTTGTAGCTGGAACCGCTGTCCCCAAACATATGGGCGTAGCTTTTCCAGGGCGTACACAATGGCGTACATTCCTTTTCCCTGACTGACCAGTGACTTTCCCTCTCAGACAGTTTCTTGCTGAGAAACACGACAGGGTGGAAGTTGTGATCTGTTGCTTCCTCCATGAGCACTGCTCCTATACCAAGCTCAGATGCATCTGTGGTTACTAGGAATGGCTTGTCAAAGTCCGGGGCCCTGAGCACAGGGTCAGACATGAGCATTGCCTTAAGTTGGGTAAAGGCCTTTTGACACTCATCAGTCCACTTAACTGCATTTGGCTGGGTCTTTTTGGTCAGGTCGGTCAGTGGGGAAGCGATTTGGCTGTAGTGTGGTACAAATCGCCTGTAGTACCCGGCCAAGCCTAAGAAGGATTGGACCTGCTTCTTGGACCTTGGGACAGGCCACTTTTGGATAGCATCCACCTTGGCCTGTAGGGGGTTTATGGTTCCTCGACCCACCTGGTGCCCCAGGTAAGTCACTCTGTTTTGGCCTATTTGACACTTTTTGGCCTTAACAGTTAGTCCGGCCTGCCTGATGCGCTCAAAGACCTTTTCCAGGTGTAGTAGGTGTTCGGGCCAGGAGTCTGAAAAAATGGCCACATCATCAAGGTAGGCAACTGCAAATTCTCCCAGTCCTGCTAGTAGACCATCTACCTCTGGAAGGTGGCGGGTGCATTTCGAAGGCCGAAAGGAAGGACATTGAATTCATACACCCCCGCATGGGTGACGAATGCTAACCTCTCCTTGGCAGGTTCATCTAGCGGTACTTGCCAGTACCCCTTGGTTAAATCTATTGTAGAGATGAACTGGGCACGTCCCAACTTCTCCAATAGCTCATCGGTGTGTGGCATTGGATAGTTGTCTGGACGAGTTACTGCATTTAGCTTACGGTAGTCCAAGCAAAAGCGTATTTCCCCATCTGGTTTGGGTACCAGAACCACTGGAGATGCCCATGCACTGGTAGATGTGCGGATTATACCCATCTGTAGCATGTTCTGGATCTCCCGTTCTATAGCAGCTTGGGCATGAGGAGACACCCGGTAGGGTGGGGTTCTAATGGGGTGAGCATTACCTGTGTCAATGGAGTGGTATGCCCGTTCAGTCCGTCCTGGGGTGGCTGAGAACAATGGGGCGAAGCTAGTGCACAGCTCCTTGATTTGTTGCTGCTGCAGACGTTCCAGAGTGGTTGAGAGGTTCACCTCTTCCACGCCACCGTCTTTTTTCCCGTCGTAGTAGACACCGTCAGGCCACTCAGCATCATCTCCCTGGACTGAAAACTGACAAACCTGTAAGTCTCTGGAATAGAAAGGCTTGAGAGAATTAACATGGTATACTCTGGGCTTTAGTGAGGAATTGGGAAATGCTATGAGGTAGTTCACAGTTCCCAGGCGCTCTTGGACCGTGAATGGCCCTTCCCATGATGCTTCCATCTTATGGGCCTGTTGCGCCTTCAAGACCATAACCTGGTCTCCAACCGTGAAGAAATGTTCTCTGGCATGTCTGTCATACCAGGCCTTTTGCTCTTCCTGAGCATCCTTTAGGTTCTCTCTAGCAAGGGCTAAGGAGTGTTGGAGGGTGCTTTGTAGGTTGCTTACAAAGTCCAGAATGTTAGTTCCTGGAGAAGGCGTAAATCCCTCCCATTGCTGCTTTACCAACTGTAATGGCCCCTTAACCTCATGACCATACACAAGTTCAAACGGTGAAAACCCTAAACTGGGATGTGGTACAGCCCTGTAGGCAAACAGCAACTGCTGCAACACTAGGTCCCAATTATTGGAGTATTCGTTGACAAATTTACATATCATGGCCCCCAAAGTTCCATTAAACCTTTCCACCAGGCCATTGGTTTGATGATGGTACGGGGTGGCAACCAAGTGATTCACCCCATAAGTTTCCCACAGTTTTTCCATGGTCCCTGCCAGGAAATTAGATCCTGAATCTGTAAGGATGTCGGAGGGCCAACCTACCCTGGCAAAAATGTCTGTTAGGGCCAGGCACACAGTGTTAGCCTTGGTGTTGCCTAGAGCTACTGCTTCTGGCCATCGGGTAGCAAAGTCCACAAAAGTCAGTACGTACTGCTTTCCTCTGGGTGTCTTTTTTGGGAAAGGACCCAGAATATCCACAGCTACTCGCTGAAATGGGACCTCAATTATTGGGAGTGGCTGGAGAGGGGCCTTGACCTGGTCTTGAGGCTTACCCACTCTTTGGCATACCTCAGAAGACCGGACATACTTGGCAACATCCTTGCCCATCCCCTGCCAGTGGAAGGACTTCACCAACCAGTCCTTGGTTCTGTTCACCCCAGCATGGCCACTGGGATGATCATGGGCTAAGCTTAAGAGCTTCCCCCGGTACTTAGTTGGAACCACCAACTGTTTTTGCGGCTGCCATTCTTCCCAGTGTCCACCAGAAAGAATCTCCTTGTATAAAAGTCCTTGGTCTATAACAAACCGGAATCGATTAAAAGAGCTGAGAGGTGGTGGGGTGCTCCGTGCCGCCGCCCAAGCTTTCTGAAGGCTGTCATCTGCTTCCTGCTCAGTCTGGAATTGTTCCCTTGAGGCTGGGGTCACCAGTTCTTCCTCAGACTGTGGACTTGGGCTTGGTCCCTCTGGAAGCGATGTAGGTGATGGGGTTGTTTCTGTTGCTAGTGAACCGCTCTCCGCTGGTGCACCTGAGGTTATTTCAGGCTCTGGCTGAGCCTTTTGGGTATGGCTGTCTGTTGCTTCTGCCAGTTTTGGCTCGCTGGTGCCCTCTGGCGTTGAGTTTGAAGATGTGGTTGCACTGGCTGGTGCTAGTTGCTGTTCCAGTTCCGGGCCTGGGACTGGAGGTGCTGTGGCTGTTTCAGTGGTTGGCATGGTATCCGGGTCCACTACCTCTGTCTGGGTCTCTGGTAACACAGACGGGGCGTCTGTGGACGGCTCAGGAACAAGAATGGGTCTGGAAGCTTGCCTGGTTTGGCTACGTGTAACCATTCCCACTCTCTTGGCCCGCTTCACCTGGTTGGCTAAGTCTTCCCCCAGTAGCATGGGGATAGGATAATTGTCATAGACTGCAAAAGTCCACATTCCTGACCAGCCTTTGTACTGGACAGGCAGTTCAGCTGTAGGCAAGTCTACAGCTTGTGACATGAAGGGGTAAATTGTAACTTTGGCCTTTGGGTTGATGAATTTGGGGTCTACGAAGGATTGGTGGATAGCTGACACTTGTGCCCCCGTGTCTCTCAATGCAGTAACCTTCTTTCCGCCCACTCTCAAATTTTCCCTTTGCTCCAAGGGTATTTGAGAGGCATCCGGGCCTGGGGATCTTTGGTGTGATGGTGGTGTAATGAATTGCACTCGCATAGCGTTCTTTGGACTGTTGGCCTTGATATGTCCCAGTTCATTACACTTAAAACATCTTCCATCTGATGGGTCACTGGGCCGAGGTGAGTTACTGGAGACTGGTGAGGTGGAAGAATAGGGCGTCTGTGGCTTTACTTGGGTTGTATGTGGGGTCTTTGGCTGTCCTCGGTTGTAGGGTTTATGGTCGGTGTGCCCCCTGGGCTATTCATTCCCCTTGACCGTAGCTTTCTTGCTTTCTGCCACTTCCATCCATCTGGCTCCAATCTCCCCCGCCTCAGCGAGATTTTTGGGTTTTCCATCTTGTATGTACTGGGTTATGTCCTCAGGAACACCATCCAAGAACTGCTCCATTTGTATGAGGAGGTGCAGTTCTTCCAAGGTTTTAACATTGTGTCCTGATATCCAAGCCTCATAATTTTTCCCAACGTAGTAGGCGTGTTTGGGGAATGACACATCTGGTTTCCACTTTTGGGTTCTGAAACGCCGACAGGCATGATCCGGGGTTATCCCCCTTCTGTATCTGGCCTTGGTTTGAAAAAGTTTATAGTCATTCATTTGCTGCTTAGGCATTTCAGCTGCCACCTCTGCTAAAGGTCCACTGAGCTGTGGCCTCAATTCTACCATGTACTGGTCTTCGGGGATGCTGTACCCAAGACAGGCTCTTTCAAAATTTTCCAAGAAGGCCTCGGTGTCATCACCTGCCTTGTAGGTGGGAAATTTTCTGTGATGTGGAACCATAATTGGCGAAGGGTTGTTAGGATTGGCTGGTGCATGCAGCCCAGCTTGCGCTAAGTCCAGTTCATGTTTTCTCTGTTTTTCCTTCTCTTCATTTTCTTTTTGTTGTTTTTCCATTTCTTTTTGTTGTTTTTCCATGTCTCGGCGGTGGGCCGCCTCTTCTTCTTCTTGTTTCCTTCGGTGGGCCACCTCTTCTTCTTCTAGTTTTCTTTTGTGTGCTGCCTCTTTGGCTGCTTGTTCTCTTTTGTAGGCTGTCAGTTTGATGCTTTCCTCCTTTTCTTTCAGCTCCACCTCTTTTTGTCTTTTTTCCAGTTGTCACCTGTGTTCAGCTTCTTTGATTTGTTCTTCGGCCTCAATTTTGGTATTGGAAGGCATGGTTCCTGTTTTCTTGTGTTGGGGTGCCCTCCGGTGTTTATCTTCTGAACTGCAGGCTCTGTTGCCTCCTGGGGTCTGCCTAGCAACAGTGCCTTTTTCCCTGTCTTCCTAGGTAATTTTTTCAATGTAAAGTAAACCAGAAAAACCACTTTATTTGCATGAGTATAGTGCTGGTAATGACTCTCAATGGGAGTGCTATTGTCACAAAAGACCTGTTTGTCACAGCTTAATGGTTCCTTGCTTAATATGCAAGCCAAAAACTGCCAGAGAGAGCAGAAAAAAAAATTCTCTCTGGTTCCCTTTTAAAACCAAACTCTCTCTGCTAAAAAGTCCCTAGCAGAGAAAAGAAAAATATAATATTTCTACTGGCTTCTGGATTCTGTCTATCCCAACGCTGCCACTCATGTCATATAACCTATTCCCAGATTTGGACCTTAGCGTCCAAAATATGGGGGTTAGCATGAAAAACCTCCAAGCTTAGTTACCAGCTTGGACCTGGTACTGCTGCCACCACCCAAAAAATTAGAGTGTTTTGGGGCACTCTGGTCCCTCCGAAACCCTTCCCTGGGGTCCCCAAGACCCAAACCCTTGAGTCTCACAACAAAGGGAAATAAAACTTTTCCCTTCCCCCCCCTCCAGGTGCTCCTGGAGAGATACACAGAAGCAACCTCCGTGAATCTAAGCAGAGGGAGTCCACCCTCTGTAATTCCAGTCCTGGAAACAAAAGCACTTTCCTCTTCACCCAGAGGGAATGCAAAATCAGGCTAGTAAATCTAACACACACAGACCTCCCCCTGACTTCTTCCTCCCACCAATTCCCTGGTGAGCTGCAGACCCAATTCCCTGAAGTTCCCCACTAAAGAAAAACTCCAACAGGTCTTAAAAGAAAGCTTTATAGAAAAAGAAAGAAAAATACATACAAATGGTCTCTCTGTATTAAGGTGACAAATACAGGGTCAATTGCTTAAAAGAATATTGAATAAACAGCCTTATTCAAAAAGAATACAATTCAAAGCACTCCAGCAACTATAGACATGTAAATACCAAAAAACATATAAATCCTATTTGTACTTACAACTGGAAACAGAAGATTAGAAAGCAGGAAATAGAAAAATCCTTCCCATAGCTGAGAAAGAGTCAGGCAGAAAACAAAGAACTCAGCCACAAACTTTCCTCCACCCAGAGTTGAAAAAATCCGGTTTCCTGATTGGTCCTCTGGTCAGGTGCTTCAGGTTACTTTTTTTTTTCAGGTGAAAGAGATATTAACCCTTAGCTATTTGTTTATGACAGCCCCAGATCCCTAAATGGACTCATCAAGGATTAAACTCACAACCCTGGACTTAGCTGGCCAATACTGAAACCACTGAGCTATCCTTCCCCCACATTATATAGCAAAATAAAATAAAATCTACATTTGTAAGTTACATTTTCACAATAAAGAGACTACACTTCAGTAATTGTATGAGGTGAATTGAAAAATACTATTTCTTTTATTATTTTACCGTGCAAATATTTATAATAAAACTAATAATAAACAGTGAGCACTGTACACTTTGTAATCTATGATGTAACAGAACTCAGTATATTTGAAAATGTAGAAAAATATCTAAAAATATTTAATGCATTTCAATTGCTATTCTATTTTTAATAGTGTGATTAATCATAATTAATTATTTTAATCACAATTAATTTTTTTGAATTAATCGGGTGAGTTAACTGTGATTAATCAACAGTCCTAGAACTAACCAAAAATACTTCCTTACTATTCTACAAAAGGAAACCAATAGGTATAATAATTAATTTTTAAAATTGCTGTCTATCTATGTTCTTAACAGGCACCTATTATACAAGCACTTCTCCAGCACTCACAAATATTGCCCAGCCACTGCAGTAATTGGGTTATATGGCTACCAAGAAGTGAATGAGATAAAGAGCCAGTTGTCATCTACCTGCTGTTGACATTTGAGACCATGTGGTCTCATGATTTTTCTCAGGGACTCTCTATCAGTGTTGAAAAGGATCTTAACGTGTAAGGAGTAGAGCTGGTCGAGGGTTGTCAGCTAAATGTTTTTTCATCAAAATATACTGTTATTTCAAAGCTGAACTGTTTCGCAGAGATGTATTGACTTCAGTGAAGTTTTCAATAGCAAGGTTTCTGAAGTCCAGTGTGGACTGTCCAGTCACGAGAGAGAAAGACACCCAAATGGAAACCCAACCTTTTGGATCTGAAAATGGAATTGTCAACCCAATTCCATTTTGTGAAAATGTTTGAAAGGTTTTGTTTTGGTTCCAGAGCAGATGAAAAATAATTTTTGAAACCTCAAAAGATGTGAAATTAAACTGGTTCTCTATCCAACTCTATTAAGGCAATTGCTTGAGCTGCCTTAGCCTGTGATGAATACTTGGTACATTGTGCCATACAGGGCCGGCTCCAGGTACCAGCGAAGGAAGCAGGTGCTTGGGCGGCCAATGGAAAGGTGCGGCAAGTCCAGGTCTTCGGCAGCAATTTGGCGGCAGGTCCTTCAGTCCCTCTCTTCCTCTTTGAGCTGCCGCCGAAGTGCCGCCAAAGAGGAAGAGAGGAAGCGAAGGACCCACCATCGAATTGCCGCAGAAGAATGAAGCGGCACGACTGAGATGCCGCTGAAGTGCCACCGACCAGCTTTATCTTGTTTCTTTTTTTTTCCTGCTTCGTTGCTTGGAGCGGCAAAAAACCTGGAGCCATCCCTGGTGCCATGCAAGCCTACATGACTATCAGTTACTGATCATTGTGGTGGTGAATTTTGTTATGAGGACACCTGGCCATGAGGAACTGAGCGGAGAACAAACTGGTTTTCACACAAGTTGCCTAACAGCTATCTTAGGGTATGTCTACACTATGGGATTATTCTGATTTTACAGAAACCAGTTTTTTAAAATAGATTGTGTAAAGTCGAGTGCACGTGGCCACACTAAGCACATTAATTCAGCGGTGTGCATCCATGTACTGAGGCTAGCATCAATTTCCAGAGCATTGCACTGTTGGTAGTTATCCTGTAGCTATCCCATAGTTCCCGCAGTCTTCCCCGCCCATTGGAATTCTGGGTTGAGATCCCAATGCATGATGATGCAAAAACAGTGTCGCGGGTGATTCTTGATAAATGTCGTCACTCAATCCTTCCTCCGTGAAAGCAATGGCAGACAATCATTTCACGACCTTTTTTCCCTGGATTGCCCTGGCAGATATCATAGCATGGCAACCATGGAGTCTGTTTTGCCTTTTGTCACTGTCACCATATGTATACTGGATGCTGCTGACAGAGGCGGCACCGCAGTGCTACACAGCAGCATTCATTTGCCCTTGCAAGGTAGCAGAGATGGTTACCATCCCTATTGCACCATCTGCCATTGTAAATTGGCGATGAGATGATGGTTATCAGTCATTTTGCACCGTTTGCAATTGGAAATTGGCGATAACGGATATCAGTCCTTTTGTACCGTCTGCTGCTGTCATGGGTGCTCCTGGCTGGCCTCGCTGAGGTCAACCGGGGGGCGCATGGACAAAAATGGGAATGATTCCTCAAGTCATTCTCTTCTTTATGTTTTGTCTAAAAATAGAGTCAGTCCTGCCTAGAATATGGGGCAAGTGTACTAGAGAACCAGAGAGCACAGCCGCTCTGTGCCAGAGCCCCAGAGATCCCGCAGAAATGATGAGCTGCATGTCATTCTAGGGGGTGCCCGTGCAACAACCCCACCCGTTGCTTCCCTCCTCCCCCACCCTTCTGGGCTACCATGGCAGTGTCCCCCCATTTGTGTGATGAAAATAATAAAGAATGCAAGAATAAGAAACATTGACTTTTTAGCGAGATAAAATGAGGGGGAGGCAGCCTCCAGCTGCTATGATAGTCCAGGCAGGACATTAAAGGGTGGGGGGAAGAGGAGAGCAGCCTCCAGCTGCTATGATGAGGACGGTTACCAAGCATTTTGTACCATCTGCCGGGAATGACCAGGAGTCATTCCCATGTTTACCCAGGCGCCCCCAGCCAACCTCACCGAGGCCAGCCAGGAGCACTCACGGGATGATGAGGATGGTTTTCCACCATTTTGCACCGTCTGCCATCAGGAAAGGAAAGGGAGGGGATGCTGCTGTTCAGCGCCACAGCACCGCGTCTAACAGCAGCATGCAGTAAACATACGGTGACATTGAAAAAAGGCAAGAAACGATTTTTTTTCCTTTTTCTTTCACGGGGAGAGGGGGAGTAAATTGACGAGATATACCCTGAACCACCACAGACAATGTTTTTGACCCTTCAGGCATTGGGAGCTCAGCCAAGAATGCAAATGCTTTTCGGAGACGGCGGGGACTGTGGGATAGCTGGAGTCCTCAGTCCCCCCTCCTTCCCTCTATGAGCGTCCATTTGATTCTTTGGCTTTCCGTTACGCTCGTCACACAGCACTGTGCTGAGTCCCTGCTGTGGCCTATGTCTATCATAGCCTGGAGATTTTTTCAAATGCTTTGTCATTTCGTCTTCTGTAATGGAGCTCTGATAGAACAGATTTGTCTCCCCATACAGTGATCAGATCCAGTATCTCCCGTACGGTCCATGCTGGAGCTCTTTTTGGATTTGAGACTGCATTGCCACCCGTGCTGATCAGAGCTCCATGCTGGGCAAACAGGAAATGAAATTCAAAAGTTCGTGGGGTTTTCCTGTCTACCTAGCCAGTGCATCTGAATCCAGAGTGGTCACAATGGTGCACTGTGGGATAGCGCCCAGAGGCCAATACCGTCGAATTGCGGCCACACTGACCCTAATCCAATGTGGCAATACCGATTTCAACACTACTCCCCTTATCGAGGAGGAGTACAGAAATCGGTTTAAAGAGCCCTTTATATCGATATAAAGGGCTTCATTGTGTGGACGGGTGCAGGGTTAATTCGGTTTAACGCTGCTAAATTTGGTTTAAACGCATAGTGTAGACCAGGCCTTAGTGACAGTTAGGCCTACATTTTCAAAGGTGATCTCTAATTTTGGGTACCTCTCTTTTGGGTACTGAACTTCAGAAATCTAATGCCTGATTTTTTATTGGAGATGAGGATGCTCAGGCCCCATCTCTAAGTGTTTCAAATTGGATCCCCAATAATGAAGCACTCAGAATCAGAGGCCACCTTTGGAAATGTGATCTTCAGTTCCTATCCTCCTGGGAAAATACTGATTTTTTTCCAAGTGTAAAATTTGTTACGTTAGCAAGCCAGAAAGACCTCTGAAAAATCATTGACACATATTTGTGTATAAAATTCTCCTTGCATTAAAACAAGCAGTTCTGATAAAGGTTAATTACTTAGATAAATTGAAAAATCTATGTTCATTTACAAATGGACATAAAATGAAGTTGCAATTCTTATAATTTATTTACACTGTCAACTCAAACCAACGCATAGTCAAAAATATTACTGAAGGTTGGAACCTTGGGTCCTGAGCCTGCAAACTGTTAAAGATATCAGTAGTCCTTGCTCACTTGAGTAGCACCATTCAAGTCATGTGAGGGAGAAGTCACAGGACCTGGCCCTTTTTTTATGAGGAAATTTTATTTGTATAGCTTTGAAACACGTATCTTGAACATTGCCTTTATTATTTTAAAGATAAGGAGCATAAATAATTTCTTCCTGGCCCAAGAGTCAAGCATATTTGATTTGGATGGTCTAGAGCACTTTTTGCGATACTATAAATTCATAGAAAATAGAAATACACATTTCCATATATTGATTACTTCACAGGGACTGTCAGTGGATTTCACCTCACTTACCAGACCACAAGCAAATGATGTTGAAATCCTTCCAAGATCTGAAATGATATGTTTATAAATTCTCCTTATTGAACTCTGGGCCTCAAGTTACTTTATTATAATAAACCATATAGGTGTGTGTTTATTTATTTATTTAAATGTGTGCTGTTTACAGGGAGGGAAGTGGTAGCAGTTTGTAATTTCACATGCATATGTGGGATTTCATGCTGCAAAACAAGCCTGCACCAAATAATAAAATAATACCCCAGTGTATCAGTTATGTAATGAATTTCTGCTTGTGCTGGTTTTAGTCATTTTGATTATTTATGGACATATTAATGTACACAGCCTTCTTAAACAACTTAACGTTGATTATTCTGGAACTACACTGTGATCCAAGAATATGCCCTGGATCTTTGCCATTGTTTAAGAAAGTTATCTGAATCCCTCTGGGGACAAACAACCTTGGATTGAAGGACTTTGGTTATTCAGCATAAGAATGACAATTCTCTCTGTTTAAATGGGGAGCACTGAAATATAGTGAAAGTAATAAACTAGCAAACTATTATTGTTCTGACCTTTCATTCACTGGACACTCATTGAGTCACAGGTGAGTAACCAATGAAGGACTGGCACTAACTAAGCACATACCAGTTTTTCAAATCACAGGCCCAGTTCTGAAGTCCTTCCACAAGCAAAACTCCTGATGTAATCAAGTGAATTTTACTTGGGGCCTGGGCCCTAATTATATGCATCTTGCGTTGTCAGTGATAGTGTGTATTTTTTACAATTATGCACAACAGCCAAGGAGACCATGTGGTATGTATTATAGACTCAATATTTAGGTAAATAAAGGTGGGCTCAAAATAACAGGTAAGCATTGGAGTTACAGCCCCAGACTGGAGGCAATGCAGAGGGGCACCACCCCAGCAAGGTCACGTGGAGACAGACACAGTGGGTGAAATCCTGGCCCCACTGAAGTCAATGGGAGCTTTGCCATTGACTTCAATAGGCCAGGGTTTCACCCAGTGTCCTTACAGCTCCAGGAAACGGAGGAAGAGCACTCCTCTTGGAAAGGGGGCAGAGTCAACTCCCCTTCTGTGGTTCTCGTGTCTCTGCCCCAGACACTGGGAGATGTCTAATATATAGTATTTTCCAAATTCTAGAGAGAGACCAAATTTGCCACAGACTGAGGACTGTCACTTTTAAGACTCTTGCTAATAGTCTTGGAAACCTGCCCACGGAGAGAAATAATATGAAGGGGAGAAAAAAGCCCAGTGCTTTCACTTTCACTTCTTGATCAGGGAGCTGTGCCTAAGTAAGGACTTTGAAAGATGGAGAGCCCTCGATTTGCCAGGTTTACATATGTGCTCTAGGACAGTGGTTCTCAACCAAGGGTACACATACCCCTGGGGCGACACAGAGGTCTTCCAGCGGGTACATCAATTCATCTAGATATTTGCCTTGTTTTACAACAGGCTACAGAAAAAGCACAAGCGAAGTCGGTATAAACTACAATTTCATAAGTCTATGATGTGTTTATACTGCTCTACATACTGTACACTGAAATGTAAGTACAATATTTATATTCCAATTGATTTATTTTATAATTACATGGTGGTAATTGTCATGATAAAAATGAAAGGAAGCCATTTTCAGTAATAGTGTGCTGTGGCACTTTTGTGTTTTTATGTCTGATTTTGTAAGCAAGTAGTTTTGAAGTGAGGTGAAACTTGGGGGTACACAAGAGAAACCAGACTGCTGAAAGGGGCACAGCAGTCTGGGAAGGGGGGCACCTCCTGCATTACCACACCCCAAACTCTCTGTGAACTCAGTTGAGGTCACTTTTGAACATGTTACCCTGGGAATCTTTCCATTGATTTCACTGGGGTTTGGATCAGACTCATTGTGATTACAACACAATTTGCGGAGGGGGGTGGCGAGATTGGGTGAAACATAATGACAAAAACGTCCAGGGGAAATTTTGACAAACACTTGTGAATTTCATGCAGCATTTGCCTATGAGTCATGCCAGGAGAGAGCTCTGGTGTTTGCATTTTGAACATCTCAGAACCATAGACACATGTTGTGATTTAGCTTCCTCTCTGCCCTATCACTCCATCAGTAATAAAATTCAGTACTCCTGCCATTAGCATTATGCTGCCTGAGAAGAAACAGAACAATAAAAAAGAGGTATTGATTTATTCAGGAGTGTGCATGATCACGTGAGGCGCTGAGCTCCCAGGGACTTCACGGAAAGGTAAGGGTGCTCAGCACCTCCAAACTAGTACTTAGCATATCACAGGATCAGGCCCTTAATTCCAAAACAATAAATATTTGTGGTGCCTATTTCAGGAGTTAAAACGATCAGTGACTTATTACGGTTTGGCAGCATAACTCTGTTTAGAATTAATCCAATCACAATACCTTTTAATCTTATCTATTTTACCAGCTCACTCCCAATCTTCCCAGTGGCTTGTAAGCGTTGTACTTACATCAATTACATGTCCATTAGCATTGCAGATATCACTTTTCATATAGCATTATCAAGATACAGATATATAAAATGTCAATATTTCCTTTCACTTCATTACACTAATCACAGTGTAAGACTCCAGGCTAGCATTCTTCAAGGAGGCTGAGATATTTGTGCTGATTTAACATTTACAAGCAGCCAGCCTGCCCGGAGCACATGTGGAAGGCTAATGGGCTGCACTCAGAAATGTGTCTAATAAGTAATTTTATAAACACTTTAAACACATTAGGACACTTATGTTGCTCTGTAGACACAAGACCCCATGCTGCTCCCCATCAAATTGTGGCAAAATTCTCACTGGCTTTACTGAGAGCTAGATCAAGCCCATCTACTGTACTTGCTGATGCAATAAATGCCAAAATGCCATCCTGTGCTCACGAGGTTTCCATCCAGCAGCGCTCTCTATGGGAACAGAATGTGCAGACAAGTTAATTGGGGGCTTCAGAGCACTATGATTCTATCTGCGCATGTATTTCTGTTGACATATGTGCATCTACGTAAAAACATAAGAACAGCCATACTGGGTCAAACCAATGTACAACTAGTCCAGTATCCTGTCTCTGACATGGCCCATCCCAGAGCTTCAAGAACAATGAAATGAACTGAAAAACCTGTAATTTTAGGGAAGCATTTTCAGACAAATATCTCTTGGTGTTTATTTGCAATAACATGTATAGATACTCTTTAGGCTTTCTTGCCTGGGGAGAAACTATACGGGAAATATCATATAATGCTCACCATCAAGGATTGAACCTGGAACTCTGGTGCTAAAAGTATGAGTGTCGGGAGCAGATTTACCATGAAACAAACTGTATAGTGGCACAGGGCCCCCAGCAATGGGTGTGTGTGGCAAAATGGAGGACAAATATCTGACAACCTGCCCCGAAGTCCCGGCCAGTGGTGCAGCAAGGCTCAGCGATCGGCTGCTGGCATGTATCTGCGTGCCCCTGGCGGGTGGGAGGTGGCTCCGTGTGCTGATCCCACCCCAGGCAGTGCATGGAGACCTGCTGTGCCCCTCTTCTCCCAAGGGGAGCACAGAGACATGCCAGCAGCAGGGATAAGGCGGCTCCCTGCCCACTCTGCCTCCCTCCCTTCATGCTGCTTCACTCCTGGAAGCGGCTGGCATGTCCCTGCGGCCCCGAGGGGTGTGTGTGTGTGTCTCTGCACGCTGCCCCGCCCCAAGCGCCAACTCTGCAGCTACCATTGGCCAGGAACTGCAGCCAATGGGAACTGTGGGGGCAGCACCTGAGACCCCCTAGCCCCCGCGTAGGAGCTGCTACTGGAGGGGTGTATGTGCCCATCATTTTGGGAACCACACCGCCTGAGGTAAGCACCGCCACCCTGCCCCCCCTCCAACAGCCCAACCCCCTGTCCCAATCCAGAGCCTGCACCCTGCACCCCAATTTCCTCCCAGAGCCTGCACCCCCATCACACACCCCAATCCTCTGCCCCAGGCCAGAGTCCACACCCAGCACTAAAACTTCCTCCCAGAGCCAGCCATGCACACTCCCTCCTGCATCCCAACCTCCTGCCCCAATCAAGGTACCTCACTATATTTTCATTTACTTCCCATTACTTATAATATAGGAGGAGGATGAAGATAAAAAAGAATGAAAAATTGGAGGGGGGATTAGAGAGAAAGTTCTTTTTCTTGGCTGGGTTCCGAGGGGGCCCCCCTGAAAATGAAGCTGCGCACAGGGCTCCCCTAACTCTAAATCCACCACTGATGAGTGTTAAACCTCAAAAGCTATTGAAATAGTTCCTCCACTTGCTAGCTGTAGTAGACTCACATCCTCTATGACCAGCCACTGAGGGCACACATGTAACACACACTGAAGAGTGGGTTACAATTACATGCTCAACACCTACTATATAAAACCCTTGAAGTGCTGCCAAGCCATACCTTAGAAGTTATATGTCAAACATCTGTGGTGTTGGAGGGTCAGGTGCATGATCCAAAACATTTCACATGTAAAAGTCACCACAACAGAAAGGAGTAGCTCAGTCACATAAAGATGTGATGGCTGTGAGCACAACCACCTTAGAAAAGAGTTAGGCACTTCTGTAAACAAGTGGTTACTTATAAGAGTCATTTACGGGTAATTTTGGTCCCCCTTCACCAGTGCATATGTGGATTTGCAAATTATAGGAGGGAGATCAATTTAGCTTTGTGTCTTGTTTAAATTTTTTTTTTTAATGTATGTGGTTTCATAGCACTCATCTCTTCACATGGCTGAGTTGTTCTTTTTCTAACTCAATTTATTCTATCAGGGATTCCAAGCATTGTAACCTTTACTTGTCAGAGAAAAACTTGGAATCACAAACTGGAGGGTATATCCCTAATACCTGGCATTACCATTTGGCAGGACCTATTCAGAGTCCTAGGATTGTCTCTTTCTGACATACTCTCATGTGTCTAATAAGGCAAGTACTCATAGACACCCTGACACTGTGGGCTATGGTTCTTCCTAGTAGGGTCCATTTGCCATTTACATGAAGTCTATCATGTTATTACTATTGCTACTTATTTATTGAGTGTTCTTTGTGCATTACAGTCAGGCCCATCCTTACCCATACGCAAAGTACGCAGCTGCACAGGGCACCAGGAAATTTGGTGCCCCAAATTTCCTGGTGCCCTGCACAGCTGCATGCAGCTCCAGTCCCTGCTCTGGCTCTTCCAAAGGGCCCCTACCCCTGCTTTGCCCTGCCCCTTCCCCACCCCAGCCCCGCCTCTTCCCACCCCCGCTCTCCTGAGGACTCCAGAAGTGGTCAGGCCTGAACTCACCAGTAAGTAGAGCAACCTGGCCCCAGCCTGCTCCACTCCCCTGGCTACGAGCCATGCCACCGGCGAGTGCTGGGGGGCGGTTCCCCCCTCCCCTCAAGCCTGGGAGCCAGGGGAGCAGAGCAGGCTGGGGTCAGGTCACTCCACTTCCCACAGGAAGTGGCCGGTCCCCCGTCCCCCCCGTGGAGGCCTGGGGCCAACCCCTCCATTCCCCTCCATGAGGCCTGAGGCCCCACACAGCCCCCAAAAAGTGGGGGGGCTGCATAGGGCACCAAAATAGCTAGGGGCAGCCCTGATTACAGTGCACAATGTGCTCAGCACTGCATTGCACAAAGAGACATATTCTCGGACCCAAGGGGCTTACAGTCCATTCTAGGAGTATACAGGCTATTTATTACTTATTATTATTAAACATTACTTGTGGGTCTTACAAAATACTGTTCTTGTTTCTCGAAAAGGTGTTACTTTGTCCGAGTACTCTCTCTTTCTTTAATTCTGTGTTCCTGAATAGCTTTCAGCTACCACAGTGATGAATCCAGGATAAAATTCGTAGACTGATAGCTACTCAGTGACAGACATTGTTTTCTTGGTACTATAATGTACCACATCACTTTGTGTTCCTACTGACAAATCTACCGCTCTACTTCAGATGTCTCATTCTGTCAAAACTAACATATTCACCTGTCTATCTGACATCTCCTCATGGGTATCTAACTGTCAGCTAAAGCTCCACATGACTAAAAGTTAACAATTCCCTTGCCATTGCCACCTCCTCTCTCAATCACTGTGGACAACACAATCATCCTGCTTGTCTTTCAGGACCATAACTTGAGTGTCATCATTGACTCAGACCTTCTCTTGGCCCTCCTATCCAGGCTATGTCTTCAGCTATGTCTACACTAGCACTTTTGTCAATATAACTTATGTTGCTCCAGGGTGTGAAAAAACACCCCTCTGAATGACATAAGTTACACTGACAGAAGCACCAGTGGGTACAGCGCCATTCATTGGAGGTAGTTCAATATGTCAACTGCAGAGCTCTCTCCTGTTGGCACAAAGTGGCTACACTAGCGATCTTACAGCGGTGCAGCTGCATCGGTACAGCTGTGCCACTGTAAGCTCGCTAGTATAGACATGGACTAAATCTTGCCAATTCTTTCTGTATAACACTTCTAAGGCATGGCCTTTCCTATTCATCCACATGGCTAAAACTCTCACCCAGGACCTCATTGTCTCGATTACTGCTATATATTTTTCTCTGGCCTTAATAAATGTAACCTTACTCTGCTGTGATGGGGCATCTGCCCCACACTGGCAGAAAAGGGATTAAAAGCAGCTTTAGGGAGGCTGCGCAGGAGGCAGCCAAATACAGAAGGGCTTATAGGAGCAGCCAGTCAGGACCAGGCTGGCCTATATAAGAAGGGCTGCAGAACAGAGCATGGGCAGTCACTCCTTGAGAAGGGAGTAGGACTGGCTGTCTTGCAGGCAGAGGGCAACAAGCACCCTGGGCAGAGCAGTGCTGCAAGCAGAGACCAAGGAGCTAAAAGAAGTTCCTGGCAGGCTCCAGGGATCTGCAGTCTGAGACCCTGACACAAGGGCAAGGAGGGTGTTGGAGCCACTGAAGGAAGGGACTGCAGTTTGCCACTAAAGGAAGTGGTCAGACGGTAGGGCAGAGGGCATTGTCTCTGAAGAGGATGCTGTGGACGTGGGAGTGATGTGGATCCAGGAACAGATGGTAGGTGAGACACCAGCAGAAGAGGGCACAGTGATAATTCCCCAGACAGCCAGCAGGCAGTGCCACAGTGCTAAGTCAAACTCCATCACATGTGGTGGAGAACGCGGGCATTCGGTCACACCAGAGGGAAGGGGACTGAGTGAGCGACTCAGAGACTGTTTGACTGCTACCCAGATACAAGGGGAATTGGAAAGACTATTTGAGAGACAGTGTACGTGGAGAGACAATGGAGCAACAATATGCAGAAGCATGTTTTGCTGAGGGCTTATATATCCTCCCAGACAGGATTCCTGAGTCAGTGCCCCTGCAAAAAGGGGCTGAAAAGCAGCAAGGGCAACTTCAGGCCCTGCTGCTGCAGGTGCTCAAGACCCAACAGAGATAGTGAGAGGTGCAGGAATACTTGCGGGTCTGTGTGGTCCAGCTAGCTGAGCAGAAGCTCTATATGCTTAAGCTGCTGTGAGAGGGGGTCCATAGAGGCTGCAGAGAGCAAGAGGGGAAGCAAGGCACAAGGGCTGGGAGGCCAGTGGCTGGGCTGAGTGAATGTTATGCCTGTGGACAACAAGGACCCCTACCAGAGTGGGGGACAGAAGCCTCTCCCAAAGACTGGAAAGGGGCAAGAGCCCAAGAGAGTCTCTCCTGTGAGGAGAACAGGGAGAAGATGAGCATGTTGGACCTCTGAACAACAGGGGCACCTGAGGAGGGAGTGCCCTCTTAGTTGTAGGGCTGAAGCTAGCCATGGAGAAGGGGCTGATGAAGGGAAAGGACAATGGGAAGCCCATGGCCAAGGGGAGGCAAAGGGATTCCTTCTGGTGCCCTGAAGAGGGCCATATAAAAAGGCATTGCCCTCTTTGGAGAAAGCAGGCTAAAAAAGGGATGCCCGAGAGCTAGACTGGGTCAGAGCCTGCCCAGTGATAATTGTGGACCTGGTGGGGAGCCATCTCCCACACCTAGCAGGGGGCAGTAGGAAACAGGTGAATAAGAAGACCCTGATGGACAAGGGAATCCACACAGGAGCAGAACATGCCGAGACTCAGACCCTGGAGGAAGGAGGCAGATGGCTCCTCCTGGTGGAGAACCTGAGGCAGGAGAGGGATATCCTGTGGGTGCAGCTGTGTGGGAAGCAGGGAAGGTAATCTTCTCCCCAGCCCCTGGCAGTTGGGCTTAAGGGGGAGGGTGTGTGATGGGGCATCTGCCCCACACTGGCAGAAAAGGGGTTAAAAACAGCCCTAGGGAGGCAGTGCAGGAGACAGCCAATCACAGAAGTGCTTATAGGAGCAGCCAGTCAGGACCAGGCTGGCCTATATAAGAAGGGCTGCAGAACAGAGCATGGACAGTCACTCCTTGAGAAGGGAGTAAGACTGGCTGTCTTGCAGGCGGAGGGCAACAAGCACCCTGGGCAGAGCAGTGCTGCAGGCAGAGACCCAGGGAACTAAAGGAAGTTCCTGGCAGGCTGCAGGGATCTGCAGACTGAGACCCTGACACAAGGGCAAGGAGGGTGTTAGAGCTACTGAAGGAAGGGCTAGACCATGGACTGCAGTTTGCCACTGAAGGGAGTGGCCAGACAGTAGAATGCAGGTTCCCCCGGAAGCTGGGGAAACATAGAGTATGGTACAGCCAGAGAGCATTGTCACTGAAGAGGACACTGAGGATTGGGAGTGATGTGAGTCCAGGAACAGAGGTGATGATGGACAAGACACCACCAGAAGAGGGTGCAGGACTAATTTCCCAGACAGCCAGCAGGAGGCACCACAGTAGTGAGTTGAAACCCGTCACACCTGCTCATTCAGAATGCTGCTGCAAAAATAATTTGCTTAGGCCATCACTTTGACCATGTCATCCCTCTCTTTGCGACTCTCCACTGGTTCCCCTTTATTGCATCAAATACAAACCACTTGCCCTTATTTCCAAGGCCATTAGCAGCCTATCTGCACCCTACCTATCATCTCCTTCACTATCAAAACATGACTTCCAGGTCCAATAGGCCTACGTTGCCAGCTTCCATCACCCACTTGTTAAATTTTCAAACAACCCATTCGTTCTTTCTCCGATGCTGCCCACATGAGGTGCACCTCACACACATCCACAAAGCTAGCTCATTATCCTCCTTAAAACTCCCCTTTTCCATGACACCTAAAAAAAATCTTGACAACTATTAGACTTCTAATTTGCTGAGACCACACCCTGTCATGCTGACCAGTGCTGTCATATTGTTTTCTTGTACTCTCCTGTCTCTATCCATCTGTTATCTTTTGCTTTATTCTGAGATTGAGACAGGAACTATCTTTTTGTTCTGTGTTTATACAGTGCCTCAGACATTTGGGTCTTGGTCCATGACTGCGGCTCCTAGCTGACATGGTAATACAAATAACAAATAACAATGTTACCTCCATGTGACAGTCAGTCCTCTTTTTTGTTTTCTTTTAACGCGATGGTAACTTTCACTTCTATTGTTTTGCCAGCTCATTGGCACCATCACATCACCTCCAGAGACTTGCATTGATTTTACGCAGTCTTGACATTGTACCATTATCTAGTTGGTCTTACACTGAAATTTGCTTTAGATATAATGTGGTCTCTATTGATTTGCATGGACATTGCTTTCTTGTGTCACTGTAAACTGGTCTTCATAGACATTCAATATCATTGGTTTATCATCTTCTTCACAATCCTATATGGTCCCCCTAAATTTGCATTTGACACTGTCATGCTGACACCAAAGACCTACATCACTAATATTGCTTTAACATCACTTTGACTTGGGAACACAGTCTTCACACCCTCACACTAACACAGTTTGCTAATATACGCTGCACAGTCACCAGTAACTGGCTTCAGCAGCGCTTCCTTTCTTTAGACTTGACATCTATACATCCTCTTTAAACACACACAGCAATAATGCCCTGAGATTTTGACCCAATGCAAAGTTCTGTTCAAATGAATAGTAATAACGGTAATACTCAGCACATATATAATGATTTAGATCTTCAGACTACTTTACAAACTACTACTTAATCCTCCCAACACTCCTCTGAATTATTTCCCTCAAGTAGTATTATCACCATTTTACAGTTAGGGAAACTGAGAACAAAGGGTGGGATTTTCAAGAGATTAGTAGTGCAAGTAAACTAATGGGGCTTGTGTTCCTGAATCTCCTCGGGGCTTTTGAAAATCCCACCCAAAGTCTATAATTTTAAATGTGGAGAGGGGGGTTAAGGTCTTGCTGGGTTAAATACAACAAAAGTTAAGTGACTTGCCCAAGACCACATAGTGAATCAGCATCAAAACCACAACTAGAAAACATCAGGATTACCAGGCTTCCATGCCATGCTTGATACACTAGACAACATTATTTCTTTACATTACAAATATGGGACCAAATGCTTATTTATATTAGTAGTAACCAAAGTCCAAGACTGCTTGTGTAATGAAGGTTTACAGATTAGACCCCCCACCCTGCCACCAATTAGGAAATAAATATTATTGCACACATTCTCTGTGTGTGTGTGTTTAAGGCAGATTAAGGATATGTCTGCACTGCAACAGGGAGATGTCATTGCGACTCATATAAACATACCTGAGACAGCTTTAATCTAGCTAGTTCAGGTCCCAGAATTCTTTGGATGACTAGCCTGCACTGAAGCCCAGGCTGCTACAGCTTCACTTCTCCATCAGACAAGCTAGCTAGATTAAAGCTCACTCGGGTATGTCTACATAAACTGCAGCCACACCTCTCAGTTGCAGTGTAGACATATGCACAGTCTGCTACAGCTCCATAGGAACCCTCCCCCTTTTGAAGACTACACTATTTTTGCTGAATTACAACATACCCAGTCCACAATGTCCCCCAGCTCATCTTTGGCCAATACTATTTGCTTCTTGAATTACACGAACCCTTGCAGGCTGTTAGCCAAAACGGGAGGTTGTGGCCATTTTCCAATGCCACAAATGCCCTTCTAGCAAACTTTTCACTTCCAGAGGCCCTTCACCCCAAGCCAGCATAAACCATGATTGAACCTTGTCTACCGTGTGTCCTACATACCACACTAGAGTAACTCAGCTTAAAGTATCAGCAGCGAACCCACATTCAAAGCCAACTAAAATATTCTAAAAAGCCATAAGGATTTACAGAGTTCCCCATTCCTGCTACTCTGCTTACTGAACCAAGCCAATCAATTCAATAGAAAGCTTGATGAAAGCTCACTATTAAACTGTCATTTTGTCAATAAAATGTCATTTCATCAATATAATGTCCAGGTGGCTGAATGTTTTTGCATAATTAATTATACAGATGCAGTAAGCAATGTTATACACAATATTAATCAAAAAGTATTGTCAATATAAGGATCATATATAAACTCAGCTAAAGAAACTACAAACCTGAGCTCTTTCTTTTCCCAAGATGACCCTTCAATCTAGAGTGATGTGTATTTTTCTGCTGAAAATACTGTTAAGAAAATAGCCTGGTGGGTTATGGAAAAGTGTGTGCAGTTGAAATATTTTAAAATAAAGACTTCATTCTCCAGCATGAAATCCTTATCAGCAGAGCATCAATAGAACTGGAACTATGATTTGAACATTACAATACACGGGAATCACCTGCAATTAGAGCTCTGCAGAAACCAGAAATTCTGTTTCATGGACAATTCCACGATTTCAAAATGTGTTTTTGTTCTGAATAAAAACTAAACCAAACAATCTGGAAATGTCCTGAAAAATGTAAACTTTTTTTTTTGGGTCGGGGGGGGAGTGTCACTTCCAGTTAATCAAAACACATCATTTCATTCAGACGTCTTAGTTTTTTATAATTATAAAATAAATTTCAAAACACAAAAAGTCATTTTGAAACAAAAAAAAATCAAAAGATTCCAGTCCAAAAATGGGAACATTTCAACATCACTGAAATGTGTTTAAAAAAAGAAATCAAATGAAATTTTATTGAAATTGACACATTCCCATGTAAAAATTTAGTTTTGACAAAGCAGCATTTTCCGACAGAAGAATGTTTCATCTGACATTTTTTTCTGTGTTTTATTGGAGACTTTCACTCCACTTCACTACAAGAAGATTTTTACTGTATCAGAGCACACTACAGGCAAATCCTCCTTCCATATCTGGCCTGAGTAAACAGGACAGAACTGGGAGATGGTTGAGGTGGGGCAGGGACATTGAATAGCTGAAGTATGTCCCTTTTCATACAGGAGGATGAGAAGATACACATAGTATTCAATCCCCCACTGCTTATCCCTGCTTCTCTGATGTGCCACCCACACCTGCCAGTCATCACCAAGGAACCCTACAAAGCTGAGCCCGAGCCCCGTGCTGTGCTCATCCTGGCTTGGACCTTTAGGGCCTACTGTAACAAATGATAAATTATGCCCAAAAGCTACATTTTAAAAATGTTAAGGTTGCAAAGTCAAGCATTCAAAAGTTAGGAAATGTTAGCATTAAGGTGACCTATATGTTTGCATTATAACATTGTCCTGTAGAAAAAATACTATGAGATCATGTAATTAAAGACTATATCATACCGCATATGCATGAGGGGGATGATTTAAGCTTGCACAGACAACCTTAATTCTGGGATTTCCTAACTTTTGAGTGTTTGGCTTTGGAATCTTAATATTTTTTAACATTTTAAAAAATTTTGTGTGTGATTTCCTAGGTGGGCAAAACAAGGTATTTTCCCTAAAATTGTTCTTCAAATAGCAGAACCATTTTTGCTGAAAGCTACGAAATAAAAAACCAACCACAAAATCCACCATCAGGAGGCAGACTGTGAAATTTTAGCCCAAACAGTTAAAGTTTGGCAAAGTTATAAGCAACTGATAACAAGGTCTTTTAATGGGAAGTTCTGTCAACTTTAATTATAGGTAGCAAAAGCAGCTCCACCAATAATAAATACGGAGGAGGATGCAGGGTGCACTCAATCCCTACACAGCCAGTCTGGTTCCACAGCCAAGGAAATCCTCCCTAGCTACAGATGCAGGAGCAGGATTTACCCCTCTAAACCAGTGCTATCATGCTTGTACTTTTTATCCTAAGGAACTAATTACACGGAATATATGTAGTCTGATTTACAGCAAGGTTTGGATAATACTTTCTCAGTGAATAGTTCCTCTCACATCGTCAGAATAATCCCATTGCAGTAAACTGGGCTGCACCCCTAAGTAAAGCAGATGGGATCTGCCCCTTAAAATAAAGCAATTTATTTTGAAGCTAATAACAAGATCCTGCCCTATGAATCTTCATGAGAGATGTAATTAATTCCATTACTTCCTTGCAATCATTTCCTAAAGCAAGCCAACCCTTTATACAGAAAAATGAATGTGATGAAGTGTTACCTTTCCCTGGAAAATTATAGGTGCCACAACAAAAAACTGCCACCTTCTACACAAATAAGCCAGTGAAGCAAAGAAACCATTTAGATTTATTTTATTTGTGTTTGATATTTTCAGTGTGTCTGCATTTTAAATGTATTTTAATGCAAAGGTTAATGGAGTTTTAATAAAGGGCAGATGGCTACTGTAATTGCCGAACGCCCTAGCATACTCTTTTAAAAACCTCTTTAGCTGGCTAGACAGATGATATTAATACTGAAGAGCATTTTATAAAAAAGCACGGGTTTGAATCGAATGAGTCTTCTGTTAAATTAATTATTAAACCAAAATTGCAATCATTACATGCATTTTGCAAAGAAAAATTGTATTATCAATATATTTCCCATCAAGTGCTCCTGTGAACTCCTGATCTGTTATCTATAGCTATACTAAAGAACCAAGTGTTGACCTATCTATTAAATATTTTTTCTTATCTAGATGTCAACTTCTAAGCCGTCAAAAACTGTAAAATTGTTTAGGAAAATTAAGTTGCCCCCTTTCTTGCATATCTGATCTTTTTGACCCCAGGGTTAGGAGGTAAAATAACATTATGCAGTCACATCACAATTCTATGCTGTGTTTTTTAAAAGGGCATTAAGAGTGTGAGCAGATTTATGTTCCATTTTCCCTTTGGGCCCTACCCTAAGCAAATTCTTGTATAACCAGAAAACCAAGATGAGACAGAGATTCCACAAAGTCCATTTAGTACTTTACTGTTGTCAACTGATTTTAGGTGGAAGGTGCTCAGAGGCTATGCCAATGGGCAGCAGTATAAAACCCTAAAACAAATGGATATGCTATAGAATCAAAGGCAAAAATAAGAGCAATTTGATTATTTGGGTGTTAGGACCCAATCCTGCTCCTTTTGAAGTCAATAGGCCAAATTCAGCTCTTGGTAACACTGCTGTAAATTTAGAGTAACTCCACTCAAGTCACTAGAGTTATTCCAGATTTACACTGGTGGAATTGAGAGCAGAATTTGATCCGAGGGAGCTCTGTCACTGAGGTCTGGTCTACACTACAGAGTTAGGTTGATGTAAGCCGCCTTACGTCAACCTAGTTGTGCATGTGTTGAGGCATAAAGTTGTCTCCCACCATCAATGTGAGTGGCGTGTTACACCAACATACCCCTCTACCTTGATATAACGTCACCTGATATAACACAAATTTGGATATAACGCAGTAAAGCAGTGCTCCGGGGGGCAGGGGGGAGGGGCTGTGCACTCCGGTAGATCAAAGCAAGTTCAATATAACATGGTTTCACCTGTAACCCGGTAAGATTTTTTGTCTCCCAAGAACAGCATTATATCGAGATAGAGGTGTAGTAACACCCTGAGCAGTGTTGACCCATGGCCAAGGTTGATGCAGTGCGAGTGTAGACACTGCATTTTCTGTGTGAACCCTAAAAGTCTTCCAGCAGCTGTCTCACAGTGCTTGACACACACCACTCTGTCACAATTGTGAACTCCACTGTTGAGGGGTCCTGTAGACCGGAAGCCTCCCCTTTCCCCCACCCCCTTAAAGCCTATTCAAATTTTTGCAATGTCTTTTCCTGCCTGTCCAGCTTGGTGAGCACACATCTATCTGCTGTCCATTGTTGTGCACAACTGCACCACTGATCATGCCAGCTGCACGCTCCAGCCTGGAGTAAACAGGAGATATCAGATCTCCTGGGCTTATGAGGAGCATAAGCAGTGCAGGCACAGTTCTGAACCAGCCGTAGAAATGCTGACATCTACAAACAGGGGATGCAGGAGAAGGGGTATGACTGGGGCCAGCAGCAGTGCCATATGAAAGCCAAATAGCTACGGCAGGTATACCAGAAGCCCAGAGAAGCCAACAATCTTTCCAGTGCCAAGCCTCAAACCTGCTGCTTTTAAAAGCTGCATGCTGTACTTGGTGGAGACCCTACTGCCACAGCTATCACCAAGGAGTGCAAGTCACCGGTGTGATGGGTTGGACCCCCTATCTTGGATGCCACCTGATGTGCTGGGGTCTCACTGAGACCACCCATTGCACCATTCTGGGCTTCCTCACCCTGTCTTTGCTGTATCAGGCCCTCAAGCCTTCTGTAACACACACACACAGGTAAGGCCACACCCAGCTGCAAATGCAGACTGAAGTCAGCTCTGTGTGAGAGGATTCAGCTCGGGGATCCACCCAGCACTCATGTGCACACCCCATCTGCGGAGTAAACCCCAAATAATTTTGTCTTATGCTGTATAGAAAAATCTACACAGTGCAAGCTCACAAAAATTCGCCCTCTCCCTCAATGTGGAGAGAGATATGTATAGCTTCTTGCCCCACCCCCAGATATGAATTGCACAAACTGGGTTATGTTATAAACAAGAAATATATTTATCAACTACACAAGGTAACTTTTAAGTGATTGTAAGGGATAGCAAACAGAACAAAGCAGATTACTGAGCAAATAAAACAAAACACGCAATCTAAGCTTAATAGACTAAAGAAAGAGGTTTTCACATAGTAATTTCTCATCCTAAAGTTGTTTCAGGCAGATTGTAGAGTTCCTTGAAGACAAAATGCTTTTGTTTGCAGCTTAAAGTTCCAGATATTATTCTTCACAGGACTGACATCTTCTAGCCTGGTCCAGTACTTTCACAATTCAGTCTTAGGTCTTTCAAGCAGTCATCTTGGGCCGGGATTCAGTGAAGAATTGGAAACCTCATTTCCCACCCTTAAATAAGATTTACATAAGGCAGGAATCCTTTGTACCCAGTGGAAAAATACCAGCAGTCGCCAAGGTGGCACTCTGTGACAGGTGATAGGGTCACGTGACCCTGCAGTGCCAAAGCAGCATCCCAGGACACTTCTCAGGAAGGCTGGAGATTAGTATCTTCTAAGTCTTGTTTTTCCTGACTGTCTGGTGGGTGTTTCCCAGATGCAAACACAGTTGTACTTGTTACATAGTCAATATTCCTATCTCCAGATACAGAAATGATACATGTATACAAATTGGATAATAACATTCCGAAAATCATAACCTTTCCAATGATATCTCACAGACCCATCTTGCATAAAACATCTTAGTTATGCCATATTCCTATCCTAACAATATTTCTATAAAGAATATGGAGTGCAGCATCACAACAGGCCCCTGCCATGAACAAAGGAGGAGGAGATTGGCAAGGAGGAGACATATGGGGGCTAGGCAACCGGGGTCCAGTTGTGCCATAAGCCAGGACTTGTTTTTGATTCCACCGCATTCCAGCCAGTCCCTGGAGTTTAGCACAAGTGAGCCTGAAGCCGGGGAAGGAACCTCAGGTAAGTGTGTAAATAAATTTCCTGTTACAGTGAGGGCACCCCCACTTAGCAGGACACAGCTATTGACTTTTCATGAATGTCCTCATACTAGAAGAGGTAGTGGTACAACCTAGAGAGGCAGATTTGCTGTGTGCGTTTCATACTCCTCTAGAGTTAGGCAGGGACGGCCATGTGGTACTGTTTGTTTATATACACAGGGATGTCCCTTAAATCCTCCCGAGAGATCTCGATGAAGCTTCCACGGCGGAACACGGCAATCCTCTCATGAAGATTTCTAGGGATGGCAGCCTTATTTCTTCCTCCACAGTAGGATACTTTCCCATGCCAGTCAGCGATAACTTCATCAGGCACCAATGCTGTAAACAGACTGGCAGTATACGGGCCTAGGCAACTTTGGGGCACCTGCACCAGCTCTGCTCCCTTTGCCTTTGTTACCCTCAGGAGTGAGAGGTATAAGCTAAAACCACCACCACCTGTGGAAAATGATGCCAGTATTTGACGCCATTGCCTTCTACTCATAGTTTCATGCAAACAAGCAAATCCCACCACATTTCCCACACCGCTGGTGGGTCGGACTCATCATGGCTGTTGCTGTAAGGGGTGCTGTGAGCAAGCACTCAAAAAAAGTGCTAATAATCAAGTTCTGTTTAACACTGTAGGGGAGCAATGGAAGGGGTCAATGCTGAAGCTTAAGTTTCACTTTCCCTTCCTATGATACTGTGTTTTATCTGTAGCTATGGCTGTTGCAGCCTTGAGGGATACCTCCTCTTCACCAGCGAATTGACTAACCCAGATAAGGAGGAGAAAAAAGATGATGTGGGAGGACATGTTTTGTGAGATCCTGCAAGCCAGTGCTGCATCAGACCTTGAACGTAGGGCCTGGAGGGTGAATATTGAAGCTTGTATGGAGAATGAAAGAGCAGAGAGGAGAAATGCGCAGGAAAGGAGAGGGGGATTCACCAGGACATCATAGAGCTTCTCCATCTGAAAATTCAGATGCTGCAGAGTCCTGTGGACCTCAAGGTTTAATAATAGGGATGTGAGTGTTGCTCCATTGCAGTTCAAGGATCCCATAACTTCACCATCCATATGTCCCACACGTTACCAAGAGCCACAGTCCTGCATAGCACAAGATGATTAATGACTCTGCATGCTTGCATGACAATGGTTCCTACAGTGGATTTTCCCACTCCAAAATTACTTCCCACTGACCAGTAGCAATCTGGCATTGCTAGTTTCCATAGTGTGATCACCACTTGCTTCTCCATTGTGAGTGCCTCTCTCAGCTTTGGTGTCCCTGCACCTGGAAGGCTGGGGCGAGCTCCATACACAGATCTAGAAATGTGGCTTTGCACATCTGAAAGTTCTGCAGCCACTGCTAGTCATCCCAAACCTGCATTATGATGCAATTTCACCAGCCAGTGCTTATTTCTGGAGCTCAGAAGCAGCTCTCCAACATTTGCAGCTGCTCTGTGAACACCAACAACCACCTTGAATTGGTTTTCACTATGTTCCACAGCAAACTGATCACCAGGAAATCGTCATGTTCTCCAGGGTTCTTCTTGCAGCTCTGCAAATACCAGAGGATCATGTGTCCTGTGCTTGCAGTGCTCATGACAATTAGTGCAGAACTGTGCAGGCTCCATGCTTCTGTCAGAGATGGCGGACAGCAACAAGTCCCACGTGGGTTCATGGGAAATTGAAAATAGACATGAAAACTGTGGGATAGAGATGATATTATTGGCTGGAGAACGTTACATTAAGGGGAGGTGACCGCTTGTTTCCAGATACCCCAGTGTGACTCATTTCTACCTCACCATGCATTGCCAAAACTATAACACACTGCACTGAACAGTGGCAGACTGCACTCTGGCATACTTACCCATGGTGCATTGCACTGAGCATTGACACAAGCACTCTAGGGGAATACTCACACCATCGACACAAGAAGCCAAGTATGCATGGGCACAAGTGACATACTAACTGCGGTGGCTGTACGCCAACATAACTTGCATTGGAAACACTTTGTAGTGTAGATATGGCCTAAATTTTGGTGACAGTAGGATCCAGCTTCTAGTGAGGGGCTATATAGAGGCCATCCTGGCACAGATGGGGGTAGTTGTGGCTGCTCTGCTTGTTTTTAAGCAAGTACGAGATGATTAATGACCCTGATGATGGCCTTAATAGTTTTCATAATTAAGTCAAATTCATTATATCTATTCTATGCTCTTGGGCAGCAACAAAGAAAACCAGCCTTTTCTGGAAGAGCTGATGGAAAGAGAAAGATTCAGGAGAACTCTGTGTAAGATATGAAATAATGCAGCAATCTGGTACTTTTCTGCTTTGGAAACAATCCCATTAACCCCCACCCTCCACCCACACAACAGCCTCCTCCCCAAACATGAGGGCAAGCCTGTACACATACGCTGTCAAATAAACAGCGCATTGAAATATTGGCTGGAGACTTGGGTTACAGAATAGAATAGAATAGAAATAAGTTTATATCATTTTACGAATGGACATTAATCAAAGTTAAATCACAGTGAGAGTCTGATGGAATTACATATTATCTTCACACAAATCACTGAGGAACTAAGCATAATTAATGTTATAACAATGACATCTGGAAGAATTAATAATGGGAGAGGTGCACATTTAGTTTTCACCAAATTAGGCGCTTTTCAGAGCCCACAATGTATAGAGGGGACCTTTGGAACCCAGAATGGGAAACAAAAGTATGTGTCACATTATTAATTTACCTTGATGATGAATCTTTTATCTTGCCTGACGTTTATGTGGTTCCTGTGACATTTAAGTTGGAGGCCCCAAGTGTTACAGAGCTGAATGATGTAAAGGCGAAAGCCAATCCAGACTGCCTATCTGTCTTCTGCAGATGTGACTTCCCGTGTCCATTGACCTGGATCCCTTTTCCCCAGTATACTGCTGCCTATGTACATTTTCCCCAGTTGAGGAAAGATGGAGCAAAGTTTACCCTTAATATACCAAAGTAGCTAGGAAGAGGCTGATGACAAATGCAATAGCTCCAAGGCTCTGTGTCAGAGCAGGTGGGAACACTGAGCCCAAAGAGAACCTGGAGCTCGCTGGGGTCAATACTGCTGGCTGAGCGGGCGAACATCAGCTTTGATCACTCCTAGCGTGTTCTCCTTTACAGCTCTCCTGTTAAGGAGTCAGTGGCCGTAGGTGACACCCAACATGGGCTGGGTTGATTTAGTGCATCTTCAGTTGTTTATACGGTCCTGACTCTGCACATAACTCGCATAAATCACTATCAGTAAATTCTTTCATCTAATATTTAACTATAGCTAATAAAATATTACACCAGTTACCACTCAAGGCAAATGAAACCCCTTCCATTTGTTTATTGAGAAGGCACTTTCTTTTGGGTCATGTAAGTAGGCCCCTGGAACCCTGAGGTGTAGGTGACGTTGAAATCTACATGGGACAATGCTGTGTCCTGTTTATGGTCCAGATCTAGGTTCTGCTCTCGAGCCATCAGTTTCATGCCTATCTGATCCGAACAACCTGTTGCCTGGTAAAGCCGAGCTAGAGGGGGTGAGGAGCAGGAATTTCTCAGGTTTTTGTATACATAATTGGTCAATATTGTTACTTACATTTGGCTGGTTCATTCTTCTACTTTAACCTGCTAGAGATAAATCCCCAAACTGGCCCTGACTGGTTTAATTGGCTTGAGATAAATCCAGCTATGGTTTAAGAAGGACCCACAAGAATGGAACTGCAGGATCAGGGCAGCATTCCTAATTGGTTTATCCTTAGGATAGTAAATATCGCTAAACCATTTTCGTCGGGAAGTGTGGGTTTGCCTTGGGCTCGCCTTTCAAGCATCTTGTTTATCGGCCCCACTTCTGATCACCAGGAATATTCTTCCTCCCCTCTCTGTGTAAAGATTTCCAAAAGGTCTGAGCACAAGCCTGAGAGCTGGAAATGTGTGTTTGACTCCCAGCATCCTATGATGTCTGGCAAGTAATTTTAAATCTCTCTCCCCCATGGGGATAAGATTTACCCACCTCGCAAGGGTGGTGTGTAACAACTAATGAATTAATGTCTATACAACACTTTGAAGATTAAAAGTGGTACAGTATAGGGCTAAGTATTTTGCTTTCAGATAGGGATCTCCCCCTAGTTGCTTTAAATTTCCTTTTCTCTCTTTTTTTTTTTACAAGAGAACTAAAAATGTTCTTACAAGTCAGTGTTTGAAAAAACTAACTGTCTGATTTTCTCTTTTAAAAGTCCTACCTCCGCAGGGAGTTGGCATTTCAGAAGACTCCATGCTCTTAGGAGGGCCAGCCAGGACTGTGTGAGGTATGACCACGCCCCAGTAGCATGGCAGATGCTTCATTACAAGGGAGAAGTGGGAACTGCTGCGTTCTGTTCTTCCAGCCTTAGCACAAAGGGCCTGATCCAAAACCCTTCAAAGTTAATGGGAGAACTTCCACTGAATTCAACGGACATTGGATCAGGCCCAGCGTGCAGGACTTACTCTCCTCCACTGATAGGCATCGCTGAACAAGTATTACCTCAGTGTTGCCCAGCTTCTCTAACATCCCTTCTGTATCTGGGGCTCTGTTTAATATGAAGTGTCCATAGAAAACCCCTTACTTTTTGCTCTGGAGGGAATTGATCCTTCACTCAGTCTAAATGTCCCTGGGCCTGAGTAAGGAAGAGGACATGAGTGAGAAGCCATTGCCTGAGGAAACCAGCTGCCTGCACCCCCGTAACAGAGAATAACCAGGAGCAGGCCTCTGCACGCTCACTCCTGTGCTTTGATTGTTTCCTTTCCTGGTGAGGCTATTTGCAGAAGGCCATTTTACAATGGCAACAAGTGACCCCGGTGGGCGTGTGTATGGGGGGGAGGGGTTGTTTCTTCTCAGGTGGCTGCAGGCCTCCCTGGCCGGCCCAGCAGGGCACCCACCTGTGCTGGTTCATGGCTTGGGTTGAGCAGAGTGCATGCTCTGAGCTCTCCTTTCCCACCCTCCCTGCAGACACCGGGTGGAGCGCAGACCCGCTCTGGTTGTTGTGATGGATAGACCTGAGTGGGAGATAGCCTGGGGTTCCCTGGCAATGCAACAGCTGGCTCCTGTTCTTTGGAGTCTTCCCCCAGCCAGTGAGGCTGCAGCCGTGGGGCTCTTCCTGTGAGATCCGGAAGGCCTTGCAGGCCCGGAGAAAAACGAGCCCTGGTGGCAGTCCTTGAGCCATACTCCCCCTGAACCCCATCATGCTCCCAGCCAAGTCAGTGGCAAGATACAGGCCTGTTCTGATGCCTGGGCTGGGGGCAGGCAGATTTCCAGCTGGAGGAAATTGCCATGGCTCCACTGATGCCCACAAAGCTGTGAAGAGAAGCCCAACTGAGGATCTGCCCCCTGAGCAAACGTCCCCTTTCCCCTCAGCCAGCCCAGGCTGCCTTGATGCACACAGCAGGGGGAGGAGAGAGAGCGCCTTTCTAGCCTAGCTGTCCTCCTCCCACATTCGGACGCTCTTGTCCACCGCCCTCCTGCTCCGGATTAGCTACATCTCGGCGCCATTGAGGCAGGCGGGAGGGGAAAGAGCTGCAGCAGAGAGCAGCATAGGCCGCTGGGGGAGGGCTGTCACATTGCTCTTCAACGGGGCAGTGTGGTGATGATGATGGATGGACGTTTGGCACGTTAAATACTGCAGAGGACAACCTTGCGGCGGGGGGAGGGGAGGCAGGTGGCCCCAACAGATCCTTTCCACCTTCCAGCTCTGTGTCCTTTGGGGGCAGATCCAGGATTCACCCCTGTGAGTCTTTCCAAGGGGTTCAGTACAACTGTGGTGAAGGTGCTTTCTGTGTGGGGTGCCGGGACTGATCCATTAGGTTAGTGGGTTTATTTCTTTAACAAGTATCCAGCCGACAGGCCTCCACTGCATTATTAAAGAACTGAGGCTGCCGCAAAAGAAGCAGGGAAGCTGTGTTTGGTTTGGGTTTTGTTTTCCCTTTCGCAAGCCTACCACTGAGCTTTTCCCACGAGTTCTCTGCGACTTCACCCGGCACTGAACTGAAATGGGCTGGGAGGAGGAAGGTTAATCTTTTCCAACAGATCTCCTCTCTTCTGCATCTTGAGATCAGCTCCGCAGATAGTACCGGATGCGACCTGAAGGTTGCTACACCGTTGAGCTGATTTCGAAAACAATTAATCAAAGCCCGTCTTTTACTATTTCAACAATCCCTACCCCTTTGACGCATCCTTATTCTAATAGAAATAAACAGGTCCTGCACCTTGTCGTCCCCCCCCCCGCCTTTCTACGCCCCCTTGGAGAGTTATCTGGGGTTCGGGCACGTGAAAGGGTGTTGAAAGGAGGAAGGAAAATAATCAAAGAAAGAAAACCCAGCAGAACTGGAGAGACAGAGCGAAGAGCTCTGCAGACTGGGGAGAAAAATCTCTCCTGTTCCATAACAATATTGAATCGAAATGTAACGGGATTGCAGTGTAGAGCTGGGGTTAACATTTGTGTACCAGTCTTTTTATGAGTCTAACCCAATTATTTTATATTTTCCTCATAGCTCTTTGCTGCGCCGTTGAACAATTAAGAGGCTGCCACTTCGCCCCCAAAAGATGGGGTTTTCCTTTCTTATACGGTACATATCACCCAACAGAACAAAAGGAAAGGAGAGTTGGGAGACTCAAAGGGGCAATCGTCTAAGGGTCTGTTCTGACTTCTGGGTTACAAGTGGTTTGGGTTAGGGGTTCACCGAGTTATGTGTAAACGCGGTTTCAAATAGGTTTTAAAATGGGAGGTGATTTAAACCGTTCTCTCTTTGGATTCATCCTAGAAATGAACAGTCTGCCTGCGGTCTGTCAGGATTCCACGCCTGGAATCTAGCATATGCCATAGTTCTAGACACACGTGTAAGGACGGAGATGAAGCGAGTTTCTGGCAGATGTAGTTTTTAGAATCGGGAAGGTTCCCTCTAGTTCACAAGAAAGAGGCGACATATCTGTCCAGAGAACACAGAGTCTCTGTGCCACATCCAAACAACAACAAGGAGTCCGGTGGCACCTTCAAGACTAACAGATTTATTTGGACATAAGCTTTACCCACCAAAGTTTATGCCCAAATAAATCTGTTTGTTAGTCTTTAAGGTGCCCCCGGACTCCTGGTTGCTTTTGTGGATACAGACTAACACGGCTACCCCCTGGTATTTGACGTCCAAACAATGCCTCTTCTAAAGAAAGGTCAGGAAAAGGATGTTTGGTGAATAATAAAAATTAAAATAAGGGGACATTGCGGTAATTAACTATAAAATATACATAGTTGCCTTGCACTTTATAGATCCGATCCTGGCTGCAGTCCTGATTCTTGGCAAATCGCTCAATGGCAGCTTCGCCTGAGCAAAGGATGAAGGATCAGAATCCAGAGATAATGGGCACGATTTGAGTTCCTGTTCAAATTAAGCTAGTGTGAAAAATGTGAATTAATCTAATAAAGAAAACTTGTCAGACTCTCTCAGCTCTGACTGAAATATCAGTCAGGGCTGCTGTCACATTAACCCACTTGCACAAGATCTATAGCAATTTTAAAATTGTGAAAGAAACTCCCCAATCAGAGTGGAAAGATAATTTTCCCGCAGCTATCCTTAGGTTCCGTTTTCAAGTCACTAATGTTTAGTTCTACATACTCAGCTTTTGTTTTCCTGGAGGTGTTTTCAGAGCAATGCTACTCATTTCCATATATTTATCTTGCATTTTCGCAGAAAAAACGTCACTTCATTTAGTATTTCGGGGGGTATCTTTTTCTAAAACAAAGAAACAAAGGTTTTCCAAAATTAGTGCTATTTTGTTTAACCTTATGCTCTTTGAAAAGGCGTTGATTGAGAAAATTAGAGAAAATATCAAAATAATGGCTTTAATAAGTGATAGGCTTTGGGTTTTCTATGGTTTCTTTTGAGTCCACTTCCCCATGCGTCTGCGAGTGCTATAATAGAGTACAGATTGAACAGTAAAGTATGTACTGTTAACCAGGATGCAAAGTACTTGTAGTGTTTCCAAATGATGCATTTAGCCAGATGTTTAAGACATATGAGAGAAGAGTAGTTAAAACCCACATTATATAGTTCTGTCTAGTATGAAATTGCATGTGCTGACCCATATATTTTAAACTGTAAACGGACTCCAGTCATTTAAAATATTGCAACGTCGATAGGACTAATTAATTGGAAATAAGAAAGGAAAGAATACAATTAAACGAGAAGAGAATCATTTTCTAATTTAATAGAGGGACATTTATAAAGATCACAAGCTAAAAGGCATCGAATGAGTCTATCGACATTGTGTTAAATCAGAGTCCCAACTTCAGGGTGCCTGCAGAGCGTTCTGCTACCAATTCACCAGCGCTGATTCAGGCCTGCTCCCCTCCTCCCGCCAGATATTAGTTTCACATTTGCGATGAAAATGTTACAATCTGATATACCCAATTCCTTCCTATAAAGCCCATTGATTTGCTCGTCCAGGGCCAGCAGCGCTGCTAGCTAAGCACCTTGTTGATGTTTGGGGCATTGCTATCTGCAAAGTGAACTTGTCAATAAAGCATCCCTACTGCATATACAATATCCTTAAATATTAGGATACTTTATTAGCCCCATTTCCTAACAATAATTTATTGCAATAAAACAGACACCCAAGGTCCTCTTAAATTGTCTTTTCATAATGAATAAATTTAAACTGGCTAATTAATATATAAACTAACCCAATTTGTCAAGTTGATTTGTATTTTAGTTAATTGTGAAAGTAATTACCACATGGGCAAATTAACAGCTTTCTGGAAATGACCAAGGCTGGGGTTTTATTTCCTTCCTGGGTGAAGAAAATTCATTTTTCCCAGCTCTTGATGTGATGAATAAAAGTCATAAATCTGGGTGATTGGTGCAGGCAGAGTCTAAATGGCTTCATATTTCATTTTAGGTTTAATAGAAATATTCATGCTCCGTTTTAATGAAATTAAATTGAAGGGGGATGGGTTGGAAGGCTAGCGGCTGGGCTTTAAAGGGGCAGCACGGAGTTTTGTGTTCTGAAGTTACTAGGCTCTAGCCGGTTGTAGTTATTTTAATGACACTAAGGAGTTTTTTTGTTTGTCTGAAAGCAGCTTGGGCGAGGCGGCTTTGAAGAAGGCTGGATAGATGCCCCTGGCAGAGAAAACCCGGTCCATGCCCATAGGGAATCAAGGGTCTGTAAAACTCGGAAGCTGCTCCGCAAAAGGGTATGATCCATCCCTTCCCACCCAACGCTATTTACATTTGAAAGGGCAGCTGGACACAAACAGCTTCCTCGCTCCCCTTAAATGTTAACGATCACGTGCGTGGCGGTATGGGGCCCGCCCGGGCTATAGGTAACCGTGTAATATCAACCCGCTTGTAATCTAGCGGCTCAGCCTACGGCTAGGTTCCATAAACAGGAACACGGTGGACACATAACTCTCCCCGACAAAGGGGGCTTTGACCCGGCCTCCCTCCCGCGCTGCCATCCAAACCCAGGAGTCCCAGGAAATGCTGCTCGGACAGGAGCTGCAAGTGATGGGGGGCGGGGGGTGAGAAGAGTTTATTTGAATTCACACCCTCTCAGTGACCCCCTGGCAGATTTCAAGGGGGAATCTGTATCTATTTATATTCTCAGTTGGAAGATATTCACCAAACCGGAACGGTCTCTCCCCAAAAACCACCCCACGTTAGATAAATCGGTACCTTCCACCCCCCAACAAATAGCAGGTTAACATCGGGCACCTTTAGAGTCTCTGCAGATGCCTGATACAGATCTGTAATAGCTGCATGCAAAAATAGCCGCCCCGCCTCCCTCCCCTTTCAGAGAGACTAGCGAATACAAGTGTTTAAAACTGAGAGCTATTGGGTTTTTTTGTGGGTCAGCACAGTCTGACTGGTTAAGTCAATCAAGGAGTCTGGTTTGACACTCGAACCATCTTCAGCCGGAGCTGCTCCTTAATGGAGCTGATCTGTGACTTGTTGATTTCCCCTGAGCAAATAAGGCTTTGATGCAGTCCCAGCGAGAGTGGTTAGCTGATGAATTGACAAAAACTAATCAGCTTTATTGGGAAACAGGTTAAGGGCAGCGGAGTGTCAATAATTCTCAGCCTGACCCCCTCATCCATTAAGAGAGGCAGGCTGATTAGACCAAGGAGACCCTTTGCTTTTTGCACTGAAATTGCTTTCATAAACTCACCATTATTAGCAGTCAATGCAAGCAGCTAATTTAGAGGAGACATCTCTGGGATGTCACATTTATCATGGAGGTTTATGTATCATTATCTCATTTACAGAATGTCGCAGTGTAATATGTGTTTTTGGCAATATTGCTGGCCCCGTGCCTACCATTGGTTATTTCTTGTAGAGAACATCTGGGCGCTTTGTGGATTTAATTTGATATAAAATAATTCAGTCTAGTCCCTTTAATACAAACCAAATTAACCCCACACCGGGCTGAGTAGACAGTCAGACAAGGCTCTCAATAGGAACCTTTGACATTTTAATTACTCCAGCTACTATTTTATTGTCTTTTATTAAAAGAGGCAACCGGCACCTTTATTAAAGAAGCCACAATGGTAAAACTGAGCCTGATTATCTTGCTCCTCTTAATCAGTGCACATAAGTGCTGAGCGCTGAACTCATCGGGACCAGAAGATAACATGGCCTTTGAGCAAGATTCACTCGCTAGGACCCACTTGGTCGTCTGTAGCTCTGCAGACACGTCAGACTGGACTGTAAATTCCACGCCTTGCCCCTGCTTTTAAAACGAATTGATACGCAGCTGCGAAGCTGCTACTGGGGGAAACAGAAGAGAACCTCCATTAAAGGAGACCACCCAGAGACGCCCTGAGAGGTGTCAGGCATCGTGCTATCTCCGCCGAGATAAAGCCCTGTTCCCCTTATTGTTTTCACCTGGGCAATATACTGGATCAACACAGGTGCAGGAATTCCTATTGCTCGCCACAACCTGCTCTAAAGGACACTTTGCACAATGCTCAGCTGTGAGTTGTCTGGACAGGAAGCCCTACCCCATTGATTCTGCTTTGATATACGAGTCTCCCCCCGAAATATACTCCTGACAGCCGGTATTCAATAAAATGTTCTGAAAAATCTAAATTTCCCTAAGCACGAAATATTAAACACGAGGGCGGAAACAGTGGTCTGGAAAGTGAGGTGGCCAGAAGGAAGCTCTTTGTTTCTGGCTGTGAGGGTCAGTGGGGATGGGCCCTGGTCTTTGGAGGCCTATTTTGTGTTTTCAGGTCGGAGGGCTACACCAGCCCTGCGTTGCCAAAGGGCTCATTGTTTAAATGGGGGAGCGGCCCGCACAGGAACCTGACAGAAGGCAGCTGAACTCCAAGGCCCTTTCCCAGCTGAGCTGAAGAGCTGCCAGGGGTCACAGGGGACCCTTTAACGAGTTCATTAGCCAGATTATCTCTGCAGGCAGCTCGGAGAGGGGAAGGCCGCTGAACTTGCTACTCTGGTTCTAGGAACTCGAAGCAAACTGGAGGGCACAGTTAGAAGGGGAATGTAGTAAAAACAATCCCCCTAGAAAGCTCTACAGGCCAATTTAGCTACTCCCAGATAGAAAGGGGCCCCGGCCTGTATAATGTCCATAGAGGAAGGTGCAATACAGTGAATGGAAAACAAACCCCAAAGGGGAGACGTTCGGTCCGAGTCCGGGTCCTGTAAATGGGAAGGCGTTCGTGGCTCTTGTTCGGGAGATGGTATTACAAGATGCCTCGAATGAGATTGTGTTTGGATTCCCTTTTCCCAGCTAGGCAGCTGCCGTTTCTGCCACATCAGCACAGCGAAATATACCAATTAACTGAAACTTCCTGTCATTATCTGCCTTGATTGAAAGATTTTAGTGCTACTATTCGCGTCTCAGAATAGGCCTGAAGTTCAATTCCTGGAGACGACTGTGTGCGGTGATACATTAGATTGGAAACTGACTATGGACACTCTCATATCTGGAAAGGCATATCAGATATCCAGCTAGAGAGGAACATTATCCAGTGCGTCTCTTCTGATGTGTTATGTAGACTAGGGATACATGGTATGAAAGTATCGGAGTATTTTTTCTTTTTCATTCTGTTAGCATTTTTTTCTTAGTACCTAAGTTGCCAACCACCTCCACTCTAGGCCAGTTTTCTAGCTGGGGGAACTGAGGCGCAAAACGGCTTGAGGTAATGACTTGACCCAAAGTCGCGCAGAGCAAGGACTGGAAGGAACCCAAGTCTCTCCTAGCCTCGCCCAGCGCTCGAACCTCTGGGCCATCCTTCCAGTCTATAGAGTTGGACATAGGTACTTTATACATAGCCAAAGGGACGCATGCTGGCCATGCATATTAGATACATCTCCAAAGGAGACCCACGAACAGAAAAGAGGCCAATTGCTGAGAGGGTTCAACTGTTTTAATTGCTCGGCATTCGGTCACATAAATTGGAGCATCAAAATGTTCGATGCGTTTCTGTCGCCTCTTATTGATGGTATTTTACAGAGCTGTTGTTATTTACTGCGGTTTCTGTAAAACCTGTCCTGGCTACCGATCTGGGTTAGACATTAGTTACATTCGTTTTGACAGTAACCTGAGTGTGGCTGTAAAATCATATTTTCTATTTTTTCCGCTAAGTGAATTCTCCCGCAGCTTTCCGCCTTTTTCAAATCAGGAAAAAGGCCCTAAAGTGTCACCGCAACATGATGTCCATCTCTGCAAAACAAATCATGTTGTGAATTAATTTTCATTTTACAACACTGAGCTGTTGTAGGCTGACATGCCTCATGCAACCACAAACTCCGCGCTCAGAAAAGATTTCACTGCAGGTGATTTCACATTGCGAAATCTCCAGATTCCTCATTTTAAATATTAGGTGCCAAAGCAATCCTCTATCCTTCAACAGCCCCCGTAATAGCATTAAGGATTGCTTAGCGCGTTAAATTAGAACCGTGTCAGCCCTGCAGAAATTGGAAACAAGAGAACATGTCAGTTTCACACTGTAACGGAGCAGAGTAGCTTCAGTTTGCAACTGGATCTGGCCAAAAAGAAATGCAAAACTGAACAATGAGGTGGAAAAGTGGTGTTGAATATGAATATATCTTATCCCAAAAGGCTAAAATATTTCTGGCCTGCGTTTATACTTTTTCATAATGTGTTAATCGACTGGGTCTACAACTCATCTTAAAGCGATTATTTCAATGCTCCGTTAGTCGGATCTGGCTGTATAGCCCCTGTAGTATTCAATAGAACAATGCGTGACAATGGAAACAGTCTGTCACTATGTAGGGCAACGGATATCTTGTTATTTTCCCCAGTCGACAACGTTTCGCATTAAAAGTGATCACTAACGATGTGAAAAGGACACAATGCAGTTTTTATTGCCTCAGTGGAATCTAATACCCCAGTCTGAATGTTAGCATAGGGTACCCTGGGTTCTCTGCCGTCCTTGTGCTGGTTTCTTCTGAGCTTGTATATCTTCCCGAGGCGACTAAAACTAACTAACCCGTGCACTTGCTACGCCGCTCTGTGCCTTGTAGGGATACCGGGTAGAGCATAAATTAAAGCGCAACTGTCATTTCTTCCTATTTGAATAGTTCCACCGACTAGACCAGGCTAACATTTAACATTTAAAAAAAAAACCCGTGCACGAGTGAACGGGCAAATTCAGCCATCTCGATGTTGTTCGGTCTTTGGTGTAGAAACGCTCTGGTAGAAGTGAGTGGTAGATTGACCAGAGCCGGGGCTACAGTCAGACACGTTCTGAGTCCGTTCCGCAGAGCCTGTGCGCTGGCGGGACTTTGCGGATTTCCGTGACCTGTGTCGGGTTTATGTCAGAGCTCACATCGCTAGATGTGCCGGGGCACACCCGGATTCCCGTGGGAGAAGGGGCTGGAACATTTGGGGCATGGCTTGGTTCTGGGAATCCTGCCCCTTCTTGCGATGAAGAGTTTTCCACTCAGACTTTTAGGGTCCGGCCCGATCCCGGGTTAGTGACTTAGGCTGGCCAGGCAGAACCACCCAGACTGGGTGAGACCCGTCCTAAAGAGGGAGCGATAAGGGTCCTTAAATGACAGTTGACAAGCCTGTCGCTGCAGCCCCCTGAGCCACAAGATTCACTGAATGCAGAGGTGACCCCCATGCTCCATGCAAAACCTTACAAAGGGTTTCCCTGTCCTTAATGACCTAACCCTTGATCCCTCGCTATGGGCCCAGTCTTGCTCCCACTGAGGTTAGTGGCAAAAGAGTCTTCATTGGACGGCGGAGGCCGTGCGCTGTTTTGCAAACTGTGGCTTTTAGCTGTTCACCCATCCCCACTGGTCTCAGATTTAGGCAACAATCTCTGTTTATGTTTCTAATCAACCGTTACAAGCCTCCTTACGTCAGGCACAGATGGGCCAAAGCAACAGCCATGGCCGACCCAGCGCAGATCGCCCACCAGGCAAGGGACTGATCCCAGCTCTGTCGGAAGGACCCAGGGCTGACAACGGGGGCGTTCGCGCTCCTGGTCTCGAATGGAGCGGGGGCTACAACCCGCTGGGGGCTCAGCGCCCCTCAGGATTATTTGGTGGTGCGTTTGTTGCAGGGGAGGCCCGGATCTAAAGCCTTCTGAAGCCAATGGAAAGACCCCTACTGGTTCCCGTGGCTTTGCTTCACAAACAAAAATAAAGCACCAGAAAGTAGCAGGTCTGAAGCAGGCAGTAAAGACGCGGGGGAAAACTCCCAAACTAACTGCTCCTTCCTGGGAAAGGGGAAATTGACTCTCAGAGCTGCCCGGCCCCTGGGTTTGGGAAGAGGGAGGAGACTCTGACATTTATCTTGGAAACATTCCCCCGCCCCCCCCGCGCCCAAAGCATGTATCCTCCTCATTGATGCAAATACAACTTGATAAATGTGGGGGGCGAGATGCAGCTTTTACGCACCAGAGGAGCCCCATTAAAGGATCGGGACCTCCTCGCTCCTCCTGATAATTCCTCCCCTGCCGCACTCCTCCCCTTGGGGGGGACTGTCTGGCCTGTGGGCTTCCCTTATATGTATTTAGCCTACCTGGGCATCAAAGTGGCCTTTAATACTTGACAGATCCCCATATGGACAGTAATAGTTTGTGATTTGTAGTACAGTAGTTTGCATGTGCCTCTGGCTTCATCCAATCCATGCTATTTCCATATTCAAAATGCTCGGAGCCGCACATACACAAACAACATATACCCCAAATAAAATATGGCCCGTAAGAAAGGGAGTACATTATACAAATGAACCAGTATGTTTTACAGACCAATAATTTAATGCCTGTGTCAAAGATACCCATAATCCAATCCTTCACAGGCAGCCAGGCCTGGGAGGCATGAGAAGAATTCTGATGCCATGGTTCTCCTGAGCATTAAGGTGTTATTCACAAACCTAGCAATCCAGACACCGGAGCAACACGCTTCCTGTACCCAGCTGTCCATTTCACACAGGGCATGGCCAGATAATAGGTACATGGACCACGACAGGCTGTTTGTGGTTTGCAAACAGATTCATTCAGTGGATTTTCTCGTTGAAGAGGTCTTTGGCTCACACAGGGTTAGTGAATGCAGGGCTGATTTAAAGGGGTTTAATTTTCTGAGGTGTGTGTGTTGGGGGGGTGTCCCGGGGATCAAAGGAATGGGATTGTCAGGAAGAAAATGACGGACTCGGATGACAAGTGGGAGAGGAAAGGGATGAAAGCATCATTACTACAAATAGAGCGACGGATTATTGTTTAATCATTGTCTGGAAGAAGGGGTGAGTCCCGTAAATGAGCCTTATAAATCGCTCTGCATCTCAATTAAACCAACATGCTATCACTGGGGGGCAGGGGAAGGGGAGAATGGTAGGAACGTTTTTCAGTTTCTTTAATTATTATTATTTTAGTACAATTTATGCGTGAAAAAGAATGACAGGCCCAAATGTGTGTGATGATCCAGAGTGATCCAGAGGAGTAGTCAGGGCAATGGGCCATTTGGGACAAGTGGAAATCGCAAGAGGCAGAGTGAAACCTGTCTCAAAATACCTCTCCCAGGAGCCACAAAGCTCAGTTGCTTAAGTGGTGCGCAGCATAGTCCTCCATGGTTACTCGGAGGTGTGAAGGGAGGGATAGCCCAGTAGGGCCCTGCCTTGTACCCTACAGGGGTAACTGTGCATTGAGTTATCGAAGTGCCATTTCTTAAATCGACGTGAAGTGTTTCCACACACCGCTCCGCAGAAATAAACCCAGTGCATAGGAAAGCTCCACGTACATCACAAATCCTTGAACACAAACCGCACCTCAGTAGCTGGTGACTTCCAATAGCTGCATACACCACCATTAATGGGATGAATACAATTAATTAGCTTGGCTGGGGGGAATTTTGAGTTTGGGGTGGTTATACTGACATTTTCCATCAGTGTCTCTCCGACCAAAACACATTGTTCCCAGTACTTTGCACACACAGAGCAATGCACCTCTGGTTACTAGATCGTGTTCAGACTGCATCACCCCCAGGGAAAAGAGAGAGAAAAGTCAGCTCTGTAACAATTGCTTATACAATTTTATTTTACTTTTAAGGTAGCTATTTTATTTGCCCGGTACCCTGCTGCCTGGGAAGTGCACGGGAATGGGAAAAGCATCTCTATCGGGAAAAATATATATATCTGAATTTCCTAGTAAAGGACGTTGCGCTTGTTAGTAGTGTTAAACAGAGGAGGAGCGAAAGCTAGAGACACGGGCAAGATATATTCGGTCATGTAGATCATCTCCCTACCAGTGCAAAGCTGTTTCCTGTTGGACACTTGTTAGTGTTTTGATTTAAATAAGCGATGACACTTCCCTGGAGAGGTCATTCTGAACAGCCTATGGGGGAGAGTTTGATGTATGGTAACATGACTACAACGTGATGTATTTTTAAAATGCTTCATACCTGCCTGGGTTGATATTACATGGCTTTGGGGCTATCCTGGCCTTTCTACGATCTCTAGTATCAGCTGCTTTCGGACCTCAAAAAAAAAAACCAACCTAACTAACAGGTGAAGCAAATATTTAATAAATACCTGTCCCTTGGAAACAGAGTCGTTTCACAATCCAGAGCTGCAATTATATGGAAATTAAGTCCTGTGCAGGTACAAAGTCAGACACATTATCACCAGCTCTTGCAAAAGCTTTTGAAGGGAGAATGTGTTTACTTTGTGACTCTTTCTTGTAGCAGCCTGACCTTCTGTTCACATTCCCATTTGCATTATGCCTCTTTTCGCTCTTAACCCCCTTCTAGAGCTTCAGGAAATTCTTACTTTGCAAAAGACTGTAAATCTGCCTCCCTCTCGCTTT